>NC_137024.1:36423824-37113824 GCF_032717465.1 Coenobita brevimanus
ACACCTTGAAGTCCTGCATGTTGAGCAGGCCCGCAAACTTCTTAGCAGCAGCCTTCACCTCGGTCCCACGCACTAGCACACTGGCACCATGTTGCTGACGAAACCACATCAAAGTCGACTGGTTGACAATGGTGTGCCGGGCCTCGGCCATACCTTCCTACTGCCGCGATGTGTGCTATCGCCAAAGTCCTGTTCAAGCTGCATAAGCTTGTCGCATGACTATCGAACAATGTTGAACGGGCCAGATCATATTCGCGAAGAATGCATCCTGTGGTCCAGCCCGCATCAACCTTGCCCAATATCTCATGCTTCTTCTCCAGACTCAGAACCTTCCTCTTCTGCTTCTCAGGTGGTGGTGGGGCCATCAGCACACACACAAGAATACAGCAAAGCAGGGCCACATCCTGAAGACAGCAGGGAACCACCAAAACAGCAACTGCAGCCACAGCCATTGTTGCAAGCAGAATCACTCACGAGGGGCAGAAAAGCAGGAACTGAAGTGCGGGCTTCTGTTTGCCGGTAAGCAATACAGTACATGTACAGCGTTGCCATATCATATCCAATGGTTGCATTTGAGCACAAAGGAAGCCACACACACACACACCAAACTGACATCTGTCTATAAGGTTCACTTCCATTTGTCCAGGCAAGGGTTGGTATGTGATGGCAACAGCGGATGACCAGATCACCGCCTCAGGCAGTGTATGACTCATGCCGCCTGCCAGGCGACTCTGACCATCTGGAAGGAAAGCAGACAGGTGCATGTGATGGGGGTTTCCGCACTAATCCCGGGGGCTGAGGGACTCCTGCCATTCAGTGTAGCGCCGGACAGGCGGTTTTACCGTACATTTACTCGTGGTTTGTGGTCTCTATCCCTCAGCCGGGAACAACGCTCGCCTCGTCCGTTCAAAAATAACCATAGAATTTTCTTGAAGATATGCTCAATGTCTTTCCCAGGCAAAATTGCATAGAGTATCTTTACCTAACCTTATCAAACCTAACCTTTCCTAATAGGGCTGGCTGCTGTGGTACTGAAACGAATACCCATACGGAATGGCAGTGTATTGTACAGTACAGTACAGTATTGTACTGTACAGCACAGTACTGTACTGTATTGTACATACTGTACACATATATAGTACTGTACTGTGTACAGTACAGTACTGTAGTACTATCATATGCATTGGTACAGAAATTACCATCCTGATACTCTTACTGTTATCACAGCATGTGAAGAAATCTCTTTGTATGTGTGGTGTGTGTGTGTCTCCTGGTGGCCGTGTGATTTTTGACCTTCAATAGAGAGGCGGACGGGCACCGTCACTGAACATGTACTCGTGGGATGTGGTCTGTGTTACATACGTGGTGGCCACCTGCACCCCTCAGCCAGAAACCACGCTCAGCTCGTCCTTTCAAAAATAACCATGAGATTTTCTCGAAAATATCCTCAATATGTTTCCCAGGCAAGATTACATAGCTTAACTGTATTTTACCTTACCAAACCTAACCTATCCCAATATGGCTGCTTGCCAAAGGAGGGTGAATGTGGCACTGAAACGCATACCCATACTGAATGGAAGTGTACTGTACATACACACATACAGTACTGTAGTACTATCATATGCACTGGCACAGAAATTACTGTACTGTACTGATCTTGTACTCAGTGTGGGAAGGTCTCTCTCTCTCTTTGGTGCGAGTGTCTCCTGGTGGCCACGTGATTTTCGACCTTCGATAGAGAGGCGAATGGGTGCTGTCACCGAACACATACTCATGGCTTGTGGTCTCTGTTCAATGGTGGTGGCGGTTGGGCAAGACTTAGCCCTGTGGCTATGCGACTTCTGACATTCGGTATAGAGGCTGACGGGCGCTGTCAGTGAATTGCGCTCATGGCTTGTGGTCGTGTTACATGTGCAGTGGCAGTGAGGAAAAGAGCTACCCTGTTGGCCACGCAATATTAGGCGTTGGGTAGGGATGCACATGGACATTTTGACACCAATTGCGGGTTACAATCGTACTGCTCGGGTGCTGGAGGTTCAATGGAAGTGACCAGACGAGCGCGCGACTTTGACCATTCAGTACAGGGACGGATGGACATTTTAGCTCTGGTTCTGGGTTGCACACTTCTTCCTGCTCTCAGCTCAAGCCCAGTGGCCACAATACCAAATGTTTGGACGTGTTGGCTGGCAGGCCGAAGTTCTCTGAATAATTGCAAGTAAATTCGGATAATGGTTTAATAGAGCCATGGCCCAGCGTCCAGATAATGAACACACTTGGATAATGAACGTCCGGATATTGAGGGATCACTGTAAGAACAATTATGGAAAATTTTTCACATAAATAATGTTTGTGGTGCATTGCAGTCTTCTGGAAGTGTTATCAAAGCGTTATTATTGTGGAGGGCTAGTCTAAGCCTTAGTTGTGTTACCAAACCTCTGCTATGTATATGGACACCAGCAAAAAAACAACAAAAATTGCCTCCTCTCCCCCACTCACTCTCCCTACATGCACTTCAAGGACCATCTGATGCAATCAGCTTGAAGTCAAAAGATTGGTGAGTATTATGACACTTGTTTTTTATTTTTGGTTAAGTATTAACTGTGATATGAAGGTTTAATGGACTATTTTCACGATTTTCTCAGGAATGCCCAGCTATGGGAAGGGTTCGCGGAAGATGTGCCAGACGGGATGGGTTAAGACAGAAACAGTAACTGAAATGTTTTTCATTAGATTTCTTACTGAGCTGATAAAATATGCATGGCCAGATAAATTTTATGAGTAACTAGCCAGACTGGCAACCTGATAAAACAGTGATAAAAATAATAATAATAATAATAATAATAATAATAATTTCTATCTCTGGACAAATCTACATACCATACTGCAGTTCAAAGCTGTTTTGTTGTTAGCTATTTATGATGCTGTGGGAGACTGTGCAACAGTTACATGAATAGGATGGTTCCTCTACTGAAATAATAAACTGTATGACCCATTTGCAATTGGTCCTTGACTAAAGAGTACCTTACACAGTGTAAGCTTACAAATCCTTCCAAAAAATACAACAAAGTGGACAGAAATACTTAAAGCAAAGGATACATACATAGTCACCATCCGCCTTCTTGTGAATAACAGCCTGACCAACTTGCACAGTTGTTTTGGTGATATGGAACCTGCCAATACTCTGGTAACATGGATACTTCTCTTCAAAGACCCGCTCGTACAGAGAGAACACTCGCTTCTTGTCGTCTACTGTCCTCATACGGTCAGAGTAGATCACACCGACATAGTCTCCAGGGTTGTATGAATCAGAGGTCTGGTTTTTCAGCATTATCTCACACCATCTGGTACAAAGACAATACATGTAACATGCATTTCTCCATCATGTTAATCTTATTTCCCACAATTAAATGGGGAAAATCTATTGCCAGACAATTCCGTAAACGGTGGCCACAAACAAACTGCTTCCATGTAGCCCTGTCCCCTGCCATTTCGTTGCCCTCCCCACAGTTCACACCCCCTTCTCTCAAATACCTCTCCACACCATCCCTCTATCTCATCCTCGGCCTCCTCCTCCCCCCCCCTACACTCTCCTTGTTAGTCTCTCACTCTCCATCCTCTCCAGATGGCCAAACCACCTTAATTTATTTCTCCTAATGCTTTCTATCACATCCACATCCACACCACAACACTCCTTCACTTTCTCATTTGCCAGTCTGTCTCTCCCTGTAACTACATGTTCCATAAAATGTTCATTGTTTTCTTAGTTCTTCTTTTATGTTTCTGTATTTCCGTTTGACAGGAAACAGATATACAAAATCACAGAAAAGAACTATCAAAATAGGGAACATTATATGGGCAACATCCACTCACTCATCCTTCAAACTTCTGAAATTCTTGGCTCTACCTTGCTGGCAATGGAGCCACAAAATATATATCTTCAAAAAACTCTGTGAGATAGCTGACCCATTAAAAAAAAAAAAAAAAAAAAAAAAAAAAAAGGAGGGCAGGGGATGCATCCTCTGTCATATGCAGTTAATACATCCATTTCTATTTTTCATTAATTCTTTGCTTCCCCAACTTCTATACCTTGTTTTCTCATTCATTCATTCATCTTCTCGGCCTCTCATAATTTGCTTTCTCATTCATTCATCCATCTCCTTGGCTTCCCACACCTCCTTTCACCTTCAAATTCACTGATGTTGTATCTTTAATCAACAGGCTTCATTCAGCGATACATGTCATTAATCTGTACTCTCTTATTTAATCTACACAATCAACTTGCCTATAATGCACATTTTCATTGTGCATTTCTTACACAGTGCACGAATGGTTTTTGGCCATCTGCTAAGAAGTATCATTCATTCTTTCATCATCCAATCCTATGTTGCCCCATGAGGAGCACAGAAGTCCAGGACTAGGCAAGTTGGTCCTGACATTTAAGATGAGAGTGACCATCCTTAATCATCTGAGTGGCATTACGTGAGCAATAAACCCCAACCATCCCTTGAATATAAACCTTCACCAGCTCAATCCGATTGGAGTGCCGCAATTACCCACTAAACCACCAGGTGCAAAAATCTGCCTATATGGTTGTCATCCAACGTAGTAAATGGTTTCCTGGTGTACAGGAAACCACTTGGCTTGTCATCCGATGTAGAGTCACCCATAGGCAGAACAAAGAGTAAAGAATGTAGGAAAGAAAGACAAAAGAGGGAGTGTAAACTCACCCGTAGGCAGGAGCATGAGGAAAGAATGAAGGAAAGAAAGAAAGAAGGAAAGTAATGCTGGGAAATATGACACTGGCAGAAGTGAAGAATGCTGTGATGAGACTGAAGAATGGAAAGGCAGAGGGCATTGATGAGGTGTATGCAGAGATGATTAAGTGCACAGGCGAGAGTGGAATGAAGTGTCTGTCAGAAATAAACATGAAAGTTTGGATGACTGGAATTGTACCAGTAGAAGGCTGCAATCATAGCCTTGCTCAGGAATAAAGGTGAGAAAAGTGAGTGCAAGAAATAATGACATAAGGCTGATATGCGCTGTTGGACAGGCATATGGAATAAGTACTGCAGACCCTCATTATACGATGAACCGATATGCATTGAACTGCTTATCCGTCCATCCATCATCCAATCCTATGTTGCCCCATGAGGAGCGCAGGAGCCCGGGGCTAAGCAAGTTGGTCATGACATTAAGATGAACTGCTTATACGATGATGAAAAAGATAGAATTATTTTAAATACTAGATATGATAGAATTTTCACTTACACGATGATTTTGATCACAAACTAAGCCCTGCTGGTTGATATACAATCGATATATTCGCTAGTGTACTGTAGTCACCCTCATACAAGTCTAGTCATTTCCTTGTTCCAAGATGGCATTTGCACTCGTCACTATAGGGTTTGTTAGTGTCAGTGATGGAGCAGTAGTGTGGTGTGAGGTTATGCAGTTTTTTTTTTTTTTTTTTTTTTTCTTTTTTTTTAAAGGAAGAAGGAACCAAAGGCAACGAGCCCGCAAAACTGTTCCCTCGAGAGAAAAACAAAATAGAGAGAGCCAAATTCAAGATCTGATCATTTTGAGATGCCTGGACACACTGCGTTTGAAAGACTGGAGATCATAGGACGCAGGAAATACAGACAGAGGGAGACAGTTCCAGAGTTGACCTGTTGCATAAATGAAGGACTGGGAGTAACGGTTAACTCTTGCATTAAAGAGTTGGACAGAAAAGGGACAAGAGTTTGCTGCTAGATGGGTGCTACATGCCCGTTGTAGAGGTGGAGGAATGTATGTAGACAGTTCAGAGGAGCAGTGACCATTGAAGTAGCGATAGAAAAGAGATAAAGATGCAACAGTGCAGCAAAGAGACAGGTTGAAGGGAGTCAGTAAGAGAAGAAGAGTTAGAGGCAAAATGCCTTTGACTCCACCCTACTGAGAAGAGCTGTATGTGGGGAGCCTCCCCACACATGAGAGTTGTACTCCACGCAGGGGCGGATAAAACCCGAGTATAGAGTCAACAATTGTGCATGGGTAAAGAAGGAATGGAGTCGACTTAGCACACCTAATCTCTTGGAAGCAGATTCTACAAGAGATGTAATATGATCTTTAAGATAAGTCCCGAGTAAATGAAACCCCAAGCATGTTCAAGGATGATGCAGGATTAAGCTGATTATTATTAAACATTAGTGGGTACACCTGTGGAATATTTTGTCAGGTTGACAGGTGCAAAAACTGAGTCTTTGATGCATTAAAACAAACCAGATTATTTTTACCCCAGTCAGAGATCTGAACCAAGTCAGACATTAGGCGTGCCATAGCCTCATCCCTTGTTTGTTGAAGTAACTGCTGAGATGGACGTTGCGGGAATCGAATGGAAAGGTGAAGGGTGGAGTCATCAGTGTATGAGTGGATAGGGTTAGATGTACAGCTTAGAAGGTCATTGATGAATAAAAGGAAGAGGGTTGGTGATAGGACTGAGCCCTGAGGAACACCACTGTTAATAGATCTAGGAGAAAAATGATGGACGTCTACAACAGCGGCTATAGAACGACCAGAAAGGAAGCTAGAGATGAAGGCACATATAGAAGGAGGGAAACTGTAAGAGGGCAGTTTCGAAATTAAAGATTTATGCCAGACTCGATCAAAAGCCTTTGAGATGTCAAGTGCAATGGCAAAGCTTTCGCCAGAGTCCCGAAAGGAGGATGACCAGGAGTCTGAAAGGTAGGTGGGAAGATTGCCTGTGGAGCGTCCCTGACGGAACCCATACTGACAATCAGAAAGAAGGTTGTGATAGGAAAGATGCTCTAAAATTTTTCATTATGAATAGATTTGAAAACTTTTGTGATACAGGATGTTAAAGCATCCTGAGTGAACTTCCAGCAAGAAAGAAAGGTACAAGTTGACAGACAAAGGCGAAAGAGTTTGCCTTGGCAGGGTGTAAGCACTAAAGCACAGTTCTTGAGAACAACAGGAGGGATTCCATCAGGCCCATATGCCTTACTAGTATTGAGGCCTGTGATGGCAGAAAATACATCAGTTGAAGAAATTTTAATGTCAGCCATGAGGAAATCAGAGGGGGGAAGTGATGGAGGAACAGCACTGGAATCGTCTAAGGTGGAATTGGAGGAGAAAGTCTGAGCGAAGATATCTGCTATATCAGTATAAGAAGTAGCTACAGAGCCATCAGAGTAGAAAAGAGGAGGGAAGGATGATGAGGTAAGTTTGTTAGAAAGGTTTTTGGCAAGGTGCCATAAGGAGCAGAAAGAATTTGAGTTAGAGAGTTGAGAGCATTTAGTATGGATGAAATTATTTTTAGCAGAGCGAAGAACAGACTTAGAACGATTCCGGGAAGAAACGTATAAAAGATGTGATTCAGGGGTGGGTTGGCTCCGGTACCTTTTATAGGCCCTCTCTTTGTTGTGGACAGCATTAGAACAAGCGTGATTAAATCAAGGCTTTCGTGCATTAGTCAAAGGATATGAGAAAGGAATGCATGCTTCCATACCCGAGAGAATAACCTCCATAATGCGCAAGGCACACTCAGATGGCTCCCGGCCATGGAAGCAATGATCATTCCAGGGAAAATCAAAGAAGTACTGCCTGAGGGCCTCCCAATCCACAGCTCCAAAGTGCCACAGACGACGTTTCTTTCAAGAGTCCGAAGGCTGTACCGGAGCGACAGAACAGGTAAAGGTGATAAGGTTGTGACCAGAGGAGCCCAACGGTGAGAAAAGATTAACAGTGTAAGCAGAAGGATTAGTTGTAAGGAAGAGGTCAAGTATGTTGGAGCTCTCTCCAAGGCGGTCAGGGATACGGGTAGGGTGCTGTACAAGCTGCTCTAGGTCATTAAGGATAGAAAAGGTGTAGGCTTATTCACCAGGTGGATCAGTGAAAGGAGAGGAGAGCCAAAGGTGGTGGTGAACACTGAAATCTCCTAGAATGGAGATTTCAGAGAATGGAGAAATGGATAGAATGTGTTCCATCGTAGAAGATAGTTAAAAAATTTTTTATAGTCAGTGCACTGAAGTGAAAAAACTACCAGTTTAGGTAAGATGGAAGGTCTTTTGACATTGTTGAGTGTATGATCCTTGGCCAAAAACATATTCCCATTGAACCCATGTTATACCTGGCAACAGGCTTGATATATGATAAATTGTTATGGAATGGAATTTTTCAACACATCCTCAACATGAAATGGGGGTGATGTATCAGAGAAATAACTGATAGAAGACCTCATGAGTGACGAACAGGATGGCTTTAAGAGTGGAAGACATGTGGATTAAATATTTGCAGTGAGATAGGTAGTGTAGAAGGGTTGTGAGTAATGGCATTTATGTACAGTACATTTTTTTTTTTCACCATAAAATAACTTTGTCACAAAATGTGGGGAGCACTGTAAAAACTTTTTGTGATGGGTGTAGTGGTGAAAAGAATATATCTGAGCCTATACATGCTATTCTCAATATATATATAGTGAACATACATATTTTTATTACTTTCATAGGTAACAGTAGCTTTAAAATTCTGTATCTGTGTGTATTCATAGTCAGATTCAGTAAAATTATTTCTTACATTACTAAGTTTGGTGTTTGATTTTCGTGAACATTTTCATAAGTATCATAAGAGACAGACATACAGACAGACAGACGGACACCCTATCCCTGGTCACCATGCACCCTCTCCTCAAGCATGATGTATCTGTTCCCTCGACAGAGAGCCGAGAAAGTAATGGATTACATCAGTGTACAATGAACCGATTTTTGATAATGGTGGAAGAAAGAAAAGTAAGATAAAAGCAAACCCCATGAGAAAATAATAGTTGAACTATGCCTCTATAATAAAATCGCATACAGTGTGAATGAAATCAAACATAATGAATTTAAATCAGACGCTGACTGTTTTCCGTATGCGTCCAGTTACGACTTTTCTTAGTTTTGTTATAAATGTCATTCAGGTTTATCTCTAGAAATTTAAAGGGCACATATTTATCATTAAAGATATCATTGCTTTAATTTGTATCTGTACAATCCTGTATTTTACAAATAACTGATGGCCTTGGCTGGAATACAAAGTCAATCTGGTGCACGTTCAAACACAACGGAAATTGACCAATCACAGCCCGAGAGCTCTGTGCAGTGTTACCAAATCCACCTGTCATCAGCTGGCAAAATCGGTGCATCAGACTCCGTGAAACCAAGTAGTGTATAGATTTCTTATTCATATCTGAAATATTTTCCTCATATTTAGAAATTACTGAATTCCATCATAATTCATAGTTTTCAAATATAATTACCCTCTTTACCAAACCTTCACCCCCCCCCCCAGGCAGCCCTTTGTGCCCCCCTAGGGGGGTGCACCCCACAGGTTGGAAACCACTGGTATAGAGGGTGAGGAGGTTAGGGAACTGACAAAAAACTGGGCTGGCCAGAAGAATTCCGCACACAGGTGTGTATGACTAGGGTGGTTCTTCCCTGGTGAAGTCATAGTCATTGGACTGGCCCTACTTGAGAGGTAGTATGAAGTGCAAAAGCATGGACGTGTAGGCCTGTGAGGTGGAATCATGATTTCAAAAGCTTGAGCAGTGAGTGAATGAAAGTGTCTCCCATTCAAATGGGCAGACTGGTTAGTTTCTCCTATCATTCCTAGCTTTTTGGATCCTATCTCACCTCTATCCAAGAGTCAGAAAGGAGGTGTGGATCATGAAGATGACCAAGTCTTTTTATGAGCTTATTAATGTCTGGTACTCTTAAGGCCAATTTGGGGTGGCTGGACCAGTCTTTGAGGACTAAGTAAGGGTGACAATGAAAACCAAGATAAAATTAATTTTTTACCTAGATTCTGTTGCTTGTATAATGCATGATTTCTGTAACATGATGTAAGGTTAGGACCAAAATGTCCCATTTCAGGCAAATGGACTGTTCTTCAAAACTACCAATTGCTCAAAATGCAACATTAATAAATTGATTTTAGGCTGCTTCACCATTACCAATAGCTAATGAAACATCTTAACACAGACAAATACAGGGGAAAGTACAAAACGGAACCAATGAACCGCTTGCACTGCGTGGCCTATTTGGAAACATCATATTACATCTCTTGTAAAAACTGCTTCCAAAAGATTGGGTGTGCTAAGACGCTGCTGACATTATACACGGGTTTTATTCATCCCTCGCTCTCATCTTAAATGTCAGGACCAACTGCCTAGCCCCGGGCTCCTATGCTCCTCATGGGGCAATGTAGGATTGGATGATGGATGGATGGATGGATTTATTCATCCCTGTGTAGGGTACAACTCTCATGTGTGAGAAGGCTCCCCACATACAGCTCTTCTCAACAGGGTGGAGTCAAAGGCTTTTTGTCTCATTAACTCTCCTCCTTCTACTGGTTCCCTTCAAACACTGTCTCACTGCCGCACTGATGCATCTTTATCTCTTTTCTATCTCTGCTTCAATGGTCACTTCTCCACTGAACTGTCTGCTTGCATCCCTCCACCTCCATGAAGGGCAAGTAGCACCCGTGTAACAACAAACTCTCATCCCTTTTCTCTCCAACTCTCTAAGGCAAAAGTTAACTGTTACTCCCAGTCCTTCATTTATGCAACAGGTCAACTCTGAAACTGTTTCCCTCTGTCTGTATTTCCTACTTCCTATGATCTCCAGTCCTTCAAACACAGTGTGCCCAGGCATCTTGAAATGAATGAATCTTGAAATTGGCTCTTTTTTGTATTGTTTTTACCCACTCACTTGATATAGTGCTGTTTTGGGTGTCTACCCTTTCCACTCTTCCTTCTTCCTCATCTGCCTTTCCTTCATTCTTTCCTCTTCCTTCTGCCTACAGGTGCTTTTTACACATCCACTTCTGTCTTTCCTTCCCTCATTCTTTCCTCTTCCTTCTGCCTATGGGTGACTCTACACTGAGTGACAAGCCAAATGGTTTCCTGTACACCAGAAAACCATTTACAGCAGGGCCCCCATTTATGCGTATTAAGTTTATACGTTTCTCCATTTATGCGAGCGGCAAAATATTCATTCAATAAATATCAGTTTTTGCAAAATTAACTCAATCTATGCGGCTCGCTACACATAGTGGCCTGAATTCGGGTTCCAGTCGGGGAATTCCCACCAAAGACTGTCTCCTCGCCACGCTGCTCAGTTCAGCCAGAGTCTCTCACCGAAACAGACGTGCTCTGAGCGGTCTCCATTCTAAAACGTGACATATATTTACATGTAAAATAGGGGGTTAGGTTCTAGGAGCCCCATATTTTTCGTTAAAAATATATTTAAAGATAGGTTATTATAAATATGTCTGCCGTAAGACACCCAAGACAGTGTGTTTACATACAATGTCGCCGACTGGATTCATCAGCGCATTCTAACACAGCCTAACCAACTAGTTTTGCCCCCTAACACTCCCCATAAAAATTTTAACCACCAAGGATTGACACTAATCCTCTTGGAAGTCCTCACTGCCAAACAAGAAAAAACTTTTGATCTAACCAACACATCAATGGCTGTCCAGCATCAAGCATATTTCGTCAGGAACCACTTTCGGCTCACACACACACACACACACACACACAAAAAGTGTGAAACTATGTTTCTGAAAGTCATTAGTCATCAACAATAAAGGAAAAAAAAAAAAAAAAAACTAGCTATACTGAAGTCAACACAGAGTAATTGCGTACTTCTCACTTCTCAGATATGCACGAATTTGTACACTCGATCAAAAAAGTATCAGTGCACAGGGGGTGCGATGCCTACCGAAAAGGTTCGAACAACTGCTGACATTACCAATGTCTCATTGTGTATCATCAGTGTCTGTCTATATAAACATTACATTTGCTATATGTTTGTAAGAGGATATTGCTAGTTGGCGATATATAACACCTCCCGACATCAGGGCTACCAACATGTGGTAGGTTGGATACTAATATTTCAGTGACCTTCGTTCTGTGGTCCCAAATGTTTCACACACGTTGCGCACCGATACTTTTTTTACCGAGTGTACATTGTTCTTTGTTTATTATTATACCTTAGTTTGAATAAATAGCATTGTTCTTTATAATGCAGGAGTATCAATGTCCATGTGAATGTGAATATAATAGGTAATCATAAGTCTAACCACTAAAGTGGGGATCGTCTGTCCACCAAACTCCATTTTTCCCATAAGGCCTGTAGTTCCATTTAGGCATGCCTGTTTGTCCACCAAACTGTCGCATAAATGGGGGCCCTACTGTACTATGCTGGGTGGTAACAGTATAACCAAATTATGGCACCAGGTGGTTTTGTGAGAAATGAAGGTGCTCCAATCAGATTGAGTCGGTGCAGGTTTATATCCAATGGGAAGTTGGGGTTTATTGCTCATGTAATGCCACCCAGGGATGAATGAGGCTAGTCACTCCCATCTTAAATGTCAGGACCAACTTGCCTAGCCCCAGGCTCCTATGCTCCTCAAGGAGCAACACAGGATTGGATAATGGATGAATGGATTGTTTTTTTCTTGGAAGGAACAGTTTGCAGGCTCCTCACCTTTGGTTCCTTCTTCCGTAAAAAAAAAAAAAAAAAAAAAAAAAAAAAAAAAACAGAATTCACCTGAAGAGATCTCGCAGATTGAGGTCCCAGGGTCCTCCGCGCTGGCCCCATAACCCTTGATCCAGGATCTCCTCTGTCAAAACTCTACTGAACTTGACCATACTTGTTACAATATCCTGGGGAACTTCACTGTACATCATTCCAAGGATAAATTCCTGATCAGCAGGAGAGAGTGCTTCAACATGAACCTGAAAAATATCAGTACAGTACAGTAATTCCTTATTAACAATATGGATGTATTCTACAAGGCAAAGTGTTAACTGAGGATGATTTTATGAAAACACACACACACACAGAATAGCCTGGACAAAGAGATCGTCCAGTCTAGAAACTTAAACGAGTTTAAAATTAAATTCGACTTATTGAGAAACAGCGACGGAAACCCACGAGCATAGTACATTCCGTGTATATCACAATTAGGCATATTCTTAAATATTTGGAACGACTTAGACAAAGAGGTGGTGCATGAGAAAAATATTCATGTGTGTAAAGGTAGACTTGATAAATGTGGACATGGAGACAGAACAACACGAGCATTGCTCAATTCCTGTATACTACAAATAGGTAAATACACACGAACAGCCGGAGAGAGCGGACGTCCCAGGCATCGCTCCTAACCTTGAGTAGTTTCAGGAATTTTGTCTGTCCTGTCTCCTAGGGTCTTTCTTTAAATTTAAAATAATGAAAGGTAGTAGACTACCAAAAATGTAAAGATTTGTTGGCAATAGTATACATGAATGTTTGTGGCTTATTCGGTAACGGCTGTTTAGGTACTTTACATTAAACATGCCCGAAAATGTAAACAATGAGGGAATGGAATTTCAAGGATTTGATGCTAATACTAATGTCATGGACCTGGTGAAAACATTAATTAAGAGGATTAGTGAACTCGAAAAAAAATAGAGAATATAGTGATAAAGGATGTGTCAGGAAATACGGAAACCACCATACAGAGTCTAATCCAGTCCAACGAAACAGCCAATGAAGAGATAAGGAATTTGAAGAGGGAAAATGTTGAACTGACGAGGAAACTTGAAGAGAGTACTAATAAAACGGAGAAGGTGAGTAATGTATTAGAAGAACATAAGGCAAAGTGGGCACATGTAGAAGAAGAACAGAAAGAAGTGGTCAGCTTAAGAGAGATCATCCAGGAAGAAAGGGAAATGAACAAGAAAGAAATGGAAGAAAATGTAGTGAAAATACTAAAGAAAAAAGAGAAAATAGTGAGAGAAACTGTAGAAAGGAACAGATGTGTGGTAGTATTTGGAAACAGGGAAGAGGAAGAAAAGGTTAGGTTCGCAAGACTCGAGAGAGACACGAACATGGTGAGAGGAATATTAGGCAAGATTGACCCCGAAGGAGACAAGTGGGTAAAAGAAATTGAGGAAGTAAGGAGGATAGGGCCTCATAAGAAAGGGGAAACAAGACCAATGAGAGTCAAGTTTACATCAGAAAGTGTAATAAATGAGATACTTAAAGTGACCTGGAAATTAAGCAAAGAGGCGGGGATGGAAAATATTATAATAAGAAAAGATCTGAATGAAGAAGAAAGAGAAGTTTTAAAATCATTAAAGGAAGAATTAAAGGAAAAAAATGATAAGAGGACAGAGGAAGAACGTAATACTTTTTTTTGGAGAGTGTTGGATATGAGAGTAAGGAAATGGTATTTAAGGAAATAGAAGTGAAAGAAACTAGGGGGGATGGTTGTGAAAGATCAGAAGTTGAGGAAGTGGTACGGACAGAGAGTAGGAGAGAAGAGGGTATTAATAATGTCAAAAATAATTTGAAGGTGATATATACTAATGTTGATGGTTTCATATCGACAAGGATCGAAATTAATGATTTCTTGAGAGAACATGAACCTGATGTCATGTGCTTTGTAGAGACCAAATTAAGAGAAGATATTGATGTTCATTTGGGAGATGGCAAATACAGTACAAACTGTGGAGAAAAGACAGAAAAGAAAAAAAGGGAGGAGGAGTGATGATAGCAGTGAAGAACAACATAAATGTAGATACTGTGGAAATGAGAGAAGGCAGGGCTGAAGTGATATATATGAAATTAGAAACTGGAGAGAATGTTAAGAGAGATATGGCGGTAGTGTATGTTCCCCCAAAGACGAGAGCATGGAAGGATGACGAATACCATGAGATGTTGTCAGATACGGCTAGCTACTTGCAAAAAATAATTGAGAAAAGCAATAATATAATTTTGGTGGGTGACTTTAATTGCAAAGAGGTGAACTGGGAGGAATGGTACTCGGGAGGCGGCAAGGATTCATGGGGCACTATGTTATTAAATATAATAATGAATAATGTGATGACGCAGTGGGTCAAAGAAGAGACACGGTTTCGAGGTGAGGACACACCAGCAAGGTTAGATTTACTGTTCACCAAAGAACCCGATGTAATAGAATCATTGGAATATCTCTGTCCTTTGGGAAAAAGTGATCACGTGGTCATTGAGTTCCAGATGTTAATAGGAAACGTCGAGCCAAGAGATGAGCTTCATAGACAGGGAAGATACAACTTTGGCAAAGCAAATTTTACAGGATTGAGAAACTTTTTTGAAAATGCGGATTGGAGAAAATTCAGAGAAACAAGAGAGATACAGAGGAAGTGGGATATCTTTCTAGACCTCTATAATTTGGGAGTGGAAAAATTTGTACCAAGAGTAAGAGGGAAAGAAAACAGGAAAAAGGAGTGGTTTAATAGAAGGTATATGATAGCCAAAAAAGAGAGAGATAAGGCGTGGAACAATTGGAGAAAGAGAGGTAACGACAGAACAAAGGAAGAATATAAAAGAACAAGAAACGAATACACAAGAATACGTAGGGAAGAAGAAAGGAATTTTGAAAAAGGTATAATTGACAAATGCAAGGATAACCCAAACTGTTTTATAGATTTGTTAACGGCAAACTGAAACAAAAGGAAGGAATCACCAAGCTGAAAGTAGATGGAGAGGTCTTTAAGGATGCGGCAATGCAAGCAGAAATAATGAACAAACGTTTCCAGTCAGTTTTCACTAAAGAAAAGGAGCTTGTGGAAGGGGAGAGAGTGATAAGAAATGTTCTGGTGATGAAAGATATAAAATTGGAGGTGCAGGAAGTGTATAAATTACTGGAAACTCAAGATGTAAGGAAAGCCCCAGGACCTGATGGAATTTCTAATTGGGTACTGAAGGAATGTAGAGAACAACTGGCGGATAAAATTCACAGCTTAATTGTATGCTCACTGGAAGAGGGGAAAGTGCCAAAAGAATGGAAGAGGGCAAATGTGGTACCAATTTACAAGGGAGGAAACAGGGAAGAACCCCTGAATTATAGACCAGTGTCTCTAACCAGCATGGTCGCAAAATTGTGTGAGAGAATCCTGAAAGACAGATGGATAAAATATCTGGAAGAGATGAATATTTTGGCTGAATGTCAGTATGGAATCAGAAGTGGAAGGTCATGTGTTTCAAACTTGTTGAGCTTTTACTCAAGAGCGATTGATGTGGTACAGGAGAGAGATGGTTGGGTGGATTGTGTGTACTTAGACTTAGAGAAGGCCTTTGACAAGGTACCTCATAAGAGACTAATGTGGAAACTAGAATATATAGGAGGACTAAAGGGGAAACTTCTGGAATGGATGAGAGACTTTTTGAGAGACAGACAAATGAGGACAGTAATAAAGGAAAAGATGTCTGGATGGAGGGAAGTAACAAGTGGAGTCCCTCAAGGCTCAGTGTTGGTGCCAGTAATGTTCCTGATTTACGTAAATGATATGGTAGATGGAGTGAACAGTTATGCGAGTCTGTTTGCTGATGATGTAAAGATCTTGAGGAAGATAGAGGTTGAGGAGGATTGTAAAATACTGCAGGAGGATTTGGATAGGATACACAATTGGAGCCGGACGTGGGAAATGAAATTTAATGTAAAGAAATGTAAAATATTGGAAATGGGTAAAAGTACCAGGAGGCCATCACTGAATTATTTTTTGGGTAATGAATTAATCACAAAAAGGAGAGAAGAGAAAGATTTGGGAGTGCTGGTCCAAGATAGTTTGTCACCAGAAAAGCACATTAACAAGATAGTTGGAGAGACTTATAAGCTCTTGACTAACATAAGAGTAGCATTTCATTATATGGATGAGGAAATGATGAAAAAATTGATAGTGGCTATGATCCGCCCCAGGTTAGAATATGCAGCGGTAGTGTGGTGCCCACACAAAAAGAAAGATATAAACAAGATTGAGAGAATACAAAGAACAGCAACCAAGATGGTCCCCAGTCTGACAGACCTGTCATACAGAGAGAGGCTGGAAAAACTGGATTTGCCTTCGTTAGAGGAAAGGAGAAAGAGGGGAGACATGATTGCGGTGTTCAGGACCATGGTGGGAGTAGATAAAATTGACAAAGAAGATCTGTTTGTATGGGATAAGAGAGCAACAAGAGGACACGGAATGAAATTGAAAAAGTCAAGCTGCTTGAAGGATATCAAGAAATATAGTTTTCCTTACAGAAGTATAGACTTATGGAATAGCCTGGACAAAGAGTTCGTCCAGTCTAAAAACTTAAACGAGTTTAAAGTTAAATTCGACTTATTGAGAAACAGCGACGGAAACCCACGAGCATAGTACATTCCGTGTATATCATTTTCATTCATTCATTCATTGCCAGATGCCATGTATCCCAAACGGGGTGGCCAAGGGCTTAGAGTTAATTGTTTTACAGGGAGGGGCACTAATCCTCCACCAACCCCACTTGACACGTAGGGAGAACTTTATGCCAACAGCATCTGGTGTTCCTAGGCGGTCACCCATCCAAGTACTAACCAGACCCAACAAAACAGGAAGTGCTACAAAAAAATATTATGATACCTAATCTAGAGTTTTCTTGAGGCTCACGACACTATTAAAGCGGGCTGGATAACTAATGGGTATATACTCCTTTGTTTACATTTTACTGCCACAGGAAAATCCACCACAATTAGGTATATTCTTAAATATTTGGAATGATAAGCAACGTTGGGTCTGGTTAGTACTTGGATGGGTGACCGCCTGGGAACACCAGATGCTGTTGGCATCCCTACGTCAAGTGGGGTTGGTGGAGGATTAGTGCCCCTCCCTGTAAAACAATTAACTCTAAGCCCTTGGCCACCCTGTCTGGGATACATGGCGTCTGGCAATGAATGAAAAAAAAAACTTAGACAAAGAGGTGGTGCATGAGAAAAACATTCATGTGTGTAAAGGTAGACTTGATAAATGTGGATATGGAGACAGGACAACACGAGCATTGCTCAATTCCTGTATACTACAAATAGGTAAATACAAAGAGGTAAATACACACAAGATAATCAAGATATGGCAATCTTCTAAAATTCTAACAAATTCACCTCTGAAGTCTGTCATTAAAATACTATCTCAAATGTATGGAAGCATAACCAACGTATATCAATGGAAACTAACACACTTAAGTAAATAAAAGGGTACTGTTCCATTTATCACTCTTCACATCTTAATCTGGGTAATAAAAGGATACTGTCCTAAAGGGAAAAGTGTTCTCATAGCATATGGAATTGTGTTAATTGGTTATTATCCCAACCTCACTTACAATCACAAGAATTAGCAGAAATCAAGATAATAAAGATCCTTTGAGATTATCAGACAGAACAAGATTCCCTGTCATAAATTTTCCCTCATATTATACAATACACACAACATAAATAATTATAATACAACAAGCTGGGAATGGCACTGCCATATCTCTACCCTAATCATAATGTAAACCTTTTAATAGAAAACAAATTCCCATTACTGAATAAAATTTTCTATCTGCCAGGAGAAAAAAAAAATTCCATTCATCATCCAACCCTACGTCGCCCCACCAGAAGCATAGGTGCCCGGGGTTGGGCAAGTTGGTCCTGACATTTAACCCTAGGCGTGCCAGTGCCAGTGCCATTTTAAAACGGTCTAAAATAAAAAACTTCACTGTGACCGCATTTTTCAAGATTCGCGGGTAAAAATTGGCAGGCATGTAAGGTAACTGTTCCTCTACCATCCCCAGCTGTCAAGGCCATACACTGACTCACTCCCCCCCTCACGCTCACTCTGCCTGTGTGCCTCACCCAATGCTGTACATAGTGATGGCATTTTGTAAATATTTTCATGTAAGTGTAAGTTGTATATATTTTCTTGTAATTGTAAGGACTATATAGTGAAGTCAAGTTGTAAATACCTTCTTGTAAGTGCCAAGACTGTACGTAATGAAGTCAGGTTGTAATCTTCAAGTAAGTGTAAGATAATGCACTCACAGTGAGAAACACAAGCAAACTGTGAAAGATGCTGAAGTAATAAGTAATCAGAAAGGTGTATTGAACATTGCTATACCTTCCCAGCATAAACACCTGAGTATACCCTACACAGAAAATGGCTTTCTCTCACATACGTGCTGAGAGAGAGAGAGAAAGTGGCTATACCTGTATACGAGTATGCCAGACTGAATAAAACCCTTTTCCGAGCCTCGGTGAGCATTTTAATGGTGAAATTCATTGTTTCCACATCAAAATCTATCATTTTACCAAAAAAAAAAAAGCCGGCACTGGGGTGACCCGTAGGGATAAAAACAGCCGGCATGCGGCGGGTTAAGAAGAGAGTGACCAGCCTCACTCATCCCTAGGAGGCATTATGTGAGCAATAAACCCCAATCATCCCTTGGATATAAACCTACACAGGCTCAATCCGATTGGAACACCTTCATTACCCACTAACCACCAGATGCTGGTGTACAGGAAACCATTTGGTTTGCAACTCAGTGTAGAGTTACCCATAGGCAGAAGGAAGAGGAAAGAATGAAGGAAAGAAAGAAAGAAGAGGGAGTGTAAAGTCACCAGTAGGCAGAGAAAGAGGAAAGAGTGATGGAAGGAAGGACAGAAGAGGAATGATGGAGGAGAGGAAACGGCAGACACCCAAAGCAGCACCACACACACACACACACACACACACACACACACACACACACACACACACACACACACACAAAAGTGCGACAATCTGTTTGGTGGGGGGCGCCCATCATCCACTCACTCATTGTTGCGGTACTCTATTACAGGTAACTCTACATTGAGTGACATGACAAATGATTTCCTGTAAACCAGGAAATCTTTAATACACTGCTGACATGTAGGGTACCAACATGCATTCCCTACAGGTCAACAAGTGGGCTGGCAGAGGGTTAGCGCCCCTCCCTAGAAAACTATCTATCTATCTATCTATAGCCTGACGCCCTAATCCCACAAAGGGTGGCTGCAGACAAACGCCTCCAAGTCACTCTGTCACCCACCATTTGACTACCCTCCCCCCAACTCACACCCCCTCCCTCATATACCTCTCAACTCCATCTCTCCACCTCATCCTCGGTCTACCCCTCCCTCTCCCTCCCTCCACCTCACCTACATACACCCTCTTAGTCAGTCTTTCATTCTCCATTCTCTCCACATGTCCAAACCACCTCAGTGTATTTCTCCTAATCTTCTCAACCACATCCAAATCCACCCCACAACGTTCCTTCACTTCTTCATTCGTCAACCTTTCCATCCATGTCACTCCACAAGCTCCTCTCAAGTAACTCATTTCCACTGCTCTCATTCTTGACTTGTTCCCCTCTTGCAAGGTCAACGCCTCGCTTCCATAGGTCAGGGTAGGGATCACAATACTATCATGCAGTGACTTCTTAACTTCCATACTCACCTCCCTATTTCTCATCACTGCTTTCAGTGAACCAACAATCTTCTTTCCTTGCATTTCATGCACTTCATCCCCCAAAGTTCCATCCTTACTCATCACACTACCCAAGTACTTGAATGCACTCACATTCTCCATATCCTCACCATCCAACCTCACATGCATTCTGTAACTTCATTCCTCTCAAACACCATAACTTTACTCTTGTTTACATTAACTTACAGATTCCTCTTCCTACACACTGTCCCAAATTCATTCACCAAACCTTGCAACTCCCATTCATCTTCACTCAACAATACTGTATCATCAACAAATAGCAACACCGGAATCTTCCAAACCTCACCCTCATTCATTAGAGCCACCCCCACATCCACTGCCCTACCTTGCACCTCCTTTACAACCCCATCCATGTATATATTAAACAGCCATGGAGACATCACACAACCCTGTTTCAGTTCCACACTGAGATCAAAGAACTCACTCAGCTCACCATCCACTCGCACCGTAGCTCTAGCTCCTTCGTACATACTCTTCACAGCATTCAACAATTTCCCATCCACTCCATATATTTTTAATACCTTCCACATACCTTGTCTATCTATTCTGTCATAAGCTTTCTCCAAGTCCATGAAGGCAGCATACACTTTCTTTCCCTTCTCTAGATATATCTCTACTATACATCTTAGAACAAATATCTGATCTACACACCCTTTTCCCTTCCTAAATCCCCCCTTGTTCTTCTCCAAGTAGTTCCTCTGTCATATGCCTAACCCTATCAATGAGTATTCTACCATATATTTTACCAGTCACACTAAGAAGGCAAATACCCCTGTGGTTACCACATACTTCTCTCTCCCCATTTCCTTTATATAAAGGAACAAGTATACCTGATTTCCAGTCCTCTGGAACCCTTCCCTCTTCCCAAGCCACTCTACACGACTTTCATATCCACTCTACAACAATCTCACCCCCATACCTCAGCATTTCACCACACACTCCATCAATTCCTGGGGCCTTTCCCAACTTGATCTTCATTGCTTCCACTACTTCTGCCCTACTGATCTCTTCCTCCCTCCTCTCATCTCTTCTTCTCCCAGCCATTCCCCAACCACTTATACTCGCACTGCTCTCACTCTCTACATTCAACAAATCCTCTAAGTGCTCCTTCCATCTCCTCAGTTTCTCTCTCTTCTCCACCAACAATCTATTATTCCTATCTTTCACTCCCTACTATTTCCCCTTTCACACTGCCTTCCTTTCTTTACCTCCTTCCAAACAACTTCTTACTCTTCCTCCATTTCACACTCAGATTCCTCACAAACTCTTCATCCATTTCTTCTTACCCTCCTCCATCAGTCTCTTCACCTCCCTTCTCCTGCTCACATATACCTCTCTCTTCTCTCTCTCATCTTCTCCCCTACCTCTACTCGCTAACCATTCACTATATGCCTTCTTCTTTTGTTCCACAGCTCGTTTCACCTCATCATTCCACCATGCTGTCCCTTGCACACCCTTGCAACTCCTCCTCACTTCACAAACTCCCTGGAAAACAACTAACTAAAAATGTAAACAAGAAGTCTTGGATCAAGACGGAACAACAGGTAACGATGAAGAACTGGACAAAGGACATGGTACGGACTGCAACATGGAATGTAAGGGGTGCAAATGACGAGGTGAAAGTGTGAGAGAGATTGCCCAGGTGCATGAGGGTGCAAAAGTGAACATATGTGAATTAACGGAGGCTAAATGGTGAGGTGAGTGTGTGAGAGAGTGGGAGTGTGGATAGGGAATATGCCTGGGAGTAGGTGAAAATGAGAGGGAAAAAGAGGATGTATGTATTTTTGTGTCCAAGAGTTGGAGGGAGAATATATGAAAGTATGAATCAGTTGGTTCTTGGATTGTGTGGGTAAGAATGAAAGGGGGAATACAAATGGGCGATTGTGTGTGAATGTGCCAATGCAAGGCTGTGCAAGCAGAGTGAATGAAGAGCTCTGGGCAAACATGGAATTGTGAATGGCAGAGTTTCAGAGGAATGACAAGTGTTTTTGAATGGAGATACAAATGGAAAAGTTGGGATTGTGGAGGTGGATGGAGTAGTTGGTGAGTGGGGTATGCTGGCAACAGCGGATGAGAATTGCAGTGCTCTAAACGACATTCGTGCAGGAGGGGGGAATGGTGAAACCCAATACCCTCTTGATACAAAACTGATCCATAAATATATGTGGAGAGTGGTGGGACAGGTGGGTGGTGAACTGAATGAATGGATGGCAATGACATTACGTGTGTGTGGATGACAGAATGAGATGGCATGTAATGGACGCAAGAGCATACACAGGTTGGGGGAGCGGACTTTCTGACCACCAATTGGTGGTGGTGAAAGTCAAGGTTCAAGTGTTCGTTTTCGTTTTTGAGGGCTCCAACATGCTTGCATGTGTCGGCCTTGGTCACCCAATGGCGGCTCGCCATGCTGCACAATCTATTGCAGCCTCCCTGTTCAGTCTCTTAACCCTGAGGTCACACTTAATGCCCTCGTCCCATGTCTGTCTCGGTCTACCCCTCATAACCCCACCCCCAATATTAACACCTCCCACCTTATGCACCCAATTATCATCCCCCAGCCTCTCCACATGCCCAAACTATCTCAATCTACCTCTCCTCATCACAACACCAATACACTCCACTCCCATCCTACCTCTCAACTCTTCCATCGTAAACCCAGCCCCCCCAGACCTTGCACACGGGGACGCACTGCACATTCACCTAATCATTTGATATATTACATCCATCACCAGTCACTATCAATGCCATCCCTCTCTCCATTGCTTGTGTTATACTTCTTTCATCACCCCATCCATGTATATATTGAACAAGCATGGGGACATTACACAACCTTGTTGCACGCAGACATTGATCGTGAACCTATGACCTAAATGGCCCCTCCCTCCTTTTTTTTTTTTTTTTTTTTTTTTTTTTTTTTTTAGTGAGGAAGAAGGAACCAAAGGCTAGGAGCCCACACACACTTCCAAGAAAAAAACAAAAACAATACAAAAGAGAGCCAAATTCAAGATCCGTTCATTTCGAGATGCCTGGACACATTTTTTGAAAGAATGGAGATCATAGGAAGTAGGAAATACAGACAGAGGAGACAGATCCAGAGTTGACCTGTTGCATAAAATGAAGGACTGGGAATAACGGTTAACTCATGCATTAGAGAGCTGAACAGAAAAGAGATGAGAGTCTGTTGCTAGACGGGTGCTATGCACCAGTCATAGAGGTGGAGGGATGCAAGCAAACAGTGCGGAGGAGCAGTGACCATTGAAATAGCAATAGAAAGGAGATAAAGATACAACAGTGCGGCGAAGAGACACAGGTTGAAGGGAGCCAGTAAGAGGAGAAGAGTTAATGAGACAAAAAGTCTTTGACTCACCCTGTTCAGAAAAGCTGTATGTGGGGAGCCTCCCTACACGAGAGTTGTACTCTACACAGGGGCGAATAAAACCTGTGTATAAAGTCAACAACTGTGCAGGGGTAAAGAAGGTACAGAGTCGGCTTAGCACACCTAGTCTCTTGGAGGCTGATTTTACAAGGGATGCGATATGATCTTTCCAAGACAAGTCCCGAGTGAATGAAACCCCAAGCATGTTTAAGGATGATGCAGGATTAAGCTGAATATTATTAAACATTAGTGGGATGATAGGTGTAAGTACTGAGTCTTTGATGCAGTAAAAACAAGTTATTTTTACCCAGGTCAGACATTACATGTGCCACAGCCTCATCCCTTGTTTGTTAAAGTAACTGCTGAGATAGACGTTGTGGAAACCAAACAGAAAGGTGAAGGGTGGAATCATCAGCATAAGAGTGGATAGGGTTAGATGTACAGCTCAGAAGGTCATGATGAATAAATGGAAGAGAGTTGGTGATAGGACAGAGCCCTAAGGAACACCACTGTTCACAGATCTAGGAGAAGAACAATGGTCGTCTACAACAGCAGCTGCTGAATGACCAGAAAGGAAGCTGGAGATGAAGGCACAGATAGATGGACAGAAACCGTAAGAGGGCAGTTTGGAAATTAAAGATTTATGTCAGACTCGATCGAAAGCCTTTGAGATGTCAAGTGCAATGGCAAAGCTTTTGCCAAAGTCCCAAAAGGAGGATGACCAGGAATCTAAAAGGTAGGTGAGAAGATCGCCAGTGGAGTGTCCATGACTGAACCCGTACTGACGATCAGAAAGATGGGTTTGATAGAAAAGATGCTTTAAAATTTTTCTGTTAAGAACAGACTTGAAAACTTTTGAGATACAGGATGTTAAAGCAACTGGAAGATAGTCTGAGGGTTGGGAATGGTCACCCTTCTTAGGAACTGGCTGAATGACAGCAAACTTCCAGCAAGAAGGAAAGGTACAAGTTGAAAGACAAAGGCAAAAGAGTTTACCTAGGCACGGTGTAAGCACAGAAGCACAGTCCTTGAGGACAGGAGGGACTCCATCAGGCCCATATGCCTTGTTAGTATTGAAGCCAGTGATGGCAGACAATACATCAGCTGAAGAAATTTTAATGTCAGCCATGAGGAAGTCAGAGGGGGGGAAGTGATGGAGGAACAGCACCGGAATCGCCTAAGATGGAACTGGAGAAGAAACTCTGAGCAAAGAGATCTGTTTTATCAGTATAAGAAATAGCTACAGAGCCATCAGAGTAAAAAAGAGGAGGAAAGGACGATGAGGTAAAGTTGTCAGAAAGCTTCTTGGCAAGGTGCCAGAACGAGCAGGAAAAATTCGAGTTTGAGAGTTAAGAGCATTTACTACGGATAAAATTATTTTTAGCAGAGCGTAGAACAGACTTAGCACGATTCCAAGCAGAAACATAAAAAAGATGTGATTAAGGGGTGGGTTGGCTCCAGTACCATTTATAGGCCCTCTCCTTGTTGCTGACAGCATTAGAATAAGCATAATTAAACCAAGGCTTTCTTACATTAGTCAAAGGATAGGAGAAAGGAATGTATGCTTCCATGCACGAGAGAATAACCTCCATAATGCACAAGGCACACTCAGATGGCTCCCTCCCATGGAAGCAATAATCATTCCAGGGAAAATCAAAGAAGTACTGCCTGAGGGCCTCCCAGCCTGCAGCACCAAAGTGCCATAATTGACGTTTCTTTGGAGGGTCCACAGGCCGTACTGGGGCGACAGGACAGGTTAAGGTAATAAGGTTGTGATCGGAGGAGCACAACAGAAAGGAAAGATTAACAGTGTAAGCAGAAGGATTAGTTGTAAGGAAGAGGTCAGGTATGTTGGAGCTCTCTCCAAGGCAGTCAAGGACACAGGTAGGGTGCTGTACAAGCAGCTCTGAGTCATTAAGAATAGAAAAGATGTAGGCTTGTTCACCAGGTATTCGAATCAGTGAAAGAAGAAGAAAGCCAAAAGTGGTGGTGAACACTGAAATCTCCTCGAATGGAGATTTCAGAGAAAGGAGAAATGGATAGAATGTGTTCCATCGTAGAAGTAAGATAGTTGAAGAATTATTGACAGTAGAATTAGGGGATAAGTAAACAGCATAGTTATATTTAGTCAGAGAATGACAGGAGAGCCCAAGCCAGGGAGTAAAGAATTCAGAAGAATCAAGTTCCGGAACATGAAAGCAAGATAAGTCGTTGTGTACATATACAAAACAGCCATCTCTGGCTTTAAAACAAGTATAGAGAAAGTAGGAGGATACGGAAAAGGGTTTGCTGTCAGTTGCCTCTGACAGCTGAGTCTCAGTTAAGAAGAGAAGGTGAAGTTTGGAGGAGGAGAGGAGGTGTTCAACAGAGAGAAAGTTAGAGGAAAGGCCACAAATGTTGCAGAAATGAAGAAGTGAGCCAGACAGTGGTTCAAGGCAGCTCGCTGAGTCGTCACCGGAAGAGGGGCGGATTGTGGGGGCATTGATGGTCCCCCTCCCCAAGGGACTCAAGGCATGGTTAACCCTTTCAGGTCTCAAATAGGTCCCAAGGTCACATTTGACAGATGCATTTTTTTGGTTTAAGTCAAGGTTTGCAATAAAGAAAAAAATATATCCATGCACAAGGAAGTAATACACATCTACCTATAAAACATTAGAGCTCTGTTCACCATACAAATGCTGCAAAAATGATGGGAAGTTGCGTAGCAAGTGGTGTGTGGTAGCGTGGTGAGTATCGCCGTCTCAGTGGGTAGGTGATTTCTTGGTGCATAGGCGACATGATTGCATTGTTTGTTTCCATGTTTTTCCATAAATAACAGTACACTAATATATATATACATTATGTTTCACGTGATTTTTGAATGATTCTTGAGATGTTTTCTTTACTAACAACAAACTAAACAGGTAAAAAATCCTTATAAAATTATCACATACTTAATATACTGATTAATTTATTTTACTTTGCTCTTATTTTGCTTAGTACTGTCCAAGGCTGTGGAGGTGAGGACATGGGGGTAAACCTTCGAGCTTACCTTTTGTATGTGCGTATGTTTTATTGTTGCTAACTATGCTGTATCATCCTGTGTACTTATAGGCAGCAGTAGAGACAGTGATCAAATATTTATTATTTCTCAAAATTGATGGTGTTATAAGTATAACCAGGAAATGTGAGAAATTCATGATATATACGTAAGAAAAAAGTAAGGAGACACTAACAATCATTTGTCAATGAAAAAGGCAACACTCGCTGCAAGTGTTTGTCTGCCTGGTATTGAATAAATACATGGTATGTGTATAAAAGGCTACAGAAACAACCTTAGAAACCAAAAATCATAAATCTGTATTTATTTTCCCTCAATCAGAAACTATAACACCCAGGAAATGAATAAATATTGAGACATACAACGTGGAAATCTCTTGCTTGCCTGTGACGCAGCAGCTATGTGCGTAGGCGGGAGGCAGGGGGTGGAGGATTGGAGGGAGAGTGGAGGGTGGGAGGTAGGAGGGTGGAGGAAGTAGGGGGTGGGGGATTGGAGGGAGAGTGGAGGGTGGAAGGGTGGGAGGTGGAGGGGTGGCAGATCGGTGGGAGGTAGAGGGATGGAGGAAGGGAGATATGAAAGGCAGGAGGGAGGTGAGAGCTATGTATCCCCCAGAGCAGTAAAAATATATTGCAAATAATATTCCTTTGCTAAATGAATTGTCTGATACAAATATAGTAAAAAATACTAACAGATCAACAGTACAGTATAATAAAACCAATACGTGCAACCCAACCCCCCACAATGATTAGCTCTTCCCAGACTGTGTACACTAAAATATTGTGATCTGCACATGCCTGGTAGACGTGGAGGGGTCTGGGGAGAGGCTCGTATCCTTATTTCATTCACCAGCCTCATGCAACAGTTTTCATTCATGCCTAAATATGCTGCCACAGGAGTGGCTAGGAGACCCCTACCGAGAAAGCCACTATAGTGCTCAGGAGACCTGAAAGGGTTAATGTGTGCCATTTTTCTTTTTTAATTCTGAAAAGGAAGTGTGGTGTGTACTGTGCAAGTAGGCTGGTGCTGCGAGTTAGAGAAACTTGTATTGGAGAGCATGCTGGCCTACTCTCTGCGTTACTGAAACACTGAATAAGTTCAGCAAAGTGGTTCAGGAACTAGTCCCGAGGGCTGGGGAAATGGGAGCTCCAGCTATACCTGTCATTGGCTTTCCATCCACCTTGGGAGTACTGCCCTGACTGACTGGTGCTAAAGTCTACTCTCATACTCTTACACATGCCTCACTACCATCATAAAAAGTCTTGACACCACCTAGCAGCTTTCCATCTACAAGTACACGTGCAAAACCTTCCACAATCCTTCTCTGTCTACTTTGTTGTATGCTTTTTTAAGATCGATAAATGCCATAAACACCTTACAGTCCTTCTCACAAGCCTTCTCCACTATCTGTCTTACTACAAATATTTGATCCACACATGCTCTGCCACTCCTTAAGCCACCCTGTTCATCTCTCACTCGGACATCGGATCTCTCTCTTACTTTCTCTATAATAATTCTTCCATCTACCTTACCTACAACACTCAATAGACTTATACCACGATAATTCTTGCACTCGCTTCGCTCACCTTCACTTTAGTACAGGGGTACAACCATTGCCTTTTTCCACTCTACTGGCACAGTTTCACTCATCCATGCCTTCTTACATATCTCCAACAGGCACTTCATTCTACTCTCTCTCCAATGTACTTATCGTCTCTGCATACACCTCATCAACCTCAGCTGATTTCCCATTTTTCAGCTGCTTCACAGCGTTCTTCACCTCTGCGCATGTCACGTTTCCTGGCACTACATTCCTTCTCTGCACACCCCAAACACCAATCAGGTTAACAGTTGTTTAGTTCTCTCTATTTCCATTTATCAGACTTTCAAAATATTCCTCTCATCTGGTCATTACTTCATTCCTCTGGGTTAATAATCTACCACTTACATCCTTCACATTTTTTCATTTCTTTCCACTGTCACTTCTACACTTGCACACCTCTTTCCAGAATAACATCCTAGTTTCAGGGCAACTTGCATTCATTTTTCTTCCTAGCCCATCTTTTTCCTCTTCATTAATCTCTTTACATGTTTTTTAATCTCAATACTATATACTAATTTCTTATTTCAAATGAACCCCTGTCCTGTGTCTACTCTGGTCAATTCTTCCTCTTTTCCTCTACAGCTCTCTTAACCTCACCATCCCACCACGATGTACCTTTCTTCTTAGTTGTTACTCTTGCCACACCACACCCTGCTTTAGTATTCCAAACTATGCAATTTCTATATGCATTACACAAGCTCACCAGATCCATTTCATCCCAATTCACTGATTCTAGTTCCTCTGCTATTTTGGCCCTGTATTCAACTGCCATTTCTTTGATCCTCAGCTTCTCAACTTTCAGTCTCTCTCCCTGACAGCTCCTCTCTCTCTTGGTCCACCTCACTCCTCTAAGTTTGATCCTCCATACCACAATCATATGATCCAACAAACCTCCACATCGTCCTCTCACTGCTTAAAAATTACAAATCTGACGCACAATACAGTGAGGCCTACCCATACTTATGTTTGTTATGTGATAAATTACAAAAATGATGAACTGAAAGTTATACCCAGTTTTACTATAATGATGGCAAAATGATTACGAATTCGCTAAAGTAATAAATCTGGTAGCTGTATATGACAATCCCATGGTACACAGTGCCACCTGCACAACCCTACAGCAAGCTGTTTGAGCCAAGATGGCTGCCCAGTTTTTACATTTGTTGTGACTGTCTCCCTTGTGTTATATTTTGTATGTGCAAGGCCAGGGAAACACCACTGCTATCACCAAACACCAATGCAAGTGTGTACCAAAAAATCCAGTGTGTAATATTGAGTGATGTGATAGTCTTTCGTGTGTGAAATACTGAAACTTGTGACTTGGAAACTGCCTCCCATGCATACGTGGTGCCTCCCGCACAAGCCTATAGTCAGCTGTTTGAGTCATGAAGGCCATCCAGAGTTTACATTCGCTATGATCATTTTCCTTTCATTCCATTTTGTGTGTGCAAGGCCACTAAAACACCAGTGCTAATGCCAAACATACGTACAAGTGCATAACAAATAGTGCAGCGTGTGATATTAAGTGAAGTGATAATGGGGCACTCACCATCCACTCACTTGATGTAATGCTGCTCTCAGGTGTCTGCCCTTTCCTCTCCTTCCTTCTTTCCTTCCTTCCTCTTCAGTCTTTCTTTACTTCACTCTTTCCTTATCTTTCTGCCTGCGGGTGACTTTACACTCCCTCTTCTGTCTTTCCTTCATTCTTTCCTCTTCCTTCTGTCAATGGGTGACTCTAAACTGAGTGACAAGCCAAATGGTTTCCTGTCCACCAGGAAACCATTTACTATTCTGGGTGGTAACCATGTAACAAAATTTTGGCACCTCGTGGTTTAGTGGGTAATTACGGTGCTCCAATCGGACTGAGCTGGTGAAGGAAGGGGCCTTGTTTTGTCTGCAAATATGGGGAGCAACAATTGGCGTCATACTACTTTATGCACCGTCAATAAAATAGAAGGCACTGAATTTTCCATTGCAGAAGACATCTCCTTGTCACTAGTATCATCGATCACCACAGTCACTCTCACAGATGGTATAATTATTGATATATGCATGCTAACTTCCATCCATTCTACCTCAAAACAATTTTTTTCTCGGTACCACAAATTTCTTGTGCACTTTTGGTATTGAAAAGAGCACTGTCAACACTATACTCTTAGCACATCATTTACCTGAAATTATGATGCAATATAACACACATCGGCACAGCACCTACCATATGAGAGGCAATGGCATCCATACTATCTGTTTATATTCAGAAACAAATCCTGTATTTTGACTGGCTGCTGGAAGAAAAATGGAGGAGTGGATGGGCCAATGAAAACTCAAGATCTGGCGTGTGTCCCAAACAAACAAACTTTCCCACATTCGTGATACTATCGCTTTTTTCTATTTTCCTTTGTGGTTTTGTATCTCTCTCTCTCCACTTAGCATGTATGGGTAAATTAAAATTCGCTGAAGCACCCACCCCCAGTCTGGTATTATGTTTTGTACTACTGCTGTGGTGGTAGCCATCAGAATTTCTGTTTTCCACTACTTATTCTTTTAGTATGAATCTCATTGGCTCCGGCATCAGCGGTGGTGCATACATCAGGACTGACCTAACTAAATACATCTGGTGGGATTAACCTCCCTTAATCCTTGACTCCGGTGACCATTTGACCTGCCCCGCTCAGCAAGGAATGATTTTCATATCACCTTAACTGTACTGTACTGTATAGAAAGGATTTTTCCATTAAGGAAAAAAAAAAAAATGGCGTAAAGCTATTTACCTTGAAAATTTTCACCTAGAAAAGTGAGGGGGACAAAAAATACTGTCCCCCCAGATCCAAAAAGTGGGGGGGACATGTCCCCCCATCCCCCACCCAAACGAGGCCCCTGGGTGTAGGTTTATATACAAGGGATGGTTGAGTGTATTGCTCATGTAATGCCATTCGGTGATGAGTGAGGCTGGTCACTCTCATCGTAAATGTCAGGACCATATGCTCCTCATGAGGCACCAAAGGATTGGATAATGGATGGATGGAAATATTGAAACTTGTGACTTGGCAACAATGTCTCCTGTGCACACATGGTGCCTTTGAGCTAGCCTACGGTCGGCTGTTTGAGCCAAAATTGCTGTCCAATGTTTACATGTGCTATGAAAACCTCCTGTTCATTTCATTTTGTGCATGTATGACCTTTGAAACATCCTTGCTACCACCAAATAACAGTGAAACTGCTTAACAATTGATGTAATGTGTGATATTAAGTGATGGTTTTTCTTGCAAGAAATACTGAAACTTGTGACGGCTTGGTGGGATGACAAGGTTAAGAAAGCACTGGGAGAAAAGAGGAAAACATGGTTAGAGTGGTTACAGGACAGGGATTTAATTGAAAAAGAACTGAATATTCTGAAGCAACAAGCATGTGAAGTGACTAGTGAAGAAGAAAAGAAGGAAGTAAATGATGATCAAGGAAGAAAAATGAATGCAAATTACTCTGAAAATTGGAAGTAATGCTGGAATCAGGTGCAGAAATGTAGACGTGACTGCAGAAAGAAATGCGAAAGTGAGAAGGATGTAAGTGGTAGATTATTAACCTGTGCGGATGAAGTAAGGACCTGATGGAATGAATATTTTGAAAGCCTGATGAATAGGAATAGTGAGAACAGAGCCACTGTAAACATAATTGGTTTTGGGGGTGTGCAGAAAAGGAATGCAGTGCCAGGATATGAGACACTCGCACAGGTGAAGAACGCTGTGAAGCAGCTGAAAAATGGGGAAGCAGCTGGGGTTGATGAGATGTATGTGGAGATCATTAAGTGTAGTGTAGGAAGAGGAATGAAGAGCTTGTTGGAGATATGTAAGAAGGCTTGGATGAGTGAAAGCCAGCCGAGTGGAAAAAGGCAGTGCTTGTACCCCAGTACAAAAATAAAGGTGAACGAAGTGGATGCAAGAATTATCATGGAATAAGATTATTAAGTGTTGTAGGGAAAGTATATGGAAGAATTATTATAGAAAAAGTAAGGGAAATATCGAAAGTCCTAGTGAGTGATGAACAGGGTGGCTTTAGGAATAGCAGAGGGTGTGTGGATCAAATATTTGCAGAGACAGATAGTGCAGAAGGCTTGTGAGAAGGACTATAAGGTGTTTATGGCACTTCCAGATCCGGAAAAAGCATACGACAAAGTAAACAGAGAAGGATTGTGGAAGGCTTTGCGCATGTACAGCAAGCTGCTAGGTGCTGTCAAGAGTTTTTATGATGGTAGTGAAGCATATGAATGGGTAAATGGGCATCAAAGTAATGGTTCACGATCAATGTGACCATGCAACAAGGTTGTGTGACATCCCCATGGTTGTTCTGTGTGTGTGTATATATATATATATATATATATATATATATATACAGTAAACCCTCATTATACGATGGGGTTCCGTTCCTGAAAACCCCATCGTAAAGCAATCCATCATATAGCAATCCCATTATAACATGGAGACAATGTGGATACGTTCCCAGACGTGCCTAAACTCTCACATACACACACCTCAGCACTCACATACATGAAATATCCTTATGTTTAAACATTTAAAGTAACACATTAATAGTGAATAAAGAGAAAAAAACATGAAAACTACAGTATACAGAAGATCTTACCTTTACTGAAGCAAGCAACGGTTGTTTATGTGGTTCCTAGACAATTCGTCATGAAATCGACAATTCGTCGTCATAATATGGACATTCCCCGTCAGGACAATTCCCCGTCATTCTATAAATATACTTATTACTGATTAACTGATACTTTAATAACTAATTCTCAGGGGGATCTATCAAAGTCTATTTTCACTCAATAGCACTGGCTTTGGATATCATTTGTAAGTTGCACTTTTAGACAATATTTAACTTGTTTCTACCTTGCTGTAGTTGACTTTGAATTATGTTCTAGCATCACCCACAGCTGTTTCCATTACTTTCCATTGGTACTACAACATCCTGGGTATATTTTAAAAGTAATCCCTCTAATATCCGAACGCCCAATATCCGAACATCCCCACTAACCGGACATAATCCTCCTGGGATCCAATATTCCCAAAATGGGCCAAAAACCGCAAAAAATTCGAAAAAAATCTGACTTTTTTCCCTCCCATAATTTGAAATTCCCGCCTGGCGCCAAACAGCTGTTACACCATGGTCCCTTCACCCCTTCCTTCCTCCCCCTCCCCCCTCCCCTGTCAGGTTGCCATTTGGTATTTTTCATTACCAAGTGTGGGCCAATTTGGTAATGAAAAATTCGTTTGGTAATGAATTAGAATAATGCATTACCAAATGGATTTTTCATATGTATGAGGATACACAGGATGGAGATGGTGGATTGTTTGCTCTCTCTGATTAATCTGCTACCCTACATAGTGTGAAAATAATCAACATGGTGTTAGTTATAAGCAGAGTGATTACATGTATTTCCACTTGTATATATAATTAGTGAAGAATATATGCTAGCTTTACGAATTTGGTAATGAAAAGTTATATTTGACAATGAAAGTTGAGGAGACTGGTAATGTGGCTGTTGCGATCTGGCAACTCTGTTACCCCACCAACATCAACAGTCACAGCTTAACTCCGATGGAGAGCAGATACTCATAACAGTGCAAGCCACAGGTGCTTGTTTTTTGTGAATAAACAGTGAATAAAGTGCTATACCTTGCCACTAGAACACACGGGAATTTACAGTGTTGTGCAGTGTTAAGAAATTAGAATTTAGAGTGCAGAGGATTAACTGTGGACTGCAAACTGGCGGTTCAAACCAGTCCAAGAGGAAGGGACTTGTAAGTACCCAGAATGTTTAATATTGTATAAACTCACCTCTAAAACCTCATTTTATGGTTCTTTTGCATTTATTTCAGTCTTTTATGTCCCTTATTGGTGTGATTTGGGTCTTAAATAGGTGCAATGCATGTCCAGAGGGAGTTGTATAGGTGTTTTTCAGAGTTAGGGTCCATAAGTACAAGTCCATAAGCTGGGGCCCAATATCCGGACAGGACCACTATCCGGACCTGCCTATGGCTCTATTGATCCGGATATTGGAGGGGTTACTGTACTTTGAAGAGGTACAAGTACAGTACTAAAAAACTAGTGTACTTCCTAAATAAACTGATATGAAAATAAACGACGGGGAATCATCCTGACGATGAAAAGTCCCGATGGCGAATTGCCTTATTATTGTTGTGATGGCGAATTGTCTTATTATTGTTGTGATGGCGAATTGACTTGATGGCGAAATATCCCGAAACATTTATATAGACGTAACATGAAGATTATTTGTATAATTCCAAAGTATGTCGATCGTTCACTTAACCCTTTAATCACGGGCATTGTTTTGCCCCGACTGGCCTCTCCCGCAGGGGTTCCAGCCAAAATGTAAACAAACTTTAAACCTTTATAACTCTGCACAGAATAAATCTAGAGCGAAAAATAAGGTACCATTAGAAAGTACTAACCTTCGGCTTTGAAATGATGTAGGTTTCATGATTTCGTTGACTATCACTGGATGGGCAGTGCCATTAGAAGTAAGCGATCTAAAATCACTATTTTTCGCTCACACACTATTACCTTCGCTCACACACCATTACCAAATGCCACCCTCATTCTGATAATAATACTATAAACATATATGAACACTGCACATACGATAAACACCCACTCTGTGTTCAATGAGGCAGGTAAAAGGCACTGTAACTGCCCGCACTTCACTGCCACATCAGCGGTGTTGTAATCACTATTTTTCGCTCACACACCATTACCAAATCCCAATCTCATTCTGATAATAATACTATAAACATATATGAACACTGCACATACGATAAACACCCACTCTGTGTTCACTGAAGCAGGTAAAAGGCACTGTAATTCCCGCACTTCACTGCCATATCTGCGGTGTTGTAATCACTATTTTTCGCTCACACACCATTACCAACTGCCAACCTCATTCTGATAATAATACTATAAACATATATGAACACTGCACATACGATAAACACCCACTCTGTGTTCACTGAGGCAGGTAAAAGGCACTGTAATTGCCTGCACTTCACTGTCACATCAGCAGTGTTGTCACTCACACAGCTGGACAGATACTGATGCGTGTTTGGTCCGGGGTGGGGTGGGGGGCCCAGGGGGTGGGAGGTGGGGGCCCAGGGGGGGGGGTCAGCTGGAGTGAAAGAACTTAATAGCTACTCTCCCTTGAAACAATTGGCGCACGGAAAAAACACGCGGTATTCAAAATACAGTATTCACAAACATTCGAGAATGACACCCGCGGTTTGGTCCAGTTTTTGCAATGTCATTCTGGGATGACACCCGCGGTTAAAGGGTTAAGGTAATTAGGCATTTATATAAATGCCAATGTCTCGTATGTAGCCTTATGCTAAGATGAAGGATCGATCATAAATCAGCTGATTCACGTTTCAATATATTATTATTTTTCATTTAATGCCCATGATTTGATGCCATATTTTACATTTACTATATAAACAATAAACCACCATCACTTTTATAACTTACATAATTAAAAAACTAGTGTACTTGCTAAATAAACTGATACGTAAATAAATGACGGGGAATTGTCCTGACGGCGAATTGTCCCGACTCGACCTCACAGTCACAGGGACTCAGCCCTCACTCATCAATGTCAGAACTGCCTGGCTGGGCAGGGCTAGCTAATGAGGCTGGACCGGTGGACAAGTGTGTGTGGTCTAATGCCGACAGTGTGAGGATGTTTTTGTTGTGTTTGCACATTTGCTGTTCACTGAGCCCCGGATGATCCATCGTTGTTGCAAATCATTCCCACTGTATAGTGGGCATAGGGTACTAAAATTTTGACATTGTATAAGCGAAATATCGTAAAAAGAGGCATGGTATAATGAGGGTTTATTGTATATATATTATGTTATATATATATATATATATATATATATATGGGATGATGAGAGAAGTAAAAACACGAGTAATGGAGAAAGGGATGGTATTGGTAATGAATGGTGATGGATGGAATATCTCAAATTTGTTGTATGTTGACATCTTAAATGTCATGACCAACTTGCCTAGCCCTGGCCTTCTACGCAAAACATGTGGCAACACAGGATTGGATGATGGATGGAATGTTGTATGCTGATAATGCAGTGCTATTTGCAAATACCAAACAAGAACTTGGCAGACTAGCATTGAGTTTTGCTGATGTCTGTGGGCATCGAGCCTTAGAGTAAATTTAGAAAAGAGTAAAGTGACGGTAACTGAGAGAGAACGTGACTCCCACGGTGATGTTACAGCAAATGGAGAGACTGAAATTGGTGTGAGAGCTCAAATACTTGGGTACAGTGATAAAAAAAAGAGAGGAAAATGTGCAAAAGAAGTTGATAGTAGAGTGATACAAGGAAGGAAAGTACCTGGCGCTATGAAGGTCTTGAGAAGAAACAGAGGCTTGAGTGCTGCAGCTGTGTAAGGCTTACATGATGGTGTGTTAGTGCCAACTTTAACATATGAATGTGAGACTGTGGTGCACAATGAAAATGAAAAGTCAAGAGTGAGAGCAGCAGAGATGGGACTACTGAGGAATGTATGTGGAGTACAGAGAGATGATAGGATACAAAATAATGCGATTAGTGAAAGATGTGGAGTGAGGAACTCTGTGGACACCAGAATCGAAATGAGTGAACGGTACTGAGATGGTATGGCAATAAGGAGAGAATGGATAACAAAGGAGTGGTAAAAAAGGTGTAAGAGCGAATTTGAAGGAGGGAGGAGGCGAGGTAGGCCAGGAGAAGGTGGAGGGACATGGTGGATGAGTGTATGAAAAAAAGAGGTATGGAAGACAGTGAGGGTACAAGAGATCGAGCTGGCTGGATGAATGTTGTGAGAAGAAGCACACAATCAGATTTGGCACCCCTTTTTTACGTGACAGCATTCAAACTGACTCTATCAGATACATATACATGAAGCTACAGAATGTGGTGAAAGTGTTTTGACATATCAGATAGAGTCAGGATTTTGAGGGCTTGAATGATGAGTGAATGGAAGCGTGGCCCACTGGATTGGGAAAACTTGGGCTGTATGGACATTGCTACTCCTCACCCTGTCCTAAGATGGGAAAGGAGGTCTGGATGATGATGATGATGATGATGTGACTTGGAAATCATGTCTGGTGAGAATGTTACCCCCCGTGAGAAAACATGTTGTAACAAAAGTCAATGTGGCCATACGTATCTCTCTATCCCCACTGAACCCATGTTATACTGACCTTGCTATATGATAAATTGCTATGAGAAAAGTTTTCTCTCGACAATTTCACTGTACAGTGAGGCATGACTACAGTATAAACATTCACTCACCTGAGTAAATCTGTTAAGGAATGATTTAGGAAGGCCCTTCCTTGCCCCTCCTTGATGTTGTGGATTTTGACAAGCAAATATCTTTGTGGTCTGATGTTTAACTTGGAATGTCTTCCCCAACTCTGGTACAAAGATCTCACCACGGTGGTCAAAACAAGCATTAAGTCCCTCCAGTACTGACTGCGAGGCCAAGTTGAGTTCATCCAAGACAATCCATGCACCCTGTTTGAGTGCCTGCAGCAATGGGCCATCATGCCATGCAAACATTCCTCCCTTGCCTCCTTCCACGGGTAAATCTGCACCAAACAAGTCACTTACATCTGTCTGTTCTGAAAGATTGATTCGCACAATTTTATGACCGGCTGCTTTTGCTAGAGCTATTACTAAGCTGGTCTTGCCCACACCAGGGCTACCTTCCAACAGCAGTGGTCTACTCAGCTGCAGCCCTCGCAGAAGACGCAGCAAGTTAATGCAAGTTCTGGGTGCCTTAAAGGTAAACATATTTGACTTGGTATTCTCCAACCCTTTACTGATAAAAAATGGACTTATGCCAAACTTAATGTCTGAGTTCATAACTTCCAGCATGCCAACATGGCCTTCCTGCAATGTTGCTGTGTCAGGGCAAACACCAGTCTTCTTCCACACTTGCTGCACCAAGAAATTTAGACTGGCTTCTTTCAATTGCTTCCATCCTGCCAAGCCACTGCCAGTAAGTCCTGAACCCAAACCATCTAGCAGCACCAAACAAGCCCCATGGATGTAGGACAGTCCAACACTTAAGTTGGTTGGGTGTGATGCAACTTTGTTGATAAAATGGACCCAAGAGAGCAAATCTCTGATACTGAGAATGCATTTTTTACCAAGATCTGTGCGGGTAAAATGTTCCAGAAATTCCAGCATGGCTCTTCCTATTCCACTAGTATTTTCTTCTGAATTGAATTTAATTTCCTTACTTATATTGTGCTCAATAATGGCAATGACATCAGATGCTACTCGGTTTATTTCAACTCTCGGACACCAAATTTCAGTAAATCGATTTCTTAATGCTGGTGACAGTTCTTTCTTCCCATAGTCTCCACCAGGGTTCATGGTCCCTACGAACCTGAAGAGATCATGTCCATGGATAATTTCGGGACTACTAGTTTCACCTACTCCATCTGTACCTTTTTCTGTAAGGACAAGTATCCTCTCTGGCTCAAGAACTGAGTTTAGTCTTTCCAAAACACTATCATCAGCAAGAGAGATTTCATCTGCCAAGAACATGCCACCAATCTGCATGGAGATGATAAGAGGGCCATCCACCCACTCAAACAGTCGGTCATCATCTTCATCATGGAAGCGCACTGGCCGAAGTCCACCAAGGAAATCTGCTCCCTCTGTGTGCATGTGACAGTTGACAGTGTGGAGGGTCTGCCTGCTCTGGGCAGCAATCAGCTGGCAAACAGTTGTCTTTCCACAGCCTGTATCACCAACCAGCAACACAGGTTCCTTAAAATTCAAAGCTTTGGCCACTAAAACATACAGACGACGCATGTCCTCAGTCCAAACCACGTGCTCAAAACCCTTGACTGTAGACATTTTCTTCAGGCAAGGCTTTGTAACTGGAGATGTGTCTTCTGAGAGCACAAACAATTTGTTCTTACATATACTTCTTTTCAGCCTCTTCTCCAACACCTACAACAGAAAAAAAGCATGGAGGAATTAGAAACACAAATACCGGTATACTGTATTTTTAAAAATATGCGTAATACATATGGTGCATTGCATTATTCTAATCAGTCCAAATGCAGCTAATGATATTTTAAACAACCTCACCACTGTCTAAGTACACACAATAACTGCTATCTAAAAACACCATATTGTACAGATTTTGAAAATAACGCAAGTATGGTAGTTTATAATGAAATAAATTTATGTTGGGGCAGCATTATGCTACAGTATGCACTGTGATTTCAGAATTGCACCACTGGTGCGATATGACCTGTGCATCAGAGAGAGTGAGCTGTGATGAGTGATAACAGACCTGGAGAAATTTTCATTGTAGTCATCTTAAATGAATGTCCAGCACTAGACATCAGGCTACGGCAACATAGAAACAACTGTTACGTACATCACAATCATCATCATCATCATCATCATCCGGACCTCCTTTCCCACCCAAGGGCAGGGAGAGGAGAAGCGATGTCCAGACAGCCCAAAACTGCCCAATCCAATAGGCCACGCTTCCATTCACTCATCGTTCAAGCCCCTGGAATCCTGGCTCTATCGGATACGCCAAAAACATTCACCACATTCTGTAGCTTCACATAATCGTATCCGACAGAGTCAATCCAGACGCTGCCACGTTAAAAAGGGGTGCCAAAAATCCCTGACCATGCACTTCTCCTCACAAAATTCATCCAGCCAGCTCGATTTCCTGTCAGTTCCCTAGCCTCACCGACTTCCAAACCTCTCTTCCTCCCACATTCATCCACCATATCTCTCCACCTTCTCCCTGGCCTACCTCGCCTCCTCCCTCCTTCAAATTCGCTCAGATATACCTTCTTCACCACTCTATTGTTATTCATTCTCTCCACATGACCATACCATCTGAGTACACTTGTTTCAATTCTGGTGTCCACCGACTTCCTCGCTCCGCATCTTTCACGAATCACATTATTTCGTATCCTATCCACCCTCTGTACTCCGCATACATTCCTCAGCAGTCCCATCTCCACTGCTCTTACTCTTGACTTTTCATTTTCATGCCACACCATAGTCTCCCATCCATATGTTAAAGTTGGCACTAACACTCCTTCATGTAGGCCTCGTGCAGCTGCAACACTCAAGCCTCTGATTCTCATCAAGGCCTTCATTGCACCAGCTACTTTTCTTCCTTGTGTCACTCTACTTTCAATTTCTTTTGCACATTTTCCTCTCTTTTCTATCACTGTACCCAGGTATTTGAACTCTCACCAATTCCAGTCTCTCTCCATTCACTGTCACATTGCACTGGGAGTCACCTTCTCTCTCAATAACCATCACTTTACTCTTTTCTACATTTACTCTCAAGGAACGACGCTTACAGACATCAGCAAAACTCTGCACTAGCCTACCAAGTTCTTGTCTGGTACTTGCAAGCAGTACTGCATCATCAGCATACAACAAATTTGAGATATTCCATCCATCACCATTCATTACCAATGCCATCCCTCTCTCCATTACTTGTGTTTTCACCTCTCTCATCACCCCATCCATATATACATTGAACAACCATGGGGACATCACACAACCTTGTCGCACGCCCACACTGATCGTCAGCCATTCACTTAGATACCCATTAACCATGACACATGCTTCACTGCCATCATAAAAACTCTAGACGGCACCTAGCAGCTTACCCTCTACAGTACACCGTACATGTGCAAAACTTTCCACAATCCTTCTCTGTCCACTTTGTCACATGCTTTTTCCAGATCCATGAATGCCATAAACACCTTATGGTCCTTCTAACAAGCCTTCTCTACAATCTGTCTCACTGCAAATATTTGGTCCACACATCCTCTGCCACTCCTAAAGCCACCCTGTTCATCACTCACTAGGACTTCTGATATCTCTCTTACTTTCTCTATACTAATTCTTCCATATACCTTCCCTACCACACTCAGTAAACTTATGCCACGATATTTCTTGCACTCACTTCGTTCACCTTTATTTTTGTACAGGGGTACAATCACAGCCTTTTTCCACTCTGCAGGCACAGTTTCACTCATCCATGCCTTCTTACATATCTCCAACAAGCACTCCACTCCATTCTCTCCACTACAAAGCATCTCTGTATACACCTCATCAACCCCAGCTGCTTTCCCATTTTTCAGCCGCTTCACAGCACTCTTCACCTGTGCGAGTGCCACGTCTCCTGGCACTGCATTCCTTCTCTGCACACTCCCCAAAACCAATAATGTTTACTGCTCCTCTGCTCTCTCTATCCCCATTCATCAGGCCTTCAAAATATTCTTTCCATCTGGTCCTTACTTCATCTCCATGGGTTAATAATCTACCACCTGTATCCTTCACACCATCCCATTTCTTTCCGCTTTCACTTCTACATTTCCGCACCTCTTTCCAGAATAACTTTCTATTTTCAGAGTATTCGCATTCATTTTTCTTCCTAGATCCTCATTTAACTCCTTCTTTTTCCTCTTCACTAGTTTCTTTACGTGCTTCTTGCTCTCAACATATTCAGTTCTTATTTCAACTGAACCCCTATCCTGTAACCACTTTAGCCACTTCTTCCTCTTTTCCTCCACCGCTCTATTTACCTCCTCATCCCACCATGCCGTACCTTTCTTCTTTGTTGTTACTCTTGCCACACCACGCACCGCTTTAGCATTCCTAACTAAGCAATCCCTATATCCATTCCACAGTCTGTCCAGATCCATTTCATTCCAATTCAGTAATTCTAACTCGTCCTCTACTTTGGTCCTGTATTCATCTGCCATTTCTTTGATCCTCAGCTTCTCAACTTTCAGTCTTTCTCCCTGACTGCTTCTCTCTCTCCTGATCCACCTCACTCCTCTCAGCTTGATCTTGCATACCACAATCATATGATCTGACAGACTTCCACATCGTCCTCTTACAGCCCTCGTATCAGCAACTATTCCCATCATCGGCCTCTCTACGAGCACGTAATCAATCAGGCTTCTTTCAACACAATCCCCGTTCCCTCTATACCATGTATACTTATGTGCATCTCTGTTTGAAATACGAGTTACAAATGCACAACCTCCTCTCCTGACACATATCCTTTAGTCTCTTCCCATTATCATTTTCTCCTGGTACTCCATAGCAACCCATTATATCATCCTCAGGACCAGTGCATACTCTTCCATTCATATCCCCCATCACAATCACTTTATAGCTCCTGGGCATTTCTCCCACTACTTCACCCTGCTCATCCCAAAACCTGTCTTTCTCTCTCTCACTCCTGTCCTCACACGGTGCATACGCTACAATCACTGCCACTTTCACCTTCTCAAACTTGAACTTGACATACATACACCTTGAGCTGACACATTTGTGGTCTCTCATTCCACTCTGCCACACCTCATTCATCAACAAGGCAACTCCGTCCTTGCATCTTCCTCGCCCATTCATTCCCAATCTTACACATTTCACATCCTCCCACTCCTCCACTTCGCACCCTTTCATCTTTGTTTCACACAATGCCATCACGGCATATCTCGCACTCTTAAACACATTCACCACTTCCACCCTCTTGCGCTCCTCATTCACACCTCTCACATTCCACACGACCACGCGAGTCTGCCCATTTGGTTGGGGCCCTGGGCAGGCATGATTTTGGACTGGGGAATCTGGGGGACACTTAACCCTGCCAGAAACCCCGGTTATATGGTTACCACCCAGCGTAGTAAATGATTTCCTGGGTACAGGAAACCATTTGGCTTGTCACTCAGTGTAGAGATTATATGGCACCTCTACACTGAGTGAGTGGATGATGGGCACCCCCACCTACCACAGTGCATATCAATAAATATCTGAGACCTCTTTAAAAGCATAATCACCAACAATGAACTCTGGAACTGGACATCAGCTAAACTGATGCAACAGTCACACGCATCACAATACCTCTTTGAATATCCTACCTTTTTAATAGCTTCCAACTCCTCCTCCACTCGGACACGAGCCCCCATGACCAGGTAGCCCTCATCAGCCAGGTGTTGGTCCCAGTCGTAGAATTTCGTCTTCTGTGGCGGTGCCAGGCGGTAACGCTCAGCCCACCGGAACAAGTCTCGCAGGGTAATGAATGACTGCCTGCCCTGGTACATTAAAATACAGAGTGGATACAAGGTTTCTTTGATTACACAGAAATGGGTGGAACATTGCTAAAAAAAAAAGATGTTCATGAAAACTTATTTTGCCAATAATTTCCCTTAAAAAATCCTATTATTCTATCAATCTGTTTATACCTACATACCATAATTCTGGAAGAGGCAGCCAATCATCTCTAAATCAAATTATCCTCAATGAAGTGCCTCCATGTTACACTATCCTTCACCACCAGGCTGCCCTACTACAGTACCAAAACAAATTAAACTCAAGAACAATCCACTGAGTCCACAGCGCTATGCAATCCCCCAAACCACAACACATTTACACACCTCATGTACCACACTACTACAATAAAGACAATCTTTCAATATAACCTCAACAAAAAATCTCTGGGACTAACTGGTTGAAGTGGCAAGTTTCCTGCAGTACAAAAAATCTCTGGGACAACTGGTTGTAGTGGCAAGTTTCCTGCAGTTCACTGGGTTTCTATTCATATGATCTGGGGTTTTAGCAAAAACAACAAGACTGCCCTCACTCCAACTCCCACCGTTTTCACTCATTTACCTCTCCATTCCATCCATCCATCTCATCCTATGTCTCCTCTTCCTTTCCACCTCACAAACACATGCTCTTCTAGTCAACCTCAACTTTCCATTCTCCCCATGGTACTAAAACATGACGCCTGCAATGGTGAAGAATGCTGTGAAGAGGCTGAAAAATGGGAGAGAAGCTGGGGATGATGAGGTGTATGCAGAGATGATAAAGTGTAGTGGGGAGACTGGAATGAAGTGCTTGTTGGAGACACGAAAGAAGACATGGACGAGTTAAACTGTGCCAGTATAGAGTGGAAAAAGGCAGTGATTGTACCCCTGTACACAAACAAAGGTGAGTAAAGTGAGTGCAAGAAGTACTGTGGCATAAGTCTACTTAGTGGTGTAGGGAAGGTATATGGAACAATTATTATAAAGAAAGTAAGAGAGATATCAGAAATCCTAGTAAGTGATGAACAGGGTGGCTTTAGGTGTGGCAGAGGATGTGTGGATCAAATATTTGCAGTCAGAGAGATAGAGAAGAAGGCGTGTGAGAAGGACAATATGGTGTTTATGGCATTTATGGATCTGGATTTATGGGGACGCTCACCATCCACTCACTCCATGTAGTGCTGCCTTGGGTGTCTGCCCTTTCCTCTCTTCCTTCCTTCCTCTTCTGTTATTCTTTCCATCACTCTTCCTTCTTCATTCTGCATACGGTGACCTTACACTCCCTCTTCTGGTTTTCTTTCCTTCATTCTTTCCTCTTCCTTTTGCCTATGGGTGACTCCAAACTGAGCGACAAGCCAAATGATTTCCAGTACACCGGGAAACCATTTACTAAGCTGGATGGTAACCATTTAACCAAATTATGGCGCCTAGTGGTTTAGTGGGTAATAATGGAGCTCCGGTCGGATTGGATGGTAACCATATGACCTAATTATGGTGCCTAGTGGTTTAGTGGGTAATTATGGAGCCCTGGTTGGACTGAGCCTGTGTAGGTTTATATCCAAAGAATGGTTGGGGTTTACTGCTCATGTAATGCCACTCAGGGATGAGTGAGACTAGTCACTCACATCTTAAATGTCAGGACCAACTCACCAGAGCCCAGGGCTCCGATACTCCTCATGGGGCAACATAGGCTTGGATGATGGATGGATGGATAGGAAAATCATACAACAAAATAGACAGAGAAGGATTGTGGAAGGTCCTAAACATGTACAGATGGTAAGCTGCTAGGTGCCGCCAAGAGTTTTTATGATTGTAATGAGGCATGTTTAAATGTAAATGGGGATCTAAGTGAATAGTTCACTATCAATGTAGGCATGCGACAAGGTTGCATGACGTCCCCGTGAATGTTCAATATATATATGGATGGGGTGATGAGAAAAGTAAAAACATGAGTAATGGAGAGAGGAATGGCATTGGTAATGATGGTGATGCATGGAATATCTCAAATTTGTTGTATGCTGCAGTGCTACTTGCAAATACAGGACAAGAACTTGGTTGACTATAGGCTTTCTATTTTATGAAGGCAGTTTGGGTGGGGCATCCTAAGACCTCACACCGCTAGCTCCATTGCCACATTGCCGCCACACGTGCTCCCTCCCCCCCTCTCTCTCATATTAGTATTTATATTAACTGCTTCTAATTTTCTTTTCTTTATTTTTTCTCTTGTTTTGACTTTTGATGGGCAAGCTTCCATGGCGGGAGTCTGACCGAGTATGACCCCGCACACCTCTCGTGTCAATGCACTTGACAACGTAGCAAAAGCAACGCTGACAAGTCTTATGGGATTTATAATATATTATAGCTTTTTTTAAATTACATCTATGCAGAGTATTTAAAATTCATTAATAAGTAGTTACTAACTTAAAATAGGAGAGAGGGAGAGGGGGAGAGAGGTAAGCAGGCGTAATTACATGTGTGTAGTGGAGGTGATGTGGCAGCTGAGCTAGCGGTGTGAGGTCTTAGGAGGCCCCACCCAAACTGCCTTCATAAAATAGAAAGCCTATAGTGGGCAGTTTTGTAGATGTCTGTGAGCATTGTGCCTTGAGAGTAAATGTAGAAAAGAGTAGAGTGATGGTTACTGAGAGAGAGAAGGTGACTCCCAGTGTGATGTTTCAGTGAATGGAGAGAGACTGGAACTGGTGAGAGAGTTCAAATACCTGGGTATAGTGATAGAAGAGAGAGGCTAATGTGCAGAAGAAGTGGAATGCAGAGTGACACAAAGAAGGAAAGTAGCTGGTGCTATGATGACCTTGATAAGAAACAGAGGCTTGAGTGCTGCAGCTGCACCAGGCTTACACAAAGGAGTGTTAGTGCGAACTTTAACATACGGATGTGATACTATGGTGTGGCATGAAAATGAAAAGTCAAGAGTAAGTGCAGTGGAGATGGGACTGCTGTGGAATGTATGTTGAGTACAGAGAGTGGATAGGATACGGAACAATGTGATACGTGAAAGATGCGGAGTGAGGAAGTCTGTGGACGCCAGAATCGAAGAGTGAGCTGAGATGGTTTGGTCATGTGGAGAGAATGGATAACAATAGAGTGGTGAAAAAGGTATAGCTGAGCGAATAAGGAGGAACGAGGCGAGGTAGGCCAAGATGAAGGTGGAGGGATACGGTGGATGAGTGTGTGAGAAAGAGAGGTATGGAAGTTGGTGAGGGACTGACAAAGAGACCGAGCTGGATGGATGAATTTTGTGCAGAGAACATAACCAGGGATTTGGCACCCCTTTTTAATGTGACTGCGTTCGGACTGGCTCTAACAGATAGGTATATGCGAAGCTACAGAACACGGTGAAATGTTTTTGGCCTATCAGTGGAAGCCAGGATTTTGAGGGCTTGAATGATGAGTGAATGGATGTGTGGCCCATTTCTGGACATTGTTATTCCTCACCCTGCCCTAGGGTGGGAAAGGAGATCCAGATGATGGTGATGATATGGTTTACAATAAATTTAAGGCAAGCATGAAATTAGGTGTTCTAACCTAATTTGGGGGTGCTGATTTCAGATTCGAAATCCGTTTTCTCTCATCACCTCTAGTTTTTGAGATATACATGTATACAGTACATGTATGTGCATGTATACTTAACCCATTGGAGCCCGGTGTCCAGAATATTGGACTGAACTGGGATTTTTTAAGTCTTTATAAAGTAGGAACCCCCGGGGAGGGACCTATGAGCTTTGCGACTATGAGCCGATAGGCGGAGGGCGGTACGCTTAGTACCCACCTAGTGCCATGCCTCGCCCAGAACCCCTGGGATCCAATGGGATATAGGCCTAGACCCAAAATATTCTCCAAAAGTCCATTTACCGTCCTATTTTCTTGGGACTTGATTTAAAACGTGCGCCACGACAAGGCCAAACATGTCAAGCACTACACGCAGAAGGAAAGAGGGTCTAGGAGCATTTTCTTGCCTGGAAACACAGTGTCCAAGAAAATCCTCTGGTGGACATGAACAAGGTGCTTCTTCCCCCTCTTCATATCAAGCTTGGCCTGATGAAGGATTTCTTGAGGGCCATGGACAAGGATGGCACTGCCTTCCAACACCTGTGCACTCTTTTCCCAACTCTCAGTTCTGCTAAGCTCAAGGAGGGCATCTTCGTCGGACCTCAGATCCGGGAGGTGCTGAAGGATGAGGTATTTGAGGAGAAGCTCACCTTGAAGGAACTGTGAGCATGGGAAGCTTTTAAGTCAGTCTCCCATGGCTTCCTTGGTAACACACGGGCACTAGATTACCAAGAGCGTGTCAAGAAGTTGTTGCAGGCTTATCAGGATATGGGGTGTTGAATGTCTCTCAAGATTCACTTTCTCCACTCCCACCTCAACTTCTTCCCCCAGAACCTCGGAGCAGTAAGCGACGAACATGGGGAAAGGTTCCACCAAGATATTACTAAGATGGAGAGCAACTACCAAGGCAAGTGGAACCCAAGCATGATGGGGAACTTCTGCTGGATGCTCCTGTGCAACATCGTGGAGGGAATGTACACCAGATCATCCAAAAAAACTCACTTCTGATTGTCTGTAGTACTATGATGTGTATATATGCTTATATCCTAGTAATATTTAGTTCCGTCAGTGTTCTGTGTCTGTTTAGTTTCGTTCTGTAATATGCCATTTTAATATATGAAATAAACTCATTATAAGTATATGCATTATAATAAAAAAAACAGGATATGTGAAAGCAAAAATCTAGTGGTGATAGAGCAAAACTATTTCGAAATCTGAATTAAGCTTATCAAAATTAGTCAAAAACACCTACTCACATGCGTGCCTCAGTTTTTTTCTTTTTTTTTTACCAGTGTGATGATGATGATGATGATGATGGTATTTTTCTTAAAGCTTTCCAGCACAACCACATGAGCACCACAATGCTTCTTCACTTCATCAATTGTATGTCTGTCTCACCACATAATTCCACATGCTCCTTTCATATAATGCAACTCATTTCCATCTCACTCATGATTTATGTTGTTGCATCTGAGTCCATGCTTCACTTCCAAATGTTAGAGTGGAGATCACAGTACTGTGTACCGTTATGCAGCAACTTCCGTAGCGATCCCTTGGTTATCAGACACTGGTTATGGTGGTTTTCGTTATCAATGCAAGATGAAAATCTGTACTCCTGCCGTTATTGCCCATTTTTCAGTGAACTATCGTGTACGTGAGCTGGTTTCTACCAACAATGATGGTTCTGTATCTGTGGTTTCTGATGGCTATGAGGGATGCAAACATGAGGCCCTACTCTAAGTATTAATCCCAGGTGGTGACCACTAACTCTCCATCTCTTACTCTCAAAACCCCATACCTCAAGCCCATCTCAGGTCTCATGTGGTATGTGTTTCTTCTTTATTGTGCCTTTTTCATTGCTTTCTATTAATCTAACCATGCCTGTGTGTGGCTCTGATACATAACATTACTGTATATATGCATTAAGTGGGCCTCATCTACTTGGCAGCACTTGCAAACATTTCTCTCATTGACTCTGGCCTGACCCCATCTTCATTTGAATTTATGGAAGTATTAATAAATTTCCATCAGAATACCATTAGAATTGCAACTGTCTATCGATCAGGTCATCCAGGCAGAGATTGAGGTTTTATGGTGGAGTTTGGGCAGTTTCTTGAAGGGTTTTCTCTTAAACCTGGAGGACTTCTTGTTTGTGGTGATTTCAATTATTGGGTTGACAGTCCAGAGTCAAAACCATTTTCTTCAGAATTCCTCAAGTTTGATCACCCAGAACAATTTTTTCAATCATGTGAGTAATCCAACTCATGTCTCAGGCCATGTCCTTGACTTGATCTTGTTCCCTGTTGGCTGCAGGCACATATCAGATGTGGAGGTTGACTCATTTGACCCCCTCATCTCTGATCATGCTCTGATCACTCTTAGTTTTGATGTCCCGAAATCCCCTTCATATAAAAAGGTCATCAGGCTCAGAAATTACAGGAATATTGACCGCAAGTTGATGTGTTTTGAAACTAATCAACGTTTAAACTCCACTGATTCTTCAAGTCTTTCTTCTGATGAATTGGTTGATATTTACAACGAGCTTTGGTCAATTTTTGACCATTATTGTCCTGAGGTAGTAAAAACAATCACTGTACGTGATAATTCTCTGTGGTATGGTCCATCCATTAATTCTTTGTGTAGACAACGTACAAAGGCAGAACGTGAATGGCGCTTGCTGCGGACCGAAGTAACTCGTTTGCGTTATGTTTTTGCAAGAAGAGCAGTCGTTCACACTGTAAAAGCCCAGAAGGCTAGGTATTACCAAAATAAAGTTGATTCATGTGGTGGTGATCAAAAAACTGTCTAAGGTTGTGAACAATTTGGTTGGTAGGAGGAATGTAATTGTTAAACTAACTTCTGTATCTGATGCCCAACTGGCTTCTGATTCTGCTTCATTTTATACAAGTAAGATATCTCGCATAAGAAGTGATTTAGACAGCAGTTCTCCTAGTGAAGCTACTCAGTTAACTTCCAGCCACGGTGCACCAGGGATCACTTGCTTTCAACATTTCATCCGCTGGATGTAAACAAAGTCAAATGTTACATCAGAGAACTTAATAAAACATTTTGATCACTCGATCGGTGTAACATGTCACAACTGCCTGATGTGTATGAGCACACTGCAGACTTTATCTGCAACATAATAAATAAATGCTTCTTAGAAAGTAATTTTGTGCAGTCTGAGAAACGTGCTTTTCTTAGGCCCCTAATTAAGAAACCTGGCCTTGATGTCAAGAGCATGACAAATTATCGTCCCGTCTCTAACCAGTCTTTTTTATCCAAGATTATTGAGTGGGCCATACTCGATCAACTCGTACCACTACTGGAACACAACAGAGTTGTTCCTGTTGCTCAATTAGCATACAGAAAATACCATTCAACTGAAACTGCACTAACAAGGATTCAGAGTGACTTGGTGACAAACACTTGTAGTGGGATGTCCTCTCTCCTAGTTCTGTTGGATCTGTCTGCAGCTTTTGATACAGTAGATCATAAACTATTGTTGGAAGATCTGTATTTTTATGGCGTTCGTGACAGTGCTCTTTTGCTCCATAAGTCGTATCTGTCAGACAGATCTCAGAGAGTGGTTGTTGATTACACTAGCTCTGATTCTGCTCCCCTTCTATTTGGAGTCCCTCATGGATCAGTTTTGGGTCCAATTCTATTTACTATCTACACAAGTAGTTTATCGTCTCTACTTGATGCTCATGATGTGTCCTATCATTTTTATGCTGATGACACCCAGCTCTATGTTAAGATGTCAGATATCAACGATACTAAGACAAAGTTTGAATCTCTAATGTCTGATATTAAGATCTGGATGGCTAAGAGGAAATTTAAGCTGAATGATGGTAAAACTGAGATCATCATCATCAGAGGAAACAGAAGGGGTGATGACACTGACAATGCCCTGGCTTTGAACACTGGCGTGTCACAGCTTCATCCAGTCAGTTCTGTTCGAAATCTGGGTGTTTATTTTAATTCTAAGTTAAATTACAAAGAACATTAATCAGGTTGTAAGAGGGTGTAGCTTGCATACCAGAAATATGCACTCTGTAAGAAAATTCCTGAACAGATGGTGCCTCTTAACATTGGTCCATGCAGTGGTCTTGTCTCGTGTTGATTATTGTAATTCACTGTGGATTGGTCTTCCAAATAATATACTAACAAAAGTTCAGTCTGTGTTGAACAGGGCAGCACGGCTTATCTTTGGTATCCCACCGAGAACCTCAACTACCCCATCTCTGATTGAGTTGCATTGGTTACCAGTATAGGCTAGAATTGAATTTAAACCGTGTCTTATTACATTCAAGGTTCTTAAGTTTGGTGAACCGATGTATCTTGCTGAACTGTTAAAACTCCCACCGGCACGCCCGGGTGTGATGTTACGCAGTGAGGATGATTCCTTGCATCTTGATAAGCCAGGAGCCATTCACTAGTCATCTTTCTCTGATCGTTCTTTTGCGTATAGAGCCCCTAGATATTATAACAGATTGCCATTGTCCATAAGACAACTCTACTGTTGAATCCTTTAGCCCCTAAAACACGGCCATGGACAGTCGACCCCCCCCCCCCCGGGTGGCGGAGTTGGATCGCGGACTGAGTACCTGTAGGAAAATATTAGCCAAAAATCAGAGATTAACCCTAGAACATTATACTTGGTATGGCAGATAGTACTTACATTCAGCTTTCTCCAGAGACAGGTGTTGAGCCTTCGTGGACTACCCAAGGACTTATGGAGACTTGCAAAGTTGGGTAACCAAATCTTCACTTTCACACCTCCAGCAACCCGTTTTCCCCTCTACCACAGCCTCATTCTGTCACAGTAAACTTTATACTACAACGTACAGGTAGTTTGGAATCCGTATTTGTACAATAAGCACTGAAAATAAGGCTAAAATCAACGAAGTGTACGGCCGACATGCAGCACGGCGGCGGTCTTCCCGTCACTCAACAAACATTTCCATTTTCACAGCTAAAAACACGTATACTACATTATTTTCAATCATAGTACTTCCCAAAAGATCACCGCGGCGCGCTTTTATTCTGCCTTATGCCCGTCGCTTTATTCTCATTCCTGTCGGCCGCTCGCACTGACTCGGAAGAGCTAGAACTCGCCATAATGTCACTTTGAAAGCCTGCGGTAAACTGACGCTAAACAGGGGCAAACCACGCAAAAAAAAGCTAGCGTGACAACTGAGGAAACAAGCGTTTCCTATTAGCATAGACTGCTTGTGAGAGCAGAGCGCAGATTTACAGTTCTGAGCAGTCAGAGCGCAGCCATATATCACAGCCAGGCTGGCCGGGCCGTGGTGGTGGGGGAGGGGGGGGAGGGGGGAAAAAAACGCGATACTTGGCAACAACGGAGGTCAGTAGTACAAAGGTCAAGTATGCTAATTGTAGCTAAAGGGTGGTGGTACTGATAGACAATACCAGCTGGAACATCCTTGCCCGCGTTTATTCAATATTAACTCGAATCGCAAACGCGATGATCCGCCGTTATGTCCTTTTTGGCGCGACGATCCGCGTTTAAAGGGTTAAGAGACAGCTGAAAGCCATTCTTTTTTCAAAATGCAATGACCTGGAGATTGGTACTAAGACGGATGATTATAGGGTTTAATTATTGCCACTTTCATGTATATATGATGTAGCTTGTATTATACACAAGAAATCTCGCAATTTTTGTAAATGTAAGAATAATGTTCGTGTGTTGAGAGCTAGTGAATTCCCAAAGGAAGAACTGGTGCTTATGAGAAACAAAAAGCCAGATTATTATCATTATTATTATTATTATTATTATTATTATTATTAGCAGGGAAAATTTGGTTTGCACATAGGATGCCCAGTACCAACTAGGACAAATCCCACAGGTTCTGTGCTTTCGTTATCACGTAATTTTGCTATCACACGCCATGTTTGGTATCAGTTACGCATGATAACCAAGGGATAACTGTACTTCCATCCTCACTTCCCAATTCCTTGTCAATGCTCTCAATATGGCTCTAACCTTTCTTCCCTGCTGTCCCCATTCTTGCACTTAATTCTCTAAGCTTCTGTCCTTTCTCATCACACTATCTAAATGCAGTACACTCAACCCTTGATTTCCCAGACTAAAAGGTGAGGGAGACCAGTCCGGGAACCCCAGAAGTCCGGGAATCACAAAAGTCCAGCCCCACATACCATTCCCCGGACTATTACTATACTTTGTCCGAATTCTCCAATACTGTCCGGCAATTATTCCGATATTCTAGAGCATTCTGGAATGTAGGGTACCTATATCAACATAAATAACATACATAGTGCATAAAATAATAACAATGACACAATAACAATAATAATAACTGACACAATAGCAATATTGTGCTAGCTACAACCCTAAGAATGGTTGTTTAGACAGTTGTTGACGAGAATGTGGAGTGTATGATAGAAGAAGATCAGAAAGCTGAGGAAAAAGAGAAATATGAACAAGGAATGGAACACCACAAGGTGAGCCAACCTCTCATCTGCTGACTGAGTTACAAACATGCAATCATTGAATGTGATCTCAATCATGGACCGAAGCGGCAATTTTAATTGGAAAATATTTTAATCTTTATCACCATATAGGTCTGCACACCTGATTATTTGAAATTCAGTAAAAAATTTGTGCTTAATTTAATTATTAATAGAAAATCAGGATTCAGAGAGAAAATTTCTTAAAGTTAGCAGAAGTGTTTTGCCTATAGCCTAACAACTCGCCTTGACGGACTTTTGTTTTGTATAAATATCGATTTACAACGCAGATACATTTTTTTAAACTCAAAATAAATATTTATGCACAATAGAAGTCTGTCATGGCGTGCTGACGATCTGAAGGGGAAATATCTGCTAACACTGGCCCATTTTAGCTCTGAAACCTAGTTTCTGAATTAAGTTATATTAAGTACAATTTTTTTAGCAGATTTCAGATAATTAGGTGTGTATGAGCCACTGTGGTGAAAAAAATTAAAATACTGTCCAGTGAAAAGTGCCGATTCGGTATTTAGTCACACTGAGTCGGGTGAGCTAAGTGAGTAGGAATGGATACAATTGATTTTGTCCATAAGAAAAAATAATTCTCTTTTATTACTTATGAATTTTCTTGTGTCCAAGCCTTCTTTAAATTTTACTGTTAAGCAAAAAAATAATTATAGTGGCATATAAGAATGGTACAAGGCAAATGGGATACTGCCACGAGTTGGAACTGGTGGGGTAAAGCAGGTTGGAGGTCAAGATGCATTTCATGTATGAAAATATCTTCTTGTGTGTATTACAAATGACCTTTATCGAGTCAAAACCTTGCTAAAATTATACTGTGTTGTGCAGCAGACTGTTTATAGTTTTATACGAAAGAATAATGGCCGGACTTTTGTGCGAACCCCGCACTTGTACAGGCATTTGTCCGGTATTTGATGATATTGTCCGGCCTCAGCCCGTGTCCGGGAAATATGAAAACCGGGAAATAGGGGTACAGGAAATCGAGGGTCGAGTGTATTTGAAATCAATCACATTTTCCATTTCCTGACTCTTAGTCCCAATATGTAGTATTTTTCATTTGAAGTTATTATGATTAAAAAGGAAAGAAAAAAAATTGACTTAATTTCCATTAAAGAGCTATACAACTGCAAAGAACTAAACCTCTTCAGTCCAAAAATGTGCATTAATTATTTCTTTCTCTGCTTAACACCATACAATTTTATTTAGCTTACGAAGGAACTCCTCCCCTTTTTAAATAAGTTGTCTACTTCAATCCAATTACCCCAAGTCTAAGTGACACTGATGACGGTCACTAACCTGGAAGAGATTTGATCCTCTCCTCATATTCTGCAGATCCTGCAGTACTGCAACCATCTTCTTGCTGTAGGATAGAGGGATCAGACAGCGGTGGTGGAGGATAATTTCCAGCTGCTGTGCTGGTATCTCTGTGAAGTGCAGCTCCACAAATCGGTTACGGAACGCACGGGACAACACCTGTTTAGAGTATCAGTACCATCAATAACTATCATTCACATTTATTATCTTCACTCCCTTAACCGCGGGCCGTCACTTTCGTGATTCTGTGTTATTTTGAATTCGCCCGGGCTTTCAAGTGGTGGTTTGTATCATCTATCAGTACTACCAGTGTCCAGCTATACTCAGTTCTGCTAATGTCATCTGTACTCCCATCCACTGTTGACAATTTAGCCATTTTCTCCTGTCGTTGACTCCCGTTCGTACCTCCCCTCCATTACCCTCTCCTCCCGCCTGACCAGATGCGCTGCGCTACACAAATCCTGGACGGATTTTTCCACTCATTTTATCCATTGAAATGTGCCCTATGCCTTATTCTTATACAAAATAATACATAAAAGAAAGAGAAAAGGTAATTGATACTGCCATACATCTGGAATGGGCTAATTATCACCTGGCAACACCTCAGGTGCACTCATTCGCTAATTTTCCCCGTTTATTTCCCCTTGACATAAGCCGTATGACCTATTCTCATAATAAAAATATATGTAAGAATGGAAGGGAGAAGCCTAAGTGATATTTACATTCACCTGGAACTACCTAATTTATTATGTATTGTCTTATTTCCTGCCAATCATTTCATAGCGTATAAATTAGCAGCTGTCACCACGCTGTCATTGTCAACCCTTCACTGCCCCTTGGCCACATCATTCAGTTTACTGTCGTCTGTCGAGGTGAAACCACATCAGATATGCACCTGCCCTTAGCCCCGTCAAGGGCCCTGTGACCTCTACCCCTACTAAACCTAGTGTGGGAAGGGGTAAAGGGCTAAGTGACTGCTGTGGAATGCGAACTGGCTAATTTATCAATGATATTGATGGACAGTGACAATGATCTTTCTGGTGACTCTAAAACAGCGCAAGTCGAAATGTAAATAATGTGTAAACAGCAAGTGAAAGCAATGAATGTAAATATAACTGAACAGTGGAAAATAGTTTTATAAGTTACTGCAAGTGACAGTGCATAACATAGTGTAAATAAAATAGTCTATCTATCTATCTATTGCCAGATGCCTCAATCCCGTTTGGGGTGGCCACAAACAAATCGCCTCCACGTCGCCCTGTCCCCCGCCATTTCACTGCCCTGCTCCCAACTCACACCCCCCTCTCTCATATACCTCTCCACCCCATCTCTCCATCTCATCCTCGGCCTCCCCCTCCCTCTTTCCCCCTCCACCTCACTCACATACACTCTCTTCGTCAGTCTTTCACCCTCCATCCTCTCCACATGGCCAAACCACCTCAGTGTGTTCCTCATAACGCTTCCTATCACATCCACATCAACACCACAACACTCCTTTATATCTTCATTCGTCAGCCTGTCTCTCCATGTGACTCCACAGGCTCCTCTTAAATAACTCATTTCCACTGCTCTCACTCTTGACTTGTGTCCTTCCAACAACGTCCAAGCTTCACTTCCATACATTAGAGTTGGTATCACAATACTGTCATGTAGTAACTTTTTCACTTCCATGCTCACTTCCCTGTTTCTTATCACTGCTTTCAAAGAACCAGCAACCTTTCTTCCCTGCTGTACCCTTTCAACCACTTCACCCTCCAAACCTCCATCCTTACTCATCACACTACCCAAGTACTTAAACGTACTCACATTTTCCAATTCCTCACCATCCAACCTCGCTGTACATTCACTGACTTCACCTCTCTCAAAGACCATCACTTTACTCTTCCCTACATTCACCTTTAGATTCCGTTTCTTACACACTCTCTCAAACTCATCCACCAAGCCTTGCAGCTCCCCTTCGTCTTCACTCAACAACACAGTATCATCTGCAAACAACAGTACAGGGAGTTTCCAAACACTATCCTCTCTCACCAGGGCCACTCCAACATCCACTACCCTACCTTGTACCTCTTTTATTACCCCATCCATGTACAGATTGAACAACCATGGAGACATGACACATCCCTGTTTCAAACCAACTTTCAAAGAGAAAAATTCACTTAGTTCACCATCCACACGCACTGCAGCCTTCGCACCATCGTACATACTCTTCACAGCATTCAACAACATCCCATCTACTCCATATATTCTTAACACTTTCCACAATCCTAGTCTATCCACCCTGTCATATGCTTTCTCCAAATCCATAAAAGCCGCATACAACTTCTTTCCCTTCTCTAGAAACTTTTCCACTAAAGATCTGAGAATGAATATCTGATCTACACAACCTCTTCCCTTCCTAAAGCCTCCCTGTTCTTCTTCAACTAATTTCTCTGTTCTTTCTCTAACTAAAATAGAAATGTACATAATGTAAATAAAATAGAGAATGTAAATAGAAATGTAAATAGTTAGTAATACAGGAATATGGGTATAAATACTTGGAGTAATGAAAGTGAAAGTGAAAGCTTCGCTCTCTACGCTAGTTTACTGAACAAGAAAGTGAATGCCTGGAATGAAAATAAACTACTAGTTCTGAAAGAAAGTTATAAATATTATATATATAAATACATGTAATAAGGTACTAGGAATATAAAGTGTGAGTGGGTTATAAATAATACATGACAGCTCCGCCTCAGAATACCATCGGGGAACGAGTACAGGAGGAAAGCTCGTATGTGCTCATAATTTTCACTGCTTTCAGTGTTTTTTCTTTGGAATATGGATTCCAAACTACTGTACTTGAAATTCACAGAACAGTGTTTGTAGTGATAATATCAGGCAGTGGTAACTATATTATGGGGTATCAGGAAGTGTAAAGTGGAGACTTCGTTACCCAACTTCAGAAGTCTCCACAAGTCCTACGGTAGACAGCGAAGGCTTAACAAACTTCCCGGGAGAAAGCTGAAGGTATGTGCCATATGCTTATATTATTATAATATTCTAGGACTAATCACTGATTTTTGGCAAAATATTTTTAAAAAGTCCGTTGGAGCGCAAATATCCCCGCAGGATATGCACGGCACACTCCCAACAACCCCGTAGTTAAGGGGTTAAAATTATATTATTGCTTTTCTCAATATTTTTCTGTAAATAACTAGTCATATCTGACAACATTTCCTGGTATTTATCATCACTCCATGTGTGTGTGTGTGTGTGTGTGTGTCTGGGAGGTCGGTCTACTACGCACTAAACAGTCAGTTGGAATCCAATGATCAAACCGTATGTGACTTGCAAATCATTATTAGTGGCTTACTTTTCTGCCTTCCAGTGATTGCTTGCCTTGTTTGCAAACATGGGGCCTAAGCATAGTGCTAGTGATGCACGTGGTAACACACCCAAGCGGGCTTGTAAAGTGATGTCGCTGACAAAGTTAAAATGTTGGACAAACTTAGGGAAGGAATGTCGGCGAGTGCCGTTGGTCGTATGTTTGGTTTCGGGACAATTTGTCGTCAAGTCAATTCGCTGTCAGGATGATTCCCCGTCATTCATTTACATACCAGTTTATTTAGCAAGTACACTAACCCCCCTGGGGGTAGGGTTTTTTTTTCAAGAATACTCCCCCAGTATCCCTGCTTGTCGTACAAGGTGACTAAAAGGGTTGGCAGAGGGTTAGTGCCCCTCCCCAGAAATCAACTAACTAAAAAGACGAACAAGAAACCTCGGACAAGGACTGACCAAAAGAAGAAGACCAAGGACAGGACAAAGGACATGGTAATTGGAACATGGAATGAGGTGCAAATGATGAGGTGAAAGAGAGAGAGATTGTCCAGGTGCTTGAGGGTGCGAAAGTTGATGTATGTGGAGTAACTGAAACTAAATGGGGAGGTGAGAGTGTGAGAGAATGGAAGAATGGATGGGGTATATGTGCAGGAGTAGGTGAGAATGAGAGGGCAAAAGAAGGAGTGTGTATAGTTGTGAGTAAAAGATGGAAGAAGAACATAAGAGAGTATGGATCACTTGGGTCAAGGATTGTGTGAGTAAGACTGAAAGATGGAATGCAAATGTGGGTGATTCTGTGCGTGTATGCGCCAATGCAAGATCGTGCAAGCAGAGTGAGAGAAGAGTTCTAGACAAATGTGGAAGTGTGCATGGAAAAGTTTGGAAGAATGAGAGTGTTTTTGATCAGTGATATGAATGGTAAAGTAGGGAATATGAAGGTGGATGGAATAGTTGGTGAGTGGGGTGTGCCTGCTGAGATAGATGAGAATGGCAGTGCATTAGTGGACATTTGTGCTGGGAGGGGGTTGATGATAGCCATTACCCTCTTCAGGCATAAAATGATCCACAGGTATACATGGCAAGTGATGAGAAGGATGGGTGGTGAACTGGATGAAAGGAAGGCAATGATTGATTATGAGTGTGTGGATGAAAGGATGCGAAGATGTGTAATGGATGCAAGAGCTTATAGAGGTTGGGGGAGTGGACTTGCTGACCACTATTTGGTGGTGGCCAGAATCAAGACCCAAAAACGATGGAGAAACAGAAGAAGGGAAGGATGGGAAGAAGGAGAATTTGCAAGGAGAGTGGAAAGGTTACAAGAGGATGAGAAAAAGGTAGAATATGAGAGAGAAGTGGAGGAACGATTGGGCAAATATGAATTAGAGCAGATGGGGGACGTGGAAGGTGTGTGCAAGATATTCACAAAAGAAATATGTGCAGCATGTGATGTGGTGTGTGGGATGAAGAGAAGACAGAGGGGGGTGCAAGGAACAGCGTGGTGGAATGAAGAGGTGAGACAGGCTGTGGCACAAAAGAAGAAAGCATACAATGAATGGATGAGAAAAAGGGGCGTGGAAGAAGTTGAGAGACGGAAGAGAGAGTTATATGTAGAAAGAATGAGAGAGGTGAAAAGATTAGTAAGAGAGAGTAAGAAGAGAGTGGATGAGGAATTTGGAAGGAATTTGAGTGTAAAGTGGATGGACTGTAAGAAAATGTTCTGGAAAGAGGTGAAGAGAGTAAGATAGGGTGGAAGTGAAGTTAGCAAAGAAGTGAAAGATAAAACTGGTAGATTACTAGTGGAGAAGGGAGAAAAAGTGAGCAGATGGAGCGAACACTTTAAGGAATTGTTGAACATACAGGATGGGAGTAATGCGAGTATAAGTGGCTGGGGAATGGCTGGGAGAAGGAGTGGGTGAGAAGACAGGAAGAAATCAGTAGGATAGAAGTTGTGGAAGCAATGAAGAAAGTTAAAGTGGGGAAAGCCCCAGGAATTGATGGAGTGTGTGGTGAAATGCTGAAACATGGGGGAGAGATAGTAGTAGAATGGATGTGGAAGATGTGCAGATTGGCCTGGGAGGAAGGTAGAGTTCCGGAGGATTGGAAGTCAGGTATAATTATTCCCTTGTACAAAGGAAAAGAGGAAAAAGAAGTGTGTGGTAATCATAGGGGTATTTGTCTTCTTAGTATAATAGGAAGTGTATGGTAGGATACTTACTGACAGAGTTAGAGGAAGAACAGAGGCATTAGTTGGAGAAGAACAGGGAGGCTTTAGGAAGGGAAGAGGCTGTGTAGATCAAATATTCATTCTTAGATCTTTAGTGGAAAAGTTCCTAGAGAAGGGAAAGAAGTTGTATGCGGCTTTCATGGATTTGGAGAAAGCATATGACAGGGTGGATAGACAAGGATTGTGGAAAGTATTAAGAATATATGGAGTAGATGGGAAGTTGTTGAATGCTGTGAAGAGTATGTATGATGGTGCTAAGGCTGCAGTGCGTGTGGATGGTGAATTAAGTGAATTTTTCTCTTTGAAGGTTGGGTTGAAACAGGGATGTGTCATGTCACCATGGTTGTTCAATCTGTACATGGATGGGGTAATAAAAGAGGTACAAGGTAGGGTAGTGGATGTTGGAGTGGCCCTGGTGAGAGAGGATAGTGTTTGGAAACTCTCTGTACTGTTGTTTGCAGATGATACTGTGTTGTTGAGTGAAGACAAAGGGGAGCTGCAAGGCTTGGTGGATGAGTTTGGGAGAGTGTGTAAGAAACAGAATCTAAAGGTGAATGTAGGGAAGAGTAAAGTGATGGTCTTTGAGAGAGGTGAAGTCAGTGAAAGTACTGTGAGGTTGGATGGTGAGGAATTGGAAAATGTGAGTACATTTAAGTACATGGGTAGTGTGATGAGTAAGGATGGAGGTTTGGAGGGTGAAGTGCTTGAAAGGGTACAGCAGGGAAGAAAGGTTGCTGGTTCTTTGAAAGCAGTGATAAGAAACGGAAGTGAGCATGGAAGTGAAAAAGTTACTACATGACAGTATTGTGATACCAACTCTAATGTAAGGAAGTGAAGCTTGGACGTTGTTGGAAGGACACAAGTCAAGAGTGAGAGCAGTGGAAATGAGTTATTTAAGAGGAGCCTGTGGAGTCACATGGAGAGACAGGCTGACGAATGAGGATATAAAGAGCGTTGTGGTGTGGATGTGGATGTGATAGGAAACGTTATGAGGAACACACTGAGGTGGTTTGGCCATGTGGAGAGGATGGAGGGTGAGAGACTGACGAAGAGAGTGTATGTGAGTGAGGTGGAGGGGGGAAGAGGGAGGGGGAGGCCGAGGATGAGATGGAGGGATGGGGTGGAGAGGTATATGAGAGAGGGGGGTGTGAGTTGGGAGCAGGGCAGTGAAATGGCGGGGGACAGGGCGACGTGGAGGCGATTTGTTTGTGGCCACCCCAAACGGGACTGAGGCGTCTGGCAGTAGATAGGTAGATAGACAGATAAACATCAGCGAAAATGATGGTATACAATTCATACCAATACAACCAATTTCTAGGGCAAATAAAACCCATGGAATTGTTTTCCTATGTGTGAGAGTCTAGGTTGCCCTTGCAGCATTTTCTCTGATCATGTCACACAAACTTACAGAAAACTTTAGGTGCTTGAAGTGGTTAAGTGATTTTAGATAGGAGAATCTGGGGGACACTTAACTCGGTCAAAAACCCCAGTTATATGGTTACTACCCAGCGTAGTAAATGGTTTCCTTGGCACAGGAAACCATTTGGCTTGTCACTCTGTGTGGAGACCATAAGGCATCCCTACACTGAATGAGTGGATCATGGGCACCCCTACCTACTACTAATGTATTCTTCATTTAAAATATTTTGTCATGTCGGGTAAATAAAGAAGGAGACGGACCACAGGCCCTCCAAATCCACACAGTCCCAAGTCCAGGCATGGGATAAGAATCCACAGCTTAAACTTTTGAGCAGTACTTGGATAGCCTGATGAATAAATTAGTTCTAATACAGGTACAAACAAGCCAATTCCACACCATCCTGTCCAGGGCTAAGATGACTCAAGGCAAGTTTACCCAAGCCCAGGTCATTAAGGGTGGGAAAACACCCTACATCCTTGCCATCACTGTACATGATGGAAAAATCTCTGTCCTTCTCTAGCATGTTATTTACAGCAGTTAAACACTGAGCCATCTCTAATACTACAGTTCTACCACCAGATCACTTAGCATGTACAGTCAGGGACAAAATTTGACTGATATTTCACCTCTTTACTTCCACTTTTCATTTTTCTTTGCTGGCTAACATTCCTATGCTGATGGAGGGTTGGTATGTTTCTCTACTCATGATTCTCTGTGATATGATGTGCCAGGGAGTACAGTACCAATCATGCTCTATGTCCAGCAGAATAGTGAGTGAACTTTTCTCCCTCACTGTATTAATATGTTAATACTGTACCATCAATTAGCTACTTAACATTGACTGTAAAATCATCAAATATACTAACTTTCCGACCTCCATAGTGCCCTGGAGGGTTCTGCGTGGCAAACAGCATGAAATGTGGGTGAGCTCGGACAGTCTCCTGAGTTTCTGGGATGAACAGCTCACGGTTATCATCAAGGAGGCGGTTGAGGGCCTCCAGTACATCCGTGGGGGCCAGATTCAGCTCGTCCAAGATGATCCAGTGCCCGTGTTGCATGGCCTTCACCAGCACACCTGCAATAGTTTTATTCACATAATACTCCAGTGTCAACTTTTCATACCCAGCTGAAGAAGAGAAGATGAAAAATTCAGCATTATCTGTAATAAACTTAGAAATGATGAAACCATGAGCTGGTTAATACAGTAACATTTTGATTATCCATCATAATTCAGACAAAGCCATGTGGGATGCTGTGGATTTTCAGTTAATGATACACTACACCCTTCCATCCCCACAGGGGGAGGGGGGGAGTTACTCCCCAAAAATCCTATAGTGTAATGTACAACCGATCCCTCCCACATCATCCAATCCCCCAACCCCTCCCATTCAACCCAAATCTAATCCACCCCAACCCTTACCTCCTACCCCTTCCACTCCACCTACACCCTCACTTTCCCCCCATGCTGCAGCACCAAACACTTATCATACATGCAACATAAACATTCTTCAAATGGACAGAGATGGCATAAACACCAAAAAGTAAGAACTCACACAATTCATCAAACAACAAAACATAAAAACTGCCATCTTACAAGAAACAAAACTAAGCAGAACACAAAAACCACCTAATCACTGCTTTGCGCAGTGGCAGTATCGTAACCAATGAGGTCTTGCCTAAGTGACGTATTTGTTGCTGCTGTAAAGCTCGAAATTGGGAAAAGTTTTCAATACTATCTCAGCACTTCTGCGGCACCTCGGTTTGGGTTACCTTTCCTAGAAGGGTAGTCAAGTCGTACCCCACCTGCTCGTGGTGACCTGGCAGACACCCTGTTTTATTTCCATTTCTGTTTTTTGTGCTTTTTTTCCTTCGGTTTTCTTTTTTCCTCCTAAATTAGGGTGACACAAACGGGGGCGGCGCTACCCGGGTTTTTCCCGGGTAGTATTGTATATACGTTTTGCTGTTGTTGTCATTTTGTTTTTTTTGTTCTCCCTTATCATGAGTAAACAACACCAGTGCCCTCGCTGCAGTAGGTCTGTAGCAAAAAGTGCACAAGCACTGAAGTGCGCCTACTGCAGCGAGTGGATTCATATAGCTTGCGAAAATTTGGATGCAGGCGACTATCCATTCATGGAGAGGAGCCACCAGCTGGGCTTTCGCTGGCTGTGTAGCCAGTGTGTTGCACCAGCAGACGAGGTCTTGGCTGGTGGAGGAAGTAGCACCAAGAAGGAGTATGAAGATAAAGTTATTGGGCCAATCTTTCAAGCAATCAGAGACGTATCAAATAGACTGGAGGCACTAGAGACCAAGGTCTCATCACCTATGGCGGTCACACAAGATCAGGCCAAGTCATTTGCGGATGCTGTTCGTGGGTCTCTCGTGGGGGGAGGGAAGGATCTGCCTAGGGGCGTGATTGAGATCAGTGCTCATGGCCAGAAAAAAGCCATTCATAGTCAGCATGTACTGATTGTGAAACCAGAGAGTGGCGCTAGTGCCCTGACAAATCAGATGGGACCAGAAGACATCAGAGGCGTACTTAACTCGGTACCGGTTGACAGCTGCCTTAAGACCAAGGCTGGTGGGCTGGTAATGAAGTTTCCGTCAGCTGAGGCCAAGGGGGAAGCAAATGGGGTACTGACTGATCATTTTGGCTCTGAGGGCACTTTTTGCATATCAGAGCCAAAGAAAATTCTGCCTAAAATGACCGTGACAGGCCTTTCCTCTTCCTTGGATGACTCTGACATCATCCCAAATATTCTGAGAAAAAACAATAAAATTAAGATGCTCGTTGATCGAGGTTGTACCCTCAACCTTCTCTTCACAAGGACAAGGAATGACACCAAAACTGCTGTCTTGAAGATGTCGCCAGAGGTGAGATCCTCCATTGTAGAACAGGGCAGTTACATCTATGTGGATCTTACAAGATGCCGCGCTTTCGACAGATTCTGGGTTACACAGTGTCATCACTGCCAAGGCTTTGGTCATACATTTGAGAGATGTTCTAGGAAAAGTGATGAACCTAAATGTGTCTTTTGTGCTGGAGCCCATAAATCTAAGGACTGTAGTAACAGAAATTCTCCCAAATGCATCAACTGCTCCTCTTTAAGACATCAAGATGCTAATTCAAAGTCACAGGTGGTTGCCCATTTTGCTTCAAGTAGAGAATGTCCAATTATGATTTCTCATAGGAATAGATTGATTGAAAACACCAATTTTGACCATTCAAAAAAACTGACTACGTCCCTCTTGAACCAGTTAAGGATGGGTCTTTTAAATATTCGTTCCATCCGTAATAAGATAGACTATATTAATGAAACCCTAAATCAGCACGAGCTTGACATATTGTGCCTGACTGAAACCTGGTTGTATGAGTCTGATATCGATATTATTCGTAATACCTTGCCTAAGACACATTCTCTTATTAGTATTCCCAGGCCTGCTGCTGACTATCCAGGAGGAGGCGTAGCACTCATCTACTCTGCAGCACTTGCAAACGTTTCTCTCATTGACTCAGACCTGACCCCATCATCATTTGAATTTATGGAAGTATCAATAAATTTCCATCAGAATACCATTAGAATTGCAGTTGTCTATCGACCAGGTCATCCGGGCAGAGAACGAGGTTTTATGGAGGAGTTTGGGCAGTTTCTTGAAGGGTTTTCTCTTAAACCTGGAGGACTTCTTGTTTGTGGTGATTTCAATTATTGGGTTGACAGTCCACAGTCAAAACCATTTTCTTCAGAATTCCTTGAGTTGATCACCCAGAACAATTTTTTCAATCATGTGAGTAATCCAACTCATGTCTCAGGACATGTCCTTGACTTGATCTTGTCCCCTGTTGGTTGCAGGCGCGTATCAGATGTGGAGGTTGACTCATTTGACCCCCTCATCTCTGATCATGCTCTGATCACTCTTAGTTTTGATGTCTCAAAATCCCCTTCATATAAAAAGGTCATCAGGTTCAGAAATTACAACAATGTTGACCGCCAGTTGATGTGTTTTGAAATTGATCAACGTTTAAACTCCATCGATTCTTCAAGTCTTTCTTCTGGTGAATTAGTTGATATTTACAACAACGAGCTCAGGTCAATTTTTGACCATTATTGTCCTGAGGTAGTAAAAACAATCACTGTACGTGATAATTCTCCGTGGTATGGTCCATCCATTAATTCTTTGCGTAGACAACGTAGAAGGGCAGAACGTGAGTGGCGTTTGCAGCGGACCGAAGTAACTCGTTTGCGTTATGTTTTTGCGAGAAGAGCAGTCGTTCACACTGTAAAAGCCCAAAAGGCTAGGTATTATCAAAATAAAGTTGATTCATGTGGTGGTGATCAAAAAAAATTGTCTGCAGTTGTGAACAATTTGGTTGGTCGGAGGAATGTAATTGTTAAACCAACTTCTTTATCTGATGCCCAATTGGCTTCTGATTTTGCTTCATTTTTTACAAGTAAGATATCTCGCAGAAGAAGTGATTTAGACAGCAGTTCTCCTAGTGAAGTGTACTCAGTTGACTTCCAGCCACGGTGCACCGGGGATCATTTGCTTTCAACATTTCATCCACTGGATGTAAACAAAGTCAAATGTTACATCAGAGAACTTAATAAAACATTTTGCTCACTCGATCCATGTAACATGTCACAACTGCCTGATGTGTATGAGCATGCTGCAGACTTTATCTGCAACATAATAAATAGATGCTTCTTAGAAAGTAATTTTGTGCGGTCTGAGAAACGTGCTTTGCTTAGGCCCCTAATTAAGAAACCTGGCCTTGATGTCGAGAGCATGACAAATTATCGTCCTGTCTCTAACCTGTCTTTTTTATCCAAGATTATTGAGCGGGCCATACTTGACCAACTCTTACCACTACTGGAACACAACAGAGTTGTTCCTGTTGTTCAATCAGCATACAGAAAATACCATTCGACTGAAACTGCACTAATAAGGATTCAGAGCGACTTGGTGGCAAACACTTGTAGTGGGATGTCCTCTCTCCTAGTTCTTTTGGATCTGTCTGCAGCTTTTGATACAGTAGATCATAAACTATTGTTGGATGATCTGTATTTTTATGGCGTTCGTGATAGTGCCCTTTTGCTCCTTAAGTCGTATCTGTCGGACAGATCTCAGAGAGTGGTTGTTGATTACGCTAGCTCTGATTCTGCTCCTCTTCTATCTGGAGTCCCTCAAGGATCAGTTTTGGGTCCAATTCTATTTACTATCTACACAAGTAGTTTATCGTCTTTACTTGATGCTCATGATGTGTCCTATCATTTTTATGCTGATGACACCCAGCTCTATGTTAAGATGTCAGATATCAACGATACTAAGACAAAGTTTGAATCTCTAATGTCTGATATTAAGATTTGGATGGCTAAGAGGAAACTTAAGCTGAATGATGGCAAAACTGAGATCATCATCATCAGAGGAAACAGAAGGGGTGATGACACTGACAATGCCCTGGCTTTGAACATTGGCGTGTCACAGCTGCATCCAGTCAGTTCTGTTCGAAATTTGGGTGTTTATTTTAATTCTAAGTTAAATTACAAAGAACACATTAATCAGGTTGTAAGAGGGTGTAACTTGCATATCAGAAATCTGTATTCTGTGAGAAGATTCCTGAATAGACAGTGCCTCCTAACATTGGTCCATGCAGTGGTCTTGTCTCGTGTTGATTATTGTAATTCACTGTGGGTTGGTCTTCCAAATAATATACTAACAAAAGTTCAGTCTGTGTTGAACAGGGCAGCACGGCTTATCTTTGGTCTCCCCCCGAGAACCTCAACTACCCCGTTTCTGATTGAGTTGCATTGGTTACCAGTAAAGGCTAGAATTGAATTTAAACTGTGTCTTATTACATTCAAGGTTCTTAAGTTTGGTGAACCGAAGTATCTTGCTGAATTGTTAAAACTCCCATCGACACGCCCGGGTGTGATGTTACGCAGTGAAGATGATTCCTTGCGTCTTGATGAGCCAGGAGCCATTCACCAGTCATCTTTCTCTGATCGTTCTTTTGCATATAGAGCCCCAAGATTATATAACAGATTGCCATTGTCCATAAGACAACTCTCTATTGTTGAATCCTTTAAGAGACAGCTGAAAGCCTTTCTTTTTCAAAATGCTACGATCTGGAGAGAGGTATTATGACAGATGATTATAGGGTTTAATTTTTGCCACTTTCATGTATATATGATGTAGCTTGTATTATATACAAGAAATGTCACAATTCTTGTAATTGTAAAAATAACGAGCGCTAGTGAATTCCCAAAAGGAAGAACTGGCGCTTTTGAGAAACAAAAGGCCAGATTATTATTATTATTATTATTATTATTATCATATTTCGCCACCATCAGCCAAGACCGGGCCAACGTGGAGACAGTAGACTTATCACCCTGGTGCAGGCAGACCCCGAGATATAATACCCCTAGATATGATACCCCTAGCCCTAGCATAGTGATGTGGGGTAGAAATATCACCCTACCCTGCCAAAGGATGGCCAAACCCTGGTATAACAATGGGTTATACTTGTTTTTTAAAAACTTTTTTTTTTTTTTGCGAAGAAGGAACCAAAGGCCACGAGCCCGCAATAAGAGTTCCCTCCAAGAAAAAAACAAAATACAATAGAGAGCAAAATTCAAGATCCATTCATTTCCAGATGCCTGGACACACTGCGTTTGAAAAACTGGAGATCACAGGCAGCAGGAAATACAGAGGGAGACAGTTCCAGAGTTGACCTGTTGCATAAATGAAGGACTGGGAGTAACAGTTAACTCTTGCATTAGAGAGTTGGACAGAAAAGGGATGAGAGTTTGCTGCTAGATGGGTGTTATGTGCCTGTCAAAATGGTGAAGGAATGCATGCAGACAGTTCAGAGGAGCAGCGACTATTAAAGTAGCGATAGAAAAGAGGTAAAGATGCAACAGTGCGGCGAAGAGACAGAGGTTGAAGGGAGTCAGTAAGAGGAGGAGAGTTAATGAAACGAAAAGCCTTTGACTCCACCCTATTGAGAAGAGCTGTGTGTGGGGAGCCTCCCCACACATGAGAGTTGTACTCCACACAGAGGCAAATAAAACCCCTGTATAGAGTCAACAATTGTGAAGGGGTAAAGAAAGAACGGAGTCGGCTTAGCACACCCAATCTCTTGGAAGCAGATTTTACAAGAGATGTAATATGATCTTTCCAAGATAAGTCCCAAGTAAATGAAACCCCAAGCATGTTCAAGGATGATGCAGGATTAAGCTGAATATTATTAAACATTAGTGGGTATACCTGTGGAAGATTTTGTCAGGTTGATGGGTGTAAGAACTGAGTCTTAGATACATTAAAAACAACCAGATTATTTTTATCCCAGTCAGAGATCCGAGCCAAGTCAGACAATAGGTGTGCCATAGCCTCATCCCTTGTTTGTTGAAGTAACTCCTGAGATGGACGTTGCGGGAACCGAATGGAAAGGTGAAGGGTGGAGTCATCAGCGTATGAGTGGATAGGGTTAGATGTACAGCTTAGAAGGTCATTGATGAATAAAAGGAAGAGAGTTGGTGAGATGACAGAGCCCTGTGAAACACCACTGTTGACAGATCTAGGAGAAGAACGGTGGCCGTCTACAACAGCGGCTATAGAACGACCAGAAAGGAAGCTAGCGACGAAGGCACAGATAGAAGGATAGAAACCGTAAGAGGGCAGTTTGGAAATTAAAGATTTATGCAAGACTCGATCGAAAGCCTTTGAGATGTCAAGTGCAATGGCAAAGCTTTCGCCAAAGTCCCGAAAGGAGGATGACCAGAAGTCTGAAAGGTAGGTGAGAAGATCGCCAGTGGAGCATCCCTGACGGAACCCGTACTGACGATCAGAAAGAACGTTGTGATAGGAAAGATGCCTTAAAATTTTTCTATTCAGAATTGACTTGAAAACTTTTGAAATACAGGACGTTAAAGCAATTGAACAATAGTTGGAGGGTTGGGAATGGTCACCCTTCTTTGGGACTGGCTGAATGACAGCAAACTTCCAGCAAGAAGGAAAGGTACAAGTTGACAGACAAAGACGAAAGAGTTTGCCTAGGCAGGGTGTAAGCACAGAAGCACAGCTCTTGAGAACAACAGGAGGGACCCCATCAGGCCCATAGGCCTTGTTAGTATTGAGGCCAGTGATGGCAGATAATACATCAGCTGAGGAAATTTTAATGTCAGCCATGAAGAAGTCAGAGGGGGGAAGTGATGGAGGAACAGCACCGGAATCATCTAAGGTGGAATTGGAGGAGAAAGTCTATGCGAAGAGATCTGCTTTATCAGCAGAAGAAATAGCTACAGAACCATCAGAGTAGAAAAGGAGAGGGAAGGATGATGAGGTAAAGTTGTTAGAAAGGTTTTTGGCAAGGTGCCAGAAGGAGCGGGAAGAATTCGAGTTGTAGAGTTGAGAGCATTTAGTATGGATAAAATTATTTTTAGCAGAGCGAAGAACACACTTAGCACGATTCCAGGCAGAAACGTAAAGATGACGTGATTCAGGGGTGGGTTGGCTACGGTACCTTTTGTAGGCCCTCTCCTTGTTACAGACAGCATTAGAACAAGCGTGATTAAACCAAGGCTATCTTGCATTAGACAAAGGATACGAGAAAGGAATGTATGTTTCCATGCCCGAGAGAATAACCTCCATAATGCGCAAGGCACACTCAGATGGCTCCTGGCCATGGAAGCAATAATCATTCCAGGGAAAATCAAAGAAGTACTGCCTGAGGGCCTACCAATCAGCAGCTCCAAAATGACACAGACGACGTTTCCCTGGAGGGTCCACAGGCCATACTGGAGTGATAGGAGAGATCAAGGTGATAAGGTTGTGATCGGAGGAGCCCAACGGAGAGAAAAAATTAACAGTGTAAGCAGAAGGATTAGTTGTAAGGAAGAGGTCAAGTATGTTGGAGCTCTCTCCAAGGCAGTCTGGGATACGGGTAGGGTGCTGTACACGCTGCTCTAGGTCATTAAGGATAGAAAAGATGTAGGCTTGTTCACCAGGTGGATCAGTGAAAGGATAGGAGAGCCAAAGGTGGTGGTGAGCATTGAAATCTCCTAAAATGGAGATTTCAGAGAAAGGAGAAATGGATAGAATGTGTTCCATCGTAGAAGTAAGATAGTTGAAGAATTTTTGATAGTCAGTAGAATTAGGGGATAAGTAAACAGCACAGATATATTTAGTCAGAGAATGACAGGAAAGCCAAAGCCAGAGTGTAGAGACTTCAGAAGAATAGAGTACAGGAACACAAGAGCAAGATAAGTCGTTGAGTATATATACACAACAGCCACCTTTGGCTCTGAAATGAGTATAGAGAAAGTACGAGGATACAGACAAGGGTTTGCTGTCAGTTGCCTCAGACAGCTGAGTCTCAGTTCGAAAGAGAAGGTGAGGTTTAAAGGAGGAGAGGTGGTGCTCAACAGAGCGAAAGTTAGAGGAAAGGCCGCGAATGTTGCAGAAATGAAGTGAGTCAGACAGTGGTTCCAGGCAGCTCAAGTCGTCACCTGGAGAGGGGTGGAAGGTGGGGGCATTTATGGTCCCCCCCCCCCAGGGACTCCGAGGCTGAGTGTTGAGACGCCATTAATTTTGTTGAATTATGGAAAATGAAGTGTAGTGTGTACTGTGCATGTAATTTGGTGTAGATAGAGAATTTTGTATTGGAGAGCATGCTGGCCTACTCTCTGTGTAACTGAGACCCTGAAAAAGTTCAGCAAAGGGAGATGGTCAGGAACTAGTCCTGAGGGCTGATGAAACTGGAGCTCCACCACTCCCTGTCATCAGCTTTCCATCCACCTCTGGAGTACTGCCCTGTTCGACTTGTGCTACAATCTTACAAACTGTTTTTGGACTTAAATTAATGTTTCAGTCATAGGTGGGGTGAACACTCATTCTGGGGTATAGTTTACTAAGTATGATTTTTTCCAGACTTATTATTTTATGATTTTCTAATTTTATTTTTGGGTTTAGGTGAGTTATAAACTGCTTTTAGGCTTAGTTTAGCTTGTTTTAAAGCCATTTGGGGGTTTAGGTTAGCTCAAAACTTGTTTTTGGACTCATTTGGGTGGGTTAAGGACTTGGTTAGGGGGGAAACCCAAGGCTCAAAAACACATTCCTAAACTTTACATGTTAAATCTGCCCTGAGCTACGATACTACACCTAGCAGTGGGTTTTTGCTTAACCAATTGCATTGTTAAACTGGAGTATGCCTGTACACCAATTCATCAACTTTTCAGATACAGGCAAACCCCGATTTACGATACCCCTATGTGCAATACCCCAGATTAATGATGGAGGTAGAAATACCACCCTACCCCACCTAACGATGGCTGAGACCTAGTTCAATGATAGGTCTTCTGATGTTTCATCCAGGAGTGATGGGCCAGAAGTTTGAATCACGCACATTCCAGCAGCCAGCTGAACCCGCCCACCTGCCAGGATGCGCAGAAACGCTCACACAGCCCCTGCACCCATTGCTCACCCTGCACGCACCCATACTGTTCTTCCTGCACTGGCAGTCTCTGAATGAGAAACTCTCTTACGCTCGTCTATCTTGGATCATGTTGCATCACTAGCATTATGCAAGCTGCTAACGTAATGCATCATAACTGTGCCCCATCAGTGCCATGAGCAGGGCAGTGATACTAGTCGTGTGTGGAGAGTGATTGCGTGTGAATTTTGGATTAAATAAGTGTGATCATGTCTGGTATGGGTATTGCATGTGGTGGTGATAATGGTGACCCTAGCCAGGATGGTAAGCGGCCTGCTAGCGTTAGTGTTGGTGATGTTCCCACAAAGTGTGCTCGTAAAACTGTGTCTGAAAGTGAAGTTAGATATTCTTAAGCACCACAACAAAGGCAAAGGCGTGTGTGCCATCGCCTTGGCTCTCCACCAGGCCCAGTTGACTGTCTCCATCATTATCAAGAAGGTGGAGGCCATCAAGGCTGCCACTGGGGAGGTTGCTACCTTCACCACCTCCTGTCTCACCTGTCATAGACAGCCTACGATGGGGAAGCTGGAGCAGATGCTCCACATGTGAGAGAAGGGCCATAACAGGAGGAAGGTGTCCAGGAGTCAGGCAATCATATGCACGAAGGCTTTCTCCCTGTGGGGCGAAATAAAAGTGAGACAAATCTTGAGATTAGTGAAACCTTTGAGGCTAGCCATGAGCGGTTTGACTGCTTTAAGTGGCAGGCAAGCCACCACAATGTCAGTAAGTCTGGTGAAGTGGTGAGTGTGGATGCGTGGCGGTGTTCCCTGACGAACTCAAGTGCGTCATCACGGAGGGTGGCTGCAGTGTGAAACAGGTTTTGAATTCTGACGAGAACGGGCTCTTTTGGACGAGAATGTCCACAACGACATATCTTGCAACAAAAGAAAAGTCAAGGCCAGGTCCAAGGCCTCAAAGGACTGGCTTACACTGCTGCTGGGGAGCAATGCCACGGGCAACCTTAAGTTAAAGCTGCTCCTTGTCTACCACTCTGAAAACCCAAGGGCTCTGGTGGGGTATGTTAAGGCGAAATTAGGGTGATTTGGAAGTTGAACAAGAAGGCCTGGCTGACTTCCGATATCTGTTCATCCTACTTCCACTCCTACCTCTCTCATGTTCTCAAGACGTATGCCTCAGGGGAGAATTTGGCAAAGATATTTCTTGTTGTGGTGGACAACGCACCTACCCACCTCCTGTGATGAAGGGCTGCACAAGCAACACAGAAGTGGTGTTCCTGTCCCCCAACACCACGTTGTTGTTGCAAACCATGGACCAAGGGGTGATCACAACAGTCAAGGTGTACTATCTCTGCCACACTGTGCAGCAGTTGGTGAAAGTGTGTGACACCAACAACAGGACGACAGTGCAGTCCTTATGGAAAGGATATAAGCCATGCCATCGAGAACATCATGGCTGCATGTAGGGAAGTAAGCCAGGTCACCGTGAATGGTGTGTGGCGCAAGCTGTGGACAGTGTGTGTTCACTCCTTCACTGGCTTCCTCAAGGGAGTGTGAGCACTGCTGATTGAACAAGTGCAGCAAGACATTGCGCAATTGTCGAACGAGGCGGGCTTTGGGGAGGTCAACGACCAGGTCATGGAGGAGGTCCTGGAAAGCCACAGGGAGGAGCTCAACCATGAGGAGCTCCTCAATATGGATATTCAGCAGGCACACAAGGAGGCACAGGAGGAGGAGGTCATCCCTGAGGTGCAAGCCCTCAGTATGAAGATTCTGAAGGAGATGGTAACCAAGGCTGACAAGGTCATCGCACTTTTGTACACTCACGACCCTCTCCCAGGATGAAGCAGGGATGCATCTGATCAGCTGGAGGAGGGGATGGACATGTAGGGGGTGATGCTGGAGAAAACGAAGAAGGAAGCCAGGCAGACTACCATCACTGCCTTCTTCAAACAAGTCCCCACCATGCCAGTGACCCACAGAGGATCTCTCCAGCTCTCAACCAGTAAAGCATCTCCCCAGCCATCAACCAGCAGAAAAACACTGAGCTCCTTTTCTTGCTGAGGATGCACTCAGCCCCTAGCGCTGGACCTAACCTCATGCCGATCTCCACCTCCCGCGTCACCTGAGCCTCCACTGCAGCACTCCGCCACTCCATCGCTACCTTCCTCGCCCTAGCCTCGATCTCTGACACGACTCTGGCCAGTGCCTCTGTCTCCCTCGCCAAAACGTGAACCGCCGCATCTGTCTCTCTTGCTACCTAATCAGTCATTGGAGGGGTCTCCCTCGCAACCTCACCAGTCATTGCATCTGTCTCCCTTGCCACCTTGTCAGCCACCACATCGCACCTCATCATCGTCTCATGAGTCATCACATCGCACCCCATCACCACCCCCAAAGCCAGAGCATCAGTCTCCCCCTATGATCACCCAACTTTGCCAGGCTTCCCCACCCTTTGACCCTCCACCAGAGATGGGGTTTGAGGGCTTTCAGGAGGATGAGTGAGTGCTTGGATGCACTAAATGTCCCCTAGCCTCGGAGGGGATAGCAAGGATGACGACCAGGACCAAAAATGGACTTACATAAAGTAAGTGATGAGAGGTGTTTGATTTTTTCTAACCTATTTCTTATGATTTTCAGATGTTATTTGCTGGTTTTACTGCATTATCTACAGGTGTTAGCCTTAGGTTAGCTTCTTTTACAGATGTTAGGCCATTTAGACTGGGTTTAAACTATTTTTTGGACTCATTTTGGTTGGTTTACGATTTGGCCAGGGGGGAATCCCAAGGCTTCCCCCCCGCCCCACCCCTCAACTCTGGGCATAGGCTTCACAGCCTGCTCTCAAGGTCCAGTAGTCCTCCTACATATCATACACCACTCTATATGTCACCACGTTGGCGTTAACATCCACCGTCCATATTGAATACATGCTAGGGCTGTCTCATACAGGACTGGTGTATTGGCACTAGCGGGGGTATTTTTACAACATGTTGGCAGGTTTTCTGGTAGATCGGTAAAGTCTGGTTTCATGAAATTTAAATCCTTAAACTGTTCCCTGCCCCAGTGGGGATCTGAACATGGGTCTGGTAGGGCTGCAGGCCACCTCTCCACTGACTAAGCCACTGCCTAAATTGCATCCCTATACTTTACACGTCAAATTGTCCCTGATTTACGATACCCCGCCTACCGATGGGTTTCTACTTAACCAATTTCATCATTAAACCAGGTTTTGCCTGCACTAGTGCCCACACGAAATCATTTCTCCCCCCACATGACACCGCAAGAGAAATACAATCAATTAAAATACACATTGACAACAAATCACACATAACAATCGTCAATACATATATTTCCCCCCAATCATTTCCCACAATACCATACAATTACCCTCTTCAAATAATGATGTGACACTGATGTGTTCTGTCTGTGAGGCTGTATGTAAACACACTGTCTTGGGTGTGTTAACCCTTAGACCGCGGGCTTGTTTTGCTTTGACTTGCGGCTCCCGCGGGCATATTCGCGCTCCGACAGACTCTCTAAAAATATTTGCCAAAAAACAGTTATTAGTCCTAGAATATTAAAATCACATATACTTATGGCACATACCTTCAGCTTTCTCCTTGGGTGTTTGTTGAGCCTTCGTCGAGTACTGTAGGACTTGTGGAGACCTCTGACGTTGGGTAACGAAGTCTCCACTTTACACTTCCCGACAACTCGTAATATGATTACCACAGCCTGATATTATCACTAGAAACACTAATCTGTGATTCTCAAATAGTTTGGAATCCATACTCCAAAAAAAAAATAAAAACACTGAAAGCAATGAAAATTACAAGGGTGTATGACCATCCCACTTCCGATCGTTCGCCACTAGTGTTGTCTATTATTCATAAAAACACTCACAGTTTATATTTCTGTTACTATATAACTATCTATCTATCTATCTATTGCCAGACGCCTCAATCCCGTTTGGGGTGGCCACAAACAAATCGCCTCAAAGTCGCCCTGTCCCCCGCCATTTCACTCCCCTGCTCCCAGCTCACACCCCCCTCTCTCATATACCTCTCCACCCCATCCCTCCATCTCATCCTCGGCCTCCCCCTCCCTCTTTCCCCCTCCACCTCACTCACATACACTCTCTTCATCAGTCTTTCACCCTCCATCCTCTCCACATGGCCAAACCATCTCAGTACTATATAAGACTTATATATATCTACAGTCTTTATCCATAAGTTTCCTTCAGTAATAGTTGTTTATTGTCACTGTAGGGATTCAATTTCTTTCAGTAAAATATGTAGCATTCACTTTCTCGTCCTGTATACTAGCACTGAGAGTTAATGTCACTTTCACCTTCACTCTCATAACTCATAGTATTCATACATGCTGGAGTGAAACTTTCACTTTCATTACTCCTAGTATATATACTCGTATTCTTATAATACCACTCATTTACATTTCTATTTACGTTCTCTACTTTATTTACATTATTTACATTTCTATTTTATTTACACTGTGTTATGCATTGTCACTTGAAGTAACTTATAAAACTATTTTCCACTGTTCACTTATATTTACATTCATTGCTTTCTTACTGTTTACACATTATTTACAATTCCACTTGCACTGTTTTACTCAATAAAAAGATCACAGTCACTCTCTATCAACTGTCAGCCCTTTACCTCTTTCCACACGAGGTTTAGTAGGGGGTAAAGGTCACAGGACCCTTTGCATGGGGCTATAAAGCAGCGGAAGTTAGCAGGAGCAAATCAGACATACTCCCACTTTCAAAAACGACAGTGAACTGATAGTGGTGGCCTCCTGCCGCCTGGCTAGGGTAGGTGCAATACTACCAACTTCAGCCCTATGAGACCTGCTAATATATAGCAATGAAATGACTGGCAGGAAACCAAGACAATACATTATAAATTAGGTAGTTCCAGGTGAATGACAATATCACTTAGGCTTCTCCCTTCCCTCCTTATATGTATATTTATTATGAAAATAGATTATACGGCATATTTCAAGGGGAAATAAACAGCAAAAATTAGCGAACGAGTGCACGTGAGGTGTTGTCAGGTGATAATTAGCCAATTCCAGGTGTATGGCACTATCACTTACCTTATTTCTTTTTTGTATATATTATTTGGTATAAGAATAGGGCATAGGGCTTATTTCAATGGATGTAATCAGTGGAAAATTCCAGGGAAGATTTACTTAGTGTAGAATACAGTGTGGTGGCCTGCAATAATTAGGTAGTTCCAGGTGAATGTAAATATCACTTAGGCTTCTCCCTTCCCTCCTTATATATATTTTAATTACGAAAATAGATTATACGGCATATTTCAAGGGGAAATAAACAGCGAAATTTAGCAAACGAGTGCACGTGAGGTGTTGTCAGGTGATAATTAGCCAATTTTAGATGTATGGCACTCTCACTTACCTTATTTCTTTCTTGTATATGTTATTTGGTATAATAGGGCATAGGACTTATTTCAATGGATGAAATCAGTGAAAAATTCCAGGGAAGATTTACTTAGCATAGCACGGCCGGGCAGGCGAGAGGAGAGGGTAATGGAGGGGAGGTAGGGAGGGGAGACAAGAACGGGGAGAAATGGCTAAATTGTCAACAAAGGATGGGAGTACAGATGAGATTAGGAGTGCTGACTAGTGTTGGACATTGGCAGTACTGATACATGATACAAGCAACCACTTGAAAGAACGGGCGAATTCAAAATAACACAGAATCACAAAAGGGTCGCCCCGCGGTATGATCCCTTGCTCCCAAGTGTCACGAAAGTGACACCCCGCGGTTAAGGGGTTAAGGCAGACATATCTGTAATAATCTATCTTTAAATATATTTTTAACGAAGAATATGAAACTTCTAGAACCTAACTCCATATATTACATGTAAATATATGTCACATTTTAACGCAAAATTGCTTTTGCACGAGGTTCTGCATAACCTATCTCATGTTGTAAGAAGACTCCTGTATACACATATAATATATATATATATATATATATATATATATATATATATATTGCTCGACAGAAGTATTGAGCGCCCTGCGTCCCTCCTACGGAACAAACCTTACAACTATGGAAATTCATGTAAATAATGTATTATATTTACCTTTAATGCTTGGTAGGGTATCCTTTGCCCTTCTTCACAGACCTGAGACGTTGTGGAAGTGACAGGGCGAGGTTCCACGGGTGCTGGGGTTATATTCTTGCCCAGGACTCACGAATGGCTGCTTCCAGCTTAAGCAGAGAGCTCACATCCTTCCCTTAGAGATTCTTCTTTATGAGGTACCAGAGGTTTTCTATTGGGTTGAGGTCTGGGCCATTGCCTGGCCAGTCTTTCATGAAGGAGACCTCACTGTCACGAAGCCAGTTGGTGACCGATTTGGCTTTATGAGCAGGTGCACCGTCCTGTTGAAACACTCGTGCACCTGTGAGCTTGAAGGACTCAAGTAAATGATCACAAAGAAGCTCCAGGTAAACGTCCTGATTCACTCTGCAGCTCTTGGGAACTGCAACCCCATACCATTAGTGAATCTGGGTGTTTAACTGTGCTCTCCACGTAACGGGGGTCAAGCTGGTCACTACCCCTGCGCCTGTACACGCGCGCTCCTCGATTACAGGTAACGGTAAACATTGCCTCATCAGACCACAACACTGACAACCATTGGTCCTCACCCCATTTAAGGTACTTGTTAGCAAACGCAAGCCTACGAAGTCGCTGGTTACGTGTAAGAAGAGGCTTTCTCACAGGCCTGTGGCTTGTGTAACCAAGTTCACAGACTCTTTGAGAAACCGTGCGCACTGAAACCTCACCAAACGCTTCCGGGTTGCTCTCCTTCTTTTTCCTTGCACTCACACGAGGATTAGGCTCCACTGCATGTTTTAACACATTAACAGACCTTGGGGAAGTTTTCCTGGGCCTACCAGACCACGGTTTCTTTGCAGGAACGTCACCACTATTTTCCACTCGATAACGGGCACACCACTTCCGCACTGTCGACTGAGCCACACCAACGAAATCACTAATTTCCTTCGTGGGGTGGCCTGCCTCCTTTAGAGCAATGATCTGTGATATGATTTCACTCAACAATTCACGGGTAGGGGCCATAACAAAGTGGCGAAAGCCAAAACACTGCGGGACACTAGGTAAAAAATGGAGGGAGGAGCGGCACTCTCTCACGCAGCCCGTAGGCAACTGAGGCGCCAGCCAACCAGTGCGTAGTAAGGCCTCAGGCTGCCGTGACGTCATGTTGGCGGCCCAAACTTCTGGCTCAATTTTTGGTCCAAAAAAGGGTGATTCTTTTTTTGCCCAAAGTATTGCATGCCCTGACACAGGCACTCAATACTTTTGTCAAGCACTGTACTGAATATATATATATACACACTCAATCCTCGTAAATCGCGGCAATTTGGGTCTGGACCACTGCCGCGACTTACAAATTCCGTGGTTTATAAATAACTCATGTGAAAAATTACTTTGGGTCTGGACTTTGGCCAACCACCCCCCACAGCACCCTACCTACATCTATCTAGGCACCATCAAACACAAACATACAAATTTAGGAATATTCAGTGCATGTAATAAATAAAAATAAGCCATGTTAAGGGATCTCACTTTAATCCTATGACAAAATTGCATAAGTGAATGGAGTGGGGTGGTGTTGGAAAGAACTTAGAACCTCTCAGCAGTTGTTCTTCCCAAACTCTTTTGCCAGATTTGAAAACTTCTCTCCCCTCTCAATACAACGAATGAGCTCCAAACGTTGACTGTAAAACAACAGCGGCAGCATCTTGACGTCATACTGTTTAGAGCGCTTCATCGGGGGATCGGGAGGGGCCATGGCAGGTAGGAGGCAGGGGGAAGTTGCACAAAAAAGGCAGGTAACGCTCGTACTCCACGACGATGGTCTGTAGTGTACGGACTGGCGGGACAAAAACAACAACAACATGGCAGCATTAGTATGCACATATGCCAACAGGGACGCGTGGTGATTGGTTGTTGGGTCGCGATTTTCAGTTTGAATGCCGCAGTTTACGGTTCTCCTCAGAAAAGGCTCACTTGGGTGCTTAGGTCCGTGATTTTAGTGACTTTAACAGTGATTTAAGGTTGTCGGCAGTCTGACGGCCATCTAGCCGTGATTTACGAATCCGTGACTTATGAATACGCAATTTATGAGGATTGAGAGTGTGTGTATATATATATATATATATATATAAAAAACTGATAGGTTTGCCGGTCATTAACCCATTGGATCCCATGGGTGCTGGGCGAAGCATGGCACTGGGTGGGTACTAAGCGTGCTGCCCTCCGCCTATCGGCTCATAGTCGCGAAGCTCATAGGTCCCCACCCGGGGGTTCTCTACACTATAAGGACTTGAAAAATCCCAGTTCTGTCCAATATTCAGGACACTGGGCTCCAGTGAGAGATATATATATATATATTTATAAAGTAACCTAACCCCCTATTTTACATGTAAAAATAGTCACATTTTAACATGAAAATGATTTTGCACGAGGTTCGCATATGCTATCTCATGTTGTATGAAGACTCTACTGTATATACAATATATATACACTATATATATACAGAGAGAGAAAGAGAGAGAGAGGGAGAAAGAGACTAAAATTGTGTGTTTAGTTTGATTTATAATCTGTTTTTAGATTCAGATTAACGTGTTTTAGCCATAGGTGGGATGAACATTGTCATTTGGGGGTACAATTTACTAAGCTTGATTTTTTTCCAGACATATATTTGACAATTTTCAGATTTGATTTGTTGCTTTTAGTGAGTTATTTGCAGGTGTTAGGCTTAGGTTAGCTTCTTTTACAGCTGTTGGGCAATTTAAATTGGCTTTAAACTTGTTTTTGGGCTCATTTGGGTGGGTTTTGGACTTGGTTGGGGGAAACCCAAGGCTGAAAAAAGCATCCCATTACTTTGTGTGTTAAACCTACCCCGACATACAATACCCCGCCTAACCAACTGCATCATCAAACTGGGATAGTGAGAGAGAGAGAGAGAGAGATTGATAGACTGACCAACTGATAGACAGATAAACAGATATAGATAGACAGACACATATATATACACATAAATAATATATATATATATATATATATATATATATATATATACAGTATAATCCCAGCTATCCGTTATCCAGATAAACGGAATACTCAGAAAAACGAGAAAATCCAAGGGCTGGCAAAAATGTCAGCAAGTTATAACTGTGCGCCAATCTGAAAGGACCGCCAAATCGCTGTTTGTGTCACGCGAGGCTGGGTGAAGTCGGACAAAGCGAGGTGAAGGCATTTCCGGCTAATGTAAATCCCTAGCAAATCCTGTTAACCAGCCCTCCTCTCCCCCTCTTTCCCCTACTTGACTTCAGTCATCCTCCACACCCTCCAAAATCACAAGTCTGCTTTTTGCCACCAGACAGTAAACAAGCTCTCTTGCTATTGTGTTGCTCTGATGGACGGTAATTTCAACACTCCAAAATGCCTAAAGTGCAAACTAAACGTAAGCGTATCGTGCTTACCTTGAAACAGAAGCTGGACATGTGCAATAGACTTGAAAAAGGCGAACATTATAAAACACTGATGGCTGAATATAATGTAGGAAATTCAACGATTTATGATATCAAGGCCCAGGCATCCAAGCTCAAGGAATTTTTCATGAAAAGCGAGACAAGTAAGTCCATTGAAAAAAGGCATACTCTTCATCAGCCGAAAATGGAGGATCTAGACCTAGAAGTGTACGAGTGGTTTTGGTTATAAAGAACTAAGGGAGCACCTAATTCTGGTCCTCTTATACAAGAAAAAGTGAGAGTCTCACAGAAAAATGAATATAGAAGTAGTGTGTGATTTCAGTATTGGATGGTTAAATAGTTTCCAAGACAGGCATGGAATTCGTTAACTAGACATCTCAGGAAAAAGCAAATCAGCAAACAGTAAATCAGCAGATGAATTCTGTGAAGAATTCAACAGGCTTGTGGCTGAACATAAATTAACTGCAAACCAAATTTATAATGTGGATGAGTCAGGCTTCCGGTGGAGATGCTTATCCCAAACAACTTTAGCGAGTTCAAAAGAAAAAAATGCGCAAGGGTTTAAGAAAAACAAGGACCGTGTAACCATGCTGTTATGCGCTAATGCAGCAGGCACTCACAAAGTGAAGTTATTCATTGTGGGTAAATATGGTAACCCTCGCTGCTTTAAAGGCATCACAAATCTGCATGTCAAATACAAGGCTCAGTGCAATGCATGGATGGATGCAGAACTTTTTCGGTGGTTTCATCATGTTTTTGTCCCTAGTAAAAAACCACTTTAAAATGCTACGGATGCCAGAGGACAGCACTGCCTTACTTCTCCTAGACAAGTGTCCTGCTCATCCACCGGCTGATCAACTGAGAAGTGGCAACATTTTTGCAGTCTATCTCCCTCCCAATGTAACCAGCCTTGTACAGCCTATGGATCAAGGCGTCATTCAGAATGTGAAAAAGATTTACAGGCATGACTTTATGCGCAAGATGGTGCACAGCGATTGCTCTGTTACTGACTTTCAAAAGCAGTTCAATCTAAAAGATGCCATCTATACCACCTCAGTTGCATGGAGTCAGGTGAAAGACTCAACTCTGTGTAAATGTTGGCGTTAGCTCTGGCCCCTCACTATGTTTCAAACAACTGATTCAGATGAAAAGAATAATTTTGATGGGTTCAAAACTATGACCAAGACTGCTACAGAAACTTGCAAAGAAATTACTGATCTTGCCAAGTCTTGTGGCAAAGTTGATGTGGAAGAAGAAAAACTGCAAGAGTGGTTAGAAACTGATGAGGATACACCCGTAACACACACGACGGAGACCGATGCTATCACTGAAGCAGTAGTGAATCGTGGGAAATCCTATGTGGTGCCACGGGAAAAAGAAAGTGACGAAGAGACAGTAGAGGAAGAGGATCTCTTGGCATGATGGTATTGCAGCATTTGAGAAGGCAATCAAATTTGCGGAACAGCAGTCATAAATCTCTGCACACGATGTAATGCATTTGCACATCCTGAACAGTAAGATCTTGACAGAGAGGCGGAAGGCAATAAAGCAAGCAGATATACGTAAGATGTTTGCCAAGATGAGAGACAAACGAGCTTCTGAAATGGCGTCATCATCTAGCACGTATGGTGAACCCACAGTAGCAAGTTCTGTTACTCCCCAGTAGCAACATCTGTTACATCCCAATAGCAACATCTGCAACTTCATACACATTCAAGGTTAGTCTACTGTATTGCTGTTTTTTAAAGATGTATTGAACACCAAATAAGGCATTTGTAGTATGCCAGTGCATTTTTTACATAAATTCATCTTCAAATGCATGTTTGCTGGCAGAGATTTGGAGAAAAAAAAAAAAAAAAAAAAAAAGTTAATAGGACTGAAGGTTTACTTTGTTGGAAGAAAAAAAAAAATAATAATATGCCCGCATTTCATCTCTCTCTCTATTTATAGCCTGACGCCCTAATCCCACAAAGCGTGGCCGCAGACAAAACGCCTCCAAGTCGCTCTGTCACCCACCATTTGACTACCCTCCCCCAAAACTCACCCCCCTCTCCCTCATATACCTCTCAACTCCATCCCTCCACCCCATCCTTGGTCTACCCCTCCCTCTCCCTCCCTCCACCTCACCTACATACACCCTCTTAGTCAGTCTTTCACTCTCCATTCTCTTCACATGTCCAAACCACCTCAGTGTATTTCTCCTAATCTTCTCAACCACATCCACATCCACCCCACAATGTTCCTTCACTTCTTCATTTGTCAACCTGTCCCTCCATGTCACTCCACAATCATGCTCCTCTCAAGTAACCCATTTCCACTGCTCTCACTCTTGACTTGTTCCCCTCTTGCAAGGTCCATGCCTCGCTTCCATATGTCAGGGTAGGGATCACAATACTATCATGCAGTGACTTCTTAACTTCCATACTCACCTCCCTATTTCTCATCACTGCTTTCAGTGAACCAACAACCTTCCTTCCCTCCTGTACCCATTCACGCACTTCATCCCCCAAAGTTCCATCCTTACTCATCACACTACCCAAATACTTGAATGCGCTCACATTCTCCATATCCTCACCATCCAACCTCACTGTACACTCTGTGACTTCATTCCTCTCAAACACCATAACTTTACTTTTGTTTACATTAACTTTCAACTTCCTCCTCCTACACACTGTCCCAAATTCATTCACTAAAACTTGCAACTCCCATTCATCTTCACTCAACAATACTGTATCATCAGCAAACAGCAGCACCGGAATCTTCCAAATCTCACCCTCATTCATTAGAGCCACCCCCACATCTACTGCCCTACCTTGCATCTCCTTTACAATCCCATCCATGTATATATTAAACAGCCAAGGAGACATCACACAACCCTGTTTCAGTCCCACACTGAGATCAAAGAACTCACTCAGCTCACCATCCACTCGCACCGTAGCCCTAGCTCCCTCGCACATACTCTTCACAGCATTCAACAATTTCCCCTCCACTCCATATATTCTTAATACCTTCCATATACCTTGCCTATCTATTCTGTCATAAGCTTCCTCCAAGTCCATGAAGGCAGCATACACTTTCCTACCCTTCTCTAGATACTTCTCCACTAAACATCTTAGAACAAATATCTGATCTACACACCCTTTTCCCTTCCTAAATCCCTCTTGTTCCTCTCCAAGTAGTTCCTCTGTCACATGCCTAACCCTATCAATGAGTATACTACCATATATTTTACCAGTCACACTAAGAATGCAAATACCCCTATGGCTACCACATACTTCTCTCTCCCCTTTTCCTTTGTATAAAGGAACAATTATACCTGATTTCCAGTCCTCTGGAACCCTTCCCTCTTCCCAAGCCAATCTACACAACTTCCATTTCCACTCCACAACAATCTCACCCCCATACCTCAGCATTTCACCACACAATCTGTCAATTCCTGGGGCCTTTCCCAACTTCAATCTTCTTCATCACTTCCACTACTTCCGCCCTACTGATCTCTTCCTCCCTCCTCTCATCTCTTCTTCTCCCAGCCATTCCCCAACCACTTATACTCGCACTGCTCTCACTCTCTACATTCAACAAATCCTCAAAGTGCTCCTTCCATCTCCTCAATTTCTCTCTCTTCTCCACCAACAATCTATTATTCCTATCTTTCACTCCCCTACTATTTCACCTTTCACAGTCTTACTTTCTTTACCTCCTTCCAAAACAATTTCTTACTCTCCCTCCATTTCACACTCTGATTCCTCCCAAACTCTTCATCCACTTTCTTCTTACTCTCCTTCACCAGTCTCTTAACCTCCCTTCTCCTGCTCACATATACCTCTCTCTTCTCTCTCTCATCTTATCCCCTTCCTCTACTCGCTAACCATTCACTATATGCCTTCTTCTTTTGTTCCACAGCTCGTTTCACCTCATCATTCCACCATGCTGTCCCTTGCACACCCTTGCATCTCCTCCTCACTCCACAAACCGCCTCACACGCTGCGCCTATCTCTTCCGTGAATATCTTGCATACGTCTTCCACTCCTTCCATCAGCTCTAGCTCATACCTTCCCAATCTTTCTTCCACTATGCTCTTATACTCTGTCATTTTCTCATTATCTTGCAATTTCTCCACTCTTCTCACAGGAGATGTTTCCTCCTGTCTTCCCCTTCATCTCCTCAATCATTTTCTTTGCAGCTTTACCTTGGCCATCATTAAGTGATGGTCCGAGACTCCATTTCCCCACCCTCTCCACACTCTTGCATCCAACACTTGTCTTTTCATTCGCTCATCCACACACACGTAGTCTATCATTGCCTTTCGTTCAACAAGTTCATCATCCATCCTCCTCATTACTCTCCATGTATACCAGTGGATCATCTTATGGCGAAGGTAGGTATTGGCTATTGCCAACCCCTTACCAGCACAGATGTCCACCAAAGCACTACCATTCCCATCTACTTCAGCTGGCACACCCCACTGACCAACCACTCCATCCACTCATACATTCCCAACTTTGCCATTCATGTCTCCAATCAACTGCACTCATCTGTCACTCTTGCCACTCGGTCCTCTGTCAGGGCATACACACATACAATCATCCACGCTTGTATACCTACTTTCATCCTCACCCATACAATCCTTGCACCAACTGTTCCATACTCTCTTATATTCTCCTTCCACTTCTTGCTTATCATCAGACATACTCCCTCTCTTGCCCTCTCATTCTCATTGACTCCCGCACATATACCTAAACCATATTCCCATTCTCTCACCCTTTCACCTTTCCATTTAGTTTCAGTCAATCCATATATATCCACTTTTGCATCCTCAAGCACCTGAACAATCTCTCTCTCTTTCACTTCATCATTCACTCCTCTCACATTCCATGTTCCCACCTTAAGAATGTCCTTTGTCCGTTCCTTAGTCATTTCCGCGAAACAGCTGAGTGGCGGGTGAGAGGTGGAGTGATGGCGGTCAGGTGGGGAAGAAGTACAGTAGGCGTGAGAAACTTAAACAACATTCACGTGGGGGCACAAGTGTCGTGATAATTCTACTGTGCAGTCTTAACACATCATCAGTTCACCAATAATTGTTCAAGCTTTTATTTCTTTATATTATTTTTCCATTTTTATCAGTACAGTACAAGTAATGAATAATTCGGTAGTTAACAATGGACTAGTGCAATTTGCAGTACTGCTAGACATTGCACGCACATGAGTTATGACCTTGCTGTGTGTTTACAAGGCAATTTTTCAGGCGGAATCTCTTAGTGTAGCCCCTGATGTGACTGGTGAGTACCTGAACTGTATTTACTGCTGTGAAAGCCTTTGTATAGATTTGATTGGAATATCAGAAATACGGGAAAAATCTGTAACCGGGAAGGTAAATTCCCCAAGTCACCCGGTTAACTGGGATGGTACTGTGTATATATATATATATATACAGTATATATATATATATATATATATATATATATACAGTATATATATATATATATATATATATGCATATATAAATATATAAATATATACATAAATACATACATATATACATACATATATATATATATATATATATATATATATATATATATATATATGGAGCCTCTGTGGTACAGTGGTAATGTGTGAATTTTCGTACACTGAAAAACGAGGGTTCGCACCCCGCCAGGGTAATAAACTTTGAGAACGTTCTTCTGGACACGTACTGCTTGGCGGACATCAGGGGTACTGTGGCTGAACCAGTGTCGCATACTATAAAAGTATGCTTGCACCCAGTCGGCCTGCGCGGGCCAATTACACTTGATTCACAGACTACGCACACATCCAAAGCCACTATAACACTACAATCACACTTACAAGAACTTTTCACCCTACATACAATCTCTACCAGACAGTCTAAACCACTTGGTAGAGATACATAGGCTGTATCAACCCCATTTCGGCCGGGATAGGCCGGTCCTGCAGTGGATATTCAAACGGCTGATGATGATGATATATACCCAGCCATCATCCAATCCTGTGGTGCCCCATTAGGAATGTAGGAGCCCATGGCTAGGCAAATTAGTCCTGAAAATTAAGTTGAGAGTGACCAGCCTCATCTCTGAATGGCATAACATGACCAATAAACTCCAACCATCCCTTGGATATAAACCTGCCCAGGCTCAATCAGACTGGAGTGCCTTAATCACCCACTCAACCTCCAGGCTCTATAAATTGGTTATATTGTTACCACTTGGCATAGTAATGGTTTCCTGGTGTACAGGAAACAATCTGGTTTGTCACTCTATGTAGTTAACCGGAGACAGATGGAAGAGGAAAGACTGAAGGAAAGAAGGACAAGAGGAAGGAAGGAAAGAAGGACAAGAGGAAGGAAGGAAAGAAGGAAGAAATGAAAGGGCAGTCACTGAGAAACACTACAGTACATCCAGAAATCTGGATTGCAATTTGCACACCCCTACATGTCTTGAGCAACATTCATCCGAGAGATGAGATCACGACAACTGCGATGAAGCACCAGCAGGAGATACTGAAAACCTACTTTGAAAAATACTCCAAGCAGTGGAAAGAATGCTGGGCTATGTGTGTCAAGTCGGAAGGGACTTACTTTGAGGAGCATTAGTGTCCTAGCTCAACAGGTTAGCCATTTATTTTTGTAGAGCCTAAGGTCGGATCCTTTCTCAACAGACCTCGTATAGACAACTGCTTGGCAGAGAAGAAGTTACAGATTCTGTACAATAACCCAAGTTTCTTTGAGGCGGCTTATTAAGTGGTCTAATGTGAGATCCAACTGAGGGTACTGTTAAGTGAATCACAAAAAATGTCAATACTTTTAGAGATAGGAATTTTGGCTGCACTGAAAGTAATAGAGGAATCAGGCAATATCTGTCTATTAGTAGTTCTGACATGCAGTAGACTCTCGATTTAACGTACCTCAACAGACCAGATATCGGATTTATCGGACACTATGAAGCCACCAGACTTCCATTGACTATAACAATGTCCATCAAATTGGGCAAAACACAAGTGTTTCATGAAGAAGTGCAATGACAAGGATGTGAAATAAACTGCAAAAGGACAAAATTATAGACCTAGTTAGTGTAAAATGGGTATGGTTATTATTTATAGTACTAGAATAAGCTATTATACTCACTTATTTTCAAATATATAATTGAAATCCCACCTCAGAGGGGGACCGTCAAATATAAAGGATTATTGTTTATTGGAAGATGGTATTACTATTTTGGTTTCTGGTAGGAGTAATGGAAATCATTACCAAGGAGTAAGCTTACTGCTGAGTAGAGATGCTTGTAAGGCAGTATGTGAGTTTGAACCAATTAATGAGCGTTTGCTTTATGCTCGTTTAAAATCTGACCATGGTAATATCAGTATGGTTGCAGGGTATGCTCCGACAAATGAGGCTGCTGATGAAATGAAGGATGACTTTTATGAGAAGCTGCATGATGTAGTGAATAAAGTGGCAAGACATGAAGTGTTAGTTTGCACTGGTGATTTTAATGCGATTGTAAGGATGGCAGTAGTAAGGATGGCTTTGAAGATTGTATGGGTAAGGAGGGTGTTGGTGTGAGAAACGAAAATGGGGTGCGACTTGAAAGCTTTTGTTTGGCAAATGACCTCATACTTGGTGGAACTATCTTTGAGCATAGAAAACTACATAAGACTACTTGGATTTCACCATGTGGTAAATATTGTAACCAGATTGATCACAATGCAATTAGCAGAAGGCACAGGAGTTATTTACAAGATGTTTGCATAAGGAGGGGGGCGGATATAGGTAGTGATCACCAACTTGTTGTGCCAAAGATTAAAATAAAACTTAAGAGAAATGTTAATGGTAATTGTACAGGAGCTAATAATTATGATTTTGATGAGCTGAGAAGTGATGAGAGCACGAGGGAAAAGTTTCGGTGGGAATGTAGGAACAGGTTTCTAGTCCTGCAGACTTTGATGAAATCTGAAGACAATGATATTAATCAAATGTGGAGAGAGGTAAAAGAGGTTTTGCATGACAGTGCTAAGGTTACTATTAAGAAAAAGGGAAAAGCGAGAAGGAAAAAGTGGATGTCAGATGAAACATGGAATGCAATTCAGAAAAGGAAAGAGGCTAAGTTAAGAAGTGAAGAACAACATGTTGATGGCCCGGTAGTTGAAGTACTCAGAGCAAAGTACTGGAGTTTACATTCTGAAGTAAAAAGACTCGCTAGACGTGATAAGAGGAGACTATATGATGAAAAGGCGACAGAGACAGAAATTAAATTAAGTAAAAATGACGGTCAGAGCACAAGAGCAGCGTATCAGGCCATAAAGGAGTTAACTGGGACTGAAAAGAGAAGGAAGGAAATACCTGTACGAGATAGAAATGGTAATTTGATGACTAAAGATTTGGATATAAAAGGAAGGTGGAAAGAGCACTTTGAATCTGTTCTAAATAGACCAATCCCAGCTGGAGAGGACATTTTGCCAGCCGAGAAAGATTTGCAGATAGAAACAGGGGATACAACTTTGGAAGAGGTAGCAAAATCTATAAAGGAGTTAAAGAATTTTAAGGCCCCAGGAGAGGATGGAATATTCCCTGAAATGCTAAAGGTGGAAAATGACGAGTTGATGAATGCACTTTTGAAACTTTTTAATGTGGCTTGGGATAATGGTGGAATTCCAGAAGAGTGGAAAAATGGAGTGATTATAAAAATACCAAAAAAGGGAGATTTAAGTGTGTGTGGCAATTGGAGGGGGATAACTTTGACACCTATAGTTGCAAAAGTCTTTTCCAAAATCTTGTTGAACAGAATAGAATCAGTAATTGATAAAATTTTAAGAGAAGAACAAGCAGGATTTAGAAAGGGTTGAGGTTGTAATGATCAGATTTTTATTGTGAGGCATCTAATGAAACAAGCTAATGAGATGAAAATGCCACTTAGTATGTGTTTTGTGGATTTTGAAAAGGCGTTTGATAGTGTTTCACGTGGAGCTATGTTGAAAATTATGAGATGCTATAGTATACCAGAAAAATTTGTAAATATTATTAGAAGTCTGCATGAAGGTACTTTTTGTAAGGTAATGGTGGGTGGTTCTTTGAGTGATCCATTTCAAGTTAGGTCAGGAGTGATTCAAGGATGAGTTCTTTCACCATTGTTGTTTGTTTTGGTTATGGATTATGTTATGAAAAAGGTTGTAAGGAGAACAGGTGCAGGAATTAACTGGAAAGAAAATAAGAAGTTGATGGATTTGGACTATGCTGATGATATTGTACTGATTTGCGGAAGTATTTACGAGATGCAGAGGGTGCTTGATTGTCTGGTGGAGGAAGGAGAAAAAGTGGGATTGGTAATAAATTGTGGAAAGACTGAAATTATTAACATGAATGTGGAGAACCAAATCGATTGTGTAATTGGGAATAATGTGGTGAAGAATGTAGAAAACTTTAAATATCTGGGAACGATTGTATCATCTAATGGATCATTAAACAATGAAATTGAGGAGAGGATTAGACAGGCTTGGCGAGCTGTTGGAATGTTGAAATCTGTTTGGAATAATAATATGCTTTTGGTACATACTAAAGTGAAAATTTACAAGTCCATGGTTAGACCAATTTTAATTTACGGGCATGAGTCATGGTACAGTACAATTGCAACAGATCAGAAAGTATTAGGATTTGAGAATAAAATACTGAGAAGGATTCTTGGGGTAAAGTGGCAAGACAGAGTTACAAATGCAAGAGTAAGGGATATTACGAGAGTGGAAACAGTTAATGAATATGTGAGACTGTTTCGCTGGAAGTGGCTGGGGCACACATACAGAAAAGAAGGTAGTTTAATACAGGATGTACCAGAGTGGACTGCTAGAGGAAGAAGAGGTAGAGGTAGGCCGAGGGAAACCTGGTTGAGGACAATGAAAAAAGAAGCAGGAGAGGAGTGTTGGTAGGACCTGAAGGAGATGGCAAGAGACAAATATTGGTGGAGAGAGTTCATTGAGGCCCTATGCATCCCGTGGGGTGCCACAGGAAATGACGGATTGATTGATTGATTGATTTTTTTTCAGATCAGGCTTCCCCCCAGTTAGTCTGTTATTGGAGGGGTTGACCTCATTTGGCTTTCCTAGCATTAACCCCCTCACGCATGACAATGCAATACGAGTCAAAGTGCTTGCAGTCTGAAGAGTAACCAATGATGCACTATGATGCAATTTCCCTATAAATGATCGTAGAAACTTTTCCTGTGGCTGAAAGTGCGTCAAATTTTGGTGAGTCAAAGGGTGGTCAGGTCTGAGGGAAATACATGGCAACACTCACAAGCCTGTCACAAGGACAAGCGGCCTATAGCTCAGTGTTCTCTCGGCAGTCAGGCAAGGAGGGATTGCTGGCGCTCGGCCAGCCATTTTATTCCACGTTTTCTATTACATCACCCATCCATATCTTACGAGTACAGTAATCCCTCTAATATCCGGACGCCCAATAACCGAACATCCCCACTAACCGAACCTTATCGTCCTGGGATCAAACATTCCCAAAATGGTCCGAAAATCCAAAAAAATTGGAAAAAAAATCGATTTTTTGCCGTCCGTAATTTGAACTTGCCGCGCGCGCCCGCGCAGAGCATTGTTTTGGTTCGTCATTCCTCCGACGTCCGATAGAGCGCAGCTGCATCACTCCCCCACTTCCCGCCTGTCTCTCACCGCGACAAGACCTACGCTCTTCGTCATGGCTGCCCACGTGCTCGCTTTTGTGGTGGTGCCGTACTTGCTGCAAGGCCTCCTGCTGCTCTCTGCCCTACTCTTAGTGTGTGTGATGATGGCCCCGCCTCCTGAGAAAAGGAAGAGAGTGGTGTTGACTCTGGAGAAGAAACGGGAGATATTGGAGAAGGTTGATGCGGGTTGGTCTTCCTCTCGCATTCTCCGCGAGTTCAACCTGGCCTGGTCGACTTTGTTTGATATCAAGCGTTCCCGAGACAAGCTCATGCAGTACACGGCTGACTTCTCGTCGAGAAGCAAACGCAACGTGGAGAGGAAGGTTATGTTTACTCCAAGTATGCAGAGATCGACCGCTCCACGTTGATTTGGTATCGACAGCAACGTGCAGCTGGTGTGATGGTACGTGGAACGGAGCTGAAGGCTGCTGCTGAGAAGTTTGCAAGGCTTCACGACGCCCTAGACTTCAAGGCATCCGAGGGTTGGCTCTTCGCGTTCAAGTTGCGACATGGCCTTACTAACCGTAAAGCACATGGCGAAGCATTGGACGCTAACGAGGATGGAGTGGACGAGTTTCGGCACAAGGTGAAAGGCTTGATCGACAGGGAGGGCCTCACTCTCGGTCAAGTCTATAACGCTGACGAAACTGGCCTATTCTATCGCTCGGTGCCAACGAACACTCGCCGATGAGACGGAGAAGCGTGTACCTGGCCGCAAGCTTTCTAAAGGAACGGATATCTGCTTTGTGTTGTGCCAATGCTCACGGCATGCACCGGCTTAAGCCCGTTATTGTTGGCCGTGCAAAGCAGCCTCGGTGCCTTCGTGGGGTGATGGATGTCCTTCCTGTCGTATGGTACCATTCTTTGAAAGCATGGTTCACAGCTGTGATTTTCAAAGACTGGTTTCACCATCACTTCGTCAAGGAGGTCATACATTACCAGGACGAAGACACTGGGAATTCCTAGCGACCAGGTAAAGGCTCTCCTTCTCCTCGACAATGCACCTGCCCACCCGTGCGACAAGGACTTGGTTGCTGAGAATGGCCGTATTAGGTGCATGTTTCTGCCACCTAATACGACTGCTCTCATTCAACCAATGGACCAAGGAGTGATCGTGGCAACAAAGCGCCTGTACCGTCGGAAGTTCCTGGACGAGGTGATGGTGGTTCTCGAGGACGAGGACGAGCGCAGGGAAGGACGTGACACTCGAGGCAAGCGGACTTTGGAAAACCTTCGCCGCTACAACATCAAGTCTGCGCTGTACAACTGGGCTAGTGCATGGAAGGAAGTCCCTGTGAAAACTCTTGAAAATGGTTGGTCTCGTCTGCTTCTCGGAACAGATGTGGAGTACGATTTCCTAGGGTTTGACGTGGATGACTTCCATGCACGGCTACGTACGCACGGCGACGATGTTGATGTGGACGATGTTCGTGAGTGGTTGGACGACGACGAGGGCGATCCTGGGTATCAGACGTTGTCTGAGATCGAGATCGCGTCTTCGGTTGCTGGTGTCAGTCCCGAACTTGAAGATTCCGGACGACGAGCGATGATGATGCAGACTCCGCCCAGCAGGACACTACTCCAGCCATCCCCAAGCTGAGCGCACTCCGGGAACATCTAGAGTTCGTCCTAGACTACCTGGAACACCCGGACTGCGACAGGGGAGATGGGGCCCTTGGGACTCGTGGAGGAAGTGCGTGCTTTCCGGCAGCGCATCATCAATCGCCAGAATCGTCGGTCCTTCGTCAGTCAACGATTGACAGTTTTTTCAGGCCCGTGACCCCGCTGTGCCAAGCCCTGGTTCCACTCCGTTGCCTCCCCAAGACAGGCCCTCATGCTCCGAGCCACAGCCCAGCACATCAGCTACAGTGGAGTCACCGCTCGACGTGAGTTTGCGGCTGTCTTCAGAAGTCTTCTGTAGTCGGTACGCCATCACCACTACCCACCGATGCACCCCTTGGACGCCTGCCAGTGATACTCTCGGGCTCTGACAGTGAATAAACAGCAAGAACTTCTCCACTAGACCACACGGGAATTTTGAGTGTTGTGCAGTGAAAAAAACGGTGTGTTGTGTTAAGGTTTTCAAGTTGGGAGAAAAGACTAAGTAGAAAAGAAATTTAACGTAACTAACCTTCTTTGTTTTGGCTTTGGAAACTTAAAAAAACTTGGGAAAAGTTAATGTGCAACACTTAAATTTAATGGAACATTATTTGGACTAAAGTGAACACTGTGAAAAGAACGGACTTCTGTGTGTTAGTGACTAAGTTCAGTGCAAGACTTCAGGAAGAGTGTAGTGCAAGTGCTTCAGGAAATCGTTCTTACTGTCAGAGTCCGAGAGGAGGCGGTTATTCATCGAGGTGGCCAGGGACTTGCTGTAAGTAGCCAAAATGTTTCATGTTGTACTATTTTCCATACTATATTTACCAGAATGTTTCATATTGTATTTTTTCCCATACTATACTTACCAGAAAGTGTCATACTGTACTTCTTTCCATACTAAACTTACCTCATGCATGTGCAGTAGGAATGTGTGTTTCAGAGTTCGGTTAGGTTCGGTTAGGTTAGGTTCGGTTAGAGTCCATAAGTACCAGAATGTTTATTAATGTATGAACATACTTCTAAACCCACATTTTATGTGTCTATTGCATTTATTTCAGTCATTTATGTGCCTTATTGGTGTGATTTGGGTGTTAAATAGGTGCTATGCATGTCCGGAGGGAGTTGTATAGGTGTTTCTCTGTGTTAGGGTCCGTAAGTACAAGTCCATAAGCTGGGGCCCAATATCCGGACAAAACCAATATCCGAACCTACCGATGGCTCTATTGATCCGGATATTGGAGTGATTACTGTATTATAGTGATTTTTATATATTTTCAGAGAAATCCAAATTTCACATCTATAACCGCTCATGACCATTCCCTTTCAATACCGAAAGTAACCATGATGGCACGGAAAGGGTTATCCGAGTAGAAGTGCCTGAAATATTTATTCAGAGAAACTGGAAGTGGGGAGGACACAGATAAAAAATCTGGGGAAAGTGTTTTTGAGAGTGACTGGGGTGGGGAGGAGTGAGGGATTGAGGCGACATGATAAATCCCCCTCCACCCTCCCCGGTCAAGGCCACCTTCACTATCACCACCACAACCACCACTGGTACCACCACTACCATTGTTGGCACCACCACTACCACCATCACAACAGGGACAGCTGCCTCTTATCGCCACCTCAAATAGACACACACACACACACACACACACACACACACACACACACACACACACACACACAAACACACACACACACATACACACACATGCACACATAGGCTGTGATCGTACCTTTCCTCCTCTCTGCAACTCCATCTCTACGTTCCGGAAGCATTACAACACTGCTAGAGGATGAGCGTAATCATCTAATTTGTCTAGTTATTATACTATGTATCTATAAGGTTAACGGCCATGCCACGTTGAGTACACCGCTTCCCGTCCGATCAGCGAAGTTAAGCAACGTTGGGTCTGGTTAGTACTTGGATGGGTGACCGCCTGGGAACACCAGATGCTGTTGGCATCCCTACGTGTCAAGTGGGGTTGGTGGAGGATTAGTGCCCCTCCCTGTAAAAACAATTAACTCTAAGCCCTTGACCACCCCGTTTGGGATACATGGCGTCTGGCAATGGATGGATGGATGGATAAATGTGTTTGTTTATTATATATTCCCATAGGATAAATGTGGTGCATTTCATTACTTTTCTCTCAGGCATTTTATTCGGAAGTATAGGTCACTTCACAAATCCGAAGAAAGCATGAGCAAGCTGATGATTTTTTATAAATACTTGTGTAATGCAAAATAACCTTTGTATGCAAATTATTTTGGGAAAAGTTTCGAAACACAAACATACTCAGCTTACAGGCACGAGCTTCCATGCTGTTACCACGCCCAACCCGTCCGAAGTTTTCAAAATTCATTTTCTCAATAACAATAAGGTTTATAACAATGTCTATTGTATCATGGGCTTCCTTAACCTTTGGGCTACGAAACTGTAAATAATTTACATATGTGTTTGTTACAGTGTCAATAATAACATATGAAATGATAAACAATTCAGACATTTATAGGCAATTTTTTTTTTTTTCTGATTTACTCAAAAACTATTGGGTGTATCAAATTGCCATGGACCTCAGTAGAAAGCCTGTGAAATTTTGCATATACACATTTACTTTGTAACTGCATGTCCCAGGAAAAATTTTGTGCAGTGATGTTGGGAAGTCCTAGTTTTCACCTAAATAAGATTTATTCTCACTTCATTTCTGTACATTTATTATTATTATTATTATTTTATTTTTTTTTTATAAATAAATATCAGCGAAGATGACGGGCTACGATTTATAACAATACAGTATAAGCATTTTCCAAGGGTAAATTTGGCCTTTGAATTTTTTCTCTTTCCGCGTGAGCAGAGGCAGCCTAAGCGGGGTTTTGGTTTTGTGCCTGGCTCGCAAACTTACAAGAAACTTATGGTGTGCGAGAGGGTTAAATACAACAATGTTCTATTGTTCTCATTCAGTGATCTAAGATGAGTCTTGATTTATGGAGCCTGCCATGCTGAGTTGGGGGACAGAGATATCAAACTTTATGAATGGGCAGTTAAGTGTAAGGGGACTGTAAACTGAGTCATCTGCATATGAGTGAATGGGATTATGAGTGACACTGAGAGGGCTCTCCCTCTGCTCTTTGGGATCTTTGTACTGTATGTAGCATGTGTTAAAAGTGTAATGCTGTATGGTTATGAGACCTGGGCAGTAAAGGAAGAGGATATTCATAGGCTGAAATGTACAGAAATCATAATTAGGTGGATGTGCAGAGCGTTCTTGAAAACAAGGCTTGGGGAGGCTAGGTTTATGACGGAAGAGTTGAAAGAAAGAATGGGACTGGGACGTATTGGTGTTGTGATGAGGAGGGGTGGATAGAGATGGTTTGGGCATGTGGGGTGGATGGGGGATGACAAATGAGTGCAGAAAGTGAGAAGTGTGAACACTGGTGGTGGGGTTGCAAGAGGCAGACTGAAAAAGACCAGGGACAAGGATAAGGGACTGAATAGGAAGGCTCCCAGAGATCGAAAGCAGCATGGAGAGGCACCAATAGATGACCTACATCAACGCATGCAAGCATGTTGGAGCCTTTATAAACAAAACGAAATGGAGCCAGGAATGAACCTTGTGACCCACCAGCATCAAATGAGTAAAATGTATGCATCACTTACCTTTACTCTCATCTTTCTGTTGCTGATACGAGGAAGTCAGTGGGACAAAGATGAGGAGAAAATCAGTGGGACAAAGACCATAGCAAGGGAGTTTGGATGGTACAGAGTGATGCAACACTCTGTCTAAAGCTTTAGAAATATCAAAGGCTACTGCATGGGTTTCTCCATGTTGGTCAATTGACTGATGAACTGTACGAGTAATTGATTACTAAGTATATCAATAGTGAATCTTTTGTGGTAAAAAGATTATTAAATGTCACAAGTAAAAGTGCCACATCATTAGAAAATGAGCATAAATAAACACCAACAATACATAACTGCTATGTCACAAGACCAGCCACCTGCAATGATTGTCATTAGTTTCTCTTCTCCATTTCTGCTCCCTTATTATGTAAGTGCAGTGCCATCATCCTCTATCGCATCAGAGTACTTTTCCCTTTATAGGACATTTGTCTGATGCATGCAGTGAGCTCAAGGGCAAGCCTTTGTATGTCCTGATGTAGTTTATTAGTCTCATTACCCTCACACAACTTTTAGTTGCTTGGTGGTTTAGTCAGTTCATGCTCTTAAACTGGATGTGGCCCATAAGCATTTAATTCCTAGGGGGTGGCTGGGGTTTCTTGGTCATGTAATGCCATTCAATGGATCAGGGAAGAGTAAGTGGTCACCCTAGCATTCAGATCTGATGCTTCTGATGGGGCAGTGCTAACAGGATGATGGATGGATGGCAATGTCATCATCATCAATCTCAGCCTAATTACCATCTAAAAACGGGGTGAAGTTCTAAAAATAAAAAAATATCAGTGCAAAAGAAGTGTACTTGCTGTAATTATGGGGTACTCTAAATGTTTCTCCAACACAAAAATACCAAGTAATAAAACCTTGGCTCCTGCTTACCTTCTCTAAACACCAGCTTGCCCGTTTCATTTGGTGCGTAGCTGCCAATGTACTCCTGCAGGTCAGTGTGCTCATGGTTGTTGATGCGCACACACGGAGCACCAACGAGGGTGGCCAGGTAGGTAATAAGAGATGTCTTACCAACAGAGGTGTCACCCTGCAGCAATACTGGAAACCTTCCCACACTGACCACACGCACAAGATCACGTAGGTTCTGACGTACTGTCTCTGTCAGGATATACTGAAGCAGAACATATCATCTTGGTCAGAAGTGCTTACAATTAAAAAAAATAAAGACACACCTTAAACTCTATACATTTATATATACCTACAATGTCTTCTAATCAGCTGACAATTTTTTTACCATCTCCCTTCCCCCCTCCAAACACACACACACACACACACACACACACACACACACACACACACACACAAATCAACACGCCTCTTCTAAGTGATAGAAATTGCCAGAGTGATGCTCAGACTGCAAGTAAATTACTCCATGTTAAGGGGATACAAAGCTATCCTTTACACTGGTTGTATGTCACTGACCATCAAAGAAAAGGCAGGCACTACATCAGCATCATATTCAACATCCTGACCCTTCTCCAACCAGGAGATGAGGTAATGCTGCCAGATATTATATGACAATTATAATCATTATGCTGGCTTGAGTATGACAACTATATTGCACAGTAAATGAGCACCTGGTAAACAAAATTTACATACATACATCATCTAATCCTGTGTTTCCCCATGAGAAGCACAGGAGCCCGGGGCTGGGGAAGTTGGTCCTGGCATTTAAAATGAGTGACCAGCCTCAATCATCCCTGAGTGGCATTACTTGAGCAATAAACCCCAACCACCCCTTGGATATAACCCTGCACTGGCTCAATCTGGCTGAAGCACCTTAATTACCCACTAACCGCCAGGTGCCATAGTTTGGTTATATGGTTAACAACCAGCATAATAAATGGTTTCCTGGTGTATAGGAAACCATTTGGCTTGTCACTCAGTGTAGAGTCACCCACAGACAGAAGGAAGAGGAAAGAAAGAAGGAAAGAAAGACAGAAGAGGATGGCAAGAAAAAAAAAGGAAGGAAGAGAGGAAAGGGCAGTCGCCCAAAAGGAGCACTACATCAAATGAGTGGATGGTGAGTGCCTCCACCTACCAATACAAAATTTATTTTAAGAAATATACTTTGACCATAATCACACTATATACTGTTCAACAGTGAAATCCAGTCAACAAACTTATTACAAATCTAAGTCATCTAACGGTTATCTCACTCACATTTTCTGGAGTCTGAGGTTCTAAAGTCCCCTGAGGAATCCAGTAGCCTTCAACTTGCACGTACTTCCCTCTGGATGGCTGAGGTATGGGATTCAGTGACAGCTTAGCTCTCTTCTCAGTGCCCTCACCCTCACCATCAGCATCCATTACGTACTTCTTGACCAGCCCTACCACCACTGGGTGTGAAGGCCGGTCCAGCTGTGTGAGGAAGGACAAACAAAAGGCCTCGAACAAAGACCGTGGGACACTGCCACAAGGGTTGGCTGCAGCAACTGTCAGGGCACGGCAGAGAGTGCGCAGGCTGTAGTGTGGCTTGCGACCGGTCCCGTCACACAGGCTCTGCTCTCCAGCCTCTCTCACTTTCTTGTAAAATTTCTGGATCCCCTTGATTTGGTGTACAGTCAATCCCAACTGTAAAGATGAACAAACATCTATGTGCTACTTAAGGGATAGAATAAATACATGAAATATGAGAGTGTAAATATGCCCATTTCATAATACACCATGCAATTCAGAGAGCATGATGACTACATATAGAGTAAGAGATTTTAACCAGACTTGCGACTTACCAGTTGCCCACTGGACAACTGCAATATACATTATTACAGTCAGGGAAAAATGTAATTTTTCTTGCTTTACTACGGTGCACAATGACTAATGCCTTGAAATGGATCATATGGTGGTGGAATGTGGAGCTTTTTCTCTGTGACTAATCCTTTCCCTCCCTCCCTCCTCCATACCCATGTTGCATTTGATGCAATCCTGACTACAATTTGAATACTGGAACACATCCTGAGAATACTGCAGTAGATACTGACCTATTATTTTGTATACTCATAATTTACAGTTGCTCAATCATCATATACATAAAACTAATTTAAAAAAACAATGACAAAAGCCCTGGAACAAAAGAACATATATGGCGTTTAGTCAAATAACGACAAATGTGCCAAATCAATGTTTTGAAATAAACAGTGTTAAAAATTAGTTTTGTTGTAACTCATTAACCAGTAGCCAGATTTCAATAAACAGTCTCAAAAAATAGGCCTGGTAAAATACCTTAGGACACAAGAATAAAGTACAAAATATATGCTATATCAGGTAATAATGCTGGTCAGTAATTAACCTCATACCATCGTACCTCTCTCTCTCTCTCTCTAAAAAGTCAATTTCCACTGATCCAGTTACAGTCACTTTTTCGAATACAGAACAAACTCTATGCTCACATACACCGTGAATGCTGAGGAATGATTACTGACAAACATCATGTCACATTGGCATACTCAACACAATAAATGATAGTAGGTGAATTACGTGATTTATGGCCCTTGACATGAGGCCGCTTCACAGCATCACTTTTCACGTGACTGGCAAGGTAACTGTTCTGTCCATTATAATCAATCAGTCATTGTCCCAAAAGCTGCAAACAGATCACTTACTTTATCACTGTCCAAGTTGTTGAAGCAGCCACACTTACAAGGAGGACCATTTCCTTTTTTGTGGTATAACTTATGTACGCTTCCCCAGCATTTCATTTTTGCTTGGCAACTGCATGTTTCCAAGAAGATGGATCATGTTTTCACTTATGTGTATGCTCATGGACTTCCTGGTCATCATCACTATGTAAGTCACTCATTTTGCGATGTAAATCACTATAAATCTGAGGTGAAAATAATGTAATAAACCAAAAGCACATCTGTGTGGCTTACAATGTAAACAGAACTGGGACAGGCAGGATTTGGCCACACCCACCAGCCGACAAACACACAAAACATGGTCGCCAATTGGCTGTGAGTGAAACGTCATCATGAGACCCACCACTCATTGGCGGCCTGGAGGAGTGCTTGCCGGCATGTTTGTCTTTCTTCTTCTATAACTTTCCCTGGGAGGGAAACAGGCCACATGTACCAACCTGCAGCATGTTGGGACAAGAATCCACCTTGTTGTATAGGACTTTAGACCACTCTGTAAAGACGAACATGCCGTAAAATCGTTTCCACTGGAAAGTCACAGAGACTTTTACTTGATAACTTAAATCATGGGGAAAGGAATAATATGATATTTAAGGTGGCAAATCAGATGATGTGGGATAATCAGGATATTAGAGGTGAGCAGTGTGTGAAGAATGATGAAGGAAGGGTAGTAGTGAACAGTGAGGATATGAAAGATGCATGGAGAGAGCATTATAGCAGGTTGTTGAATAAGGAGTTTGACTGGGACATGGAAGTTTTGGAGTCAGCAGATCCAGTTTTTGCCCCTTGGCCTTTAATTGATGCTGCTACTGTGAGTGACACAATAGGCAGGGTGAAGGTGGGGAAGGCAGCAGGTGTGTCTGAGTTGACTGTCGAAATGTTGAAGGCCTCAGGAGATATAGGGATGAGGTTAGTCATCGACCTGATAAATATGATTATTTATGAGTGTGTTATCCAAGATGATTAGCTGAAGAGTGTAAATGTAAATGTGTATAAAGGGAAGTGTGATGTCCTGGAAAGAGGAAATTATAGAGGTATAAAGCTTTTAGATCAGATAATGAAGGTAATGGAGAGAATTTTAGAAGGTATGATTAGAGAAAGAGTGAATATTGATGAGATGCAGGTTGGGTTTATGCCAGGTAGGGGGACCACTGATGCCATATTCATTGTTCGACAGCTTCAGGAAGAATATACTGGTAGGAGAAGGGATCTGTATTTTGTTTTTGTTGATTTGGAAAAGGCCTTTGACAGAGTCCCTAGAGAGGTGGTGAAGTGGGCAATGAGAAAGCTTGACTTGGAGGAGTGGCTGGTTAGGATGGTTACGGCTAAGTATGTGCGTGCTCACACCCAGGTAAGAGTGAATGGAGATTTGAGTGAGGAGTTTTGCGTGAATGTTGGTGTGCATCAGGGTTCAGTTTTGAGTCTCGTGTAGTTTACCATGGTACATGAAGCCCTCTCACATGACTTTAGAAACAGACTCCCGCGGGTGATGTTGTACGCTGATGATTTGGTGTTGATTGCAGAGAACGAAAGGGAGGCGGAGGAAAGATTTAGGAAGTGGAGAGATGGTATGGGATACAAGGGCTTAAGGGTAAATGCATATAAAACAAAAGTGACGATACCTAGGGTTGGTGGCGGTACTGTCAAAGACGAGGGAGAGTGGCCATGTGCAGTTTGCCACAAGGGCATGGGAAGTAATTCCATCTTGTGTGGTGTTTGTGATAAATGGGTGCATAAGAAATGTCATGGTATCAGAGGTAGACTGCGAGATAATGCTGATTATATGTGTACGGCGTGTCGGGGAAAGCAGGTGAAAATTGTCAGGCGTGAAAGGATTGAATTTGCTGGTGAATCTCTTGAGTGTGTGGAAGAGTTTTGTTGTTTGGGAGACATGTTGTGTGCTGGAGGTGTGGCTGGAGCTAGCTCTGTGGCTAGGGTGAGAAGTGGTTGGAAGAAATTCAGGGAGCTCTTGCCTCTCCTGACATTGAAAGGACTTTCCTTATGTGCTAAGGGGTCTTTGTGTGCAGCATGTGTTAGGAGTGTAAAGCTGTATGGTAGTGAGACCTGGGCAGTAAAGAAGGAGGATATTTGTCGGCTCAGACGTACAGAAATGACAATGATTAGGTGGATGTGTTGTGCGTCCCTGTGTCCAAGGTCTGGGGGGGCTGGGTTTACGATGGAAGAGTTGAGAGGTAGGATGGGACTGGAGTGTATGTTGTGATGAGAGGTAGATTGAGATGGTTTGGACATGTGAAGAGGATGGGAAATGATAACTGGGTGAGGAATGTGAGAAGTGTTAATAATGGGGGTTGGGTTATGAGGGATAGACCGAGAAAGACATGGGACAAGGTCATTAAGTGTGACCTCAGGGTTAAGGGACTGAACAGGGAGGCTGCAACAGATCGTGCAGCATGGACAGCCGCCATTAGGTGACCAAGGCCGATGCATGCATGCATGTTGGATCTTTTAAAAATGAAACAAAACAAAACTGGAGAAAAATGGCGGATGAGTGTGTTGCAACCAAAACCTCAATTTTAGATATTTGGCACTTTCGTCATTATTCAGCTAAATGCCTCATAAGAAGACCAGATAACTGCAGCTGAACAGTTGGTCTGTGCTAGGCAGCCTCTACAAAAGCACAACTAACACCAACAGAATAAGACAAGATTAACAAATAAGAAGGCTCTCCCCTGCCCACAAAACCCTCCAGCCAAAACTGGCAGGAAAAAATGAGAAGAAGCACCATGCAGTAATGAAAAACTAATGCGGAAGTTTTATAGGAAAGTGTATGAGTAAAACGAAAAATAATAAATTTGTAATTGGATATTTATTATATCCAACCATTACTTGTCAAATGCTTATCTAACCCATGTTGGATACTCTCCATAGATGGGGCAACAGCTGCATCACTAGGCAGCTTATTCTATTAATCCACCATTCTAATGCCAAACCAATTTCTACCTATCTCCTTATGAAAATAGAATTTATCTAGTTTGAAACCATCAGTCCAAGCTCTGTCCTAAATGCTTGCTTTAACCCCTAACCACCGGCTGACGTGTATAGCCGTCACGATTTTGGGCATGGGGCAACACCAGTTGACGTGTACAGCAGCAAGCGTCTTCCCGCCACCCTCTGAACTTTAATTTATCCTTGCTCGTCGATGGACCACCTGGAGATGTGGGGATACTTTCATATGAAAGAGGAAGAGTTGGTGAGTCTTATGTATCTTTAATTTTTTCTCAAGCTATTATAGTCTGGCAGATATTAGGGTTTGAAGTAAGGGTATTTTTTTCCTTCACGGATATCCCCCGTAGGAAGGAGCGTGCAACATCAGAAAACCCTTGGTGTGTAGGGGCTAAGTACCCTGATAATATCTCCATCATTTATTCCCTTCATATACTTAAACTCCTCAATTAAGTCTCCCCTTACTCTAAGCCTATTTAGTGCAAATTTAGTCTTTTCATTCTTTTTTCATATGAAAGGGTCCAAATATCAAGTATCACTGCTCTCATTCTTCTCTGCACAATCTTTAATGAATTTATATTCGTTCTATGGTGGTAGGTGGGGGCGCTCACCATCCACTCACTTGTTGTAGTGCTTCTTTGGGTGTCTGCCCTAATTTTTTCCCTCTTCTTTCTGCGTACAGGTGACTTTACACACCCTCTTTTGTCTTTCCTTCATTCTTTCTTCTTCCTTCTGCCTATGGGTGACTCTACACTAAGTGACAAGCCAAATGGTTTCCTGTACACCAGGAGACCATTTACTATGCTGGGTGGTAACCATATAACCATATTATGGTGCCTGGTGGTTTAGTGGGTAATGAAGGTGCTCAAATCGGATTGAGCCTGTGTAGGTTTATATCCAAGGAGTGGTTGGGGTTTATTACTCACGTAAAGCCACTCAAAGATGAGTGAGGCTGGTCATTCTCATCTTAACCCTCATCTGCTGGATAACATCTATACACATCATAGTCTGGCTTCCAGGGGTCTGCCGGGTAGCAGCTACCGGTATACATGCAAGTGTCTTTCTGCCACTGTTTGAAATGGCCGCCATTTCATCTTGCCACCAAAGGGAAGGGAAGGAGTCTCTCTACACCACACAGGTGAGAGTCAGTCTGTCCCTTGCCTCTGCCAGGTGTACAATGCTTTCTTCAGTTTCTCCTTTGTCTGATTCCATTTGTGCCGCCTGTAGCAAATTGCATCATCCACCCCTGCCAAGCCTCTTTCCAAAGATACTAGAAAAGGGATCAGTAGTAGTGCCATAAGGCATGCCTTGGATGCAACAGTTTCTAGTTTATCTAGTAGAAGAGTAAGTTATCACGTTGTGAGCAAGGCCATAGTCAGAGCTGTGAGCAGATGCACGAACATGTCCTGCTTTCACGCCGCTCTCGTGCCGAAAATTTTTTCTCTTCCTCACGTCATTACTCATCAATGCAAGGACCTACAGACCCAGGGATGTTTTCATATGCAAGAGGAAGAGTTGCTAAGTAAAATGGTTGTTAATGTGTTTCCCTAAGTACTATACTTTCTGAGATATTAAGGTTTGTAAACATGCAACTTTCAGTGGTTTTTAAGAAATTGCCCATAGTGAGATGACAACTGCGTTAAATGTTGCCCGGCGTGTGGGGGTTAAATGTCAGGACCAACTTGCCCAGCCCCGGGTTCCTACGCTCCTCAGGGGGCAACATAGGATTGGATAATGGATGGATGGAATATATTCATTCTATAGTACAGACACCAAAATTGCACTAATGCTAGATAAAGATGCAGTATTACATTAATACACCGTTCCATCCATCCATCTATCATCCAATTCTATGTCGCTCCATGAGGAGCGTAGGAACCCAGGGCTAGGCAAGCTGGTCCTGACATTTAAGAAGAGAGTGACCAGCCTCACTCATCCTTGGGTGGCATTATGTGAGCAATAAACCCCAACCACCCCTTGGGTACAAACTTACACAGGTTCAATCCAATTGGAACACCTTAACCCGCGGCGTCCCGTCGACGCTCTTCCACGTCCTCACGTTTTGTCACTGCCAATCCCGTTGACGTACTTTAACGTCCTGCAATTGCAAGGTTCATAATTTCCACAATTTTCAAAATTCGTGGGAGATTTTCGATTTGCCCACCTACCCAAGCCTCCCCTACCTGCCGCCAGGCGGGCAGCGTCCCAGACCCCGCGTGACCCGCACTCGCCCTTGTCTCGGTCACTCACCTGTTAGCAGTGACCCAGGTCAGACATGGCGCGTAAAGGTCTCTTAGACGACGAAATACAATCCGCCCTGGATGCTTTCACTGAAGATAGTGATTCTCCACTTGATGATGATGTGGTGGATCAAGATTATGTGCAGCCTGAGGAGGAAATAACAAGCAGTGATGAGGAGGTCCCTTCGCCCCGGAAAAAGCGGTATGTCACGTATCGTAAGGCAAGGGAAGGCCAGCCTGCACCCAAAACACCTGCATGGACCTCTCTCCATCCCCTAGAGAGAGATTCTGATGAGGACGAGGATGAGGACGATGACGATGACGGCGGCTTAGGACGTGATGTTGCCTCGTGGTTGGGGAAGGAAAAAATCTCACCCCGAGGATCAGAAGGTGGGACGAGAAGGCAAATAAAGTATGGTCCTAGTGTTTTGTCTGGGGAAGGCGAAAGTGGTGTGGTGGGAGTGAGGAGTGAAAGGGAAAGTGGTGTGGCGGGAGTGCGGGGTGAAAGGGAAAGTGGTGTGGCGGGAGTGCAGGGTGAAAGGGAAAGTGGTGTGAGGGAGGCAGCACGAGCACGTGGTGCACGTAGGCCTAGGGGAGAGGAGGTGGAGCCACTCCCCAGCACGTCTTTCGCCATACAATATTCCCAAACTTCCTCCCCACAGCCCCAGGATGTGGGGAAAGGAAGGAAAGGGAAGGGAAAGGGTAAAGGAAAAGGGAGAGAGAAGAGAAGTGCGAGTGATGAAAGGCGCCGCTCTCCACCTCCCCCACCACCACCAATGTTGCATTGTGCCTTCAGCCATGTTTCAGAGAGTACCATAACTTCCTACACTACCGAAACTGTGTGGGATGGCGATATGACGCTCAGTATAATGGTAAGGCCAGTCAGTATGTGATAAGTCTTATATAAACTTGAAACGGGTGTAATGTTTGCAGGAAAGTAATGTATAAGTTGAGAAATAGTGTAAGTTGAACGAAGTGATATCAAAACTACACTCACTGTGTAAATCTGCGAAAATATGACGCTCAGTATAACACTCTGGTCAGTAAATATGTGATAGCAAGAATATAAAGTGGAAACGGGTGTAATGTTAGCAGGAAAGTAATGTATAAATTGAAAAATAGTGTAAGTTGTAACAATTGATGTCACGAGTACACCCACTGAGTAAATCTGCGAAAATATTACGCTCAGTAGAACATTCTGGTCAGTAAGTATGTGATAGGAATGATATAAAGTGGAAAAGGGTGTAATGTTGGTAGGAAAGTAATTTATAAGTTGAATACTAGTGTAAGATGAAATAAATGATATCGCAATAACACTCACTGTGTAAATATGCGATAATATGACGCTCAGTAGAATAGTAAGGTCTCCAATTATGTGATAGCAATTATATCAAGTGGAAACATGTGTAATGTGAGTGGAGAAGTATTATATAAGTACAAAAATAGGTTCTATCTATCTATCTATCTATTGCCAGACGCCTCAATCCCGTTTGGGGTGGCCACAAACAAATCGCCTCCAAGTCGCCCTGTCCCCCGCCATTTCACTGCCCTGCTCCCAACTCACACCCCCCTCTCTCATATACCTCTCCACTCCATCCCTCCATCTCATCCTCGGTCTCCCCCTCCCTCTTCCACCCTCCACCTTACTCATATACACTCTCTTCGTCAGTCTTTCACCCTCCATCCTCTCCACATGGCCAAACCACCTCAGTGTGTTCCTCACAACGCTTCCTATCACATCCACATCCACACCACAACGCTCCTTTATATCCTCATTCGTCAGCCTGTCTCTCCACGTGACTCCACAGGCTCCTCTTAAATAACTCATTTCCACTGCTCTCACTCTTGACTTGTGTCCTTCCAACAATGTCCAAGCTTCACTTCCGTATGTTAGAGTTGGTATCACAATACTGTCATGTAGTAACTTTTTTACTTCCATGCTCACTTCCCTGTTTCTTATCACTGCTTTTAAGGAACCAGCAACCTTTCTTCCCTGCTGTACCCTTTCAAGCACTTCACCCTCCAAACCTCCATCCTTACTCATCACACTACCCAAATACTTAAACGTACTCACATTTTCCAATTCCTCACCATCCAACCTCGCTGTACATTCACTGACTTCACCTCTCTCAAAGACCATCACTTTACTCTTCCCTACATTCACCTTTAGGTTCCGTTTCTTACACACTCTCCCAAACTCATCCACCAAGCCTTGCAGCTCCCCTTCGTCTTCACTCAACAACACAGTATCATCTGCAAACAACAGTACAGGGAGTTTCCAAACACTATCCTCTCTCACCAGGGCCACTCCAACATCCACTACCCTACCTTGTACCTCTTTTATTACCCCATCCATGTACAGATTGAACAACCATGGAGACATGACACATCCCTGTTTCAAACCAACTTTCAAAGAGAAAAATTCACTTAGTTCACCATCCACACGCACTGCAGCCTTCGCACCATCGTACATACTCTTCACAGCATTCAACAACTTCCCATCTACTCCATATATTCTTAACACTTTCCACAATCCTTGTCTATCCACCCTGTCATATGCTTTCTCCAAATCCATGAAAGCCGCATACAACTTCTTTCCCTTCTCTAGAAACTTTTCCACTAAAGATCTAAGAATGAATATCTGATCTACACAACCTCTTCCCTTCCTAAAGCCTCCCTGTTCTTCTCCAACTAATTTCTCTGTTCTTTCTCTAACTCTGTCTATAAGTATCCTACCATACACTTTTCCTATTATACCAAGAAGACAAATGCCCCTATGATTACCACACACTTCTTTTTCCCCTTTTCCTTTGTACAAGGGAATAATTATACCTGACTTCCAATCCTCCGGGACTCTACCTTCCTCCCAGGCCAATCTGCACATCTTCCACATCCATTCTACTACTATCTCTCCCCCATGCTTCAGCATTTCACCACACACTCCATCAATTCCTGGGGCTTTCCCGATTTAACTTTCTTCATTGCTTCCACAACTTCTATCCTACTGATTTCTTCCTGTCTTCTCACCTCCCTAGTTCTCCCAGCCATTCCCCAGCCACTTATACTCGCATTACTTCCATCCTCTACGTTCAACAATTCCTTAAAGTGTTCTCTCCATCTGCTCACTTTTTCTCCCTTCTCCACTAGTAATCTACCATTTTTATCTTTCACTCCCCTGCTAACTTCACTTCCACCCTGTCTTACTCTTTTCACTTCTCTCCAGACCATTTTCTTACAGTCCCTCCACTTTACACTCAAATTCCTTCCAAATTCCTCATCCACTCTCTTCTTACTCTCTCTTACTAATCTTTTCACCTCTCTCTTCCTTTCCACATATAACTCTCTCTTCCGCCTCTCAACTTCTTCCACGCCCCTATTTCTCATCCATTCATTGTATGCTTTCTTCTTTTGTGCCACTGCCTGTTTCACCTCTTCAGTCCACCACGCTGTTCCTTGCACCCCCTCCGTCTTCTCTTCCTTCCACACACCACATCACATGCTGCACATATTTCTTCTGTAAATATCTTACACACACCTTCCACGTCTCCCATCTGCTCCAATTCATATTTGCCCAATCGTTCCTCCACTTCTCTCTTATACTCTGCCTTTTTCTCATCCTCTTCTAACCTTTCCACTCTCCTTGCAACTACTCCTTCCTCTCGTCTTTCCCTTCTTCTATTCCTCCATCTTACTTGCATCCTAATTCTGGCCACGACCAAGTAGTGGTCAGAAAGTCCACTCCCCCAACCTCTATACACTCTTGCATCCTTTACACATCTTCGCATCCTTTCATCCACACACACATAATCAATCATTGCCTTCCTTTCATTCAGTTCACCACCCACCCTTCTCATCACTCGCCATGTATACCTGTGGATCATTTTATGCCTGAAGAGGGTATTGGCTATTACCAACCCCCTCCCAGCACAAATGTCCACTAACGCACTCCCATTCTCATCTACCTCAGCAGGCACACCCCACTCACCAACTATTCCATCCATCTTCACATTACCAACTTTACCATTCATATCACCAATCAAAAACACTCTCTCATTCCTTCCAAACTTTTCCATGCACACTTCCACATTTGTCCAGAACTCTTCTCTCACTCTTCTAGCACGATCTTGCGTTGGCGCATACACACACACAATCGCCCATATTTGTATTCCAACTTTCAACTTTACCCACACAATCCTTGACCCAACTGATCCATACTGTCTTATGCTCTTCTTCCATCTTTTACTCACAACTATACACACTCCTTCCTTTGCCCTCTCATTCTCATCTACTCCTGCACATATACCCCATCCATACTCCCATTCTCTCACACTTTCTCCTCTCCATTTTGTTTCAGTTATTCCACATACATCCACTTTCGCATCCTCAAGCACCTGGACAATCTCTCTCTCTTTCACTTCATCATTCGCTCCTCTTACATTCCATGTACACATTACCAAGTCCTTTGTCCGGTCCTGGGTCGTCAACGTTTGGTCAGTCCTTGTCCGAGGCTTCTTGTTTGTTTTTTTAGTTAGTTGTTTTCCGGGGAGGGGCACTAACCCTCCGCCAACCCTTTTAGTCGCCTTTTACGACAAGCAGGGATACTGGGGGAGTATAACAGTCATACCGGCTTCACCCTCTGTGTTATTATGCGCTAATATTATGCTAAAGATTATCGTAAGGCCTGAAACTATCTCAAAACAGTTCTCTAAAGTGGAAAAGTGTATAATGTTATTAGGAAAGTATTATGTAAGTTGAAAAAAAACAATACAAGCTGAAACAACAGTCACAGCAAGTTCACTCACTACGTAAATAAGCGCTAACATTACGCTAAATGTTATCGAAAGGCCTGTGAATACGTAAAAACAGTTCAATAAAATGTAATATGGTATAATGTTATTGGAGATGTATTATGTAGGTAGAAAAAATGATATGTATCATGATTCAGCAATGTTAGCGATTCATCGTGAACAGTGTGGCCGATTTCGCTCGGTTCGCCCGATGGTACAATGCTTCTTTCACCTCTATTTTTGTATAAAATCCAATTTACTCTTGTATCACATGTTTTTATGTTTGTAATAAATACATATCTACTTACTTTCATTGGTTTCCCAGACTTATAATACCATAGAAAACGTGAGAGCCTCAGACCACAGAACACGGTACCAGGTGTAACGAAGGTATACCTGTTTTGGCCACTTATGGACCCCAGTGAACACTTTCTCGGTGACTGACCATTGTTTCTGACCAAAAGCGAAAGTTTTAGCAAAAAAAATTTGGGTCCAAAAATGGTCGGGATTGGGGGGTACCAGTGGTGAAAAAGTGGTTGGGACGGGGAGGGTTAATTACCCAATAAACCACCAGGCACCATAACTTGGCTATATGGTTACCAACCTGCATAGTAAATGTTTTCCTGGTATACAGGACAGGCATGGGGGAATTACAGGGGTATTGTAATTGATTACGATTACGATTATTATGTAAACTTCAGATTAAGATTGATTATGATTACAGTAAAAGTATGAGTAATCAATTACGATTACATAAGAAGTAATCATGATTACAATCATAATTACATGTACTTTTATGCACTATATACTTATGAGCATGTTTCTTTTATACTTGACATTGATTAAGTAAATTGCGGAGGTTAGTTTTTAACCCTTACACCGCGGTCATGTTTTTGCTCTCCTTGTATGTCCCGCAAGGATATTCGTGCTCCGACTGACTTTTTAAAAATATTTGACAAAAATCAGTTATTATTCCTAGAATATTATAATTATATGTGCATATGGCACATACCTTCAGCTATCTCCTGGGATGTTTGTTAAGCCTTCGTTGAGTACCGTAGGACTTGTGGAGACTTCTGAAGTTGGGTAATGAATTCTCCACTTTACACTTCCCGACACCCCGTAATATGATTACCACAGCCTGATATTATCACTAGAAACACTATTCTATGATTTTCAAGTAGTTTGGAATCCATACACCAAAAAAAAAAAATCACTGTGAAAGCAATGAAAACTATGAGCTTCCCACTTGCGCTCGTTCCCCGCTGGAATTGTGTCATCTATTATTCATAAACACACTCACACTTTATATTCCTATTACTTTATTACACATATATATATATATATATATATATATATATATATATATATATATATATATATATATATATATATATATATATATATATATATATATATATATATATATATATATATACTGTATATATTCAGTATTTATCCATATGTTTCCTTCAGTAATAGTAGTTTATTTTCACTCCAGGCAACTTTCTCGTTCGGTAAACTAGCATAGAGAGCAAAGCTTTGGCTGTCATTACTCCAAGTATTTGTGCTCATTTTCTTATATTAGTAATTATTTATATTTCTATTTTATATACACTATGTTATACACTGTCACTCCCAGTAAATTAGGGCTCCTTTCCCTTGGAGCCAGGATGAACTTAGGACACTGAAGCACTGGTTCATCACCATTTCCTCCACTGGCTCATCACATGATTCACCAGAAAGATTGTAGTCACTGTCCATTATTATCATGGATAAATTAGCCAGTTCACGCTCCACAGCAGAGTCATTTAGTCCTTTACCCCTTCCCACACGAGGTTTAGTAGGGGTAGAGGTAACAGGGCCCTCTAGAAGCGGCGGAAATGGAGGGGCGCGAGTGCTACGTGCTTTCATCTCAAGAAACAACACTGAACTAAATGACGAGGCGGATATGGGGCCGCTAAGGGTTGACAATGTCAGCGAGGTGACAGCTGCTACTTTATATAATGTGAAATGATTGGCAGGAAATTAGATAGTTCCAGGTGAATGTAAATATCACTTAGGCTTCTCCCTTCCTTTCTTATATATATTTTTATTACGAGAATAGATTATATGGCATATTTCAAGAGGAAATTACCAGGGAAAATTAGTGAACAAGTGAACGTGGGGTGTTGCCAGGTGATAATTAGCCAACTCCAGGTGTATGGCACTATCAGTTACCTTATTTTTCTTGGGTATATATTATTTTGTATAAGAACAGGGCATAGGGCTTATTTCAATGGATGAAATCAGAGGAAAATTCCGGGGAAGATTTGCTTAGCGCAGTGCGGACAAGCAGGCGAGAGGAGAGGGTAATGGAGGGGAGGTAGGGAGGGGGAGTCAAGAACGGGGATAAATAGCTAAATTGTCAACAATGGATTGGAGTACAGATGACATTAGCAGTGCTGACTACCGTTGGACACCGGCAGTATTGATAGATGATACAAGCCACCACTTGAAAGCCCGGGAGAATTCAAAATAACACAGAAGCGCAAAAGTGACGCCCCACGGTATGATCCATTGCGCCTGAGCGTCACGAAAGTGACACCCCGCGGTTAAGGGGTTAAAAGCAAAAACATCGTTCAGCAAGAGATATTTTCTAGGGATATATATATGTTTTATGCAAATCATTATAATAAGAAGAGCCTGCATAAGCAAGAACATAGGGTTAAGCTCTGCAGAACCTATGGCGATTGTTACTCTGGATAAAAATATACTGTACAGTGCTATGTCCAATAAATTCCTTTATTTTTTTTTGCTAATTTGCAATATAAATGTGTTTCAGTAACTCAAGCACAGAGACTTTTCTTCACATTGCCCTTGACCCTTTCATTCTATTAACTTTTCTACCAACTGAGATCTTCCCAGGTGATATTATTCTAGATTAGGTAGGATATTATATATATATATATTTTTTATGTGTTCGACTCTGGGCATAGGCTTCACAGCCTGCTATCAAGGCCCAGCAGTCCTCCTACATACCATACACCTCTTCTAAGCTTCTAAGTGATAACCTACAATTCGCTTTTGTTTTCATATTACTTATGGACTTTTAAGGTGTCTATTTGACTGTTTGACTCTGAAGTACAGTATTTTATTCTTGACGAGTATTTGTGGAAGAATAACTTATCTGGGGCTTTGTAATCGTGCAAGTAACCATGATTACGATTACAATATGAGAGTAATCAATTACGATTGCAATTACTTTGAAAAAAATGCCTAAGTTGTTGTTGTTGTTATTGCTGTTCCCTAGGCAGTCTGGCCAAACAGCCCCAAGTCCCTTAGGAAGGATATGGTCGAGACTGGGATTTCCCACAGAGCTCTCAAACAGTGTATGTTGTGTTGTTGGCGTAGGTGATTGTGTGCAATTCCATAATGTGCTTAACCCACCGCGTGCAAGCTATTTTTAGTCCTATGGGTCACCCCAGTGCCGGCCATTTTTCCACTTTTTTTTTTTTTTTTTTTTTGGGGGGGGGGGCCTAAAATGATAGATTATGATGTGGATACAACGAATTTCGCTGTTAAAATGCCCACCGCGGCTCGGAAATGGGTTTTATTGAGTCCGGCATACTTGTATACAGGTATAGCAGCAGTCTCACAATCACCAAGTATGTGAGAGAAAGCCGTTTTCTTTGTAAGGTATACTCAGGTATTTATGCTGGGAGGGTATAGCAATGTTCAGTACACTTTTCTGATTACTTATTACTTCAGTATCTATCACAGTTTGAATGTCTTTCTCATTGTGAATGCATTATCTTACACTTACTTGCAGATAGGTACAACCTGACTTCATTACATACAGTCTTGGCACTTACAAGAAGGTATTTACAACTTGACTTCACTATACTGTATAGTCCTTAAACTTACAAGAAAATATTTACAACTTACACTTACATGAAAATAATCCCTCCACTATCCGACGTAATAGAGCCATAGGCATGTCCGGAAAGTGGTCCTGTCCGGATAGTGGGCACCAGCCTCCTGGACTTGTACTTATGGACCCTAACTCAGAAAAACACCTATACAACTCCCTCTGGACATGCATAGCACCTATTTAACAACAAATCACACCAATAAGGGACATAAAAGACTGAAATAAATGCAAAAGAAGCATAAAATTAGGTTTTTGAGGTAGATTCATACAATATTAAACATTCTGGGAAGCTCGTACGCGCTCGTAATTTTCACTGCTTTCACATTTTTTTTTTTTTTTTTTTGGGTGTATGGATTCCAAGCTAACTGAAAATCATAGAATAGTATTTCTAGTGATACTATCAGGCTGTGGTAATCATATTACAGGGTGTCGGGAAGTGCAAAGTGGAGAATTCGTTACCCAACTTCAGAAGTCACCACAAGTCCTACGGTACTCGATGATGGCTCAACAAACATCCCAGGAGAAAGCTGAAGGTTATGTGCCATATGCACATGTAATTATAATATTCTAGGACTAATAACTGATTTTTGGCAAATATTTTTAAAGTCAGTCGGAGGACGAATATCCACGCGGGACATGCAAGGAGCGCAAAAAACATTGCCGCGGTGTAGGGGTTAAGAGGGCTGGATGGTGCCCACATCTCAGCCTGGCCAGGTGGACTATGTCCTCAGGAGGGAGATAGGATTCGAAAGGGTGGATGTCAGGAGGCCATGCATGCAGCTATGTGTTGTCTTTGACTGAATGGAGCGGCAAGTCATCTGAGTGTGGATATGCTTCTGGAAGCTGGTCTGAGGTTGGCAAGGGGGGGGAGAGATGACAGTATTTGTGTATGGTATCGTGTCCTGGGTGTTGTTTTGATGTTCCTTGGTGTGGGTGGATGTGCTGCCATGTAATATTGTGGATGTTGTGAGTTTGTGGAGGCTGCAGCAAGAAACTGGGTGCCTCTCATGTCTAGGTGATCCTTGACTTTGAGGACTTTGGTTTATTGATGTAGGTGGTCTGTAGGTGTTGCAGTTGTGCAGGTTGTGATTATTTTTAGGGCCTTGTTCTGTATGGTCTGTAGAATGTTGTAGTGTGTTTTGGTGAGCTTAGGAGCCCAGGCAGGGCTTGGATAATTCATCACTGAACGTATGTATTGTTTGTATACTGTGGTGGTGGTTCCTTTGTTGTGTCCGAATGTTGTATGGGCAAGTGACCTCAAGGCACTGAGTCTTGGTGTTATTTTATTTTAAATGTTTGTGATGTGTTGTTTAAATGACACTAATGTACTGTATGTTGCACCAAGGATTTTGTGTGTGTGTGTGTGTGTGTGTGTGTGTGTGTGTGTGGTAGGGGAGTGTTGTTTATGGTGAGGTGTGGGATACGACTATATTCTGCTGTCCAGTTTGTGAGAAGGGTCACTGTAGATTTGTCTGGGGCTATTTTGAGCCTGTTTGTGGTGAACCATTCGTGTAGTGTGTTAAGGTAAGTTGGATGATGTGTGCAGCTGTGTTTGCATTTTGGTGCATACATGTAAGTGTTATATCATCTGCATAGGTAGCTATGTGTATCTGTGGCGTGTGGGGTGTGGGTATGTCGTGCATGTATAGGTTAAAGAGTGTAGGGGACAAAAAAAGATCCTTGGGGGATGCCGTTTGTGAAGTTTCTGACGTTAGAAGACTAACCAGCTAATGTTACGTGTGAACATCTGCGTGCTAAGCAGTTTGCCAGCCATCTTTTTGTGTTATTGTGCATGTTTCTGTTGAGTATTTTGTTTGTGAGGTTGTGGCGGGAGATGGCATCAAAAGCTTTGCTGATGTCTAGTGTGATTAGGAGTGTTCTGTGTGGTGGCCTAGCTGAATTCATGCCATCAAAAACTCTCTGTGTAAGGTCTGCAAGAAGGGTGTTTGTGGAGTGTAGTGGCCTAACGCCATGTTGTGATTGGGCTAGGGGAATGTGAGGTGCGACTAGTTGTAGTACCAGTCGATCATTGACTTTAGAGGGGATGCAGAGGAGTGTGATGGGGTGGTGTGAGGAGGGTAATGTGGGGTCTTTGTTGGGTTTAGGGATAGTGATGATAATGCCATGCTTCCAGATGTTGGGTATTATGTTGTGTGAGCAGCTGTAGTTTGATATGTTGGTGAGTGCCTGTATGCCTTGTGGTCCAAGGTGTTTAAGGTGAATGTTGCTTATGTTGTCTGGTCCACAGGCAGATGAGTGCTTAAGGTTGTTAATGATGTGCTTCGTCTGGCTGTAAGTGAAAGGTGCGTAGTCTGGGTCTGTGGGGAACTGATTCTTACTTCGGATGATACATCGGTCGTCGCGATGGGAGTTTAGATGGCTGACTTGTGAAAAGTGACTGATAAGAGTGTTTGCTTGTTGTTAGTTTGAGGGTATGGTGCCTGTTGTTGTGATGGCAGCATGTGATTGTGTGGTGTTGTTGCTGGAAAGTGTGATGCTGTTTAGTGTTTTGTACAGTTTGCTGATGTTTGTTTAGTGGGTAAGTGTTTGGAGGTAATTTTTCCAGTTTAGTGTTTGCTGTTCTGATATTTTATTGTTTATTTGAGTATTGAGTTCTTGTACTTGTTGTACGGTGTCTTGTGTATGGGGTGTTGGGGAGTTTTACAGCATGTCCCTTTGTCTGATGAGGCCTTGAATTTCTGGTGTGAGGTTAGGGTTGTGCCTCTGTTGCCTCTAGGGATGTGTCTTTTGTCTGCATTTTGTATAACTGTATTGAAAGTGTGCACAGCGGTGTTGATGTTTGTGATGGGTGTAGTGTTTAATGTTTCAAAGTGTTGTTCTGTTTCAGTTGTGAAGGTCTCAGTTCGCTCTCTTATAATTAGTGTGTGTGTATGTTTGCGGCCAGCTGGGGTGATTCTGGTTTTGGTAGTGATGATGACTGGGAGGTGAGCAGAACCTGGGGTTTTGACCACTCTCCAGGATGTAGTGGGGGCAAGGCTTGGGGAGCAGAAGGTGATGTCTGGGGATGATGGGAGGAAGTGGGCTTGGTGTGCGATATGGGTATGTTGGTCTAGATTGTTCAGTATGAAAAGATGATCTGTCTGGGATTGTAGTACCAGCCCTCTGTCTGTGTCAGGGTTGTTGACATGCCAGGCCGATGACTTGGTGTTGAAATCACCACCCCAGGATGATGTTGGGTATGATGGTGATGTGGTGTATTTGTGGGGAGTAATTGTGTGGTACTGTGGGGGACGATTGGGGGGAATGTATGTGTTGACGACTCATATGTGACTTGTTACCAGTGCGTATTTTAATTGATCGTATTTCTGTTGTGGTGTCATGTGGGGGGGGGAAGTGACTTTGCCTAAGTAATCGATTACGATTACACAAAAGTCTGTAATCGATTACAGATTACGATTACCCCATGTCTGGTACAGGAAACCATCTGGCTTGTCACTCAGTGAAGAGTTACCCATAGGCAGAAGGAAGAGGAAAGAATGAAGGAAAGGAAGAAGAAGAGAGAGTGTAAAGTCACACGTAGGCATAAGAAAGAGGAAAGAATGAAGGAAAGGAAGAAGAAGAGAGTGTAAAGTCACATGTAGGCAGAAGAAAGAGGAAAGAATGAAGGAAAGGAAGGAGTGTAAATCAGCCATACGCAGAAGAAAGAGGAAAAAATGAAGAAAAGAAAGACAGAAGAAGGATGGAAGAGAGGAAAGGGCAGACACCTAAAGCAGCACTACAACAAATGAGTGGATGGTGAGCACCCCCACCTACCACTATTTATACACTGTTACCTTGGTTTAAGGTGTTTACTGACCATGAGTCCTGGATCTCTCAGATAGTTAATTAATTTCTTTAACTGTATCCAAGTTATATGTAGTATCTCTGATGGTCTTTCCCACGTTAAGTATATACAGTAAACCCTCACATACAATGCCTCATTGTACGATATTTCGCTTATATAATGTCAAAATTTTAGTACCCTATGCCCACTATACAATGGGAACGATTTGCAACAACGATGGATCATCCACGGCTCAGTGAACAGCGAATGTGCAAACGCAACAAAAACGTCCTCACACTGTCGGCATTAGACCACACACACTTGTCCACCGGTCCAGCCTCATTAGCTAGCCCTGCCCAGCCAGCCAGCCCTGCCCAGCCAGGCAGTTCTGACATTGATGAGTGAGGGCTGTGAGTCCCTGTGACTGTGAGGCCGAGTAGGGACAATTCGCCGTCAGGACGATTCCCCATCATTTATTTACGTATCAGTTTATTTAGCAAGTACACTAGTTTTTTAATTAAGTAAGTTATAAAAGTGATGGTGGTTTATTGTTTATATAGTAAATGTAAAATATGGCATCAAATCATGGGCATTAAATGAAAAATAATAATATATTGAACCGTGAACCATATAACCATACGTGCTCCCTACGTGTCAACAAGTGGGTTGATGGAGGGTTAGTGCCTCTCCCCGTAAAACAAATAACTCAAAGTCAAGTGGCCACCCCTTACGGGATTATGACGTCTGGCAATAGATAGATAGATAGATAGATAGATAGTGAATCAGCTGATTTATGATCGATCCTTCATCTTAGCATAAGGCTGTTACATACGAGACACTGGCATTTATATAAATGCCTAATTACCTTAAGTGAACGATCGACATACTTTGGAATTATACAAATAATCTTCATGTTACGTCTATATAAATGTTTCGGGATAGTTCGCCATCAAGTCAATTCGCCATCACAACAATAACAAGACAATTCGCCATCGGAACTTTTCGTCGTCAGGATGATTCCCCGTCGTTTATTTTCATATCAGTTTATTTAGGAAGTACACTAGTTTTTTAGTACTGTACTTGTACCTCTTCAAAGTCGTTTTAAAATATACCAAGGATGCTGTAGCACCAATGGATATTAATGAAAACAGCTGTGGGTGATGCTAGAACATAATTCAAAGTCAACTACAGCAAGGTAGAAACAAGTTAAATATTGTCTAAAAGTGCAACTTACAAATGATATCCAAAGCCAATGCTATTGAATGAAAATAGACTTTGATAGATCCCCCTGAGAATTAGTTATTAAAGTATCAGTTAATCAGTAATAAGTATGTTTACAGAATGACGGGGAATTGTCCTGACGGGGAACGTCCATATTATGACGACGCATTGTCGACTTCATGGCGAATTGTCTAGGAACCACATAAACAACCGTTGCTTGCTTCAGTAAAGGTAAGATCTACTGTATACTGTAGTTTTCATGCTTTTTTCTCTTTATTCACTATGAATGTGTTACTTTAAATGTTTAAACATAAGGATATTTCATGTATGTGAGTGCTAAGGAGTGTGTATGTGAGAGTTTAGGTACGTCTGGGAACGTATCCCCATTGACTCCACGTTATAATGGGATTGCTATACGATGGATTGCTTTACGATGGGGTTTTCAGGAACGGAACCCCATCGTATAATGAGGGTTTACTGTACGTTACATTTTTCCATGTTAAATTCCATTTCCCAATATTTAGGCCATTTGAAAAATATATCAAAATTCTTTTGAAGGCTAACACAGTCATCTGCTGAATTAATGATATGTTCTGTTTCTGTGTCAGTGGAAAATTTGTTGATACTTTTAGCGATTTCAAAGTCTAGATCACTTATACGTACAGACGACTTTTGCTTTACCATATGCTGCTAGGCCAGATATTGGCACCTGACCAAACTATTGTATATACTGGATACCATCTGGTAAATGGAAAAAAATCACTTGGATCTACCAGAAAACTCTGGGCCCCCTGGACACTTTTTTGCAATTAACGTATGCTATCTGTTACAAGAAGCATATTACGCAGGCCCACCAGTTCATTTCCGGTATGTGGGGTGACTCAACACAGTTACCATTGCTGGCAGTGGGTTTTCCCATCAGCTTGGGCTAGGCTGGGGAGAAGAAAGAGGGAAGTAGTGGCATGCCTGGCTATTTGGGGGCTATTTCCAGTTGGCCTGGTTGTGACGGAGGGGCTGTGGACACACTATCCCACACATGGTCGTCTTCAGTCTTCCTAATTATTTCACTATGTTAACATCTCCACCTCCACATCTCATGTTTATTGTGTGAAAAGTGTTGCTGTACAGTGATCACAAAAAATGGCTTCTTGTATAGAATCACTTTTTCACCTACCCCCTCCTCCACTGAAAAATGCAAAGAGAAAGATTTTAAGCTTTCCAGAAAATATATAAGTGACCGAGGCTCACCTGAAAGGCATGAGCAGGGGTAACCTCAGTCGCAAGATTAGGATGAAGACATTGACTATGCAAGGCTTCCTGATGGCCGAGGACAAATCAAAGGAGGTTTTGAAAAAAATGGAAGGTGTGAGGTAGGATAAGGCTGTGATCAGGGGGAAGAAACTTCCCAACGAGAAACTAGACGAAGCAGTGTATACGTGGTACATACAGAAGAGGGCTAAAGGTGTTCTGTATATGGCCTGGATATCCAGTATAAAGGATTGATACTCATCTCGGAGATGAAAATTTTAAATATAGTGATGGCTGGCTATGGAGGCTTAGGTGGTGCCACAGCACTGTTAATGATGCCTTAACAAGGGAGTTTCTCAATGCTGATGTCAATGCCGTAAAACCATTTATCCAGCATCCCTGAAAGCTCATGGAGGATGAGGGTCTGCATGAGTTTCAAATCTACAATGCAGACAAGACTGGACCCTTATGGCGTGCTCTTCCTCAAAATACCTAGACTGAAAGACACCGGCAAAATTCCAGGCATAAAACAATGAAGGATCATCTCCCCATTCTGGCCTGTGCAAATGCTGAAGGCTCTTATCGCCAATAGCCAGTCATGGTAGGTAAAAGCAAGCGACCTTAGGTCATGCAAGGATATCATGGCCAAGCTTCCTGTGGAAAGCCAAGGTAACAAGTCTGCCTGGTTTATCCAGGATATCATTCATGACTGGCTCCACCAAACTCTGACCCTTCCATGAGGCAGCGACATAAATGGTATGGCATCAGTCCTGATGACATGAAGACAGTGCTGCTGTTGGAACATCCTTCCTCTGCCAAACTCTGTGGCAACAATGGAAGAATTGAGGCTTTGTTCCTGCCAGCCAACACCACTGTCCTTATCAAGCCTCTGGACCAGTTAGTTACAGACAGTGCCAAGAGGCACTACAGAAACCTCTAAATGCAACAGTAAGTAAGTAAGTAAGTAAATGTTTATTGCTTTATAGTCATACATACATGTAGGCTATACATTTGAACATTACATAACAAGCAACGGTCTGTCGAGCCTAAGTTAGCTCCCTGACAGACATTTTTATAAATACTATATATAAATTGTGGTTGCTTTAGTTGGATATACCAGCTACAATCGTATGTGTATCAGAAAAAAAGTAAATTATTTAAATATAAATTACAACCTTATGATTATCGGAAATATACATGCATGCACTCATACATATATACATACATACATTCATAAATAAATACTTATACATCGATATACATACACATACTTTTACATATATATTGTACATCCATATTCTCACATACACACATGTGCACATATACAGTATACCCACATACATATACACATATACATATCCATACATACACATACACACACATATATACACATATACATATACATACACACACATACATATAAATATACATATATACATACACATACATATATACCCACATACATACATACATACATAATATACATATATATATATATATATATATATATATATATATTCTCAAAACACATACACACACACACACACACACATTTACATTCACACACATACACATACTTTGCATTAATTGTATCATAACATATGGCGCTTTTGTTCTACCCTAAATTATTACAAAATTATGTGTATTGTTTGTATTGCTGACCTAACAGATAATTTTTTATTTCCCTTTTAAATGTTAGGATATTACTTGACTTAAGGAGAATTTTTTTATCTATTGGTATACCATTAAACAGTTGGGGGCCGAAAGACATTATACTGTTCTTAAAGAGGGTTGTTCTAAATTGTGGAGAGCATAAATTAATGCTATTACTACAAGTATTATATGGGTTTTCTACAAACTTAAATATTTCATTCCCTACATTGACTCTTAAGGTCTTATACATCAATAGTAATGTAAATTTTCATTTTCATTCATTCATTGCCAGACGCCATGTATCCCAGACGGGGTGGCCAAGGGCTTAGAGTTAATTGTTTTACGGGGAGGGGCACTAATCCTCCACCAACCCCACTTGACACGTAGGGATGCCAACAGCATCTGGTGTTCCCAGGCGGTCACCCATCCAAGTACTAACCAGACCCAACGTAAATTACTTATGAATATTTACAAAGTTCAACAATTTTGTATTTGAGAATATTGGGGTTGTTGAATCGAATTTACCTAGAAAATATATAAATCTTAAAATTTTTTTCTGAGCTACTATTATTTTGTTCAAAAATGAGGGCAAAGTACATGCCCAAATGGATACACAGTACATGAGGTAAGGATAACATAGTGTATAATAAATGCTGACCATAGCTTCTGTTGTTAGATTATAACGGACTTTGTATAATACACCACACACTTTGGATAACTTTAAACATATTTCATCTATATGATATTTATAATTTAAATTCTCATCTATGAGTATACCAAGAAATTTTATTTTACTGACATTTTGTATTGTTTCACCATCAAGTAGTAATGGTGGTAAAGAGTTTTTTACTGATCGTTTTTTAAAGAAAATATATTTTGTTTTAGATACATTAAGCTTTAATTTATTAGATTTTATCCATTCATTTATTAAATTTAATTCCAAGAGCAAGTTTGATTGTAGGTAATTAATATTTTTGTCTGCTAACAAGAGATTAGTATCATCAGCATATATCGTAAACTTAAATTTTGTGCTGGCATTTACTATATCATTAATGTATATTAGAAAAAGAAGTGGCCCAAGGATAGACCCTTGTGGTACACCTTTTGATAATGATTTAACCCTTTAACCGCAGGCATTGTTTTGCCCTGACTGGCCTCTCCCGTGGGGGTTTCAGCCAAATGTAAACAAACCTTCAAACCTTAATAACTCTGCACAGAATAAACCTAGAGAAAAAAATAAGGTACCATTAGAAAGTACTAACCTGCAGCTTTGCATTGATGTAGGTTTCATGACTTTGTTGACTTTCACAGGACAGGCAGTGCCGTTAGAAGTGAGGGGTGTAAAATCACTATTTTACGCCCCACACACCAGTACCGAATGCCAACCACTCTCTGATAATAGTACTATAAACATATATGAACACTGCACATACGATAAACACCCACTCTGTGTTCACTGAGGTAGGTAAAAGGCACTGTAATTGCCCGCACTTCACTGCGGCATCACATGCTCACTGACGTTTGGTTAGTGGCGATGTTTTCATTATTTCTAACTTCTATTACTATTTTACATATAATCTGTGAAATATACATTATATTTACACTGCACTTATTACTATATTGCATCACTGTCGCATCACAGAATTACAGCAGTGCCGCAGATTTTCTTATTACCATATCACTTATATACTGGCCATATTTACATAATTTTCTAGGTAAAATATCTCTTATTACTTTATTATACAATTATTGGTAAAGCACGTCACTGTCGCATCAAGAATCACAGCAGTGCTGCAAATTCTCTTATTACAATATTACTTATTATACTGGCCAATATTTACATTGTTTTCTAGGCAAAATATCCCTTATTACTACATTATCCCTTATACAATTATTGGTAAAGCACGTCACTGTCACATCACTGTATATCACTGTCACTGTCAGTATTTACCCAGAGAGTGGTACTCGGCAAAGCAAGGAGTCACACAGAGAGCGACTTGGCATTCCTGGCACTGGTGTGTGCTCATTTTTCTCATCCGAAGCCTCCGTGTGGTGTTATGGCACACTCTGCAGCGACCCTGTGACAACCTGCTGCCTGCGGTAAGAGGCAATTTCACAAGCTGGTGCCGGCTCATGTAATTGCGGCACTCAAGACGGTCAGGTTGTGTGTCAGAGTGTTGCCTCGGGACCAATGCCGTCACCTGACCAAATCATGCAAGCAGCTGCTGCACGACAGTCTTGGAGAACTGTCTCAGGGATGGTTGCCTTATGCCCCCGACTTGTGTCTTGTAGAGGAGGAAGGCGTTGAGCATGCACATATCGAGCATGTGGAGGCAAGCCTTCCTGTACCATCGGGTGTTTCTCCTGAGACAGTCTATTTCGCCAATCATCATGTCAGACTTATCAACAAGTCTCATGTTGATATTGTAGTCAATGACGGCATCGGGCTTCATGATTGGCTCTCCCGTCCTGTAGCTGACCTTCCCAGTTCTCTGCAATTCCCCCTTGTGGATGGTGCTGAGCATATTCACGACCTTCTTGTCGTGCCACCTGATCGCCAGAAGCTTGTCTGACTTCTTCAGGTGCACATCTCCCTTGGATGAGGATGATGCTTCTGGGAAACTTGGCCACTCTTTCCTATGGCTCCGTACAGTGCCCACAGTGCCAATGCCGTGTTCTGCCAGGTATTTGGCGAGTTTCGGTGCTATGTAATAACTGTCAGTGTACAGCACATGATTCCCACCAAAATACCTCTCCATCAACACTTTTACAACGGAGCCAGAGAAGCCAAGGGGGTCTTTCCCGTCCACGTCCATTGTACTTGCAGAGTAGATCACGAAATCAAAGATATACCCCGTCTCACAGTCACACAGCACAATGAACTTTATCCCAAAGCGGTGGCGTTTGCTGGGGATGTACTGCATGAATTTGAGACGTCCTCTGAACAATACCATGGATTCATCTATGACGACTTTTTGCATAGGACGGAAAAATCGCATAAATCGATCCCTAATCCCGTTGAGAAAATCCCTCACTTTCCACACAGGATCAGTTTGGGACGGGTTTCCATTGTCAGCGAAGTGTAGGTTGGAATGGAAGTAATGTCATCAACCAGCCAGTACTCCTCCAACTCATGACTCTTGATATGGGGCATCAAGAACATGACAGCAAAGAACACATACAGCTCTCTGATCCCGACAGGCAACCACGACACTTGCTTTGGTGAGCCAATAGGTCCCAGCCCTTCTGTTGCACACTGAGCTGCATACCTATTGGTCTCATCGCTGACAAACTGCACGATTTCGTCATCCATGAAGGCCAGGAAGTAGTCAACAAAGTCATCACCTTCGTTGCATGGGAAGGCAGGGTGTATTCCCGCATTTGTCATGTCATTATTCCCTTGTACAAAGGAAAAAGGGAAAAAGAAGTGTGTGGTAATCATAGGGGCATTTGTCTTCTTAGTATAATAGGAAAAGTGTATGGTAGGATACTTATTAACAGAGTTAGAGAAAGAACAGAGAAATTAGTTGGAGAAGAACAGGGAGGCTTTAGGAAGGGAAGAGGTTGTGTAGATCAGATATTCATTCTCAGATCTTTAGTGGAAAAGTTTCTAGAGAAGGGAAAGAAGTTGTATGCGGCTTTCATGGATTTGGAGAAAGCATATGACAGGGTGGATAGACAAGGATTGTGGAAAGTGTTAAGAATATATGGAGTAGATGGGAAGTTGTTGAGTGCTGTGAAGAGTATGTACGATGGTGCGAAGGCTGCAGTGCGTGTGGATGGTGAACTAAGTGAATTTTTCTCTTTGAAAGTTGGTTTGAAACAGGGATGTGTCATGTCTCCATGGTTGTTCAATCTGTACATGGATGGGGTAATAAAAGAGGTACAAGGTAGGGTAGTGGATGTTGGAGTGGCCCTGGTGAGAGAGGATAGTGTTTGGAAACTCCCTGTACTGTTGTTTGCAGATGATACTGTGTTGTTAAGTGAAGACGAAGGGGAGCTGCAAGGCTTGGTGGATGAGTTTGAGAGAGTGTGTAAGAAACGGAATCTAAAGGTGAATGTAGGGAAGAGTAAAGTGATGGTCTTTGAGAGAGGTGAAGTCAGTGAATATACAGAGAGGTTGGATGGTGAGGAATTGGAAAATGTGAGTACGTTTAAGTACTTGGGTAGTGTGATGAGCAAGGATGGAGGTTTGGAGGGTGAAGTGCTTGAAAGGGTACAGCAGGGAAGAAAGGTTGCTGGTTCTTTGAAAGCAGTGATAAGAAACAGGGAAGTGAGCATGGAAGTGAAAAAGTTACTACATGACAGTATTGTGATACCAACTCTAACGTACGGAAGTGAAGCTTGGACGTTGTTGGAAGGACACAAGTCAAGAGTGAGAGCAGTGGAAATGAGTTATTTAAGAGGAGCCTGTGGAGTCACATGGAGAGACAGGCTGACGAATGAGGATATAAAGAAGCGTTGTGGTGTTGATGTGGATGTGATAGGAAGCGTTATGAGGAACACACTGAGGTGGTTTGGCCATGTGGAGAGGATGGAGGGTGGAAGAGGTGGAAGACTGACGAAGAGAGTGTATGTGAGTGAGGTGGAAGGGGAGAGAGGGAGGGGGAGGCCGAGGATGAGATGGAGGGATGGGGTGGAAAGGTATATGAGAGAGGGGGGTGTGAGTTGGGAGCAGGGGAGTGAAATGGCGGGGGACAGGGCGACTTGGAGGCGATTTGTTTGTGGCCACCCCAAACGGGATTGAGGCGTCTGGCAATAGATAGATAGATAGATAGTCATGTCAAACGGCGGATTGTGTGGCTGAAAATCAGCACCATCAGACCAAACAAACGCATCCACTTTCCCGATGCTTGGTTCAGTGGAAGTGGCAGGTCGCATTGCACTCTTTTCCCCGTGAGAAGGAGCTGAGGTGGAGGCAATGGGTGAGGCAGGAGGTGAGCAGGAGGGGGGTGAGGGGGGTGAGTGGGGGGGTGGCGAGGGTGAGGGAGCTGGGCGGGGGGCAGGCAGGGGGGTTACTGACCTGGTGTGTGGTGAAATCCGACCCTTTCTTCCCCGCTTATCACTTCGCTTATCACCCAGCTTTGCCCTCCTACTGCCACGCATCCCCTTTGTTCTAGGCCGGCCTGCCCTGCTTACCCTGCCAGCACGGCCTGCCTTCCCTCGCTGTGCAGGCTCTGGGAATTTATATTCCTCAGATGATGAAGACTGAGGAGAGGGCACGGCAGAAGATGAAGAAGATGTGAGGGCAATAGGGCTAGGGGAACGGGAAAGTGGTGGGAAATGCTTGCTAGGGCCTGGTGTAGGAGACGTAAGTTTATGTTTCACTCCCTTCCCACGTGCAACACCAATTTTCCCCATAGGCGCCTTCCCTTTCCCAGAGTAAGTTGGGGGCGGTGGGGGGGAAACAACATGTTCACTTTCATCACTGTCACTGTCAATGCTAAACGGTTCACCACCAATCACTGCAAAATCGTCACTACTACTTGCTGTAAGTGTATCACTCTCACTGCCACAATCCAGAGTTGTACTTACAGTTTTATCCTGCTCTGTCCTAATTTCTGGGGTGCTCAACCCCTTCTGCCTCGCCGTCGACAGTTCCTTCCTCGGTGTAGAGGTCGAAGGCACACTAGCACTAATAATTTCCGAGGAGGAAGCAAGCGACAATGACTCGGGACGGAGCGCCATTATCACGCACAGAGCTGAACAGATTCTGACTGATGCGTGTCAGGGCAGGGGTGGGGGGGGGGCCCCCTCGGGGTGGGAGGAGGGAGGTGTGGGATGGCTGGTGTGAAAGAACTCGACAGCTACTCTTGTGTGAGACAATTTGCGCACAGGAAAAACGCGCGGTGTTCAAAATATTCACGAACATTCCAGAATGACACCCGCGGTTTGGTCCAGTTTTGTCGGTCATTCTGGAATGACACCCGCGGTTAAAGGGTTAAAAGGCGAGAAATCATTGTTACAAAAAACACACTGCATTCTATTACTGAGATAACTATGAAATAGTTTTAGTGGGACACCTCTTATTCCAATATGTTCAAACTTATCAGTTGGAATTTTGTGATCTAATGTGTCAAAAGCTTTCGATAAGTCAATAAATACCCCAACTACATAATAATTTTCTTCTAAGAACTTATAAACATTGTTAATAAACTGTAATATTGCAGATTCTGTTGATCGATCTGTACGAAACCCACGCTGGTATTCAGACAGTAGGTTATTTTCCTCAAGGTAATGTATTAATCTAACAGCAATTACTTTTTCAAATATTTTAATGAAAGCTGGTAGTATAGAGATTGCGTGATAATTATTAATATCACTTCTGCTACCTGTCTTATATGTAGGAATAATTTTGGCCTTTTTTAAGTGATCAGGAAACATACTTGTTTTCAATGTAAGGTTGATTATATGAGTCAAATGTTTAGATATTACATCTGATGTATATCTTAAAACTTTGGGGGATATATCATCATAACCTGGAGCATCAGACTTTAAAGCATTCAGGTAATTTTCAACTTCAGTCTGTTGTGTTGGAGTTAAGTATATTGAAAAATCTGGAGAGTTATTTAAGTATCTGTTATGGTTGTTTTCCATCCCAGCTGATTCTATGTTAGAGATTTTTAAAAAATGTTCATTAAATAAGGTAGAAGTGTCAAAGCTAGGAGGCTTTAATTCAATAGAGTGCACAGACGTTAAGTTGTCTGTTCTACCAAGTATTGAGTTTATAGCTTTCCACTGGGATTTAGGATTTCCTTGACTTTCTTTCAATAAATCTTTGTAATACTTATTCTTTGCTGCTCTTAAAGTTGATGTCAGTTTGTTTCTGTATTGTCGATATTTTTCACCATAGGTCAGTGGCAATTTTTTTGCCAGTCTCTCTAATCTATTTCTTTCTTTAATGCTGTTTTTTAAAGCAGTCGTTATATATGGACTAATTTCACATTCTCTTTTTATACGAACCATTCTCAATGGAAAATGTTTTTGATATAATGTATTATATATATTATATAATATGCTATATGAGTTATTGGGACAGATTGATGTTAATATATTATTCCAATTTACATGGACAAGGTCATATTTGAAGCGCTCTAGTGCACCAGATGTTATCATTCTCTTATTAATGGAATAAGTAACATCAGGAGTTCCATGAATATATTTAAACTGAGAGATTATTGGGAAGTGACCAGTAATGTCTGTTTGTATTATACAGTTACCAATATTGAATTCGACTTGTGTTGTCCCAATGTGATCTATAAGTGTGGCCGACATGTCAGTTACTCTTGTCGGCTTTGTTATTACGGGAAATAAAGAAAAAGAATACATATCATTGATAAACTCAGAAACAGAGTTGCCATTACTCTTCAACAAATTCAAATTAAAATCCCCTAATATGTAAACCGCTTGGTATTGTTTATCATGGGCTAAGGAAAGAATTTCTGACATCGAATTTAGAATGCTGTAAACATTACCATTTGGAGGCCTATAGATACATATGAATAATGACTTTTTATTCATAATAACAGATTCAACACCTATACATTCAATAAAAGACTCTATTAATGTGAATTCTTTCTGTACTAATGAAAGGTAGTCAGTTGAAATATATATTGCTACACCTCCACCATACTTATTTCTAGAGTTTGTAAACTTATTGTACCCTGATAGTTCATAGAGTGGAGCAAGATGTGGGTCTAACCTTATTTCTGTAAAGCCAAGAATATTTATTTCTTTACATTCATTATACAAGACAGTGTCAGTAAAGTGTTGAAGGTTTTTTGGATTTAATCGTATATTCCTACTTGATATTGTAATAGTATTGTTATTACTAGGCAGGTCTAGGTTGTCAACATAGATATATTTTGATTTTGGAATATCTAGGTGTCTTAGGTGGGTGTATAATTTACTGATATCTAAGTCATTGTCATATTTATCTTCATGTATAATAAAGGGATCGAATTCCAAGTTATGGGAATCGATGGGTCAGCTCACTAAACTTGGACTATTTAGAATAGTATATAATTCATCATCACTTGCATTGGCAAAAGGTATTTCTTTAGCAAAACCTATTTCGCTAAATTCTATGGATATAAATTGATCAAAAGTTTCAGTTAGAGCAGTAACTTATCAATTTCCTCTTGCGTTCTCTGACGTTCCTTTGCTGCCGCTGTTTAGCGCCGCCAGCCTCTGCCAGGTCACCAGCAGTTTCACTGGAGACCTTATCACCAGCCCTTCCTGGAGCCGCAGCAGCAGTGGCACCATTAGAGTCTTCTGGTATTGTGTGTGAAGAATCAGCTGTCAAAGCTATCACACTATCGACACCATCAGACGCAACGTCGACAGCACCTGCTGCAGCCGCTCCCTCACCTCCAGTGCTCAAAGTTATCCCTGAAGGTGTTTCGCTGTCAGGTACCCGAGCACTTCCCACTGTCTCAGAACCACCAAAACTGCCGTCCGACTCTGTCGAGTTACCCCCACCGCCAGAGGTAGAGCAGCCTGCCCCTTCCACTGATAATGATCGTTGACCACTTTTCTCCTTTATTATTAATTTGGTATATTTAAAGAACGCCATTTTTCCTTCTTGTCTTGCTTGCTTCAGCAGGTGACTCTGATTCTTCTTTATTTCCTGGGATGCTGAACAAAGGTCCTCATTAATGTATATTCCTGTACCCTTGAGTTTCCTGGCATTTCTCATCACTGCTTCACGATCCCCAAATTGCTGAATCTTACAACAACTGTTTGAGGACGGGAGTGATCAACTGATCCTACTCGGTGTGCACGTTCTAGATTCATTGTAGGTAGTTGAAGCTTCTCTTCCAATAGCTTCATTACCATTGTGGATGTTTGTTCCCAAGTTTCACCAGGCTGTTCTTGAACCCCAGTCATTCGTAAGCTGTTGCGTCGACTGTAGTCTTCTTGGTAGTTTAGATGTCTTTCGAGTTCATAAATTCTTGTTTTTAAACCTTCAATTATATTTTTCTTTTCATTGTCTGACTTCCGAAGTGATTTTATTTCACCTTTATAATCTAACACTTTGGCCTGGGTGAACTCCAAACTCTTGATCAGGTCAGTAATTGTTCCTTCCATTGTCTGAATTCTGGACTTCAGTTGTTAGACGATAATCTCCACAGCTGTCCGAAATGTCCGGTCTTGTGCTTCAAAGAGCACTTTGATAGCGTCTAAATCCATTGCCGTTGTTTTAAGGAAATTCACACTTCTTTGCACAACAATATATTGCTTCTAAAGTGTGAGGAAAAGCCAAGGTCTTGGAAAACACTTGCCAAGCTAAAGGTAGAGGAGCACCCTAGAGGCACGTCCGCTCGCAACCACGCCAGGGAAGTGCCTCATTATGAATGAGAATGGGATGGACCAAGAAGGCTATGGGACACAAGAGGCAAGACGACACTGCAAAATTGTGAAAATTACACTATCACAGACGCCATTACCAACAAGACAGAAGCAGGGAAGAAAGTGTCTCTTGCCACACTCAAGAATGGGTAGTGAAACTCCTCAGTACCCTAAACACTCCACCACCACTGCATTATTCTGAGGGTTTTGAGCCACTGCAGACATAAGAAACGTTGACAGCTGCGGGGCAGGGGAACCTTGCTGAGGGGAGCTGCAAGAATGGCTGGATGAGGATGTTAGTGTGCCTGGCTACTATCACAAGTTAGAGGTGGAGATTACTGAACTGCAACAAGTCAATGGCCAAGGAAGAAGATGAAGAGGAAGAGGGGGCAGAGGCACCTGGACTGTGTCTGGCTGCAGACACAATTCCCACCATCATGCAGAGTTGGTGGGGCTGCTGCTCACCACTATGAGGTCATGCAACTCATAGGTTGGAGCTAAAACAGCTGTAGCAGCCAAGGCAGAGCCAGGCTAAGAATTCCAGTTTTTCAAGCCTCTATCCTCTCCTGCTGCCAAGAGGATCCACACAAAGTCAGACCTTCAGTGTAACTGTAGCATCAACATCCTCAGCGAGCCTCCACATATCCTCAGGATCCAGCAGTACAGCCTTTTGGACCCCAACCCCCAGCACCTCAGGACTCTCTCTACCACAGATGACACCATAGCCTCCAAAAACCATTTTTGCTGACAGTGATGATGAACAACAGTTAGTTCAGTCTACAACATATAAGAGTAGGTGTGGGAGCAGTCTGCATCCATCTATACAGGTACAGTGTACTCGTACAATACAGAGTTTCTACTCTCCTTACCCCAATACGGCCCTCTCCCCCTCATGACTGCTGAGTTGTTACACAAGGCAATGGTAATACAGTAAACTCTCAATTATCCGTCGTCGCAATGTCCGACCAAAAAGAATATCCGGCACTGCTGCATCGGCTCTATTGAAGCAATATCTAGAGAAATTATGCAATACCCAACACCAAAATGGGACGTAACCAGTAGTTCAATGCAATATGACCTAAACTGTACATCTAACCCTTGCCATTCATATGGCTATGGTTCTACCCTTCACCTTTCCATTCGCTTCCCACAGCGTCCATCTCATCAATAACTTTATCCAACAAGGGATGAGGCAATAACACATCTAATGTCTGACGGCTCATATCTCTGACTGGGGTAAAAATAATCTTGTTGTTTTTAATGTATCAAAAACTCAGTTCTTCAATCTATCAACTTGACAAAATCTTTCGCACGAGTGTCTGCTAATTTTTAACAATATTCGACTCAATCCTGCATCATCTTTAAACACACCTAGGGTTTCATTCTCTTGAGATTTATCTTGGAAAGATCATATTATCTCTCTTGTAAAATCTGTTTCCAAGAGATTAGGTGTGCCATGCTGACTCCATGCCTTCTTTACCCCTGCACAGTTGCTGACTTTATACATGGATTTTATTTGCCCCTGTGTACAGTATAACTCTCATGTGTGGAGAGGCTCCCCATATATAACACTTCTCAGCAAGCTGGAATCAAAGGCTTTTCATCTCATTAACTCTCCTCCTCTTACTGGCTCCTTTCAACCTCTGTCTCTTCAAACATTGTTGCATCTTTTCTATAGCTGCTTCAATGGTCACTGCTCCTCTGAACTGTCTGCTTGCATCCTTCCATCATTAAGGCAGGCTAGTAGCACCCATCTAGCAACAAACTCTCATCCCTTTTCTGTCCATCTCTCAAATGCAAGAGTTAACTGTTACTACCAGTCCTTCATGTGTTCAATACGTCAACTCTGGAATCGTCTCCCTGTCTGTATTTCCTACTGCGTATGAACTCCAGTCTTTCCAAACACAGTATGTCTGGGTCTCTAAATGAATGCATCCTAAATTTGGCTCCTGGCCTTTGGTTCCTTCTTTCTTGCATTAAAAAAAAAACAATAATAAAAATCCGGAATCGAGGTGTATCAACCAGCTTGTAAGTGGTGACCAACCGGCACTGTGTTATTGTATTAATGTACTGTGTCATTACTGTATTAAATTTTAAACTTCGTTTTCATCTTTTACTCAAAAGAAAGTTTTTAGGAGAGTGAGTCAAAACAGAACACAATATCCAACTTGACACCGAATGCTGAGCCAATGGGGGTACTATGCAATATCCGGCATTTCGCATTACTTGGTGTAGGGCTTGGCTGAATTACACCAGATAACTGAGACTTCACTGTAGTGCGCAAGTCATGAAGAGGTGCTGACAAGGGTGTGAAATTATGAGCCAAATTAGTGTAATATGGATAGAGTTACCCTTTTTAGTACTAGAAGATGCTATTTCACTAATTTTCCATTATGTGCTTGAAATCCTATGGGGTGGGGGGTCAAACTCACCAGATTGTTGGCTTTATCAGATCAGGCTTCCCCCACAACTGATCCAGTACTGAGAGGGTATACTGTACAAAAAATAATAGAAGACCAAGTACTGATCTCTAAGGTACACTAGGTACAGTACTAGTCCCCAGACTGACTTGGCGTTACTTCTTAGCCAGTTACCGTACTGGTTTTGTACGAAGATCTACGGGTGTCAGTAGTTGCCCTGCACAGGACTAGTATTTAGATCTACGAGATACATTTTCAAAGTTCCAGTGACCCCAAGTCCACATGATGTGGTCTGATGAGGCCTGGCCACTCATAAGTGACTGTATGGCATCCCTGGACTCAATGTGCAGTGTTTCTATCTCAAAGTTTTGTCACTGGATGTAACAGGAGGTTCAGTGGCATTTTTGACACAGCTTAAGGGGAGATTTCAGACAAATTTTTGACCAAAAAATGCATTATATTTTTTCACTCTTAGCTACCTAAACTCACCTACAATTAGTAAGAACACTTGTTTTGGGTATATTGTTGTGAAAAAGGGGTTAAAAGCCCATTTAAATACCTGCATGTCAGCTGCTAGGTAAACAAAGTATCTACTGGCCTGTGTGGGGTGCATACATTGTGTTGTAGACTGCTCTTGAAAGCATACTTTCATTACCCCTACAACTTTCTCAATTTTCTTTGTCTGTTGAGAGTTCACTGAAAACATTTGTGTGTCCCTGCCCAGACTAATACAACACAGATTGTGTTTTCGCCAGGTACTTTGAAGATATTGAGTGTTTCTTAGGGATTACTGTGTTAAAAAGATGTCATATTGAGTGTTTCTTATAGATTACTGTGTTAACCCCTACACCGCGGGCATGTTTACCGATGTTTTGCGTGTGCCGCGGGGTTATTCGGGCTCCGACAGACTCTCAAAAAATATTTGCCAAAAATCAGTTATTAGCCCTAGAATATTAAAATTACATATGCTTATGGCACATACCTTCAGCTTTCTCCTGGAACGTTTGTTGAGCCTTCGTCAGTTACAGTAGGACTTGTGGAGACCTCTGAAGTTGGGTAACGAAGTCTCCACTTTACACTTCCCGACAACCCGTAATATGATTACCACAGCTAGATATTAACACTATAAACACTATGATTTTCAAGTAGTTTGGGATCCATACTCAAAAAAAAAAAAAAAAACACTGTGAAAGCAATGAAAATTATGAGCGCGTCTGACCGCCGCACTTGCGCTAGTTCGCTCTTGGTACTCTGTCATTTATTATTCATAAAACCCCTCACACTTTATATTTCTATTACTATATAACACTTATATATATCTACAGTCTTTATCCATAAGTTTCCTTCAGTAGTATTAGTTTATTGTCACTGTAGGGATTCAATTTCTTTCAGTAAAATACGCAGCATTCACTTTCTCGTCCTGTATACTGGCATTGAGAGTGAATGTCACTTTCATCTTCACTCTCATAACTCATAGTATTCAGACATGCTATAGTGAAACTTTCACTTTCATTACTCCTAGGGTATATACTCGTATTCTTATAATACTACTCATTTACATTTCTATTTACGTTCTCTATTTTATTTACATTATTTACATTTCTATTTTATTTACACTGTGTTATGCACTGTCACTTGAAGTAACTTATAAAACTATTTTCCATTGTTCACGTATATTTACATTCATTACTTTCACTTGCTGTTTACACATTATTTACACATTATTTACAGTTCCACTTGCGCTGTTTTACTCAATAGAAAGATCGTAGTCACTCTTTTATCAATTGTCAGCCCTTTAACTCTTTCCACACGAGGTTTAGTAGGGGGTAAAGGTCACAGGGCCCTTTGCATGGGGGTGAAAAAAGGCCCTGAAGTCAGCAAGAGGATGAGCCGTACCTCCTCTTCGGAAGATGAGAGAGAACTGATAAAGGAAGGCCGGCCCGGGTTGAGGCCTACTTGGGGGTTATTCAGTGCTACCAATGTAGCTCTTGAAACAGCTATGTATTTCACTGAAATGATTGGCAGGAAATCTGGACAATACATTATAAATTAGGTAGTTCCAGGTGAATGTAAATATCACTTAGGCTTCTCCCTTCCCTCCTTATATGTATATTTATTACGAAAATAGATTATATGGCATATTTCAATGGGAAAAAAACAGCGAAAATTAGCGAACGAGTGCACGTGAGGTGCTGTCAGGTGATAATTAGCCAATTCCAGGTGTATGGCACTCTCACTTACCTTATTTCTTTTTTGTATATATTATTTGGTATAAGAATAGGGCATAGGGCTTATTTCAATGGATGAAATCAGTGAAAAATTCCAGGGAAGATTTACTTAGCGTAGCACGGCCGGGCAGGCGAGAGGATAGTGTAATGGAGGGGGGGTAGGGAGGGGAGTCAAGAACGGGGAGAAATGGCTAAATTGTCAACAATGGATGGGAGTACAGATGAGATTAGGAGTGCTGGCTAGTGTTGGACACTGGCAGTACTGATAGATGATACAAGCCCCCACTTGGAAGCCCGGGTGAATTCAAAATAACACAGAATCACAAAAGCGACGCCCCGCGGTATGATCCCTTGCTCCCAAGAGTCACGAAAGTGACGCCCCACGGTTAAGGGGTTAAAAAGACGTCAAAGTGATCAAAAGCACATCAAGCTGCTGAAGAGCTTATCAGGAGGGCTAAGAGACAAACCTGCATGTAAAAGGAGCTGAATGAGCCTATACTTGTTTAAATATAGAGGGAACTATTTTTTTTTCTTCATCATCATCATCCGAAACTCCTTTCTCACTCAAGGGCAGGGTGAGGAGCAGCAACATCCAGACAGCCAAGTTTGTCCCATTCAATGGGCCATGCTTCCATTCACTCATCATTCAAGCCCACGGAATCCTGGCTCCATCACAGAGTCCAAAAAAATTTCACCACTTTCTGTAGCTTCATGTATACCTATCTGATAGAATCAATCCAAACACTATCACATTTATGCACTTCTCCCCACAAAATTCATCCAGCCAGCTCAATCTCTAGTCAGTCCCATGACATCACCAACTTTCATTACTCTCTTTCTCACACTCATCAACCATATCCCTCCACCTTCTTCTTAGCCTACCTTGCCTCTTCCCTCCTTTAAATTCTCTCAGATATACTTTTTTCACCACTCTATTGTCATTCATTCTCTCCATATGACCAAACCATCTCAGTAGACTCCCTTCGATTCACGTGTCCACAGATTTCCTCACTGCATCTTTCACAAATCGCATCATTCCACATCCTATCCACTCTTTGTACTGCACATTCCTCAGTAATCCCATCTCCACTGCTCTTACTTTTGTCTTTCATTTTCATGCAACACCATAGTCTCACATCCATATGTCAAAGTTGGCACTAACACTCCTTCATGTAAGCCTTGTGCAGCTGCAACACGCAAGCCTCTGTTTCTTATCAAGTCCTTCATAGCACCAGATACTTTCCTTCCTTGTGTCACTCTTCGCTTCTTTTGCGCATTTTCCTCTCTTCTCTATCACTGTACCCAGGACTTTGAACTCTCTCACCAATTCCAGTCTCTCTCCATTCACTGTAACATCACACTGGGAGTCACCGTCTCTCTCAATAACCATCACTTTACTCTCACAGACATCAGCAAAACTCTGCAATAGTCTACCAACCTCTTGTCCAGTATCTGCAAGTAGTAATGCATCATCAGCATACAACAAATCTGAGATATTCCATCCATCACCATTCATTACCAACACCATCCATCTCTCCATTACTTGTGTTTTTACTTCTCCCATCACCCCATCCATTTATATATTGAACAACCATGGGGACATCACAAAACCTAGTCGCACGCCCACACTGATCGTGAACCAATTACCTAAATGCCCATTTACACTTACACATGCCTCCCTACCAACATAAAAACTCTTGACACCACCTAGCAGCATACCATCTACAACATACATAAAAAAACCTTCCACAATCCTTCCCTGTGTGAGTTGGGAGCAGGGCAGCGAAATGGCGGGGGACAGGGCAAGGTGGAGGCGATTTGTTTGTGGCCACCCCAAACAGGATTGAGGCGTCTGGCAATAGATAGATAGATAGACAGATGGATATTTGCTTCTTTCCAAGGTGCTGGAAAAACTGAGGTACGGATGCATAAGCGGAAAACTTTTGCTAATACAGGAACCAACACTAAGGAGCAATTTTTAAGTACTATTGAGGGAATTTCATCTGGACCAGTGGCTTTGTCTGCTAATATGCAGTGGTGCCTCCATGGGAGTTGCAGATTAAGCAAACTACCTAGGACCCCCTCAGATACTTGCGCCAAAATCTGTCTAGTATTTTTAAGGAAATTTATTTACAGAAGATCCGTGCAGGATATTTTCCAATGTAGTATATTTTTCTATGTAAACGTTCTAGTTCATTTTCAGCAAGTCAGTCGTGCTTGTGGCTCTAGTTTCATAATCGAAACTGTTTTCATCTCAAGTTATCAGGCTATCACATTAAAAACTAGTTATTACATCACCTACTATCCCAAACTAATACCCCATGATTGCATCCACAAATATGAACCTTATCATACTCAAGAAGAGACAAGCAGTGGACATGCCAGCTGCAACGTGTGGGGCTACATGCCCATTCACGGACTGGGAGACTTAGTAAGAACTGAGGGGAGGTTTACGACAGAAAAATATACAGATATCCTGCACAACTTCTTCCTTCCTTCCCATCAATGCAGGAATTTCGCATTTCCACCCGGCCCAGTTTTTTTTGTGCAAGATTGCTGCCTGATAGATACAGACAGGGCCGTAAGGAAGTGGTTTGACCCGTCACGTCCCGAGCTATTTCACACCTCCGACACCCCCCAATCCCGAGCTATTTTGGATTTTGTTTTTTTTGGCTAAAACCTCCGTTTTTGGTGAGAAACATCGAAAATTCATAGAGAAATCGCTCACCTGTGGTTTAAAATACTCGATCCAGGTAGCAGTACCTCCATACCTTACTGGGTTTTCTATCAGGCTGGCTCCAAAGAAAACGAGTTCTATGGGAGGGTAACTATTCCACACCACTCATAAACGGTTTTTATTAATTTATTTATTTGGTACGAATTTATTTGTAGTACGAGAGTATATTGGTTTTCAAACAGTAATATAGGCATTATAAGCATTATTTCACTCACTAACTCATCAACATACCTGATCTTTTTTGGCAACATTACCTGATCATCATTTCTGACTGTTTCTTACTCTAATGCTATGTAAACTTTGCCCTCCACATTGTCATGATTGTCATCGATTGGGGAATCACTCTGGCCCTGAATGTCTTTACTGGCGAGGTCATTGGTAACAGGTGAATTGCCAAGACAATGGTGTGTGTGTGTGTGGGGGGGGTTATGCAGTGTAAGGCATTGTCCCTGCCTGGCATCTTGCAGAGGAATAGAGGAAGGTGTCCCATGTATACATACGAAAAATCGAGCGCGAAAAATTGAAAATTGTGCAAATTATGAACCTTGCAATTGCGCGACGTACCAGTACGTCGATGGGACTAGATGTGACAAAGTGTTGCGACTTACCCATACGTCAATACGATGCCTTAGGTTAACCCCTACACCGAGGGCTTGTTTACCAATGACTTGCGTGTGCCGCGGGGTTATTTGGGCTCCGACAGACTCTCAAAAAATATTTGCCAAAAATCAGTTATTAGTTCTAGAATAATAAAATTACATATGTTTATGGCACATACCTTCAGCTTTCTGCTGGAATGATTGTTGAGCCTTCGTCGGTTACCGTAGGACTTGTGGAGACCTCTGAATTTGGGTAACGAAGTCTCCACTTTACACCTCCCAACAACCCGTAATATGATTACCACAGCCAGATACAAACACTATAAACACTATTCTACAATTTTCAAGTAGTTTGGGATCCATACTCAAAAAAAAAAAACACTGTGAAAGCAATGGAAATTACGAGCGCGTCTGATCGTCGCACTGGCACTAGTTCGCTCATGGTAGTCTGTCATTTATTATTCATAAAACCCCTCACACTTTATATTTCTATTACTATATAACACTTATATATATCTACAGTCTTTATCCATAAGTTTCCTTCAGTAGTATTAGTTTATTGTCACTGTAGGGATTCAATTTCTTTCAGTAAAATACGTAGCATTCACTTTCTCGTCCTGTATACTGGCATTGAGAGTGAATGTCACTTTCATCTTCACTCTCATAACTCATAGCATTCAGACATGCTAGAGTGAAACTTTCACTTTCATTACTCCTAGGGTATATACTCGTATTCTTATAATACTACTCATTTACATTTCTATTTACGTTCTCTATTTTATTTACGTTATTTACATTTCTATTTTATTTACACTGTGTTGTGCACTGTCACTTGAAATAACTTATAAAACTATTTTCCATTGTTCACGTATATTTACATTCATTACTTTCACTTGCTGTTTACACATTATTTACAATTCCACTTGCACTGTTTTACTCAATAGAAAGATCGTAGTCACTCTTTTATCAATTGTCAGCCCTTTACCTCTTTCCACACGAGGTTTAGTAGGGGGTAAAGGTCACAGAGCCATTTGCATGGGGGTGAAAAAAGGCCTTGAAGTCAGCAAGATGAAACATACATCCTCTCACTTCGGAAGATGAGAGTACACTGATAACGCAGGGGCCAGGCCAGCCAGCCTAGAGGCCTGCTTTAGGGGTTATTCAGAGTTACCAATATTACTTCTTGAAACAGCTAAGTCTAGCACTGATATGATTGGCAGGAAATCTAGACAATACGTTATAAATTTGGTAGTTCCAGGTGAATGTAAATATCATTTAGGCTTCTCCCTTCCCTCCTTACATGTATATTTATTACGAAAATAGATTAGAGGCCTACTTAGGAGATATATAATCAGAGCTACCAATGTTAAATCTTGAAACAGCTTTGTGTAGCACTGATATGATTGGCAGGAAATCTAGACAATACATTATAAATTAGGTAGTTCCAGGTGAATGTAAATATCACTTAGGCTTCTCCCATCCCTCCTTACATGTATATTTATTACGAAAATAGATTATACGGCATATTTCAAGGGGAAAAAAACAGCGAAAATTAGCGAACGAGTGCACGTGAGGTGTTGTCAGGTGATAATTAGCCAATTCCAGGTGTATGGAACTCTCACTTACCTGATTTCTTTCTTGTATATATTATTTGGTATAAGAATACGACATAGGGCTTATTTCAATGGATGAAATCAGTGAAAAATTCCAGGGAAGATTTACTTAGCGTAGCATGGCCGGGCAGGCGAGAGGATAGGGTAATGGAGGGGGGGTAGGGAGGGGAGTCAAGAATGGGGAGAAATGGCTAAATTGTCAACAATGGATGGGAGTACAGATGAGATTAGGAGTGCTGACTAGTGTTGGACACTGTCAGTAATGATAGATGATACAAGCCCCCACTTGAAAGCCCGGGTGAATTCAAAATAACACAGAATCACAAAAGCGACGCCCCGCGGTATGATCCCTTGCTCCCAAGCGCCACGAAAGTGACGCCCCGCGGTTAAGGGGTTAACCAACAGAAAAATCTGCAGCTTCTGGAGTGGCCAAGCAAGGGATGTGACTGTAATCCCACTGAACACATCTTGAAGAAAATTAAATGGAAATTTAATCCATCTTTGGGTACGTAAAATTTCTTCCATTCATTTGAAATCAATTTAATTTTCTTCAAGATGTGAAGAGAATCGTCTGGTGCACCTGGCAATGTGTTATTTAGCTTCCTAAACCCATGCTATGACTTGCTATGATTCACAGAACTGATGAAGTTCCGGTGCATTTACCAAATGGGCTAAAACATCTGAGATTAAGCGACCACCTGACTGGTTGGAATCGTAGCGTAGAGTCGTGTAAACATACCAGTGACCTTCATTCCCTTCCCATAATTGTTCACAGTTTTTTATAGCTCACACTAACTCAACGTCACTGACACCAGTACTGTAAAGGGTTGTTCAAAGCTGGGGGTTAATAAGGGGTTAATGGAATATATTACTGTTGCATCAATACCCTCTCTATCACCTATAAACACAAAACAAACAAAATATGAGCGCTAAATGTACGTTTAACGTTCATCAGAAAGACCTTACTAATTCATGTTCCTCCAGTTTAAGTATTTTTCCGACTTTAGGTTTGGTTAGATCTGGTTAAATTGTTAGGTACAGTTAAACTCGGTTAGGTTAGGTTTAGTTAAACACTTTGGATAGTCCCTTCCACCATTATGCTGAGGAATCAATGTACAAGAGCTGTCCCAGCCGTACAGCTAAAAACAACAGGGAAACAGATTTAACAAGCAATGTTTATTTATGGGAAATGCATTACAGTATCAGTGGTTCATAGGGTACGCAATTAGCGGTAAATGTCATTTTCAGGAAGGCATCAAGAATTAGCGTTACCCTCGCTAATTTCAGGGTGGTTACTGTACTGTATGATACTGTGCAAAATCGTAATCAATACAGTACTATACCCGAATCTTAAAAATATACAAACTAGTGAACATATACAAGTGTAATAAAACAGTAGGCCTCCAAGTCACAGATAACACTTCCTGCAATGTCGAGATGATTCCCGACATCTGCCGAACAATCAGAGACTTTCGTAAATGGGCCCATTTCTTTAAATTGCCAAAATATAGGATCTACCAAATAATCAGCTGTCGAATAATAGGACTTTTACTGTAGTACAAACAAGGAGAGTGGAAAAGTTACACGAGGATGCAAAAAAGGCAGAATGTGTGAGGGACGTGGAAGAGCGATGGGGTAAATATAGACTGGAGCAGATGGGGGATGTGGAAGGTGTGTGCAAGATATTCACAGAAGAAATCTGTGCAGCATGTGAAATGGTGTGTAGAATGAAGAGAAGATGAAAGGGGGTGTTGGGAACAGCATGGTGGACTGAAGAGGTGAGAGAGTTTGTGGTACAAAAGAAGAAAGCATATAGTGAGTGGATGAGAAACAGGGGCGTGGAAGAAGTTGAGAGGCGGAAGAGCGAGTTATACATACAGAGGAAGAGAGAAGTGAAAAGATTAGTATGAGAGAGTAGGAAAAGATTGAATGAGGAATTTGGAAGGAACTTAAATGTAAAGCGGAGGGAATGTAAGAAAATGTTCTGGAAAGAGGTAAAGAGAGTTTGACAGGATGCCAAAGAAGTTACTTGGAGAGTGAAGATAAAAATGGTAGATTACTAGTGGAGAAGGGAGAAAAAGTGAGCAGATGGAAGGAAAACTTTAAGGAACTGTTGAGCACAGAGAATGAAAGTAATGCTTCCCCAGAGTTGTTTTCCTCCAAATTTCAACCTACAACTGTTCAAGTCTTACTGTTACAGATATTTTATGAACAGAGGACACCAGTAATCTGGTGTATGGATTATTTTTTTTCTCCATTTGTTTTTCCTTCCTCCGTTCTGTTATCAAAAAAAAAAAAAAAAAAAAGTATTAGTGGCTAGGAGATGGCCAGAAGGAAGGATGTGAGAGGGGAGGAAGAAGTCAGTAGGATGGGAGTTGTAGAAGCAATGAAGAATGTTGAAATGGGGAAAGCCCCAGGAATTGATGGAGTGTGTGGTGAAATGCTGAAGCATGGGGGAGAGATAGTAGTAGAATGGATGTGGAAGATGTGTAGATTGACCTGGGAGGAAGGTAGAGTTCCAGAGGATTGGAAGTCAGGTATAATTATTCCCTGTACGGCCATACCACGTTGAGTAAACCGCTTCCCATCCGATCAGCGAAGTTAAGCAACGTTGGGTCTGGTTAGTACTTGGATGGGTGACCGCCTGGGAACACCAGATGCTGTTGGCATCCCTACATGTCAAGTGGGGTTGGTGGAGGATTAGTGCCCCTCCCTGTAAAACAGTTAACTCTAAGCCCTTGGCCACCCCATTTGGGATACATGGCGTCTGGCAATGATGATGATGATGACAAAGGAAAAGGGGAAAAAAAAGTGTGTGGTAATCATAGGGACATCTGTCTTCTTCATGTAACAGGAAAAATATATGGTAGGATACTTATTGACTGAGTTAGGGAAATAACAGAGGAATTAATTGGAGAAGAACAGGGAGGTTTTAGGAAGGGAAGAGGTTGTGTAGATTAGATATTCATTCGTAGATCTTTAGTGGAAAAGTAAAGAAGTTGTATGTGGCCTTCATGGATTTGGAGAAAGCATATGATAGAGTGGATAGACAAGGATTGTGGAAAGTATTAAGAATATATGGGGTAGATGGGAAGCTGCTGAAGCCCGTGAAGAGTATGTATGAGGGTGCTAAGGCTGCAGTGCGTGTGGATAGTGAACTAAGTGAATTTTCCTATTTGAAGGTTGGATTGAAACAAGCATGTGTCATGTCTCCATGGTTGTTCAATCTGTATATGGATGGGGTTATAAAAGAGATACAAGGTAGGGCAGTGGATGTTGAAGCAGCCCTAGTGAGAGGTGGCAGTGTTTGGAAACTACCTGTACTGTTGTTTGCAGATGATACTGTCTTGTCAAGTGAAGACAAAGGGGAGCTGCAAGGCTTGGTGAATGAGTTTTGGGAGAGTGTGTAACAAATGGCATCTAAAGGTGAATGTAGGGAAGCGTAAAGTTATGGTCTTCGAGAGAAGTGAAGTCAGTGAATGTACAGTGAGGTTGGATGAGGAGGAAATGAAAATTGTGAGTGCATTTAAGTACTTGGGTAGTGTGATGAGAAAGGATGGAAGTTTAGAGGGTGAAGTGCTTGAAAGGGTGCAACAGAGAAGAAAGGTTGCTCGTTCATTGGAGTGGTAAGAAACAGGTAAATGAGCATGGAACTGAAAATGCTACTACATGACAGAATTGTGATACCAACTCTGATGTATGGAAGTGAAGCTTAGACCTTGCTGGAGGGACAGAAATCAAGAGTGAGAGCAGTGGAAATGAGTTATTTGAGAGGAGCATGTGGAGTCACATGCAGAGACAGACTGAAAAATAAGGAAGTGAAGGAGCATTGTGGTGTGGATGTGGATGTGATAGGAAACGTTAGGAGAAACACACTGAGGTGGTTTGGACATTTGGAGAGGATGGAGAGTGAGAGACTGATGAGGAGAGTGTATGTGTGTGAGGTGGATGCCAAGGATGAGATGGAGGGATGGAGTGGAGAGGTATATGAGGGAGGTGGGTGTGAGCTGGGAGCAGGGCAGTGAAACGGCGGGGAACAGGGCAACATGGAGGCGATTTGTTTGTGGCCAACCCTTTCGGGATTAAGGTGTCTGGCAATAGATAGATAGATAGATAGGTACGGGGTGTTAGTATAGGAAGGGGTGGGTGGGGGAGCCCGTTATTCTGGGATGTCCCAGGAGTCGTGCCACAGCCATGGAGAACATGCATTTGCTGGGAATGAAGCGGCAGCCATGCAAAACCATTCATTTACATGTCACAGAGCATCAGTCTCCCTGTGCTCGCAGGCATACTAATACCATGATAATGTATCGGACAGTAACCCCCCCACCCTTTTTTTTTTGCTACCTGGCTCTATTCATCAAGCACACATGCCACCAGCCAACTCACAAAAGAGGTGACGCATCACACAAAGGGAAGATGAAAATTATTGCGCAGGTATTTGTTTAGAACATTCTAATTCTCCCCATAGGGTTTATTATTTGTTCAGTACAGAAATAGTCCAGTGCAGCAGGGCTATATGATCTAATTACAGTAACATACTGGATGCAAGGCAACGTACTTCTTCTTATTAATGGTTATTTTACTCAGAATATTGCATGTATTATTATCATGATATAACTGTTGCTTGAGTGATCAGGTATAGATTTTCCTTTGTAAATACTGATACAAAATAATTATTTGGGACAAAACACATTTCTTTATCTCCACTCGTAATGTAACCTGATTCTGTTCTAGGAAGTCCTATCCGTTGTTTTCATACAGTTTTATTTATAAAAACTGTTGCAGTTTTGTTTTGATTCTTGAACAACCTCAATTTCGTACCCTCACTTTGCTGTCCTTGTTTCCCTCTTTATTTCCATTCAAAATCATGTATTGCGTACATAAGTGTTCCTTCTCACTTTTTATTTATATTTATCTATATTTTCCTTTTCTTTGGCCGATGAGAAATTTTAATCCATTGTTTAATAATCCTGCTTCAGAATTACAGGTATTTGTTTTCAATGCTTTTTAAGAGATACAGTATTTCGTGGCATGCTAGACGCTGCTGTGTGAAAGATGCACCCTAATTCTGGAAGAGAAGTTCTGAGAAAAAAGTATGTCTTGACCAAGACTACTGAAAGGTTGCTTGATATAAGTATTTTTCACTAAAATACACACTCACCTTTCAGAATCTCTATTCAGTACTGTATATCTGTCTTTGGTTTCTTTATTTTCATGTAAAAGGAGGATACAAGACACGAAAACAAAAAACCCCTTAAACAATGTTACTGCATTCCATGACACTATCTTTACACATTAAAGTCTCTCTTCAGTACTGTATATATATGTTAAATGTCTCAATTTTTATGTAAAAGAAGGGTACAAGACAAGAAAACAAACAAACAACCCCTTCCTTATAAAATGTTACTCCATACCACGATGCCATCTTAACACTACCGGTTTGTTTATGAAATATGAAGTCCAAAGTGTCCAATTCCTTTCGTAATAAATTGAGACGTGACGTTTATCTCTATTAAAGTACACTACATATGTATCAGTATATAGAGACAATTATTATTTTTCATGAAATGAACTTAAAAAAATAAAACTCAATAAAACCCATTCTTTCATTCATTTAAGAAAATACAAATGCCATTAAGTGAAGGAATACACCATATCTCCAAAACATATGCCTGCATGTCTTCAAATGGCTGCATGTACTGAATTTTAAATCACAGACAACACAACCAAGTTTTCAAAAATCAATTACAAGGAACGTTTGCACCATTTTATGTACCCTAAAAGTACCAGAAGCCATCCTAACATGGGGTGATCGAATTTCCATATTGCTAGGCACTGAACTGCTAAATTGCTAAACCGCTAATAATGCTGTAATTTCGGGAAGTATTATTTAATGTTGCAACTGGAGCAGATGGGGGACGTGGAAGGTGTGTGCAGGATATTCACAGAAGAAATATGTGCAGCATGTGATGTGGTGTGTGGGATGAGGAGAAGACGGAGGGGGGTGCAAGGAACAGCGTGGTGGAATGAAGAGGTGAGACAGGCTGTGGCACAAAAGAAGAAAGCATACAATGAATGGATGAGAAATAGGGGCATGGAAGAAGTTGAGAGGCGGAAGAGAGAGTTATATGTAGAAAGGAAGAGAGAGGTGAAAAGATTAGTAAGAGAGAGTAAGAAGAGAGTGGATGAGGAATTTGGTAGGAATTTAAGTGTAAAGTGGAGGGACTGTAAGAAAATGTTCTAGAAAGAGGTGAAAATAGTAAGACAGGGTGGAAGTGAAGTTAGTAGGAGAGTGGAAGATAAAAATGGTAGATTACTAGTGGAGAAGGGAGAAAAAGTGAGCAGATGGAGAGAACACTTTAAGGAATTGTTGAACACAGAGGATGGAAGTAATGCGAGTATAAGTGGCTGGGGAATGGCTGAGAGAAGGAAAGAGGTGAGAAGACAGGAAGAAATCAGTAGGATAGACGTTGTGAAAGCAATGAAGAAAGTTAAATTGGGGAGAGCCCCAGGAATTAGAGCCCCCACAAACTCCTGAAAGTTGCCAGTGTTCGCCGGATCACTAAATAGCATGGGGTCACTTCCTTCTCAGAGTTGGTGTACCTTCCTTTAAAAAACTTCTTATCGGGATTATTACTCGTGCATAAAGCATTATACCAGTATTAATTTCATCTTAGATATCTTACTGATGCTCTAAACGAGATTTACTCTGAAAAGTTCTCCATAGAGTTTACTAAAAGCCATTAAAGCTTATTGTGTGTTTTTGCATTCAGCACATTTTTATCAAGTGTTGTGAATCTCAGTTGTTGAAAAAATTTATCATACAGTTTCCAAAAATCGTAATCTTTCATTTGGCAAATCCTGACATGATTCTATCCATTATACACTTAGGAACAGTGAGAAATGTACTGCCAAAATCTTACGTGGCCGAGATCAGCGACCCGAATTTTTAAAGGTGTGGTATTCCTCTTGCTTTGAGAAAACGTCTCATTTCTGCTACAATCTATTTTTCCAGGTATATTTTAGCTGCGCAGTCGACCACGGCACTATATATTCCAGATTTATCGGCTGATTTCAAAAGGCGTGAGCATCAGTGTGGTGTACAGTATACCCATCATCAGCGCCACCCTGGGCCCCTGGCGGCAGGCACACAAACTACGCCACACTGCCCGTGAGAGAGTGCCTCCATATGAGCGCAGTGAGTTTATACGATCTTCGATTGTTTAAGTACCATATTTCCTTCATTTGCTATGTAAGATACAATTTTGTTATACCCATTTACCATTTTATCCTTACAAATGTACATTCGTCACTTAAAAACACGGCAGTGATCAATACTCAGGCATCACAATGCTCGTATGTAGGGTGTCCCTAAACTGAGATGGACGCAACCTTCTGTTTCTTTTATCTCTATCTATCTATCTATAGCCCGACGCCATAATCCCGCAAAGGGTGGCCACAGACAAAACGCCTCCAAGTCACTCTGTCACCCACCATTTGACTCCCCTCCCCCCAACTCACCCCCCCCTCCCTCATATACCTCTCAACTCCATCCCTCCACCTCATCCTCAGTCTACCCCTCCCTCTCCCTCCCTCCACCTCACCTACATATACATACACCCTCTTAGTCAGTCTTTCATTCTCCATTCTCTCCACATGTCCAAACCACCTCAGTGTATTTCTCCAAATCTTTTCAACCACATCCACATCTACCCCACAACGTTCCTTCACTTCTTCATTCGTCAACCTGTCGCTCCACGTCACTCCACATGCTCCTCTCAAGTAACTCATTTCCATTGCCCTCACTCTTGACTTGTTCCCCTCTTGCAAGGTCCACGCCTCGCTTCCATACGTCAGGGTAGGGATCACAATACCATCATGCAGTGACTTCTTAACTTCCATACTCACCTCCCTATTTCTCATCACTGCTTTCAGTGTACCAACAACCTTTCTTCCCTGCTGTACCCTTTCACGTACTTCATCCCCCAAAGTTCCATCCTTACTCATCACACTACCCAAGTACTTGAATGCACTCACATTCTCCATATCCTCACCATCCAACCTCACTGCACACTCAGTGACTTCATTCCTCTCAAACACCATAACTTTACTTTTGTTTACATTAACTTTCAGCTTCCTCCTCCTACACACTGTCCCAAATTCATTCACCAAACCTTGCAACTCCCATTCATCTTCACTCAACAATACTGTATCATCAGCAAACAGCCATTTTTTTCTCCAGTATTATATGTAGATAAATCAATAAATATCCTATTTTCAGTAAAGTAACATAAAAATTGTATAACGCAGAGTAATTCAAGTTGACCCCACTTTCGCACTTTACATTAAGTTATCTGGCAAGAGATGGCATCTTTTTCCAATTTGTGGGGGCTCCCATTGATGAAGTGTGTGGTGAAATGCTGAAGCATGAGGGAGAGATAGTAGTAGAATGGATGTGGAAGATGTGCAGATTGGCCTGGAAGGAAGGAAGAGTCCCAGAGGATAGGAAGTCAGGTATACTTATTCCCTTGTACAAAGGAAAAGGGGAAAAAGAAGTGTGTGGTAATCATAGGGGCATTTGTCTTCTTAGTATAATAGGAAAAGTGTATGGTAGGATACTTATTGACAGAGTTAGAGAAAGAACAGAGGAATTAGTGGGAGAAGTACAGGGAGGCTTTAAGAAAAGAAGAGGTTGTGTAGATCAGATATTCATTCTTAGATCTTTAGTGGAAAAGTTTCTAGAGAAGGGAAAGAAGTTGTATGCAGCTTTCATGGATTTGGAGAAAGCATATGATATCGTGGATAGACAAGGATTGTGGAAAGTATTAAGAATGTATGGAGAAGATGGGAAGTTGCTGAATGCTGGGAAGAGTATGTATGATGGTGCGAAGGCTGCAGTGCGTGTGGATGGTGAACTGAGTGAATTTTTATCCTTGAAGGTTGAGTTGAAACAGGGATGTGTCATGTTTCCATGGTTGTTCAATCTGTACATGGATGGGGTAATAAAAGAGGTACAAGGTAGGGTAGTGGATGTTGGAATGTCCCTGGTGAGAGAGGGCAGTGTTTGGAACATACCTGTACTGTTGTTTGCAGATGATACTGTGTTGTTGCGTGAAGACGAAGGAGAGCTGCAAGGGTTGGTGGATGAGTTTGGGAGAGTGTGAAAGAAATGAAATCTAAAGGCGAATGTAGGGAAGAGTAAAGTGATGGTCTTTGAGAGAGGTGAAGTCAGTGAATGTACAGCGAGGCTGGATGGTGAGGAATTGGAAAATGTGAGTACGTTTCAGTACTTGGGTAATGCGATGAGTAAGGATGGAGGTTTGGAGGGTGAAGTGCTTGAAAGGGTGCAGCAGGGAAGAAAGGTTGCTGGTTCCTTGAAAGCAGTGATAAGAAACAGGGAAGTGAGCATGGAAGTGAAAAAGTTACTACATGACAGTATTGTGATACCAGCTCCAACATAAGGAAGTGAAGCTTGGATGTTGTTGGAAGTTCACAAGTCAAGAGTGAGAGCAGTGGAAATGAGTTCTTTAAGAGGAGCCTGTGGAGTCACATGGAGAGACAGGCTGACAAATGAGGACATAAAGGAGCGTTGTGGTGTGGATGTGGATGTAACAGGACGTGTTAGGAGGAATGCACTGAGGTGGTTTGGCCATGTGGAGAGGATGGAGGGTGAAAGACTGACGAAGAGAGTGTATGTGAGTGAGGTTGAGGGGGGGAGAGGGAGGGGGAGGCCAAGGATGAGATCGAGCAATGGGGTGGAGAGGTATATGAGAGAGGGGGGTGTAAGTTGGGAGCAGGGCAGTGAAATGGCAGGGGACAGGGCGACGTGGAGGCAATTTGTTTGTGGCCACCCCGAACGGGATTGAGGCGTCTGGCAACAGATAGATAGACAGAACTGTTTTTCTCATTTTTCACTAACAGTAATATAAGACTGCTTCCTTCTATGATGCTCTTGTATCGAATGAAACAAAATATCAGTAAGTGATGCCAACCTAACAAGGGTTTCTGAATTTCCATACGAGACAGACGTCTGTTACAATGACACAACTAAAGTCATGCTAGCCAACATCTCCAATATGATTCCCTTGCTAGGTAGTGACTGGATAGCATGTGAAGAGATCATTATTGCCTTTCTGAAGGTTAGCAAGGGGTTCAGAAGTGATCACGTTCTGAGAGTTGGGGGAACACTAGGTGCTAAACTGCTAAATTGCTAAACTGCTAAAAACCTGTAATTTCAGACTACTGTTTAACGTTGAAGTTGTTTTTCCCATTTTTCAGTAACGGTAATATAAAAATGTTTCCTTCTATTATATTCCTGTCTCGAATGAAACAAAATATCAGGAAGAGAGTCCAGCCAAACAAGGGTTACTGAACTTCCATATGAGACAGACGTCTGTTACAATGACTCAAATGTCATGCTAGCCATCATCTCCAGTATGATTCCCTTACTAGTTACTGAGTGGATGGCAAGCAAAGTGATCATGACTGCATTTCAGAAGGTTAGCAGGGAGTTCACCAGTGATTATGTTAGCCTGCTAAAGTAGGGTGTATGCTAGATGCTAAATTGCTAAACTGCTATACCGCTAAACCCCCAGACCCTCACATGGCCAGTTGTAAACAAACCCTACATTTTTTCTTGAGGCTGGGTGTTTCTAATCTTAAAATCTGAGTATGGGTGTTTCTAATCATAAAATCTAAGTATACAGACAAGTGAATGTAACTTTTTACAATAAATCAAAGGTGTTTATACTCTACAAAATACTTGACTGTCAAACAGTGAGATGATCCTCTGTATAAGTGGTTCTTCTAAATGGAGCCAAGGTCTTAGTCTCACCTCCAGGACGCATGGAGATATTTGAAGGTGATTTTGAGACAAAAAGGTGCGTCTTCCACCCCACGAAATACTGTATATCTATCCTGACCTCTCATCGTGCTTCTCACCGATCGAAAGTATATAGTACCTGGATTGAATCAATCTCTGTGGCTTAAACTACATTCCTCTTACCTATGATCTGAGCTTCCCCAATGACCTGACATATACTCCTGCCCATTTCCTGTCCATCACCTACGACATGATCTACCCCAGCGATCTCAGTGACTTGGCGTATACTCCCACCGTTTCCTGTCAATCACCTATGATCTGACCTTCACCAGTGGCCTAACTCTCCGTAGGGTAATCAGCCTGTCCATGTACCGTATTAATGTTCTGAAATAAGCTTTTAATCCTTCAAAGTCCCTTACATGAAAATTATGGACAGTTGATTGATTTTCAGTAGAAAGTAATACCAATTAAATTTGAACTTAATTTCTTCACCATCATTCTTTCTAAGTCATCCGCCACCTGCTATATCAATAATGACACTACGGTAGAATAATAACTAGTACATTACTGCCTCTAATGGACTCTCTGATATACTGTTGAGGAAATTATCTTGCACTACTACTGGAAATTTTTGACTCTGCATCCTGTCAGACTCTGCCAATCTATCCTTGGCAGGTTAAAGTCCCCTTCAATAATTACTGGGCTGGACTGTGCTGCTTTCTGTACCTCCTCCCAAAGGAATTTGTTATTTTCTCCGCTTAATTTTGTAGGGTTGTATACAACTCCTAAAACTAATTTCTCACTATTACTACTTCCAACTCAAATCACTAGAATTATGATTGAAGAGCTGAAAGGAAGGGACTTGAATGCATTACTGTTGTGATGAGAGGTGGCCTGAGATAGGCTAGGATTGTTGAAAGGGTGGAGGATGGCAACTGGGTGCAGGTCAGAAATGTGAACACTGGGGGCAGGGTTGCAAGAGGCAAACCAAAAACCTGGGATGAGGTGATTAAGTGTGACCTCAAGGATAAAGAACTGAATAGGGAAGCTGCCAAAGATCAAGCAGCATGGGGAGCCACCATTAGATGACCCCAGCTGACACATGCAAGTATGCTGCAGCCTTTATAAACTATACAATATGATATGACCCCAAACACTTTCGATACCACTACTACCTTCAGTATTTGTTTTATTGTAACAATTTAATACATCTTTTATGTAAACAGCTACCCCACCTCTCTTTTTCTCAAACGATTAAACTGAAAAATATTATACCCGTGAATCTGATATTCGGTCAAAAATTACAGGTCTCTCTATTCATCCATATTTCACTAATTATGGCAATATGTGTATCTATTTTCTCCATACTATTTATAGCCTTCACTTCATCCATTTTGCTACATAAACCCCTATTGCTGGTATAACACACATGAAAACTATTACTAGTACTTACATCATTACTTAAGTACAATACCCTCGTGTCCAACACGCATTTGTCCAGAATGGAGAGCAAAAAATTAGTATGATTTAATACAAATTAATTACTGTAACATGGGTGCATTAGCATAACACACACGGAGCTCCAAGAAGTGGGCGAAATCCGCAGAGTTCGCCTCTAGCACGATCACTCCCAGTCCAACACGGTCATACTGGACGTTCCTGTGATGCTGACAGCCAATCAAAACTTCTGATCAAGTTGCCTCCCCCACCCGCTATCGTGACGTGATTGTGATGTTGCCCAATCAAAAATGCTTCTGCTCTCACGTGATGTTTTGTTTAAATTTCTCCCGCCACACTGCCACTCAGTCGCATAATTCGCATTGGAAGGTGCCTTTTTCTCGCTGCATTTTCTGCCCTTGCTACTACATTTTTTCTTGCTCAAAATGCCTAGGAAGCCTTCTGAGAACCCCAAGAAGCGGCGGCACCTCCCTCAGGCCACCAAGCTAGAAATCATCGAGAGGAAGAAGAAAAGGGAGAGGAAAGTGGACATCACCAAGGCCTACGACGTGAATGAAGCCAGCGTGAGGACCATAATAAAAAACCAAGACAAGATCCTGCCAGCAGTGAAGGCTTACGGAGTGCTAGGACAGGCAGAAGCAGGACCTTCCATGGATGTGGATGAGGATAGTGATTCTGAGTGTGATTCGCAGGATTTATGAGGGAGGTTGAGGAGGAGCAGTAGCCATTAACCGCTAGTGATGCCAGCAGCCATCCTCCGGGGACCCAGTAGGACTACCTACAGCCTCGGATACCACCTTCCATTCCCAGCAAGCCCACCCACCAACACTACTCTAAAAGGTTAGTTATCATTCATAGTACAGTACCATTTATTATAATTACAGTAGTACCAATATATGTAAAGGTATATGGTAGGTATTTAGGGTGACTTTTCCAAGGGTTGCTGACATAATTCATTATTCCCCATAAGCTCTGCTGTTTGTCCAACACGTTTTTGGTCCAACACGGGACCTGTGCATGACTATATTACCGTGTTGGATGCGAGGGTACTGTACTTTTTTTCTTATTCTTGATTCTAACTGGGAAACTTTCGCTACCAATAAAACTATTTTCCAAGCTATCACTCATCGCTCAGCCAACATTTCCTGCTTGTTTGAGGTCCTTGTGTGGATGTATCTGCATTAATGGTTGCATTTTTTATCATGTTTCATTCTACAGTGTATCTATCTAATCCTAATGTTCCCGATCCCTGAGTGGCTTTGCTACATGAACATCAAATAATAAAACCTCCAACTCCCTATCTACTGACCAAGCTAATGTTGAAACCCCCTGCCTACCAAAATGCATCCCATCCCTGCTATATTATACTTGGCGTTCCAAACACAGAACCTGTCCCAATTATCAGCTAATGGTATTGCATGGTCTTTGCAATATTTGTCCAGGTAACAAATGGCCCTAATGCTCTAGATATTCACACCCTACTAACTCCTCTTCTTGGCAGAACTTCAAAGATTACACGGTTTCTAATTTTCCTAACTTTGCCTAGCATTTCTTTATACAGTACTGCTGCCACGCCTCACTCCTATGCTTGCAAACATCACTGCCTCCAACACTGAAGCAGACAATGGAATTATCTCCAAGAGTTTCATTATGTTAATCTTATCCAGTACATTCCCTACTTTGGCCCCCAGAAGACACATATGCTTTCTAAGAACAGTGCAGAGCTATCTGTCTAAATATCTTACCTGAGAATCTCCAACTAACAAAATTTTTCTTACCTTGACCTCGTGTAGCCTTAGTAGCCAGCTGGGAAGGTCCAACACCACCCAGATTGCTGCCCGACCCCTTGCACTCCACCTGACTCACATCCTCCCCCTCGCACTCACCAAAACACTGAATGCATTCTTACTCTTCACACTCCCTTGTTTTTTAAAGGTCATCTTGTTTAACCCTTATTCACAAGCTTCTGACCTTCAGCCTTCCTCTCGTCCTTTGCCTCAAGCAACTTTTCCATTAACTCTCTCAACTCAACGTTCTCCTGTTTGAGAGTTTGTCACTTCTGCTTTAATTTATGAAATTCATCATTTAAAAAAAGGCAGCTTTTCTCAAAACTAGCAGTGGAAACATTTATCTCAGATGCAGAAGCCATCTACCTCACAAGTTCACACATATAATTAAATTCATGCACTAGATCTCAACACAAAAAAAAGCACATTAAGCACTACCTTTTAGCACTCTGAAGCACTTTACCACCACACTTTAGCACCAGAACACACTCTGTTAACATACAAGCAAAGCACAAGAGGACAACACTTACAAAATATCAGAGGTCACTAGACTCACTAACATAATTCTCATGACAAAAGGGTACATTAAGTAATTCAGAAGAGACCAGGATATGCCTGAACAGTGACCTTAGGTATGCATTATGTCTAAACTATGAGATCTTGACTTTATATTGGACATACCCATAATTCAACATGCTCTTTTTTGTATGTAGGTCATATGAAGGAGTAAAGTTAGTATCTGAAAATGTTTCAGAACTGACTTCCCCACCCCCCCCACTACAGTATGCAACTAGCAGGGCATAATAAATACAGTACATTATTATGAAGCAGGGGAGAGAATATATGCATCTGATATTAAAGTAAAGCTTATATAAGATGAACAAATTACAGAAACTTCTGTTGATGTAACTGTACCTTAGCTAAATAATCACTGATGATTATCATAATGTCCAGCTTGTCACGCAGCTCTACCATGAAGAACTCTGTAAACCTGTTCCTCAATCCAGCAGGCAGTTCTTTTTTCCCAACATCAGTTGCAGGATTCATGCATGCAAAGAGACGAAAGTCTGGATGTCTAGATATTGGCTTGCTGTCACCACGTTCTAATAACGTCAAAGACCCAGTGCTGGATTCCAGAAGTCCAGACAAACATTCCAGAGTTTCAGCAGATGCTAAGTTGATTTCATCGAGCAATACCCATTCTCCTGTAACATAAAGAGAAGTAATTTAAATGTGCTGCATATGACAATGTGTCACTTGCCAATAATGGACAAGAGCTTGGCAGGCACATGCTGAATTTTGTATGTCTGCAGGAGCTGAAATAAGAGGAAAGTTATGACTGTTCTGACAGAAAGTGACTCAGTGTGATGTAATGGTGAATGAAGAAAGACTCAAACTGGTCAGGGAGTCCAAGTACCTAGATTATACTACAGGGAGGAGGTTGCTGTTGCTGGTGATCAACCCCAGTCTGTCTAGCCAAGCAGACCCATCAACTGCATGCAAGCAACCACCCCTGCAGGGCTGCCCTATGCAGTGAACTGATTTTTTTTTTTTCTTTAATGCAAAGAAGGAACCAAGGGCCAGAAACCTGGAAGATTATTCCTTCCAAGAAAAAATAAAACATAATAACAGAGCCAAATTCAATATCCATTCATTTCAAGATGCCTGGATACATTGGATTCCAGACTGGAGGTCAAGGGCACTAGGAAATACAGACAGAGGAAGGCAGTTCTAGAGCTGACCTGTTACATAAAAGAAGGACTGGGAGTAACAGTTAACTCTTGCATTAGAGAGTTGGACAGAAAAAAGAGGAGAGTTGCTGTTAGATGGGTGCTATGCACCCACCGTAATGGTGGAGGGATGCAAGTGGACAGTTCAGAGAAGCAGTAAACATTGAAGCTGCAACAGAAAATAGGTAAGATGCAACAGTGCATCAAAGAGACAGAGGTTGAGGGAAATAAGTAAGAGGAGAGTTAATGAGATGAAAAGCCTTTGACTCTATCTTGTGAAGACCTGTGTGTGGGGTGCCTCCCCACACATCAGAGTCATACTCTATGCAGAGGTGAATAAAACTCCTTTATAAAATCAACATCCACGTGGGGTAAAGATGACACAGAGTTGGCTTAGCACCCCTAATCTCTTGGAAGCAGATTTTACAAGAGCAAAAATATGAGCTTTCCAAGATAAATCCCAGGAGAATGAAACCCTAAGCATGTTCAAAGATGATGCAGGATTGAGTTAGATATTGTTAAAAATTACGTGATGCTCCTGTCGAAGATTTTGACGGGTCGAAAGTTGCAAGAACTGAGCTTTTGACGCCTTAAAAACAACAAAATTACTTTTACCCCAATCAGAGCTATGAGCCAAGTCACTTCAACCCATGTTTGTTGAAGTGACTGATGAGATGGATGCTGCAAGAAGAGAATGGAAATATGAAGGGTGGAGTCATCAGTGAATGAGTAGATAGGGTTAGATGTACAGCTTAGGTCACTGACGAATAGAAAGAAGAGAGCTGGTGACATGACAGAACCCTGAGGAACACACCACTGATAGCTCAAGATGAACGGCTGCCATCTACAACAGCAGCTATAGAACAACTAGAAATGAAGTTTGAATAGAACAACCAGAAATGAAGTTTGAATAGAACAACCAGAAATGAAGCTTGAGATGAGGACACAGATACGATGCAAACTGTATGGGGACACTTTGGAAATTAAAGATTTATGCCTGACTTGACCAAAAGCCTTTGAGATGCCAAGTGCAGTGACAAGTCTTTCGCAGAAGTCCTGAAAGGAGGATGACCAGAAGTCTGAAAAGAAAGTGAAGAGTTTGCCAGTGAAGCACCCCTGGCAGAACCCATGCTGGTGATTGGAAAGAGGGTTCTGCTAGGAAAGGTGCTTTTAAATTTATTATTATTAAATATATTCAAAACCTTAAGAAATACAGGATGTTAACACAACTGGACAATAGTTAGAGGGCTGGAAATGGTCGCCCTTCTTTGGGACAGGCTGTGTGAGCAAACTATCAGCAATAAGGAAAGGTACAAGCTGACAGACAAAGGAGAATAAGTTTACCTAGGCAGGGTGCAAGCACAGATGCACATGTCTTGAGGACAACAGGAGGGACCTCATCAGGCCCATATGCCTTGTTAGTATCGAGGCCAATGAGGGCAGACAGTACCTGTACTTCAACTGAGGATATTTCAGTGTCAGCCATGAGGAAGTCAGAGGGAAAAAGTGATGGAGGAACATCACTGGGATCACCTAAAGTGGTATTCCCTTGCCACTGACAGCACCTCACCACACCAAGGCACTGGGAAAAGTGTAAAGGTTTCATTCCCAGATGGCCTCGACATTTGCATCTCTCCTTCCAGTAAACAGGGGCATCAAAGCAGACTCCACTTGAACCCACAAAATGGTTACCACTCAGAGTTGTAAATGGTTTCATTAGGCTTGTCACTTAGTGTAGAGCCATCTGAAGCAGAAAGAATAGTACTAAAAAGTGACAGGAAGGAAAGGGAGAAGTAGAAAGAGCAATGCAAACACTCAGAATGAGAAAGAAGGAAAAAGTGGGCAGCACTACATCAAGTGAGTGGATGATGGTCACCACCACCTATCATCATGAGGAGAGGCAAATGTGCAAAGGAAGTAAAAGTAGAGTACCAAAGAGAGGCAAAGTGGCTGGTGTTATGATGGCCTGATTCAGTGAAATCCAGGCAAGGTAAATATATATATATATATTTTTTTTTTATTCATGTCCTCTTAACAGCAGTCATTATCAGGATAGGATCATTTGTTCTGGTCCATGTCTGATAGAACATATACAGTGCATTCTAGCATAAAATAATGAATGCACAAAATGCATATGGCTGATATCTGCATGACTGTTCATTCGATGTCATTATTACACTCATTTTCACTGTTATATTGCCTGTAAACAATACAATGTGCAGTACGGTATTTAATGCTGCTATTCATGCGTTGTTTTGGTGTGGGCTAGATCTGGACTGAGGCATCTAAATCTCTAGCTGAAATAGCATTTTCAGTTGCCGGTACAAGTACCCAGATTTTGACGAGGACACCGATGATGATGCGGACTCCTCTCAGCGTGCCACTACTCCAGCCATCCCCAAGCTAAGCACACTCTGGGAGCATGTCGAGTTCGTTCTTGACTACCTAGAACACCCGGACTGCGACTGGGAGATAGAGCCCTCGGGACTTGTGGAGGAAGTGCATCAATTGCCCGAATTGTCCTTCCTTACGTCAATCAACAACTGACAGTTTTTCCAGGTCTGTTACTCCTGCTGTGCCCAGCCGCGGCCTCCACAGGACAGGCCTTCCACCTCCAAGCCACAGCCCAACACATCAGCCACAGTGGAGTCACCACTGGATGTGAGTTTGCGCCTCTCTTAAGAGTCGTTGTAGTGGGTAGTGCATCACCATGTCCAAGCAACGCGCCCCTAGGCCACCTGCAACACCTACTCTCGAACTCTGACAGTGAATAAACTGCAAAAACTCGCCACTAGACCACACAGGAATTTACAGTGTTGTGCAGTGTAAAGAACAGTGCGCAGTGTTAAGAAATTAGAATTCAGAGTGGAAAGACGTAAGTGCAGAGTGCAACACTAATTTCATGAAAGTACAATAGAGTGCAAGTGAGTAAAGAATGCACAGTGTTAAGAAATTAGAATTCAGAGTGCAAAGACTTAAGTGCAGAATGCACAGTGTTAAGAAATTAGAATTCAGAGTGCAAAGACTTAAGTGCAGAATGCAACAATGGTTACAGGAAAGTACAATAAAGCACAGATGGGAAAAGAATGCGCATTGTTAAGAAATTAGAATTCAGAGTGCAAATGACTAAGTGCAGTGAAAGACTTGATTACTATAGGTGCTTCAGGTGCATCTTTTTACTGTCAGTCTGAGAGGAGGCGGGTTATTCATCGAGATGGCCATGGACTTGTTGTAAGTACCCAGAATAATGTTAAAAAGTGTACTGTATTTTCCATACTAACCTCCAAAACCTCATTTTCTGGTTCCTTTGCATTTATTTCACTCTTTTATGTCCCTTATTTGTGTGAATAGGCCCTTAAATAGGTGCTATGTATGTCCGGTAGGGTGTTATGTAGTGTTTTTCTGAGTTAGGCTGGGTTAGGGTCCATAAGTACCAGTCCAGGAGGCAGGAGCCCAGTAACCAGACGGGCCCACTTTCCGGACATGCCTTTGGATCTATTGCGTCGGATAACAGAAAGATTACTGTACACACTAAAAAGTTTAATGTCCACTGATAACCGATGACTGGCTGCTCTACAAAGAAACCAATGAATCACAGTTATGCAAACAATTATTTAAAATATGAAATGGAAAGTGACTGCTTCTCCGCTGCGAGGACTGAGAAACATCACAGTACTAACCATGATTCTCTAAATCACCTTATAAAAAATTGTCTTGTCTAATATATAGTTACCTGTATAATGTTCATACTTATTACTTTAATATAACCTTATCAGTGAATCATATTGAGATCATGGCAATACTGATTACTTATCACCCCATGGATCTGTACACCCCGGCACCTTGCATCCCCCTCCTCCCGAAGCACCGTTGTTCGAACCTCAGTTGGTAGAGATTCATGTTGTGCCTGGGATCAGGACAGAACTTTTGACCGCCTGTGTACCTCTTATGCTTTTGAATAGGGATTATACGAGGTCCAGGAACTTTCAATTTCAGCTTTCGCAGACTAACGCACAGTACTTGTGCACACTTGTTTACTATTTACAGTGACCTCAAATGATCTCTGACTGGTGACCTCAAATTACCTTGGAGGTCAACCTCATATGGACAATGTCCTAACTGGAGGTCATGTGAGACTCTATGTGAAAAATTGGGCTGCTGGGTCCAGTCGTTCACGCGTGTATTACAAGTGACCTCAAATAACCTCCGACTTTACCTCAAATGACCTCAGAGATCAACCTCACATAACTTATGTCTGAAGTGGAGGTCATGTAAGTCTCTAAGCCAAAAAACTGGGCTGCAGGGATACCTGGCATTGCCCAGGCCAAAAAGGTGAACACTCTACCGGTGACATCAAATGACCCAGATCTGAATTTTGACCATCCTAAAACTATCCTTCAGTTACCCTGATTCAAAGTATATATGGGTTTTGGGGTCTCTGGCCCTTGGTTTGGGCATGGCTGAAGGACAAACAAACAAAGCAGCTTTTATAAATATATATACTGTATATACGTATTCAGTAACCCTTCCAATATCCGACATAACACAGCCCAAGCAATGTCCAGGACTTGGTTTTGTCCGGGACTTGGGCAAAATGCCCCTGAACAGGTCCTTATAGACCCCAACTGAACCTAACTTTGAAAGCCACCTAAATAACTCCCTACTGGACATGCACAGCACCTATTTAAGACCTAGTCAAGCAAATAAGGGACAGAAACCATAAAATAAATGAAAAGGAACCAGAGAATGAGAAACTAGATGTGAGTACGGTAAATATTTAGCAGTGTACAGGGTACTTATGACGGCAGGTAGGCGGAAAGTGGGAGGATGCAGGGGCGCTCTAGCAGACGCCGCCGGAACTACGTGCCAAAACGCAGTTGTTCGTATAAATTTGAAAAGTAGAGATGAACACGCTTTTTTTTTTTTTTTTTTTTGGGTGTCCCAGATTGTTTTGGCCGTTCATCCAGATATCTTAGGGAATATCTGAGACTTGGACAAATGGACCCAAGCCCAAAATGACCGGGACTTGGTCGTCTGGGTCTTAGAGGGGTTACCCGGTACTGTATACATACAGCATATATGTGTATATGGATACATATATATATATCTATATCTATACCGTATATATATATATATATATATACCGATATAGATAGATAGATAGATAGAGATACAGTAGGCTCGCACAGGGCGCTAGAGATTGGGCGGTCCACGACATCGCGCACTGGGAATTCACGTAATGGGAATACATAATCTTATGGGAATAATTACAAATGGGCAGTACCCCACATACCTGGACATTTTTTGGCCCTTAGAGACATAATAAAGGTCATATTTTTCAGACATTGTACTAAAGCTATAGCTACAATAACAAAAATATGGGTCGTCACCTTAAAAACAGTAGACAACAGGCCTGATGACCTTAAATAACAGGGGTTCCGAGGCACAGCAACACTTACAGCGCCACACTCCCGACCACACCTCCCACCGCACCAACACTTCCCTCCACAGACTCCTCTTGAGCACCTTCCCCAGGAGCATCAAAGTCACTCACTTCGCCCATAAACCCTTCAAAGTCCAATGCTGAAACTTCTGACATTGCATCCTCTTCATCCTCAACAGGAACAGGAGCAGACGATGGCGCGCCCGCTCCCTTGTACCCCAAGCCGCGCAGTAGAATGCCCGGGAATTTCTGCGCATCAACATGACGACACGTGATGTGCTGTGTGAGGGGTGGTCGCGCACTAATAGAAAATGGCATTTTTGAGTCACTCCTTGCCTCTGCCTCGCGTTCTGTGCGGTAAACTCGCGCATTCAAGGGTTTTTGGTTATGATTTTTGGTCACTTGCACACAATGGGAATCGGGCACTGTGATGACGCGCACTGTGCAAACCTACTGTACATAGATATACTGACAGATAGTTTGACATAAGTATAAATAGACAGATATATATAATAATATATATATACATATAGTTGTATATATATGTATATTTATCGGTCCCTCACGTTTAGCGATTTAATTAGTCAGGCGTAACCATTGCTGAATGCAAAGTGTCCTTTATATGGGAAAAATTTCAATTAGTCTGCACTCATCCACCCCCCAATTTCCTACTTAAAGTGCTGAAAGTGAAACACAGTGTATTAGCAAAACATTATACAGATACAGTACGGCATGGTTATACATCTACTCACCAGAAAGGAGTGTGACTGTTGCGACGCTCACAACAAAGATACAGTAGAGTCGCGATGTGGTGCAGGAGCTTAACCCTTTCACACACGGATAAGTAATAAGTTTTGTACATGACGCGCTGGCTTTTCTCCCCTCCCCCTCCCTCGCCACCCACGAACTCCAAAAATGTGTATTCTCGGCTTATTTTCACCTCCCAAACATATTTACTTTGCCACAAAACCCACATATTCCTGTTCGTTGATGCTTGTTCTACACGATAAAAAAAAAAAAAACTATACGTACGTTAGGGTCGTGTGAATAAACATTCACGAGCATACATCTCACTTCCCAACATCGTAAGTAGAATGTTTACTAATCAATCTCTACAAGTTATACCATCATTGGAAAGAGAATTTTATTAGCTTTCGAATGCCGGAGGTCCCAGTTTGATCTGAGGTATGATGTTCGAGTAATAAGCAAAAAAGTAAAACCCATTTCTGACAGACAACTGATTTTTTTCATTCGGGGAGCTCTAGTGAAAAACTTTTCTCGCCACTGTTATGTTTTTATTTTATCATCCTATGCAGAATTTAATTGGCTTCCATTTGAGCCCACAACAGTGATCCAAGGCCTCATAGTTTTCGAGAAAAATGCAAAAAATTATGGTGTACCCACGCCGTGTCGTGACTGTAGGGCAGTTTCCTGCCTTCCTCTAAGCTACTGCACGTATTTCACCAATTCTTTGTACACTAGATATGCACACTATATTCACATGATTCACTGTCACTATTATTATAGCTGAATACTCACACTTGGTGCAGGGTAGAGGCAGTGTAGTTGATTAGAAACAGTAGCACAATCTTTGTTGGGCCAACAGCTGATAACGACCAGGATTGCTTCACAAACACCAAATTTCCTATTGCAAACACCAAATCTAATCACAACAGTGCCCAAACACTATACACAAGCACTACTGGTATAGTGAAATATGTTGCACGGCCAGGACAGGGGTAAGAGTGGAAATTTAAAGGGACAGAACCATGCAGTACCTTCCGCACTCACAGCTCATTTGGTACTGAATAACCCATCCTTTCTCTCCTTGGTATCGGGACCCACAGTTGTCAACTCATAATTTTTGACGAGGAACAGGGAAGCTATGACGTCCCCAAAAATTATGCAAATTGGCCAAAAACTTTTCCTCTGACGAAGTTTTTATGCCATAATGACGCCAAAAGCTTCAACAAGTACAGTCGCAGCCACACCCATATGATGACAAATGCGTCATAATCCTCGGAGGGATTAAACGCAAATGATCAGACTGATAAAATGAGTCAGGTGTGTTTACAATGTGGATAGTTTTCTTTGTTGGAAAAAAAAAAAATTAATGATGAAGGAAAGTAAAATTCATGTTTTCGCCTTTAGTGCTACGTGTGAAAAAAAAAAAAAAAAACTTTGTAACTGATCTTTGTTATGAATTGACAGTCTTCGGTCGAGAAAATTCGGATCTTACCACATGTGAAGACACTACGTGTTGACATGAGTAGTTAGGTCAGATAATTATGTGAGTATAGATCTTGTGAATTATAGTCATACAAATAATACTACTTGGCTGACTTGTTTATTATTTATGACTACTGCATTCATGTGTATATAAGAAGCGTGAAATATGCAATTACTCCATGCTGATGACATCTTTCTAGTTTTTTTTTCCCCTTTAATGTTGATGACTAATGGCTTTCAAAAATTGTTTCACACTATACTTTTTTTTTTTCCTTAATGGGCGCCAAAAGTGATTCCTGGCAAAAAATGTGTGATGCTGGGAGGGCATTATTCATGTGTTGTTTAGGTCAAATGTTTTTGCTTGATTGGTAATGAGGACTTTCAAAAGGCTTAGTGGCAATCCTTGGTGATTAAAATTTTTATGGGGATTATTAGGGGGCAAAACTAATCGGTTACATTAGGTTAGAATGCAGTATGAACTGATGTGTCCAATCAGTGAGATCGTATATAAACACACTATCTTCGGTGTTTTAAGGCACACATATTTGTAATAATCTATCTTTTTAAATATATTTTCAACAAAAAATATGAGGCTTCTAGAACCTAACCCCGATTTTACATGTAAATATATGTCATGTTTTAGTGCGAAATTGATTTTGTACAAGGTTCTGCATAACCTAACTCATGTTGTATGAAGATTCTACTGTAACAATGGCAGTCTGGTGGCAGACAGGCAAGGCATTATGGGACTACATCACAGGCATGGCATGATGTCACGCCCCACATCGCTAAATGCGTAAGACAATCGCTAAATGTCTGGGATTGGTACCTTTTCTAACCCATCGCTAAACGCGAAAATCGCCAACTTGAAACAAGCTAAACGCAAGGGACCACTCTCTCTCTCTCTATGTATATATATATATATATATATATATATACAGTACAATCCCAGCTATCCGGTATCCAGACAAACGGAATACTCAGAACAACGGGAAAATTCAAGGGCTGGTAAAAATGTCAGTAAGTTATAACTGTGCGCCAATTTGAATGGACCGCCAAACCGCCGTTTGATTGTGTCACGCGAGGCTGGGGGAAGTCAGACAAAGCGAGGTGAAGGCATTTCCGGCTGATGTAAATCCCTAGCAAATCCTCTTAACCACCCCTCCTCTCCTCCTCTTTCCCTTACTTGAATTCAGTCATCCTCCACACCCTCCAAAAATCACCAGTCTGCGTTTTGCCACCAGACAGTAAACAAGGTCTCTTGCTATTGTGTTCCACTGATAGACGGTAATTTGTACACTCCAAAATGCCTAAAGTGCAAACTAAACGTAAGCGTATCGTGCTTACCTTGAAACAGAAGCTGGACATATGCAACAGACTTGAAAAAGGCGAACATTATAAAACACTAATGGCTGAATATAAATGTTAATAGGAATGAAAGTCTACTTTGTTGGAAGAAAAATAAATAAATAATATGCCTGCATTTCATACATATATCATTTATTTTATTTTCTGCAAAACAGCTGAGTGGCGGGTGAGGGGTGGAGTGGTGGAGGTCAGGTAGGGAAGAAGAAGAACAGTCGGGGTCAGAAACGTAAACAAACTCACGTGGGGGCACAGGTGTTGTGATAATTCTACAGTGCAGTCTTAACACATCATCAGTTCACTAATAAATGTTCAAGCTTTTATTTCTTTATTTTATTTTTCAATTTTTATGAGTAAAGTACATATAATGAATACAGTAATTCGGTAAACAATGGACTGGTGCAATTTGCAGTACTGCAAATTGCTAGACATTGCGTTATGCGTTATGACCATGGTGTGTGTTTACAAGGCAGTTCTTCAGGCGGAATCTCTTAGTGTACAGTAACCCCTAATGTGACTGGTGAGTACCTGAACTGTATTTACTGCTGTGATAGCCTTTGTATAGATTTGACTTGAAAATCAGAAATACGGGAAAAATCTGTAACTGGGAAGGTAAATTCCCCAAGCCACCCGGTTAACTAGGATTGTACTGTATATATATATATATATATGCTGTACTTCCATTAACCTCTAAAGACCGAATTTTTCTGAAGTTATGTTCCACCTCAGCCACAATTTGGGGTCAATTTTTCAACTTTTTCCATGGTAAAATTTTTTCTTCCAGATTTGAAGAGCTGGAATATACACACCTGAAAATGCCAATCTCAGTCCCCTAGGGTTAATAGTTCCTGTAAAACCACCCATCAAAGATTATGGAAGTCCCCTTTCGTGGTACAAGAAAACTGAAAAAATCAGCAGAAACCCAATTTTTGCTAGAGAACCTTACCAAAATCAATGATATCAATGTAAAATATGTTTCTATTGATGAAACTAGATGCAGGAGTTTAAAAAAAGAAGGTGGGAGGAGGGGGGGGCCAGACAGACACAGGCTGATCAAGGCAAGAAAATTGCCGTGTCATATTCGGGCCTCAGGATAGGGAGGGAGGAAGGTGGAGGAGGGGTGGGGGGTCTCTGGTGAGGGTGAGGAGGATAAAACATCTATCTATATATCTATTGCCAGACGCCTCAATCACATTTGGGGTGGCCACAAACAAATCGCCTCCACGTCGTCCTCTCCCCCGCCATTTTACTGCACCGCTCCCAACTCACACCCCCTTCTCTCATATACCTCTCCACCCCATCCCTCCATCTCATCCTCGGCCTCCCCCTCCCTCTTCCCCCCTCCACCTCACTCACATACACTCTCTTCATCAGTCTTTCACCCTCCATCCTCTTCACATGGCCAAACCACCTCAGTGTGTTACTCATAACACTTCCTATCACATCCACATCTACACCACAACGCTCCTTTATATCCTCATGCGTCAGCCTGTCTCTCCATGTCACTCCACAGGCTCCTCTTAAAGAACTCATTTCCACTGCTCTCACTCTTGACTTGTGTCCTTCCAAGGATGTCCAAGCTTCACTTCCATACGTTAGAGTTGGTATCACAATACTGTCATATAGTAACTTTTTCACTTCCATGCTCACTTCCCTGTTTCTTATCACTGCTTTCAAAGAACCAGCAACCTTTCTTCCCTGCTGTACCCTTTCAAGCACTTCACACTCCAAACCTCCATTCTTACTCATCACACTACCCAAGTACTTAAACGTACTCACATTTTCCAATTCCTCACCATCCAACCTCGCTGTACATTCACTGACTTCACCTTTCTCAAGGACCATCACATTACTCTTCCCTACAATCACCTTTAGATTCCGTTTCTTGCACACACTCCCAAACTCATCCACCAAGCCTTGCAGCTCCCCTTCGTCTTTACTCAACAACACAGTATCATCTGCAAACAACAGTACAGGGAGTTTCGAAACACTATCCTCTCTCACCTGGGCCACTCCAACATTCACTACCCTACCTAGTACCTCTTTTATTACCCCATCCATGAACAGATTGAACAACCATGGAGACATGACACATCCCTGTTTCAACCCAACCTCCAAAGAGAAAAATTCACTTAGTTCACCATCCACACGAACTGCAGCCTTAGCACCATCATACATACTCTTCACAGCATTCAACAACTTTCCATCTACTCCATATATTCTTAATACTTTCCACAATCCTTGTCTATCCACCCTGTCATGTGCTTTCTCCAAATCCATGAAAGCCGCATACAACTTCTTTCCCTTCTCTAGAAAGTTTTCCACTAAAGATCTAAGAATGAATATCTGATCTACACAACCTCTTCCCTTCCTAAAGCCTCCCTGTTCTCCAACTAATTCCCCTGTTCTTTCTCTATCTCTGTCAATAAGTATCCTACCATACACTTTTCCTATTATACTAAGAAGACAAATGCCCCTATGATTACCACACACTTCTTTTTCCCCTTTTCCTTTGTACAAGGGAATAATTATACCTGACTTCCAATCCTCCGGGACTCTACCTTCCTCCCAGGCCAATCTGCAAATCTTCCACATCCATTCTACGACTATCTCTCCACCGTGCTTCAGCATTTCACCACATACTCCATCAATTCCTGGGGGTTTCCCCAATTTAACTTTCTTCATTGCTTCCACAACTTCTATCCTACTGATTTCTTCCTGTCTTCTCACCTCCCTCCTTCTCCCAGTCATTCCACAGCCACTTATACTTGCATTACTTCCATCCTCTATGTTCAACAATTATTTAAAGTGTTCTCTCCATCTGCTCACTTTTTCTCCTTTCTCCACTAGTAATCTACCATTTCTATCTTTCACTCCCCTGCTAACCTCACTTCCACTCTGTCTTACTCTCTTCACCTCTATCCACAACATCTTCTTACAGACCCTCCACTTTACACTCAAATTCCTTCCAAATTCCTCATCCACTCTCTTCTTACTCTCTCTTACTAATCTTTTCACCTCTCTCTTTCTTTCTACATATAACTCTCTCTTCCGCCTCTCAACTTCTTCCACGCCCCTATTTCTCATCCATTCATTGTATGCTTTCTTCTTTTGTGCCACAGCCTGCCTCACCTCTTAAGTCCACCACGCTGTTCCTTGCACCCCCCTCCGTCTTCTCTTCCTCCCACACACCACATCATATGCACAAATTTCTTCTGTAAATACCCTACACACACCTTCCACATCCCCCATCTGCTCCAATTCATATTTGCCCAATCGTTCCTCCACTTCTCTCTTATACTCTGCCTTTTTCTCATCCTCTTGTAACCTTTCCACTCTCCTTGCAACTACTCCTTCCTCTCGTCTTTCCCTTCTTCTATTCCTCCATCTTACTTGTATCCTAATTCTGGCCACCACCAAGTAGCGGTCAGAAAGTCCACTCCCCCAACCTCTATAAGCTCTTGCATCCATTACACATCTTTGCGTCCTTTCATCCACACACACATAATCAATCATTGCCTTCCTTTCATTCAGTTCACCACCCACCCTTCCCATCACTTGCCATGTATACCTGTGGATCATTTTATGCCTGAAGAGGGTATTGGCTATCACCAACCCCCCTCCCAGCACAAATGTCCACTAACGCACTGCCATTCTCATCTATCGCAGCAGGCACATCCCACTCACCAACTATTCCATCCATCTTCACATTCCCTACTTTACTATTCATATCACCAATCAAAAACACTCTCTCATTCCTTCCAAACTTTTCCAAGCACACTTCCACATTTGTCCAGAACTCTTCTCTCACTCTGCTAGCACGATCTTGCATTGGCGCATACACACACACAATCACCCATATTTGTATTCCAACTTTCAACTTTACCCACACAATCCTTGACCCAACTGAACCATACTGTCTTATGCTCTTCTTCCATCTTTTACTCACAACTATACATACTCCTTCCTTTCCCCTCTAACTCTCACCTACTCCTGCACATATACCCCATCCATACTCCCATTCTCTCACACTTTCTCCTCCCCATTTTGTTTCAGTCATTCCACATACATCCACTTTTGCACCCTCAAGCACCTGGACAATCTCTCTCTCTTTCACCTCATCATTCGCTCCTCTTACATTCCACGTAGCCATTACCAAGTCCTTTGTCCGGTCCTGGGTCGTCATCGTTTGGTCAGTCCTTGTCCGAGGCTTCTTGTTTGTTTTTTTAGTTAGTTGTTTTCCAGGGAGGGGCACTAACCCTCCGCCAACCCTTTTAGTCGCCTTTTACGACAAGCAGGGATACTGGGGGAGTATTCTTGAAAAAAAAACCTACCCCCAGGGGGGGATAAAACATACCCACCATTTTTTTTTTTTTTTTTTTTTTTTTTTACGTGAGGAAGAAGGAACTAAAGGCCACGAGCCCACACACTATTCCCTCCAACAGAAAAACAAAATACAAAAGAGAGCCAAATCCAAGATCAGATCATTTCGAGATGCCTGGACACACTGCGTTTGAAAGACTGGACATCATGGGAAGCAGGAAATACAGACAGAGGGAGACAGTTCCAGAGTTGACCTGCTGCATAAATGAAGGACTGGGAGTAACGGTTAACTCTCGCATTAGAGAGCTGGACAGAAAAGGGATGAGAGTTTGCTGCTAGATGTGTGCTATGGGCCCATCGTAGAGGTGGAGGAATACACGTAGACAGATCAGAGGAGCACTGACCATGGAAGTAGCGATAGAAAAGGGATAAAGATGCAACAGTGTGGCGAAGAGACAGAGGATGAAGGGAGTCAGTAAGAGGAGGACAGTTAATGAGACGAAAAGCCTTTGACTCCACCCTACTGAGAAGAGCTGTATGTGGAGAACCTCCCCACACATGAGAGTTGTACTCCACACAGGGGCAAATAAAATCCGTGTACAGAGTCAACAATTGTGCACCACGGGTAAAGAAGGAACGGAGTCGGCTTAGCATACCTAATCTCTTGGAAGCAAATTCTATAAGAGATGTAATATGATCTTTCCAAGATAAGTCCTGAGTAAATGAAACCCCAAGCATGTTCAAGGATGATGCAGGATTAAGCTGAATATTATTAAACATTAGTGGGTACATCTGTGGAAGATTTTGTCAGGTTGATAGGTGTAAGAACTGAGTCTTTGATGCATTAAAAAGAATAAGATTATTTTTACCCCAGTCAGAGATACAAACCAAGTCAGACAATAAATGTGCCACAGCCTCATCCCTTGTTTGCTGAAGTAACTGCTGAGAAGGACGTTGCGGGAACCGAATGGAAAGGTGAAGGGTGGAGTCATCAGCGTACGAGTGGTTAGGGTTAGATGCACAGCTTAGGTCATGATGAATAAAAGGAAGAGAGTTGGTGATAGGACATCGCTCTGAGGAACACCACTGTTGATAGATCTAGGAGAAAAACGATGGCTGTCTACAACAGCGGCTATAGAACGACCAGAAAGGAAGCTAGAGATTAATGCACAGATAGAAAGATAGAAACCATAAGAGGGCAGTTTGGAAATTAATGACAGATGCCAGACTCAATCGAAAGCCTTTGAGATGTCAAGTGCAATGGCAAAGCTTTCGCCAAAGTCCGAAAGGAGGATGACCAGGCGTCTGAACGGAAGGTGAGAAGATCGCCAGTGGAGCGTTCCTGACGGAAACCATACTGACGATCAAAAAGAAGGTTGCGATAGGAAAAATGCTTTAACATTTTTCTATTCAGAACCGACTCGAAAACTTTTGAGATACAGGATGTTACAGCAATTGGACGATAGTTAGAGGGTTGAGAATGGTCATCCTTCTTAGGAACTGGCTGAATGACAGCAAACTTCCAGCAAGAAGGAAAGGTACAAGTTGACAGACAAAGGCAAGAGAGTTTGCCTAGGCACGGTGTAAGCACAGAAGCACAGTTCCTGAGAACAACAGGAGGGACTCCATCACGCCCATATGCCTTGTTAGTATTGAGGCCAGTGATGGCAAAAAATACATCAGCTGAAGAAATTTTAATGTCAGCCATAAGAAAGTCAGAGGGGGGAAGTGATGGAGGAACAGCACTGGAATCGTCTAAGGTGGAATTGGAGGAGAAAGTCTGAGCGAAGAGATCTGCTTTATCAGTAGAAGAAATAGCTACAGAGCCATGAGAGTAGAAAAGAGGAAGGAAGGATGATGAGGTAAAGTTGTTAGAAAGGTTTTTGGCAGGGTGCCAGAAGGAGCGGGAAGAATTCGAGTTGGAGAGTTGAGAGCATTTAGTATGGATGAAATTATTTTTAGCAGAGTGAAGAACAGACTTAGCACGATTCCGGGCAGAAACATATAAAAGATGTGATTCAAGGGTTGGTTGGCTCCGGTATCTTTAATAGGCCCTCTCCTTGTTGCGGACAGCATTAGAACAAGCGTGACTAAACCAAGGCTTTCTTGCATTAGTCAAAGGATATGAGAAAGGAATGTATGCTTCCATGCAAGAGAGAATAACCTCCGTAATGTGCATGGCACACTCAGATGGCTCCCTCCCATGGAAGCAAAAATCATTCCAAGGAAAATCAAAGAAGTACTGCCTGAGGGCCTCCCAATCCGCAGCTCCAAAGTGCCACAGACAATGTTTCTTTACAGGGTCCACAGGCCGTACTGGAGCAACAGGACAGGTTAAGGTGAAAAGGATGTGATCGGAGGAGCCCAACGAAGAGAAAAGATTAACAGTGTAAGCAGAAGGATTAGTTGTAAGGAAGAGGTCAAGTATGTTGGAGCTCTCTCTAAGGCAGTCAGGGATACGGGTAGGGTGCTGTACTTTGTACAAGCTGCTCCAGGTCACTGAGGATAGAAAAGGTGTAGGCTGGTTCACCAGGTGTATCAGTGAAAGGAGAGGAGAGCCAAAGGTGGTGATGAACAATGAAATCTCCTACAATGGAGATTTCAGAGAAAGGAGAAATGGATAGAATATGTTCCATCGTAGAAGTAAGATAGTTGAAGAAGGGAAGATGGTGTCGGGGGTCTCATGGCAGGAAAAAACACACACAATGATCACAGCAGGGAAACTGTCATTTTATGGAGGAGGGGGGGAGGCAATGACACATCCCCCCATACGATGTAGATGTGGTATTGGTGAGTAGTTTGGGTGGGAGGGGTCAGAGCTGGCTGTGTCCAATCAGCTAGAGGGAGATGGAGAAGTGGCTTGGGGGGGATCCCCCCCCACAGACTTGGTGAGGGGACAGGATCTTTCTTTCCACCACCTCACCCCCTAGTTCTGACTGGGTAGGAACCATTTATGCCATAAAGAGGGCTTAGTGCTGGGCAGTTTTTGACAAACCTTCCATGACTGTCAGTCATAGGGCTCTACATGGCAAACTTGCAAACCGGAGATCGTCAGTCATAGTACTTTAGGGGTTAAGTTACACAGTGTTCAGCAAAAGAGCAGCCGAAAAAAATGTGTTGTGCTGGATGCATGCTTAATGCAATGATAATGCTAGCACTCTTCACCAACAACTGAAAGAAAAGCTTAGTTTTGTAGTCACAGGAGGAATCACGTGGAGCTTCTGGTTCTCTTAACATGCAGAGGATTTGCAGTTGTTATTATTGTTGAGTTACCCAGGTCTGTCTGGCTGTGCAGACCCATCAACCAGTAATATCTTCCAAAGGAGCTTCCTGTATGGTATGGTGGTTTAGACACAGCGAGAGAAACGAGGGAGGTAACTGTATAGCAGTACTGTATGTTAATATGAATATCTATCTATCTATCTATAGCCCGACGCCCTAATCCCACAAAGGGTGGCCGCAGACAAAACACCTCCAAGTCACTGTCACCCACCATTTGACTACCCTTCCCCCAACTCACCCCCCCTCCCTCATATACCTCTCTACTCCATCCCTCCACCCCACCTACATACACCCTCTTACCCAGTCTTTCATTCTCCATTCTCTTCACATGTCCGAACCACCTCAGTGTATTTCTCCAAATCTTCTCAACCACATCCACATCCACCCCACAATGTTCCTTCACTTCTTCATTCGTCAACCTGTCCCTCCACGTCACTCCACATGCTCCTCTCAAGTAACTCATTTCCATTGCTCTCACTCTTGACTTGTTCCCCTCTTGCAAGGTCCACGCCTCGCTTCCATACGTCAGGGTAGAGATCACAATACTATCATGCAGTGACTTCTTAACTTCCATACTCACCTCCCTATTTCTCATCACTGCTTTCAGTGTACCAACAACCATCCTTCCCTGCTGTACCCTTTCACGCACTTCATCCCCCAAAGTTCCATCCTTACTCATCACACTACCCAAGTACTTGAATGCACTCACATTCTCCATATCCTCACCATCCAACCTCACTGTACACTCTGTGACTTCATTCCTCTCAAACACCATAACTTTACTTTTGTTTACATTAACTTTCAACTTCCTCCTCCTACACACTGTCCCAAATTCATTCACCAATCCTTGCAACTCCCATTCATCTTCACTCAACAATACTGTATCATCAGCAAACAGCAACACCGGAATCTTCCAAATCTCACCCTCATTCATTAGAGCCACCCCCACATCGACTGCCCTACCTTGCATCTCCTTTACAACTCCATCCATGTATATATTAAACAGCCAGGGAGACATCACACAACCCTGTTTCAGTCCCACATTGAGATCAAAGAACTCACTCAGCTCACCATCCACTCACACCGTAGCCCTAGCTCCTTCGTACATACTCTCCACAGCACTCAACAATTTCCCCTCCACTCCATATATTCTTAATACCTTCCATATACCTTGCCTATCTATTCTGTCATAAGCTTTCTCCAAGTCCATGAAGGCAGCATACACTTTCCTTCCCTTCTCTATATACTTCTCCACTAAACATCTTAGAACAAATATCTGATCTACACACCCTTTTCCCTTCCTAAATCCCTCTTGTTCTTCTCCAAGTAGCTCCTCTGTCATATGCCTAACCCTATCAATGAGTATTCTACCATATATTTTACCAGTCACACTAAGAAGGCAAATACCCCTATGGTTGCCACATACTTCTCTCTCCCCTTTTCCTTTGTATAAAGAAACAATTATACCTGATTTCCAGTCTTCTGGAACCCTTCCCTCTTCCCAAGCCAATCTACACAACTTCCATATCCACTCCACAACAATCTCACCCCCATACCTCAACATTTCACCACACACTCCATCAATTCCTGGGGCCTTTCCCAACTTAATCTTCTTCATCGCTTCCACTACTTCCGCCCTACTGATCTCTTCCTCCCTCCTCTCATCTCTTCTTCTCCCAGCCATTCCCCAACCACTTATACTCGCACTGCTCTCACTCTCTACATTCAACAAATCCTAAAAGTGCTCTTTCCATCTCCTCAATTTCTCTCTTTTCTCCACCAACAATCTTTTATTCCTATCTTTCACTCCCCTACTATTTCACCTTTCACACTGCATTACTTTCTTTACCTCCTTCCAAAACAATTTCTTACTCTCCCTCCATTTCACACTCAGATTCCTCCCAAACTCTTCATCCACTTTCTTCTTACTCTCCTTCACCAGTCTCTTAACCTTCCTTCTCCTGCTCACATATACCTCTCTCTCATCTTCTCCCCTACCTCTACTCGCTAACCATTCACTATATGCCTTCTTCTTTTGTTCTACAGCTCATTTCACTTCATCATTCCACCATGCTGTCCCTTGCATCTCCTCCTCACTCCACAAACCCCCTCACACACTGCGCCTATCTCTTCCATGAATATCTTACATAAGTCTTCCACCCCTTCCATCTGCTCTAGCTCATACCTTCCCAATCTTTCTTCCACTATGCTCTTATACTCTGTCATTTTCCACTATCTTGCAATTTCTCCACTCTACTCACAGGAGCTGCTTCCTCCTGTCTTCCCCTTCGTCTCCTCAATCACTTTCTTTGCAGATCTACCTTGGCCATCACTAAGTGATGGTCCGAGACTCCATTCCCCCACCCTCTCCACACTCTTGCATCCAACATTTGTCTTCTCATTCGTTCATCCACACACGTAGTCTATCAATGCCTTTCGTTCAACAAGTTCACCATCCATCCTCCTCATTACTCTCCGTGTATACTGGTGGGTCATCTTATGACGAAAGTAGGTGTTGGCTATTGCCAACCCCTTACAAGCACAGATGTCCACCAAAGCACTACCATTCCCATCTACTTCAGCTGGCACACCCCACTGACCAACCACTCCATCCACTCGTACATTCCCAACTTTGCCATTCATGTCTCCAATCAACAGCACTCTCTCGCTCCTCTCAAACTTGTCCATACATGCTTCTACTCTCGCCTAAAACTCATCTTTCACTCTTGCCACTCGATCCTCTGTCGGGGCATACACACATACAATCACCCACGCTTGTATACCTACTTTCATCCTCACCCATACAATCCTTGCACCCACTGTTGCATACTCTCTTATATTCTCCTTCCACTTCTTGGTTATCATCAGACATACTCCCTCTCTTGCCCTCTCATTCTCATTGACTCCCGCACATATACCTAAACCATATTCCCATTCTCTCACCCTTTCACCTTTCCATTTAGTTTCAGTCAATCCACATATATACACTTTTGCATCCTCAAGCACCTGAACAATCTCTCTCTCTTTCACTTCATCATTCACTCCTCTCACATTCCACGTTCCCACCCTAAGAATGTCCTTTGTCCGTTCCTTAGTCGTCAACATATGGTCCGTCCGGGTCCGAGGCGCTTTATTCGTTTTTATAGTTAGTTCTTTTTACGAGGTGGGGCACTAACCCACCACCAACCCTTTTAGTCGCCTCATACAACAAGCAGGGATACTGGGGGAGTATTCTTGAAACCCCCCTACCCCTATACATACAATAACGTGTTGAGAGACAATTTGGGGGCTATGGATTTGCTAGTTAAGATAGGTACTGTACAGGTATGAGATCATGCTGCCTGGAAATCAGCATTATGGTTAAACACAGCAAACACATGCAAACAAAGCTAAGGCCATACAATGATGATGATGATAACTACTTCCACAAAGTAGAATGCACTCAGAGTGCATAAGTCCACCAATGCCAATAAAATTAAAGTTTTACTGCTGCAATTCTTCTTTCCTATCAGATATATACTTGTCATTCTCACATAGTCAGTTAAACCTAGTCTTAGTCAGTCATGTTACACAATCTCTGAGTACATACCTCTGCTAATGCCCCATAAACTTTTCATTTATTGCTGCAACCTGATCCAGATCCACTTCATAATCTAATAAACTCTTCCTTGACCCACTGCCCACCTTTCCAACACATTTCACTGAGATCCAATAACACTTTTTTGAAATATCTCGTAAACAAACAGATATGGGTGAATACGTAACCTTCGTCCAACTTTGATATCAAAGATAACTATTCAAAATATATATGAGCAAGAACTAACAGTGTAACTGAAATGACTTCCTGCGTTATGTCTGTGTTTCAAGATCTTATCTGTATAAAATGTGTGCAGTTGATTTTGCCTATGAGGAAAAACCTGGATTGTGTAGGACTGAATGTATGAATGATTATGTAATCCACTTCAGTGGTCCTGTTGTCTGATGCTTTTCCCATGATGGTAGTGGTGGCGGTTTGCAAAAAAAATCATTTATGAACCATCCACTCACTAGATGTAGTGCTGCTCTTGAATGTCTGCCCTTTCCTCTCCTCCATCTTTCCTGCCATCCTCTTCTGCCTTTCTTTCCTTCATTCTTTCCTTATCCTTCTGCCTATGGGTGACTTTACACTCTCTCTTCTGTCTTTCTCTCCTTCATTCTTTCCTCTTCCTTCTCCCTGTGGGTGACTCTACACTGAGTGGCAAGCCAAATGCTTTCCTGTACACCGGGAAACCATTTACTACACTGGGTAACCATATAACCAAATTACGGCACCTGGTGGTTTAGTGGGTAATAAAGGTGCTCAAATCAGATTGAGCCAGTTAATGTTTATATCCAAGGTGTGGTTGGGGTTTATTGCTCATGTAATGCCACCCAGGGATGAGTGAGGTTGGTCACTCTCATCTTTTAAAGTCATGACCAACTTGCCTAGCCCTGGGCTCCTACGCTCCTCTAGGGGCAATGTAGGACTGGATGATGAATGAATGAATGATGAATGAACAATGAACTAAACGCAGATGCACTGTGGCTCATGGCTGCATGAAACCAAATATAGGTTTCAGTTTATCATTTGGGAAAAAAAAAAAAAAAAAAAAAAAAAAAAAAGCATGGCATCTTATATTTGCATGCAACCATATGCAGGCTTCAGTTTATCCACGTCAAAAGAAAGACCAATATATACATCCAACACTGACTATACTTTATGCTTAAATTCTCTCCATTAAAACAATACTTGAGTAACGAACATGAATTAGTAAATATATTACTAACCCCTGACTATGATATCTGTCTCAAGTCTATCCTAGCTAATACCACACAATTTTCTTCAGAATAAGGTGACTTACTGTAATGAAGTTAGATACAAGCTCCAAAAACTCAATCACTACAGTGATACATTCTACCCTATACATGTATTCTTTCTTATGTCAAAATTTTATTTTGCTTGGGAGAGACCTTTTGCTATAAACAGATTAAAGATATGTGGGATGTTGGCAGTCCTTGTTATCAGTAACTTTTCTTAACATTATTTTTGCTACTAGGTCCTCAATAAATCAAACGAAATTGCCAGTTACAATTCCACTCCTACATATGAAGATGGTTTGTTCATTTTCCTCACAATTTAGACTAGCAACTGAATGTAAGAAGCTGTGATATTTCAAAACTCAAGCCTTAATTACAATGAGGACTGCCTGTATATATTTGGTTATTATCAGTACATGAATTATTCTTTGGTATTAGTCTGCAATTTCACATACAGAAAAGCAAGATAATATAAAACATCACCATCATATTCATCAAATTTGTGTTGCCCCATGAGAAGCATAGGAGCCCTGAGCTCAGCAAAGTTGAGTCCTGACATTCAGGATGAAAGTGACCAGCCTCACTCATCAGTGAGTGGCATTATGTGAGCAATAAACCCTAACAACCCCTTGGATATAAACCTACACAGGCTCAATCTGGCTGGAGCACCTTAATTGCTCACTAAACCACCAAGGTCCATAGTTTGGTTATGTTGTTAACATCCAGCATAGTAAATGGTTTCCTGGTGTACAGGAAATCATTTAGCTTATCACTCCAGGAGACCATTTGGCTTGTCACTCACAGGGTTGCCAAGGTCGCGGTTTTCCCGCCAAATTGGGCTCGTTTTGAAGCTCTTCCGCGGGCAGATTTTACCGGTCGCAGGTTGCGGTTTTTTGGGCTGGTTTGAAAACTGTCGCGGTTTTTTGGGCTAGTATGGAGTTAAATCACATCACGACAATATACTGAGAGAGAGAGAGAGAGAAAGAGAGAGAGAGAGAGAGAGAGAGAGAGAGAGAGAGAGAGAGAGAGAGTGTTTAAACATATGGCGGAGAGAGACCCCCTAATACTCCCACAGGGACCAGTGGATGCAGTCAGTGCGGAGACTCCGGAGAGAGTTTTGTTTTATCCCAATTATCGTTGCTAGCAAGCACTGCTGCAGTAGAGAGGATTTTCTCTCAGTATAATTTAGTGAAAAGTAAATGAAGAAACAGACAGCAACATGAAACAGTTGAAAACACTCTTCATGTTAGAGCAATATGCAGACATAAAATGTGTTGTAATGATTTCACAAACAAAATTATGTTAGCAAATTTCACATATGACGTACACAGCAACGAAGCACAGTGATGATGATCATATAGATTTTTGAATAATATAAGTGTGATGGAAAGTTGACTCAGAGGGAGAGAAAATACCTTCACTTGCATGTTGTATTACCTAGTGTAATGATAAGTATATTTCAACAGAATCATTGTTGTTTTATGGGCAATAGTGTTTTTATGGCAAATAGGGAAAGTTTAAGTGAATCAAGTGATCATTTCAGGCATTAATAAGGACCTATATATGAATTATTAATATAAAACACTAATTTCGCATAATAAGAGGATTTTTAAAATAATTATTGGTGTTGGGCTACTTTTGGGCTGGTTTTCAGTTGGGTTTCCGCGGGCAGAGCAGGGTGCGACTTGGCAACCCTGGTCACTCAGTGCAGAGTCACCCAAAGACTTAAGGAAGAGGAAAGAAAGAAGGGAAGAATGACAGAAGAGGAAGGAATGAAACATGGAAGGAACAGAGGAAAGGGCAGTCACTTGAGAGCAGCATTACATCAAGTAAAAAATAAATAAATAAATAACATATTGCTGATTTTGGAATTATCACATTTATCTATATGGAAGTGCTACCAATATCACCCACTCAAGCCAAAGATGTATAAGAACTGCTGTGGCTGACTGTAGTTGCAACTTTTTTTTTTTTTTTTTTTTTACCTTCTTGGATGGCCTTGATGAGAGTCCCTTCGATGAATGAGAAAGCCAGGGCGCTCTGTGCATGCTGAACTTGCTCCTTCAAGTTTGCTACTTTCAGCTTCAATTTATTCCATTTGCTTACAAGATGTTTTGGGTTTGTCATATCCTTCATATTAGCAATCTTTATCAGAGCTTTCTTCTGGACCTTTTCCATTAATGCAAACAAGTTATTCCATTTCTGGCCATGGAAGCAATTCATTATATGCTGAAGGAACTTGTTGTTCTTAGCTTCAGAGAATGTGGCTGCAAAGAGCTCTTCAAATTCCTGCCGGACTGGTGATACAATAGTCTTCATCTGAACTGGCTTGTAGCCGCCCAGGAGATCTGCTGAGTCACTCTGCTGATTCATGTTGATGACTCGCAGCCTATGTCTTGTCTGGTGAGCCAGATACTGTACAGTCGATGTCTTTCCTGTCCCTGTCTCACCTACTATCAAAACGGGTTCTTCATTCATTATGGCAACTCCAATTCTCTCCAAAAGACAGGCAGATGGTCTGGTAAATGAGAAGGTCACAGACTTTCTCTGATGAAATCCTAAAGAACTGCTGGGTTTAACTGATAAGTTGGCTCTCTTCCCAATTAGCAATGTATTAGACATCTGCTTCACCTCTGGTTTGTACTGAGTACAGTAGTGGTCCACCTCAGCTTTGGTACGATTCAAATAAGAGCCAATATGAAGGGCAAATTTGAAGTATGTTTGTAGGTCAGGTACTGCAGCACAGAAGCAATCAAGTGCTTCCTGAAAAATGACAATACTTATATTATTATACTGTACACGACAATATTCAAATGGTTAAATAATGTACTACAAAGCTATCATGGATTACTGGGATAACATATTGAACACATTTGCAAAGCAGTTCTGGATGTACAACAAAACAAAAGCCACATGGCATTAGACTAGCACACCTGGAATGCTCGACTTGCAAGTGTCGTGTCAGTGTTTTCAATGTGTGATGCGACTCGGGAACACCATTTCATGAAATCCCGAGTGGACACCAGGCGGCCAGACGTCCTCACTGTTGTCATATCCATCACCACTTCTTGACTTCCATCCTCTACATCATCCAAGTGCTGGCCAGCAGACAGCATCAAGTACACTGTCACCAGTTTATCTGACACTGGTATCAGTTTTGGCCATCTTAAAAAATAAACATTTCAATTAAAAAAAAAAAAAAATCCTTGGGATGATGAAGAAAGCAAAATACCTATACAAATCCGGAGCATCATAGCACAAGCATAGTGAAAGTATTCTAACCAATAATAATAAATTAATAAATGTCTGGCAAGTGCAGAAAAGGATGGCTGACGAGTGGTAATACACGTGAATCAAATATTCGCAGTAAGACAAATACAGTACTAGAGGCAGCATGTGAGAAAGATTGTAAGATATTTAAGGTATCTTTTGACTTGGAAAAGGCATGCCATGGTGAATAGGACTAGGATTATGAAAAGGAAAATAAGATCAGGACTATGACTATGATGATAATAAGGCATACCTGGTATTAACAAGGTGAAGCAGCTCTGAGCGTGTGAGAGTTTCAAGTGTGACCCGGGTCCAATGATTTTCCAGCAAGCCACCACACCCAGTATTCAGTTTGGCTCCAGCCAGTGTTCTCCGAGTGGTGAACAACTGAAAGTTTGGGTGGGCACTCATGTTGCCATGACCTGTAGGGAAAAAAAAGAGCTTACTGTACAGTAATATTCTGTAAACTAATGCTTTTTATTTTTTATTTATTTTTTTTTTAGAATTGCCTCATCAGAACCACAGGGGCTGAGGGTCAGGCTACTCAGTCCAGACATTTGAGGCAAGAATGACCAGTTGCCTTCCCATGAATGACATTATGTGAGCAATAAAGTCAATCACCCACTGGAATTAAACTCTAAACAGTCCACATCCAATTCAAGCACTTAAACCCACTACATCATAATGTAGAAGTATAGTAATCAAATACATCTACAATACACACAAGCTGACATACTGAATATGACAGAAAGACTGGATATAATGTTCCCGAGGCATTCCTTCATTTAAAAAAAATATATATATAAAAAAAAAAAAAATCTTTGCTCTACTTAATACTAACTGCCATCTCACACACATTCATGCTTCCGAACTCTACTGATTAACTTGGATTGTACAGCACTCATACAAAAATCATAACAGCCCCAACCACAAGTGTGTGTGTGTGTGTGTGTGTGTGTGTGTGTGTGTATTTACCTATTTGTATTTACCTATTTGTAGTATACAGGAATTGAGCAATGCTCGTGTTGTCCTGTCTCCATATCCACATTTATCAAGTCTACCTTTACACACATGAATGTTTTTCTCATGCACCACCTCTTTGTCTAAGTCGTTTCAAATATTTAAGAATATACCTAATTGTGATATACACGGAATGTACTATGCTCGTGGGTTTCCGTCGCTGTTTCTCAATAAGTCGAATTTAACTTTAAACTCGTTTAAGTTTTTAGACTGGACGATCTCTTTGTCCAGGCTATTCCATAAGTCTATACTTCTGTAAGGAAAGCTATATTTCTTGATATCCTTCAAGCAGCTTGACTTTTTCAATTTCATTCCATGTCCTCTTGTTGCTCTCTTATCCCATACAAACAGATCTTCTTTGTCAATTTTATCTACTCCCACCATGGTCCTGAACACCGCAATCATGTCTCCCCTCTTTCTCCTTTCCTCTAACGAAGGCAAATCCAGTTTTTCCAGCCTCTCTCTGTATGACAGGTCTGTCAGACTGGGGACCATCTTGGTTGCTGTTCTTTGTATTCTCTCAATCTTGTTTATATCTTTCTTTTTTGTGTGGGGACCACATTACCGCTGCATATTCTAACCTGGGGCGGATCATGGCCACTATCAATTTTTTCATCATTTCCTCATCCATATAATGAAATGCTACTCTTATGTTAGTCAAGAGCTTATAAGTCTCTCCAACTATCTTGTTAATGTGCTTTTCTGGTGACAAACTATCTTGGACCAGCACTCCCAAATCTTTCTCTTCTCTCCTTTTTGTGATTAATTCATTACCCAAAAAATAATTCAGTGATGGTCTCCTGGTACTTTTACCCATTTCCAATATTTTACATTTCTTTACATTAAATTTCATTTCCCACGTCCGGCTCCAATTGTGTATCCTATCCAAATCCTCCTGCAGTATTTTACAATCCTCCTCAACCTCTATCTTCCTCAAGATCTTTACATCATCAGCAAACAGACTCGCATAACTGTTCACTCCATCTACCATATCATTTACGTAAATCAGGAACATTACTGGCGCCAACACTGAGCCTTGAGGGACTCCACTTGTTACTTCCCTCCATCCAGACATCTTTTCCTTTATTACTGTCCTCATTTGTCTGTCTCTCAAAAAGTCTCTCATCCATTCCAGAAGTTTCCCCTTTAGTCCTCCTATATATTCTAGTTTCCACATTAGTCTCTTATGAGGTACCTTGTCAAAGGCCTTCTCTAAGTCTAAGTACACACAATCCACCCAACCATCTCTCTCCTGTACCACATCAATCGCTCTTGAGTAAAAGCTCAACAAGTTTGAAACACATGACCTTCCACTTCTGAATCCAAACTGAAATTCAGCCAAAATATTCATCTCTTCCAGATATTTTATCCATCTGTCTTTCAGGATTCTCTCACAATTTTGCGACCATGCTGGTTAGAGACACTGGTCTATAATTCAGGGGTTCTTCCCTGTTTCCTCCCTTGTAAATTGGTACCACATTTGCCCTCTTCCATTCTTTTGGCACTTTCCCCTCTTCCAGTGAGCATACAATTAAGCTGTGAATTTTATCCGCCAGTTGTTCTCTGCATTCCTTCAGTACCCAATTCGAAATTCCATCAGGTCCTGGGGCTTTCCTTACATCTTGAGTTTCCAGTAATTTATACACTTCCTGCACCTCCACTTTTATATCTTTCATCACCGGAACATTTCTAATCACTCCCTCCCCTTCCACAAGCTCCTTTTCTTTAGTGAAAACTGACTGGAAACGTTTGTTCATTATTTCTGCTTGCATTGCCACATCCTTAAAGACCTCTCCATCTACTTTCAGCTTGGTGATTCCTTCCTTTTGTTTCAGTTTGCCATTAACAAATCTGTAAAACAGTTTGGGTTCATCCTTGCATTTGTCAATTATACCTTTTTCAAAATTCCTTTCTTCTTCCCTACGTATTCTTGTGTATTCGTTTCTTGTTCTTTTATATTCTTCCTTTGTTCTGTCGTTACCTCTCTTTCTCCAATTGTTCCACGCCTTATCTGTCTATTTTTGTTCTATCATACACCTTCTATTAAACCACTCCTTTTTCCTGTTTTCTTTCCCTCTTACTCTTGGTACAAATTTTTCCACTCCCAAATTATAGAGGTCTAGAAAGATATCCCACTTCCTCTGTATCTCTCTTGTTTCTCTGAATTTTCTCCAATCCGCATTTTCAAAAAGTTTCTCAATCCTGTAAAATTTGCTTTGCCAAAGTTGTATCTTCCTGTCTATGAAACTCGTCTCTGGCTCGACGTTTCCTATTAACATCTGGAACTCAATGACCACGTGATCACTTTTTCCCAAAGGACAGAGATATTCCAATGATTCTATTACATCGGGTTCTTTGGTGAACAGTAAATCTAACCTTGCTGGTGTGTCCTCACCTCGAAACCGTGTCTCTTCTTTGACCCACTGCGTCATCACATTATTCATTATTATATTTAATAACATAGTACCCCACGAATCCTCGCCGCCTCCCGAGTACCATTCCTCCCAGTTCACCTCTTTACAATTAAAGTCACCCACCAAAATTATATTATTGCTCTTCTCAATTATTTTTTGCAAGTAGCTAGCCATATCTGACAACATCTCATGGTATTCGTCATCCTTCCATGCTCTCGTCTTTGGGGGAACATACACTACCGCCATATCTCTCTTAACATTCTCTCCAGTTTCTAATTTCATATATATCACTTCAGCCCTGCCTTCTCCCATTTCCACAGTATCTACATTTATGTTGTTCTTCACTGCTATCATCACTCCTCCTCCCTATTTTCTTTCCTGTCTTTTCTCCACAGTTTGTATTTACCATCTCCCAAATGAACATCAATATCTTCTCTTAATTTGGTCTCTACAAGGCACATGACATCAGGTTCATGTTCTCTCAAGAAATCATTAATTTCGATCCTTGTCGATATGAAACCATCAACATTAGTATATATCACCTTCAAATTATTTTTGACATTATTAATACCCTCTTCTCTCCTACTCTCTGTCCGTACCACTTCTTCAACTTCTGATCTTTCACAACCATCCCCCCTAGTTTCCTTCACTTCTATTTCCTTAAATACCATTTCCTTACTTTCATATCCAATACTCTCCAAAAAAAGTATTAAGTTCTTCCTCTGTCCTCTTATCATTTTTTTCCTTACTTCTTCCTTTAATGATTTTAAAACTTCTCTTTCTTCTTCATTCAGATCTTTTCTTGTTATAATATTTTCCATCCCGCCTCTTTGCTTAATTTCCAGGTCACTTTAAGTATCTCATTTATTACACTTTCTGATGTAAACTTGACTCTCATTGGTCTTGTTTCCCCTTTCTTATAAGGCCCTATCCTCCTTACTTCCTCAATTTCTTTTACCCACTTGTCTCCTTCGGGTTCAATCTTGCCTAATATTCCTCTCACCATGTTCGTGTCTTTCTCGAGTCTTGCGAACCTAACCTTTTCTTCCTCTTCCCTGTTTCCAAATACTACCACACATCTGTTCCTTTCTACAGTTTCTCTCACTATTTTCTCTTTTTTCTTCAGTATTTTCACTACATTTTCTTCCATTTCTTTCTTGTTCATTTCCCTTTCTTCCTGGATGATCTCTCTTAAGCTGACCACTTCTTTCTGTTCTTCTTCTACGTGTGCCCACTTTGCCTTGTGTTCTTCTAGTACATTACTCACCTTCTCCGTGTGTGTGTGTGTGTGTGTGTGTGTGTGTGTGTGTGTGTGTGTGTGTGTGTGTGTGTGTGTGTGTGTGTGTGTGTGTGTGTGTGTGTGTGTGTGTGTGTGCGTGCGTGCGTGTGATGCATGAGTGTACAGTATGTGTGCATCTATGTGTGTACAAAGTCCTCATTATAAGTCAGGGATGCACTCTATATTACCACAACTTTGTTTCTATACAACTGGCCATTGTTATTGTTGTTGTTCCTAAACCCATTCAGTGCCAAGTCCGTACCTGGTACGGACAGCTTAACATTGCCAGCCATGCCAGGTCCATACCTGGTACGGACAAACATTGCCAGCCATGCCAGGTCTGTATGTTGTACGGACATGGTTTTGGGGACATTTGCGAGAAATTTATGCAGTCTGCCCTAATTGCCTGACAAAAAACAGGCGCAGATATCTTCCCCAACCCTGCCTATGAGCAGGAGGGGGATCAGTGGTGGGGGTGGGGGGATAGAGGTCCTGCCTGTCTGACAGGTCAGTCTCTGAGTGAATATGAGCTGTGCTTTCCTCAGTGCTTCACAAACTACCACACAAGTCTGTGTGTGAGAATGTAAATAGTGTGTATAATGAGCATAATATAGGTACCTGAGAATGTAAATAGTGTGTACAATGAGCATAATATAGGTAAAGAGGAGTAGACTGTAGCACCAGTCAAGCAGGGCAATACTCCCAAGGTGAATGGAAAGCTGATGACAGAGAGAGCTGGAGCTCCCGTTTCATCAGCCCTCGGGACTTAGTTCCTGACCATCCCCCTTTGCTGAACTTTTTCAGTGTATCAGTAACACAGAGTAGGCCAGTATGCTCTCCAATACAAGTTTCTCTGTCAACACCAAACTACATGCACAGTACACACTACACTTCCCTTTCAAAATTTAAAAAAAAAAATGGAGTCTAATAACCAAGCGTTGGAGTCCCGGGGGGGGGGGGGCATAAATGCCCCCACCATCCACCCATCCACCCCTCTCCCTGTGACGACTCAACGAGCTGCCTGGAACCACCGTCTCACTCACTTCTTCATTTCTGCAACATTCTCGGCCTTTCCTCTAACTTTCTCCCTGTTGAGCACCAACTCTCCTCCTCTAAACCTCACCTTCTCTTCTTAAATGAGACTCAGCTGTATGAGGCAACTGATAGCAAACCCTTTTCTCTACTCTCTTATTTTCTCTGTACTCATTTCAGAGCCAAAGGTGGCTGTTCTGTATGTGTACGCAACGACTTACCATGCTCCCGTGTTCCTGAACTTGATTCTTCTGAAATCTCCACTCTCTGGCTTCGGTTTTCCTGCCATTCTCTGACTAAATAGATCTGTGCTACTTACTCATCCTCTAATTCTACTGACTATGAAAAATTCTTCGACTATCTTATTTCTACGATGGAACACATTCTATCCATTTTCTCCTTTCTCTGAACTCTCTGTTCTAGGAGATTTCAATGTTCACCAACATCTTTAGCTCTCCTCTCCTTTCACTGATCTACCTGGTGAACAAGCCTATATCTTTTCTATCCTCAAAGACCTACAGCAGCTTGAACAACACCCTACCCATATCCCTGACTGCCTTGGAGAGGGTTCCAATATATCTGACCTTCTGCTTACACTTTTAATCTTTCCTCTCCATTGGGCTCCTCCAATCACAACTTAATTATCTTAACCTGTCCAATCAGTCCGGTACGGCGTGTGGACCCTCCAAAGAAACATGAATTGTGGCACTTTGGAGCTGCTAATTGGGAGGCCCTCAGGGAGTACTTCTTTGATTTTCCCTGGAATGATTTCTGTTTCCATGAGAGGGAGCCATCTCAGTGTGCCTTGCGCATTACGGAGGTTATTCTCTTGGGCATGGAAGCATACATTCCCTTCTCATATCCTTTGACTAATGCAAGAAAGCCATGGTTTAATCATGCTTGTTTCAATGCTTTCCACAACAAGGAGAGGGCCTATAAACAGTACCAGAGCCAATCCAACCCTGAATCACATCTTTTTTATAGTTCTGGCCAGAACTGTGCTAAGTCTGTTCTTTCCTCTGCTAAAAATAATTTCATCCATACTAAATGCTCTCAACTATCAAACTCAAATTCTTCCCGCTCCTTCTGGCACCTTGCCAAAAACCTTTCTAACAACTTAATCTCATCATTCTTCCCCTTCCCTCCTCTTTTCTACTCTAATTGCTCTGTCGTTGTTTCTTCTACTGATAATGCATATCTCTTTGCTCAGACTTTCTCCTCCAATTCCACCTTAGACAATTCCAGTGCTGTTCCTCCATCACTTCCCCCCTCTGACTTCCTCATGGCTGGAATTAAAATTGTTTCAGCTAATGTACTGTCTGCCATCACTGGCCTCAGTACTAACAAGGCATATGGGCCTGATGGAGTCCCTCCTGTTGTCCTCAAGAGCAGTGCTTCTGTGCTTACATCCTGCCTAAGTAAACTCTTTTGCCTTTGTCTATCAACTTGTACCTGTCTTTCTTGCTGGAAGTTTGCTCTCATTCAGCCAGTCCCAAAAAAGGATGACCATTCCCAACCCTCTAACTATCATCCAATTGCTTTAACATCCTGTGTTTCAAAAGTTTTCGAGTCTATTCTTAGGAGAAAAATTTTAAAGCATCTTTCCTATCACAACCTTCTTTCTGATCGTCAGTATAGGTTCCGTCAGGGACGCTCCACTGGCAATCTTCTCATCTACCCTTCAGACTCCTGGTCATCCTCCTCTCGGGACTATGGCGAAAGCTTTGCCACTGCACTTAACATCTCAAAGGCTTTCGATGGAGTCTGGAATAAATCTTTAATTTACAAACTGACCTCTTATGGTTTCCATCCTTTTATCTGTGCCTTCATCTATAGCTTCCTTTCTGGCCGTTCTATAGCCGCTGTTGTAGACGGCCAACATTCTTCTCCTATATCTATCAACAGTGGTGTTCCTCATGGCTCTTTCCTATCACCAACTCTATTCCTTTTATTCATCATGACCTTCTAAGCTGTACATCTAACCCTATCCACTCATATGCTGATGATTTCACCCTTCACCTTTCCATTCGGTTCCTCCAGAGTCCACCTCAGCAGTTACTTCAACATACAAGGGATGAGGCTATAGCACACCTAATGTCTGACTTAGCTTGTATCTCTGACTGGGGTAAAAATAATCTTGTTGTTTTTAATGCATCACAGACTCAGTTCTTATGCCAATCAACCTGACAAAATCTTCCACAGGTGTACCCACTGATGTTTAATAAATATCCAGCTCAATCCTGCATCATCCTTCAACATGATTGGGGTTTCTTTCACTCGGGACATATCTTGGAAAGATCATATTACATATCTTGTAAAATCTGCTTCCAAGAGATTACGTGTGCTAAGCCGACTCTGTATCTTCTTTACTCCTGCACAGTTGTTGACTTTATACATGGGTTTCATTCGCCTCTGTATGGAATAACTCTCATGTGTGGGGAGGCTCCCCATATACAGCTCTTTTCAACAAGGTGGAGTCAAAGGCTTTTCATCTCATTAACTCTCCTCCTCTTACTGGCTCCCTTCAACCTCTGTCCCTTCGCCGCACTGTTGCATCTTTATCTCTTTTCTACCGCCACTTCAAGGGTCACTGCTCCTCTGAACTGTCTTCTTGCATCCCTCCACCTCTACGACAGGTGCTCGTCTAGCAACAAACTCTCATCCCTTTTCTGTCCAACTCTCTAATGCAGGAGTTACTGTTACTCCCAGTCTTTTATTTACACAACAGGTCAGCTCTGGAACTGTCTCCGCCTGTATGTTTTCCCTATTTTCTATGATCTCCAGTCTTTCAAACGCAGTGCGTCAGGGCATCTCAAAATTAACGGATCTTGAATTTGGCTCTCTTTTGTATTGTTTTTGTTTTTTTCTTGGAAGGAATGGTTTGTGGGCTCCTGGGCTTTGGTTTCTTCTTCCTTGCATAAAAAAAAAAATAAACAAATAAATAAGTCATGAAATCAAGTAATGTAAGGTTTATAGTGTAAGTAATAATTTAGCAAATATACAGTGACTGTGTTCAAAAATAGTGTATATAGTGCCTTATCGACCATTAATGGTGCCTTAGAACAATATACAACATAAGTGAATGCGAAAATACGTCACACTAGCACAAAACCACAACTTCACATCGTAATAGTTCCTGGTGTGGCTACTTTATGTCAGCCAGGTTGCACTTGCAAACACCATTTAGTCCATGTATCCATGGTAGGTGGTTGCAACTGTCATCCACTCACTTGATGTAGTGTTGCCTACTTCTTCCTTAGCCTTTATCATTCTTTTTCTGTGCCTGCCCTCCTCTCTTCCTATTTCTCTCATCTTTCCTGTCGCTTCTTATTGCTTTTCTTTCCGTTATAGGTGGCTCTACATTGAGTGACAAGCCAAATGCTTTCCTGTAAGCCAAGAAAACATTTACAACACTGGGTGGTAACCATATAACCAAACCATACATGCTCCCTACATGTCAGCAAGTGGGTTGGTGGAGGGTTAGTGCCCCTCCCCATAAAACAAGTAACTCAGAGTCAAGTGGCCACCCCTTAGGGGATTATGGTGTCTGGCTATAGATAGATAGATAGATCCGCCCAGTTCACAACAGTCGCTGACGGTTTTTTAACCCCTAAACCGCAGAGTTGTTTTTGCCCGACTTGCGTGTCTCGTGGGCATATTCGCACTCCGACAGACTCTCTAAAAATATTTGCCAAAAATCAGTTATTAGTCCTAGAATATTATAATTACATATGCATATGGCACATACCTTCAGGTTTCTCCTGGGGTGTTTGTTGAGCCTTCGTCGAGTACTCTAGGACTTGTGGAGACCTCTGAAGTTGGGTACCGAAGTCTCCACTTTACACTTCCCGACAACCCGTAATATGATTACCACAGCCTGATGTTATCACTAGAAACACTATTCTATGATTCTCAAATAGTTTGGAATCCATACTTAAAAAAAAAAAAAAAAAAAAAAAAAAAAAAAAAAAAACACTGAAAGCAATAAAAATTACAAGCGCATATGACCTTCTCACTCGCACTCGTTCGCCGCTGGTGTTCTGTCATTTGTTATTCATAAAAACACTCACAGTTTATATTTCTATTACTATATAACACTTATATATATCTACAGTCCTTAACCATAAGTTTCATTCAGCAATAGTAGTTTATTGTCACTGTAGGCATTCAATTTCTCTTTCAGTAAAATATGTAGCATTCACTTTCTCGTCCTGTATACTAGTGTTGAGAGTGAATCTGTCACTTTCATTTTCACTTTCATAACTCAGTATTCATACATGCTAGAGTGAAACTTTCACTTTCATTACTCCTAATATATATACTGGTATTCTTAAATTACTACTCATTTACATTTCTATTTACATTCTCTATTTTATTTACATTATTTACATTTCTATTTTATTAACACTGTGTTATGCAGTCACTTGCAGTAAATTATAAAACTATTTTCCACTGTTCACTTATATTTACATTCATTGCTTTCATTTGCTGTTTGCACATTATTTACACATTATTTACATTTCCACTTGCACTGTTTTACTCACCAGATAGATCGTAGTCACTGTCTATAATTTTCATTGACAAATTAGCCAATTCACGTTCCAGTCACTTACCTCTTCACCTCTTTCCACACAATGTTTAGTAGGGGGTAGAGGTCACAGGGCCCTTTGAATGAGGCTAAAAAGCAGCGTAAATGGGCAGGCGCGAATCCGACGTGCTTCCACCTTGCAAGACGACAATAAATTGAATACAGTGTGGTGGCCTGCCTGCCTAGGGGAAGTGCAATGCTGCCAGTGTCAGTGGGGTGAAAGCTGCTAATATATACACTATGAAATGACTGGCAGGAAATCTAGACAATACATAATAAATTAAGTAGTTCCAGGTGAATGTAAATATCACTTAGGCTTCTCCCTTCCCTCCTTATATATATTTTTATTACGAAAATAGATTATACGGCATATTTTAAGGGGAAATAAACAGCGAAAATTAGCGAACGAGTGCACGTGAGGTGTTGTCAGGTGATAATTAGCCAATTCCAGGTGTGTGGCACTATCACTTACCTTATTTCTTTCTTGTATATATTATTTGGTATAAGAATAGGGCATAGGGCTTATTTCAATGGATGAAATCAGTGGAAAATTCCAGGGAAGATTTACTTAGCGTAGCATGGCCGGGCAGGCGAGAGGAGAGGGTAATGGAGGGGAGGTAGGGAGGGGAGTCAAGAACGGGGAGAAATGGCTAAATTGTCAACAATGGATGGGAGTACAGATGAGATTAGGAGTGCTGACTTGTGTTGGACATTGGCAGTACTGATAGATGATACAAGCCACCACTTGAAAGCCCGGGCGAATTCAAAATGACACAGGATCACAAAAGTGACGCCACGCGGTATGATCCCTTGCTCCCAAGCATCACGAAAGTGACGCCCTACGGTTAAGGGGTTAAAGCAGTCATCTGACACAATCGGGCTGTGTCGAGGCCGATGGAGTCTAGGGGGATGACATGCCAAAGGTCACTGGAAGTCCCACGACAAGGAACACCTGTTTTCAGCCTGAAAACAGCCCAGGTGAACCCTTTTATTATCACTAGGCTCATTTTTTTATACAATCGAGGTCCATTCAAAAAAAAAAAAAAAAAAAAAAAAAAAAAAAAAAAAAGCTGGCATAGGAGGTCACAGCCTTCCAGATCTTTGGCACAGGGAGATAACTGTCCGGCAAAGGGTATGGCACGGTATAGGTTAACTCTGGTCCATCTGGCTGTGTAGATGCATCAACTACAGGTAAGCGACTGCTTCTTTACAGTCAACCTACAGGTACAATATAGTATATAAACCATGTAAGGATCCAGAGTCACCCTTGTGTTAGACAGCACCTCACTAAGGTCAGATTAGGGTCTTTCCCATGATACGGTGCAGGGAAATATACGGTGGTTTGGCTCCCAAGTGAATGCCTCAACTGTTCTGCTCAGAGTGCACAGCACAACCGCATAGAGGCTCCTCATCAGTGATCACATGAGTTCAATGACAATCTGAATTGGAAATGATTGGGAACACAGGTGAACTGGAACTGAAGAAAGAAAAATATCAAACGAAATGAACTGGAAGTAACTCAATGAACTGATGTGAACTGATGTTATAGATTTTCCTTTCAATCTTCATTCAGGCTGCCTGAAGTTCACGTTATCTGAATCTGACTTCATATTGCAATTTTCCTAAGCTATACTTCATTTGAACTTATAATTTCATGAATTTGTTCTGTTGTTTTGGAGTACTCCTGCTAGTTTGGGTGGGATGTTTTATTATTTTTATGCATGAGAGATGATATCCCATGCTCTCAGCATTTGGTTACTGACTAGTTTTTTGCCTTCTTAATTTGCATCTCATGGTGGTAGGTGGTGGCAACCACCATCCGCTCACTTAATGTAGTGCTGCCTACTTCTTCCTTCACCTTTATTATTCTTTTATGTGTCTACCTTTTTCTCTTCCAATTTCTCCCATCTTTCCCATCATTTTTTATTACTCTCCTTTCTTTTTCAGGTGCCTTTGCATTGTGTGACAGGCCTAATGATTACCTGTAAGCCAGGAACCAAATAAAATGCTGGTTGGTAACTTTATAACCAACCCATACGTGTTCCTAACATGTCAACAAGTGAGTTGGCAGAGAGTTAGTGCCCCTCCCTGTAAAACAACTAACTCAAAGACAAACACCCACCCTTTACAGGATTATGAAATCCAGCTACTGACAGTGAGAGATAGTGTTGTTCTTGAAAACTATTTCTTGCATTCCTTCATTGTCTTAACCTCTGTTGGGGTGATTCTTCGTAAGTTACCTTACCTACCCTGAGTCACTATTTTACAATCAACGTAAACTGTAGCTACCTCTTATGAGGCTTGCAGCTTAGCCCATGCAGATCATCACTATGCCTTATATGAGATCTTCAGCTTGGCATACAGTGGTGAAATAAAAGCAGTACACCCTCTCTTTACCAGATCAATTATGGGGAAGCCCGATCCGATAAAACCGATACTGCAATCTGGGAAGACCGATGGTCCCCCTGAAATACGTTTTCAAGCTGATAATAGAAAATAAATAAGTCATCATCATTAATCCTGTGTTGCCCCATGAGAAGCGCAGGAGCCTGGGGCTAGGCAAGTTGGTCTTGACATTTAAGATGAGAGTGACCAGCCTCACTCATCCTTGAGTGGCATTATATGAGTAATAAACCCCAACCTGGAATGATTATTGCTTCCATGGCCGGGAGCCATCTGAGTGTGCCTTGCGCATTACGGAGGTTATTCTCTCGGGCATGGAAGCATACATTCCTTTCTCATATCCTTTGACTAAAGCAAGAAAGCCTTGGTTTAATCACGCTTGTTCTAATGCTATCCGCAACAAGGAGAGGGCCTACAAGAGGTACCGGAGCCAACCCACCCCTGAATCACATCATCTTTACGTTTCTGCCCGGAATCGTGCTAAGTCTGTTCTTCGCTCTGCTAAAAATAATTTCATCCATACTAAATGCTCTCAACTCTCCAACTCGAATTCTTTCCGCTCCTTCTGGCACCTTGCCAAAAACCTTTCTAACAACTTTACCTCATCATCCTTCCCTCCTCTTTTCTACTCTGATGGTTCTGTAGCTATTTCTTCTACTGATAAAGCAGATCTCTTCGCACAGACTTTCTCCTCCAATTCTACCTTAGACAATTCCGGTGCTGTTCCTCCATCACTTCCTGCTTATGACTTCCTCATGGCTGACATTAAAATTTCTTCAGCTGATGTATTTTCTGCCATCACTGGCCTCAATACTAACAAGGCCCATGGGCCTGATGGAGTCCCTCCTGTTGTTCTCAAGAACTGTGCTTCTGTGCTTACACCCTGCCTAGGCAAACTCTTTTGCCTTTGTCTGTCAACTTGTACCTTTCCTTCTTGCTGGAAGTTTGCTCTCATTCAGCCAGTCCCAAAGAAGGGTGACCACTCCCAATCCTCCAACTATCGTCCAATTGCTTTAACGTCCTTTATTTCAAAAGTTTTCGAGTCAATTCTCAATAGAAAAATTTTAAAGCATCTTTCCTATCACAACATTCTTTCTGATCGTCAGTACGGGTTCCGTCAGGGACGCTCCACTGGTGATCTTCTCTCCTACCTTTCAGACTCCTGGCCATCCTCCTTTCGGGACTTTGGCGAAAGCTTTGCCATTGCACTTGACATCTCAAAGGCTTTTGATCGAGTCTGGCATAAATCTTTAATTTCCAAACTGCCCTCTTACGGTTTCTATCCCTCTATCTGTGCCTTCACCGCTAGCTTCCTTTCTGGTCGTTCTATAGCCGCTGTTGTAGACGGCCATTGTTCTTCTCCTAGATCTATCAACAGTGGTGTTCCTCAGGGCTCTGTCCTATCACCAACTCTCTTCCTTCTATTCATCAATGACCTTCTAAGCTGTGCATCTAACCCTATCCACTCACACGCTGAAGACTCCACCCTTCACCTTTCCATTTGGTTCCCGCAACGCCCATCTCAGCAGTTACTTCAACAAACAAGGGATGAGGCTATGGCACACCTAATGTCTGACTTGGCTCGTATCTCTGACTGGGGTAAAAATAATCTGGTTGTTTTTAATGCAGCAAAGACTCAGCTCTCACACCTATCAACCCGTCAAAATCTTCCACAGGTATACCCACTAATGTTTAATAATATTCAGCTTAATCCTGCATCATCCTTGAACATGCTTGGGGTTTCATTTACTCGGGACTTATCTTGGAAAGATCATATTACATCTCGTGTAAAATCTGCTTCCAAGCGATTGGGTATGCTAAGCCGACTCCATTCTTTCTTTACCCCTGCACAATTGTTGACTCTATACAGGGGTTTTATCTGCCCCTGTGTGGAGTACAACTCTCATGTGTGGGGAAGGCCCCCACACACAGCTCTTCTCAATAGTGTGGAGTCAAAGGCTTTTCGTCTCATTAACTCTCCTCCTCTTACTGACTCCCTTCAACCTCTGTCGCTTCGCCGCACTGTTGCATCTTTATCTCTTTTCTATCGCTACTTTAATGATCACTGCTCCTCTGAACTGTCTGCATGCATTCCTCCACCTCTACGACAGGCGCGTAGCACCCATCTGGCAGCAAACTCTCATCCCTTTTCTGTCCAACTCTCTAATGCAAGAGTTAACTGTTACTCCCAGTCCTTCATATATGCAACAGGTCAACTCTGGAACTGTTTCCCTCTGTCTGTATTTCCTGCTGCCTATGATCTCCAGTCTTTCAAACGCAGTGTGTCCAGGCATCTCGAAATGAATGGATCTTGAATTTGGCTCTCTCTTGTATTTTGTTTTTCTCTTGGAGGGAACTCTTATTGCGGGCTCATGGCCTTTGGTTCCTTCTTCCTCGCATTTAAAAAAATAAAAATAAAAAAAAATAAAAAATATATATATATAAAACTGCAAAGGCTCAATCCAGTTAAAACACCTTAATTACCCACTAAACCAACAGGTGCCATAATCTGGTCATATGGTTACCACCCAGTGTATTACAGTACAATCCCAGTTAACTGGGAGGCTTGGGGAATTTACCTTACCGGTTACAGATTTTCCCCGTATTTCTGATATTCAAATCAAGTCTATACAAAGGCTGTAATTCTCACAGAAGTAAATACAATTCAGATACTCACCACTCACATCAAGGGCCATGCTAAGAGATTCCACCTGAAAAATTGCCTTGTAAACACACACCATGGTCATAATGAACATGCATGCAATGCCTAGCAGTACTGCAAAATGCACAACTCTATTGTTAAGTACCGAAATATTCGGTGTATGTACTGTACTCATGGAAATGGAAAAATAAATAAAATCTTGAACATTTATTGGTGAACCGATGTTATGTTAAGACTGCACTGCAGAATTATTACGACACTTGTGCCCCCACGTGAGCTTTGTTTACGGTCCCGGCCCCAACTAACCGCCACCATTCCACCCCTCACCCACCAGTCAGCTGTTTTGCACCATTCTGTTAACTACCGAAGTATTCGTTGTATGTACTGTACTCATAAAAATGGAAAAATAAAGAAATAAAATCTTGAGGAGGCAATGGAAAGAGTGCTGTCTAATGTTCATTCAGTTTGGTGCAGACAACTGGAGGTAAAAGTTTATGAGAGTATGCTGGCCTACTCTCAGTGTTAATGAAAACAATGAAAATGTTCAGCAAAGGGAGATGGTCAGGAACAAGTCCAGAGACCTGGTGAAATGGGACCTCCAGCTCTCCCCGTCAGCAGCTTGCCATCCACCTTGGGAGTAACACCAACTGGTACTACAGTCTACTCCCTCATTCAAACCTAAGGAGTGTTACTGTACATACTACCTTAACAGTTTCAACATGTTCTATGCTTGATAATCTATTTACATTGGTTCATGGAGGAGGTACATGATGCTCTGGAGGCTCTGAACCTTAGGTAAGCTGGTTTTGTACTTGGGTTGGGTGCAAATACCCTCCAAATGGTTCAATTCTTGGGATATCTGGTCATGTACTTCCAACAAACCCATATTAGAATCCTAGTTAAATAATAAATTACCTAACAATACGATTTGGGGCAATGCATCCCTATCAATATGATAAAGATGCCTGAATCTCTTCCAATCATATTAAACCTTCACAGTAAAAGCTACTTAAATGATGCATTAGCTTAGGTATTGTAAATAATCTGACTTGATCCTACAAGAATTAAACTGAAACAATGATGTTCTATGCACTATTTTTACTTTCTGGTCTCTCCTCATGTGCATCTCACCTGTGAACAAGTTTGCTCATGACCAAACTTTCCTACCTGGAATTGGGAGAGTTCTTGACTCCAAAAGTGGGACAAGAATTGAGATCACATCCATTGGTGCAAAGTCAATGTCCTCCAGTAACAGCCAGTAGCCCTTTGTGACAGCCTATGGACACAGAGTACAAAGGATTACAAGAAATGATTAACAAATTCTGTGCACATACATGACACACCTGGTGACAAATGAAATAAAATAAGTCCAGAGATAAAGTCTGTAAACTTTATTTCTGTTGTAACCTGTAACAAACCATTTAATTTTAATAATTAACATACACTCAATCCTCGTAAATCACAGCAATATGGGTCTGGACCACTGCCATGATTTACGAATTCCGTGATTTATGAATAACAACTCATGTGAAAAATTAATTTAAGACTAGACTTTGGCCAACCCGCCCCCACAGCACCCTACCTACACCAATCTAGGCACGATCAAACAGAAACATACAAATTTAGGAATATTCAGTGCATGTATTAAATAGAAATAAGCTATGTTACGGGATCTCACCTTAATCCTATGACGAAATTGCTTACGTGAATGGAGTGAGGTGGTGCTGGGAAGAACTTAGAACCTCTCAGCACTTGTTCTTCCCAAACTCTTTCGCCAGCTTTGAAAACTCTCCCCTCTCAACACAATGAATGAGCTCCAAACATTGACTGTACAAAAACTGCGGCAGCTTCTTGACGCCATACTGCTTAGAGTGCTTCATTGGGGGGTCGGGAGGGGCCATGGTAGGTAGGAGGCGGTGGGGAAGTTGCACAAAAAAGGCAGGTTACTCTCGTACTCCACGGCGACGGTCTGTAGTGTGCGGACTGGCGGGACAAGAACAACAACATGGCAGCATTAGTATGCACATATGCTACCAAGGACGCGCGGTAATTGGTTGCATTTCAGTTTGAATGCCACGGTTTATGATTCTCCTCAGAAAAGGTCCACTTGGGTGCCTAGATCCACGATTTTCGTGACTTAACAGTGATTTAAGGTTGCCGGCAGTCTGACGGCCACCTACCCGTGATTTACGAACACGCGATTTACAAGGATTGAGTGTATAAGAGCTCAGTGGTAGGTGGGGGCACAAATCATCCACCCACTTAGTGTAGTGCTACTCTGTTTTTAGGGTGGCTCTAACCTGAAAGGCCAGCCAAATAATTTCCTGTAAACCAGGAAATCATTTACAATGCTGGGTGGTAACCTTATAAGTAACCAATACGTGTTCCCTATGTGATAACAAGTGGGTTGGCGGAGAGTTAGTGACCCTCCCCGGAAAACAACTAACTAAAATACGAACAAGAAGCCTCGGACTAGGATTGACTAACAGGTGACGACTAAGGACTGAACAAAGGACATGGCGTGAATTGCAATATGGAATGCAAGGGGTGCAAATGATGAGGTGAGAGAGAGAGATTGTCCAGGTGCTTGAGGTTGCAAAAATGAATGTATGAGGATTCTGAAACTAAATGGAGAGGTGAAAGTGTGAGAGAATGTGAGTATGGATGGGGTATATGTGCAGGAGTGGGTGAGAATGAAAGGGCAAAAGAAGGAGGGTGTATTGTTGTGTGCTACAAACAGAAGGAGAATACAGTATATGAGTGTATAAATCAGTTGGCTCAAGAATTGTGTGGGTAAGACCGAAAGTTGGACTACAAATGTGGGTTACTGTGCGCATGTGTATGCACAAATGCAAGATTGTGCAAGCAGAGTGAAAGAAAAGTTCTGGACAAATGTGGAAGCGTGCATGGAAAAGTTTGAAAGGAATGAGAGTGTTTTTGATTGGAGATATGAATGGAAAAGTAGGGAATGTGAAGGTGGATGGAGTAGTGGGTGAGTGGGGTGTGCCTGCAGAAGTAGGTGAGAATGGCAGTGCTCTAGCGGACATTTGTGCCGGGAGGGGGATGGTGATAGCCAATACCCTCTTCAGACACAAAATGATCCACAGGTATATGTGGCGAGCGATGAGATGGGTGGGTGGTGAACTAAATGAACAGAAGGCAATGACTGATCATGTGTGTGGATGATAGAATGAGATGGTGTGTAATGGATGCAAGATCATATAGAGGTTGGGGGAGTGGACTTTCTGACCACCACTTGGTGATGGTGAAAGTCAAGGTTGAAATGATGTGGAGAATTAGAAGAAGGGAAGGACAGGAGGAAGCAGTTCTTACAAGGAGGGCGGAAAGGTTACAAGAGGATGGAAAAAAGCCAGAACATAAGTGAGAAGTGGAGGTGCAATTCGGTAGATATGATTTCAAGCAGATGGGGGACGTGTAAGGTGTGTGCAAGATATTCACAGAAGAAATCTTTGCAGCATGTAAGGTGGTGTGTGGGGTGAAGAAAAGACAAAAGAGGGTGCAAGGAACAGCATGGTGGAATGACGAGGTGAGACAGGCTGCAGGGCAAAAGAAGAAAGCTGAAAGTTAATGTAAACAAAAGTAAAGTTATGGTGTTTGAGAGGAATGAAGTCACAGTGTGTGCAGTGAGGTTGGATGGTGAGGATATGGAGAATGTGAGTGCATTCAAGTACTTGGGTAGTGTGATGAGTAAGGATGGAACTTTGCGGGATGAAGTACGTGAAAGGGTACAGCAGGGAAGAAAGGTTGTTGGTACACTGAAAGCAGTGATGAGAAATAGGGAGGTGAGTATGGAAGTTAAGAAGTCACTGCATGATGGTATTGTGATCCCTACCCTGACGTATGGAAGCGAGGCGTGGACCTTGCAAGAGGGGAACAAGTCAAGAGTGAGAGCAGTGGAAATGAGTTACCTGAGAGGAGCATGTGGAGTGACGTGGAGGGACAGGTTGACAAATGAAGTGAAGGAACGTTGTGGGGTAGATGTGGATGTGGTTGAAAAGATTAGGAGAAATACACTGAGGTGGTTTGGACATGTGGAGAGAATGGAGAATGAAAGATTGACTAAGAAGGTGTATGTAGGTGAGGTGGAGGGAGGGAGAGGGAGGGGTAGACCGAGGATGAGGTGGAGGGATGGAGTTGAGAGGTATATGAGGGAGGGGGGGGTGAGTTGGGGGGAAGGTAGTCGAATGGTGGGTGACAGAGTGACTTGGAGGCGTTTTGTCTGCGGCCACCCTTTGCGGGATTAGGGCGTCGGGCTATAGATAGATAGATAGATAGATGTAGTGAGTGGATGAGAAACAGAGGTGTGGAGGAAGTTGAGAGACAGAAGAGAGAGTTAAATGTAGAGAGGAAGGGAGAGGTGAAAAGATTAGTAAGAGAGAATAAGAAGAGAGTGGATGAGTGGAAGGAATTTAAGTGTAAAGTGGAGGGAATGTAAGACAATGTTCTGGAAAGAGGCAAAGAGATTTAGACAGGGTGATAAAGAAGCTACTTGGGGGGTGAAAGATTAAAATGGTAGGTTACTAATGGAGAAGGAAGCAAGGGTTAGCAGATGGAGAGAACACTTTGAGAAACTGTTGAACATGGAGAATGAAAGTAATGCAAGTATAACTGATTGGGGATTGGCTGGGAGGAGGAGGAATGTGAGAAACGAGGAAGAAATCAGTAGGATGGAAGTTGTGGAAGCAAGGAAGAATTTCAAAATGGGGAATGCCCCAGAAATTGATGGAGTGGGTGGTGATATGGTGAAGCATGAGGGAGAGAAAGTAGTAGAATGGATGTGGAAGATGTGCAGATTGGCCTGGGAGGAAGGTAAAGTCCCGGAGGATTGAAAGTCAGGTATAATTATTCCCTTGTACAGAGGAAAAGTGGAAAAAGAAGTATGTGGTAATCATAGGGGCATTTGTCTTCTTAGTGTAACAGGAAAAGTATATGGTCGGATACTTATTGACAAAGTTAGAGAAATAATGGAGGAATTAGACAGAGAACAGGGAGGTTTTAGGATGGGAAGAGATTGTGTATATCAGATATTCATTTTTAGATCTTTAGTGGAAAAGTTTCTACAGAAGGGAAAGAAAATGTATGCACCCTTCATGGGTTTGGATAAAGCATATGACAGGGTAGATAGACAAGGACTGTAGAAAATGTTGAGAATATATGGAGCAAATGGGAAGTTGCTAAATGCCGTGATAAGTATGTATCTGGGGCTAAGACTGCAGTGTGTGTGGACAGTGAATTCAGTGAATTTTTCTATTTGAAGGTTGGATTGAAACAGGGATGTGTCATGTCTCCATGGCTGCTCAATCTGTATATCAATGGGGTTATAAGAGAGATACAAGGTAGGGCAGTGGACGTTGAAGCGACCCTAATGAGAGAGGGCAGTGTTTGGAAACTCCTTGTACTGTTGTTTGCAGATAATAAGGTGTTGTTAAGTGAAGACTAAGGGCAGCTGCAAGGCTTGATGAATGAGTCTAGGAGTGTGTGTAAGAAACAGAATCTAAGGGTGAATGTAGGGATGAGTAAAGTTATGGTCCTCGAGAGAAATGATGTCACTGAATGTACAGTGAGGTTGGATGAGGAGGAAATGGAAAATGTGAAAGAATTTAAGTACTTGAGTAGTGTAATGAGTAAGGATGGAAGTGTAGAGGGTGAAGTACTTGAAAGGGTACAACAAGGAAAAAAGGTTGCTGGATGTTTAAAGGCAGTGATAAGAAACAGGGAAGTGAGTGAAAAAGTTACTGCATGACAGTATTAAGGTATCAACTCTAACATATGGAAGTGAAGCTTGGACCTTGTTGGATGGACACAAGTCAAGAGAGAGGGCAGTGGATATGAGTTATCTGAGAGATGCATGTGAAGTCACATGGAGAGACAGACTGACAAATGAGGAAGTGAAGGAGCATTGTGGTGTGGATGTGGATGGGACAGGAAGTGTTAGGAGAAACACACAGAGGTGGCTTGGCCATGTGGAGACAATGGAGAACGAGAGACTGACGAGGAGAGTGTATGTGAGTGAGGTGGAGGGGGGGAGTGGGAGGGGGAGGCCAAGGATGAGATGGAGGGATGGAGTGGACAGGTATATGAGAGAGGGGGATGTGAGCTGGAAGTAGGGCAGTGAAATGCGGGGGGACAGGGTGACATGGAGGTGATTTGTTTGTGGCCAACTTTTACGGGATTGGAGCACCTGGCAATAGACAGAAAAATAGCTCTGTCAAAAAGTAAATAAATAAATAAAATAAAATAAAAAACAGAGCACCAATTAGCTGGTACAGCATCATTGCGCCCAGAGCACTGTATACAGTAATATCTCAATTATCCGCTGTAATTCAGCCAAACCCCCAGCCGGATATTGCAAAAATGCCAGATACTGACACAATATCAGGTATCCATTTCACATTGAGCCAGATAATATGCCACCACTCTAAGCTATAAGTCTCGAACCTCTATCCTAAAAACTTTCCTACACTATTACCCATGAGTAAAAGATTAAAATCAAGCATAAAATACAATACAGTATTGATACAGTACATACAATACAGCAATAAAATACATAATGCAATCATAATTACCCTCACCTTGTGTTGGCACCACCACAGTAGTCACAAACTTAGAAATCATGCACAACTAGGGTACAGTAGACAGAACACCAGGGTGTGGCGCACTAAGGGGCCACAAGGGAAAACACAGCACTACAGCAACAAGCAAGGCATGGGGTCACAAATGCGCAGGAACAGACATATTCTCACTATACAGCCTTCAGTGGAGAGAATGAGAGGGTGGAGCTGACCTGGCACATCAGGTGGGCTGCTCCCACAATGCATCGTGGTTGGCTGGCATGTGTTGTTGTGTTGCGGGGTCTACCTATATGTCAATTGGGTCCTGTGTCTGAGCTGGATGTTACACATTACCACTGAAAAATGAACACATACTGCCGATTGCTTCCTGTTCCTGAGCTAGATATTGCCTAACTTCACTGGATATTGTTTTAACAGAGCAGAGCAGAAAGTGCCGGATATTGCAATAGGTGGGATATCATGACGATGGATACCCGAGAGATTACTGTACATTATATATTAAATCGTCTTTGCTGATTTTGATTAGCTGGTGATGCTTTAACTTCCACAACTCAGACAGCTGTTTGGTTACCATGGATATGATGACACTATGTTAGTACCTGGTGACCAAGGAAGTGTTTACATCCATGCATGTGCAAAACTTGGGGATGGGGTCAAGGGGACAATTTAAGGCATAAGATAACTGAAGCAATCACTCGTTCATCCGGACATAATAGAGCCAAAGGCACGTCCAGGTAGTGGCAACGCCTTGATAATGAACAATATACCCCTACTATGCCCAGACCCTACCACCAACCTCCAACCTATACCTAACGTATTTGTACACTACCTGTGCTTAATTTGGCAGTGTTTCTGCTCATTCAGGACCAATTAGACATAAAAAAAACACACAGGAATATCCAAAGTAATGCTAAACACCATGAAAACCATGCAGAAAAACCACTGAAAACCCCCAAACACCATACCTATACACTACTGTATGTACAGTACCCCTCCTTATTTTGGCAGTTGTCCGGTCATTCTGCCATATTTTGACATCAAAACATACATAGGAATATCCAAAATAATTTTCAACACCAAGGAAAAAAAAAAAAAAAAAAAAAAAAAAAAAAAAAACACCCTACCTATACAGTGCTCGTCAGAAGTATGGGGCGCCCTGCGTCCCTCCTGAGAAACAAACCTTTCAACATTGAAAAAACATATAAATAATGCATTTTATTTACCTTTAGTGCTTCGTAGGGTAGCCTTTACGTTTCTTCACGGACCTGAGACGTCTTGGAAGTGAAAGGGCGAGGCTCCTGAGGTGCTGGAGGGGTATTTTGTCCCAGGAGTCACGAATGGCGGCTTCCAGCTTAGGCAGAGAGCTCACGTCCTTCCCTTGGAGACTCTTCTTTACGAGATACCAGAGGTTTTCAATCGGGTTGAGGTCTGGGCTATTTCCTGGCCAGTCTGTCATGAATGATACCTCTCAGTCACGAAGCCAATTGGTGACCGATTTGGCCTTGTGAGCAGGTGCACCGTCCTGCTGAAACACTCGTGCACCTGTTAGCTCGAAGGAGTCTGGTAAATGATCACACAGAAGCTCCAGGTAAACATCCTGATTCACTCTGAGGTTCTTGGGAAGTACAACAAGCTTCCCCAAACCCTTCCCTGAAAAACAACCCCATACCATGAGTGAATCAGGATGTTTAACTGTGCTTTCTACATACCGTGGGTCAAGTGGGTCACTACCTTTGCATGCTTCTCTGTTACAGGTAACATTAAACGTTGCCTCATCAGACCACAACACTGACAACCATTGCTCCTCACCCCAATTTAGATATTTATTAGCAAAGGCAAGCCTACGAATTCTCTGGCTGCTAGAGAGAAGAGGCCTTTTCACAGGCCTGTGACTTGTGTAACCAAGCTCATGCACCCTACGAGACACTGTTCTCACTGACACCTAACCAAACACTTCCGGGTTGCTCTCCTTAATTTTCCTTGCACTCACACAAGGATTAAACTCCACTGCACGTTTTAAAACATTAACAGACCTTGGGGAAGTTTTCCTAGGCCTACCAGACCTCGGTTTCTTTGTGGGAACTTCACCACTGTTTTCCTCCCGAAACCGCGCACACCAACGACGCACTGTCGATCGTGCCACACCAACCAATTCACTAATTTCCTTTGTCTGGTGGCCTGCCTCCTTTAAAGCAATGATCTGGGATATGATTTCACTTGATAGTTCACGGGTAGGTGCCATAACAAAGTTTTGAAGGCCAAAACACTGCGGGACACTCGGTAAAAAATGGCGCAATTTGAGAGGGACACTCGGCGGAGTTCCTCTCTCTCAGGCAGCCCGTGGGCGACTGAGGCGGGAACCAACCAGCGCGTCAGAAGGCCTCAGGCTACCGTGACGTCATGCTCGGAGCTCAAACTTGTGGCTCAATTCTTACCCCCAAAAATGGGTGATTCTTTTTGGGCCATAAGTATTGCGCGCCCGGCGGACAACGCTGAATACTTCTGACGAGCACTGTACATTACTGTATGTTCAGTACCCCACCTAATTTTGCACTGTTTTCAGATCAATCTGCCACATTTAAACATCAAAACACACATATGATTTTCCATATTAATGCTAAACATCAAGGAAACACTGAATAAACAAAAAACATCCACAAAAAACCAGTGGTGGGCAGCGCAAACGAAGAAGGACCTTGCACAAGTGCAAAGCACAATCCACAGTTCAATACCATGCGCAAGCACAAATAAGCAATCTGACAAATATTTAGCTTGCGCAATGTCGCAAAGTGCACGCGCAAACCATTTGCATATATATTTGGGAATTACTGAAAAATATTGACATATTTAAATAAAACAGCATCCCTACTTACTTTTATTTATTATTATTATTTTCTATTATTTGTAATTTGCACAAATGCGCAATCTAATATTTAGCTCGTGCAATGTCGCAAAGCGCTAACGCAAATCATTTGCATATATTTGTGAGAATTACTGACAAAGAGAGTGTATGTGAGTGAGGTGGAGGGGGGAAGAGGGAGGGGGAGGCCAAGGATGAGATGGAGGGATGGGGTGGAGAGGTATATGAGAGAGGGGGGTGTGAGTTGGGAGCAGGGCAGTGAAATGGCGGGGGACAGGACGACGTGGAGGCGATTTGTTTGTGGCTACCCCAAACGGGATTGAGGCATCTGGCAATAGATAGACAGATAGTTAATTAAATAAATTGCTAAATTAGCAACCTGCCCACCACCCATGGTGACTGAAGTACAGTAGGTCATTGTCTGGGAAAAACAGCCTATATTTACCAAGGCATAGGCAAAGATCACGTGATTACTGTATCATGAACTCACTCTCTCTCTCCGACAGAGGAGGGAGGGAATGGAGAATGAGAGAGAGAGGAGGGAAGGAATGAAGAATAAAAGAGAGAAGAGGGACGAAGTTTATGCCTTATCTCCTCACTCAAAGGGACGCTCCTTTGCCATTCCCGTATTTATTCTCTCTCTCTCTCTCTAAGAATAATGCTCTTTATCTCTCTCTCTCTCTCTTGTCTTGTTAAGACAATTTATTTAATAATTCAATACAGATATGCAACAGCATATGTAATTCGTTACAAAAAATAAAAAATCATGAAATCAGAGTATTTAAATCAAATATATTTGATTTAAATAATGTTTTAATGGTTTCTGTAAGGAACTGCATATGCTAATCTTAACAAATAATGTATATTTATTATTATTTACTAATAACAATAACTTAAAAAATATTAAAAATACATTACCTCTGTTCAAGCATATTAAGAAATGCTACTACCCCCTTCCCTCCCGCCTCCCCCCACCAACCAACCCACCCCAGCCTCCCCCATCCATTGTCCAGCCATGCCAGAAGCTCCCAAGACCATGGGTCCCCTGGAAGACCACGTGTCCCTTGGATTGCGCAGGTGCGCAAGGCAGGTGCGCAAGCACAAATTTAGGTGTGCAAACGCAACTAAGTTTGCGCCTGCGCACATGCCTTTTCATGTGTGCAAGCGCAAAATTGCACATGATCTTGTGTGGTGCACAATGCGCAAACGATATCACCAGAGCGCAACTGCGCTTTGCGCAAGTGTTTGCGCACTTGCTCAGCACTGCAAAGAACATCAGGACAGTTGGAAAATCAGTTATCTGACACCAGTGATAACTGCTCCTGGGCCACCAAAGAATTCCCTGGCCAAATATGCCACTTGAAATTGGTGAATTTGGTATAAATGGTATACCATCACCCTCGCTGGTGTTTATACAATAAGATAAGCTTATAAAAACAGAGAAAACTGATAAGTAAAAGTACAGAAATGTAATGAGAATAAACAGTGTTCAGGAATAAAACTTACCTTCATATAAATTTCCACCATCTTAGTGCAAAGTTCTGGAGGGACCTTCCAAGAGTAAAGTACATGTCTATATGCAGATTTCCAAGAGCTTTTTCGTGATCACTTTGGAATTTCAATACAGCCAATAGTATTAGAATAAATCGCACAAAGCTTTAAAAACTCATGAGTCAGTGTTATCAATGCAAAGGAGGGGAGGGACTGAGGGAGTGAGGGGGGAACCGGAAGGGAGGGAGAAGTGATGCTGTGGGCAGGATTTTCACTCTTCTGTCACGAGGCGGACAGGCGTCTTTACCGTACGTTTCATGGCTTGCAGTCTGTTAGATGCTCGGTGGCCATGGGGAAACAAACACAATTCCAAGTGGCGGGGCCACTTTGGACCTTCGGCAGAGAGGCGGACGGCCGCTGTCACGGAACATGTACTCATGGCTTGCGATCTGTGTTGCACCCTCGGTGACAGTTATGAAAGACTATGCCCGGTGGCCGCATGACTTTGGACATTTGGTGGGGATGAGTATGGACGTTTTGACACTGCGTGTGGGATACAATCGTATTACTCGGGTGCTGGAGGTTCGTTGGGAATGAATGGACAAGTGCGCGACTTTGACTATTCAGTACAGGGGTGGACGGACATTTTTGTTCTGGTTGTGGGTTACAGCCTACTTCCCGCTCATGGCTCAAGCCCAGCTGCCACAATACCAAATGCTTGAGCAGGTCAGCTGGCCAGCCAAAATTCTTGATTGCGCCATGGAGGAGAGAAACAGTTCATTGTTTACATCCAGTGATAATGAGTTTGTGGGGTTCTCCAATGAAGACCAAAACAACAAAGGTCCTCCAATCAAGACCAAAACAACGGAGGTCAAATTGAACCAAAGAAGAGTAACAAACGTAGAGAAATTGGCTGAGAGGAATGTCCAGGAATTAAAATAGGTACAGTCATCCCTTAACATCCGCGTTTTTAACACACACGGTTTTAACTATCCGCAAGTGGATATAACAAAAACGGTTTTAAATATCCACAGTTGGATACAGTATTGGGGCTGGATTTACTGAAGCATTTTATCTCGCTGAAAGTAACATTATCCCAGGCACAGTTCATGGCTGTTTTAGTGATAGCATTATCCAATGAATCAAATATAACACTCTTTCTTTTGGCCACTTCATTTATTTATGCCATTAATTCATCAGGGGAAAGTTAGGACAGGCTAGGAGTATTTCTCTTCTTCCATGTATGCTCCATGGGCTGGTCTAAACAGGCCTGCTGCTCTCCCCCCCTTTCTCTCTCTCTCGTAAGTAAAACGAAGCATTATGCACCCAAATTCCACTGAAATCACACGAGTGGCTGAAAGTGTTATTTTATATTATATTGTGAATTACTGTGATAAAATACATGTGATTTAGTGATATTTTTGCAATACTCAAAGAAATCATGATGCTTAGCACATTAGCTAGCGAACATTTTTGCGGTTGCAAACTGTGCAGCAATGCTATGAAATAACTCATGACATTAAATCAATTAGCTTTATATAAATAAGTGGTAATAAAATTCATGAAATCTGATAAAGTTTGTAATGATTTTTCTCATCGTTACTGTTTCTACTGTTCTGCTAAAGTCTAATGTAAACACTGGACTATCATAACAGAATCATAGGAGACTGGCTAAAAGTGTTTTATTTATATTATTATTGCAATTACTGTGATGAGGTAATGTGGCTATAACCCTACTTTGTATGGAAAAAATCTTGTGGTTTGGTGGAAATTTCCGCTTCCCTGGGCTGCATCAGACAGTCAAAACACACCTTGTATTCTCTCAAATTGTTCTCTGGGCTTGGAGTGCCTACGGACATGCAGTTTGTTGCAAACAATAGGAGAAAGATTGACATTTGTCTGATAAAAATTTTAGCTCTCAAGATTAGCAATAAGTGGGTTAAAATACGAGTTGAAAACAAATTTTTTTTTTCCCTATTTCTCCACAAAGAGCACAGTCATTACGTTGTCATCACAGCCGCTGCAGCCAAAGGGTTAAGGGGGGTCCAGGGGTGATTTTTCAGGGCGGCAGCAGATATCAGCGGATTTTTAACATACGTAGGTTAATTACGTATGAGTCTGGGGGAAATAGCAGTCAGATAGATTATTTTCTGGTTAGGAGGGCCGATAGGAGGTTAGTGAGGGATGTTAAAGTTATAGGAAGTGAGGAGTGTGTGCAGCAGCACAAACTATTGATTTGTGATATGGTGCTTAAAGAACAAGTGATGAAAAAGAGGACTTGTGTGCCTGGGAGGAAGATATGGAGGCTGGGAAACCATGTAGTAGGGGATGCCTTCTGTAGCAAGTTGAGGGTGGTGGTGGCTGAACAAGGAGCTGTGGACAGAGGCGTTAATGAACAGTGCGGAGCCCTCAAGAACAGTTTCTTGAGAGTTGCTGACGTAACGTGCGGCTGGACGAGGGGACCACCGGGACATGGGGTGACTTGGTGGTGGGATGACGGTGTGGAAGCTGCAGTTGGGGAGAAGGGGGGGCTTTTCCGGGGGTGGAGGAAGGGTGGTAGCAGGGAGGAATAGTTGGCTGCCAAGCACAGGGCTAGGGGAGAGGTATGCAAGGCAAAGTCTGAGTCACAGAGACAATTACTTGATAACCTAAATCATGGGGAAAGGAAAAATTTATTTAGGGTGGCAGGTCAGGTGAAGAGGGATAATCGGGATATCATGGGTGGGCGGTGTGTGGGGGGTGGTGGGGGGGGTGAACAGTGAGGATATTAAAGATGCATGGAGAGAGCATTATAACCGGTTGTTGAATGGGGAGTTTGACTGGGACGGGGAAGGTTTGGAGCCGGCGGATCCAGCGTCTGGCCCTTGGCCTTTGATTGGTGCTGCTGCTGTGAGTGGGGCAGTGGGCAGGGTGAGGGTGGGGAAGGCAGCAAATGTGTCTGGGTTGACTGCCGAAATGTTGAAGGCCTCAGGCGATGTAGGGGTGGGTTTGGTCACTGACCTGATAAATAGGATTATTTATGAGTGTGTTGTCCCAGATGATTGGCTGAAGAGTGTGGTTGTGGATGTGTATAGGGGGAAGGGTGGTGCCCTGGAAGGAGGGAGTTATGGAGGTGTGAAGCTTTTGGATCGGATGGTGGGGGTGGTGGAGAGAGTTTTGGAAGGTATGATTAGAGAAAGAGTGAATATTGATGAGATGCAGTTTGGGTTTGTGCCAGGTAGGGGGACCACTGATGCCATATTCATTGTTCGGCAGCTTCAGGAAAAATATATTGGTAGGAGAAGGGATCTTTATTTTGTTTTTGTTGATTTGGAAAAGGCCTTTGACAGAGTCCCTGGAGGGGTGGTGGGGTGGGCAATGGGAGGGCTTGGCTTGGGGGAGTGGCTGGTTGGGGCGGTTATGGCCATGTATGTGGGTGCTCACACCAGGGTGGGGGTGAATGGAGGTTTGGGTGGTGAGTTTTCCGTGAGTGTTGGTGTGCATCAGGGGTCGGTCTTGAGTCCCATGTTGTCTGTCGTGGTACTTGAAGCCCTTTCACGTGGCTTTAGAAACGGACTCCCGTGGGAGTTGTTGTGTGCTGGTGAATTGGTGTTGATTGCAGAGAATGAGGGGGGGCAGGGGGGGGGTTGGGAAGTGGAGAGATGGTATGGGGCAAGGGGGTTTGAGGGTAAATGCAGATGGGCCAAAAGTGATGATATCTAGGGTTGGTGGCGGTGCTGTCAAAGACGAGGGAGAGTGGCCATGTGCAGTTTGCCGCAGGGGCATGGGAAGTGATTCCACCTTGTGCGGTGTGTGTGATAAGTGGGTGCATGGGAGATGTGGTGGTATCAGAGGTAGACTGCGAGATAATGCTGATTTTATGTGTACGGCGTGCCGGGGTAAGAAGGTGGAGATTGTCAGACATGAAGGGATTGAACTTGCAGGTGAGTCTCTTGAGCGTGTGGAGGGGTTTTGTTGTTTGGGAGACATGTTGTGTGCTGGAGGTGGGGCTGGAGCTAGCTCTGTGGCTAGGGTGAGAAGTGGTTGGAAGAAGTTCGGGGAGCTCTTGCCTCTCCTGACATTGAGAGGGCTCTCCCTATGTGCTAAGGGGTCTTTGTATGCAGCATGTGTTAGGAGTGTAATGCTGTATGGCAGTGAGACTTGGGCAGTGAGGGAGGAAGATATTTGCCGGCTCAGACATACAGAAATGACAATGATTAGGTGGATGTGCAGTGCGTCCCTGCGTCCAAGGCCTGGAGGGGCTGGGTTTACAATGGAAGAGTTGAGAGGTAGGATGGGACTGGAGTGTATTGGTGTTGTGATGAGGAGAGATAGATTGAGGTGGTTTGGACATGTGGAGAGGATGGGGGATGATAATTGGGTGAGGAAGGTGAGAAGTGTTAATATTGGGGGTGGGGTTATGAGGGGTAGACTGAGAAAGACATGGGACGAGGTCATTAAGTGTGACCTTAGGGTTAAGGGACTGAACAGGGAGGCTGCAATGGATCATGCAGCGTGGAGAGCCGCCATTAGGTGACCAAGGCCGACACATGCAAGCATGTTGGAGCCTTTAAAAACGAAAACGAAAACGAAACGGGTGTCCTTGTTACCTAACCCCTGTGGATGTTAAGGGAGCACTGTACAGTAAATATGGTGCAGTTGTTCCATATGATATCCCAACAACGTAAGCTGGATGATGGGGATGAACGAAATGATGGACTGCAAAAAAATAAAGATAATAAGCGAGGGATTTTTGAGAGGGCCACCATGACTGATAGGTGAGATACAGTACCAATAAGAAGTAAAACACAGTTAAACAAAGATAACATAATTATCATGAAACCAGTAGACAGCCATGAGGCACAAGTGGAGGTACTGACCTGCGTGAGCGAGCCCGGCTGCCAAAGGAACTCTCCAGGTTTGGATGTACAAATGTATGTTCCTAAAAGGGTCTTGCTGTCAGTCTGGTCTCCCAGCTGCACCTAAAAGATTTCAACTGAGGTTTAGTTTGGAATAAGTCTTATCCACAAATGCAACAAGAAGCTGCAAATATAACAAACAGATTACTAAAGAACCATAAAATGACAGACTGAGTTTTACTTCTTTCAAAAAGGAATTTTAAAAAATTAAAAACTCATTCATCCATCATCTAATCCTACGTTGCCCCTTGAGGAGCGTAGAAGCCCGGGGCTAGGACAGTTGGTCTTGCATTTAAGATGACAGTGACCAGCCTCAATCATCCCTGAGTGGCATTACATGAGCAATAATAAACCCCAACCACCCCTTGGATATAAACCTTCATCGGCTCAATCCGACTGGAGCACTTTTATTACCCACTAAACCACCAGGAGCCTATTTAAAATAAAAGTAAATAATGACACTGCTGTGCATTTGATACTGGTTACAGCCTTGTGTATGTCATCTTCCCTTAGAAGAGAAAAGCATTAAGCTCTTGAAAGCAGGAAGAACACTGACTGTTGCCACTGCACCTTCTCTGAAACTAATAACAATATATTTTGAATAATTTTTTTTATAAGGGTTACAATAACCATTTCTGATGAGAAGAATCCTAAATTAAAATATAAAAAAATATTTGCACTGATTAATGTAGAAAAACGAGGCATTAGGAAGCTTAACAGATGGCCTAGATATGATGGACTTTTTAACTGCTGCCAAATCAACACATTCGGACAAAGCTTTTAAGAGCAACTTAATTTATTCCAATATTAAGACAAATTAAGGTAAATCATACAACAATACTGTGACATTATTTAAAACTGTACTTATTAAGACCTTACAATTATTGTAAGGTATAATAAACTGTATACATAGAATTTTGATGACTAGGGAAAAAGATGTGTGTGGTAATCATAGGGGCATTTGTCTTCTTAGTGTAATAAGAAAAGTGTATGACAGGATACTTATTGACAAAGTCAGGGAAATAACAGAGGAATTAGTTGGAGAAGAATAGGGAGGCTCTAGGAAGGGAAGAGGTTGTGTAGATCAGATATTCATTCTTGAATCTTTAGTGGAAAAGTTTCCAGAGAAGGGAAAGAAGTTGTATGCAGCCTTCATGGGCTTGGAGAAAGCATATGACAGGGTGGATAGACAAGGATTATGGAAAGTATTAAGAATATATGGAGTACATGGGAAGTTGAATGATGTGAAGATTATGCATGATGGTGCTAAGGCTGCAGTGCATGTTGATGGTGAACGGAGTGAATTTTCTTACTCTTCCTCCATTTTACATTCAGATTCCTCCCAAATTCTTTCTCCACCAATCTCTTCACCTCCCTTCTCTTGCTCACATATACCTCTCTCTTCTCTCTCTCATCTTCTCCCCTACCTCTACTCGCTAGCCATTCACTATATGTCTTCTTTTGTTCCGCAGCTAGTTTCACCTCATCATTCCATCATGCTCTTTCTTCCCTATACCTTATTCTTAATCTAACTCCTACTTTCACACTTAGTAATTTCTCAGTATTATCAGAGAGAGAGAGAGAGAGAGAGAGAGAGAGAGAGAGATAGGTATAAGGTCTTTACATAATGTGTGTGTGCATGTAGAGAGAAAGAAGGGTTATGTATCAGGTCTATACATTTTGTGTGTGTGTGTGTGTGTGTGTGTGTGTGTGTGTGTGTGTGTGTGTGTTCTTACCTTACCTAATTGTATCTTTACAGGAATGAGTCAAGCTCGTACTGTCCCGTGTCTTAAACCATATTTATCGTACATATCCTTAAATTTGTGAATTGTTTTGGCACACACTATTTCATTCGGTAGTGCATTCCATTGATCAATTGCTCTGTTTGGGAAACTGAATTTCCTTACGTCTTTATCACCTCTCTTCTCATGCAGTTTTTTGCAGTGTCCTCTTGCTGATGCTTCTCCATATGTTAAGTAATCATTTATGTCTATTTTCTCCTTTCCTGATATGCATTTATAAAGCATTATCATGTCACCTCTTTTCCTTCTCTCCTGTAGTGTTGGTAGATTCAGTTTATTTAGTCTTTCTTCGTAGCTTAGGTCCCTTAAGCTTGGTATCCATCTTGTAGCGGCCCTTTGAACTTTTTCAATCTTGTCTATGTGCTTTTTGAGATGAGGACTCCAGACTACTGATGCATATTCCAGGGTTGGTCTAATGAATGATGTTATTATCCTTCTTAGCATGTCTTCATTTATGTATGTGAATGCTATTCTCATATTTGCAAGCAGTGTATACATGTTCCGTACCTTCTCGCTGATGTGGTCAGCCGGAGATAGTCTGTTATTGATAATCACACCTAGGTATTTCTCTCTTTCTGATGTATATAGGATTTTGTTTCCTAACTTATAATCCCAATCAGGTCTTTTTCCACTTTTACCAAACTTGATTAAATGACACTTGTCCACATTGAATTCCATTTGCCATGTACTACTCCATTCATGAAGTTTATTTATTTCTTCTTGTAGCTCTTTAAAAGAGTCTGTGTTAGTAATTCTCCTTTGTATTTTTGCATCATCTACAAACATATTCAGATAACTCTCATTTCCAGTGTTACTGTTTATATCATTTATATACACTAAAAACATGATTGGTGCCAGCACTGTGTGTGTGTGTGTGTGTGTGTGTGTGTGTGTGTGTGTGTGTGTGTGTTTGTAGAAAGAGAGAAAGAAAGGGGGGTATGTATGAGGTCTTTACATTTTGTGTGTGTGTGTGTGTGTGTGTGTGTGTGTGTGTGTGTGTGTAGAGAAAATGAAAGAAAGGGGGATATGTAAGAGGTCTTTACATTTTGTGTGTGTGTGTGTGAGTGTATGTGTGTTCTTACCTAATTGTATCTTTACAGGAATGAATCAAGCTCGTACTGTCCTGTGTCTTAAACCATATTTATCGTACATATCCTTAAATTTGTGAATTGTTTTGGCACACACTATTTCATTCGGTAGTGCGTTCCACTGATCAATTGCTCTATTTGGGAAACTAAATTTCCTTACGTCTTTGTCACCTCTCTTTTAATGCAGTTTTTTGCACTGTCCTCTTGCTGATGCATCCTCATATGTTACGTAATCATTTATGTCTATTTTCTCCTTCCCTGATATGCATTTATATAGCATAATCATGTCACCTCTTTTCCTTCTCTCCTGTAGTGTTGGTAGATTCAGTTTTTCTAGTCTTTCTTCGTAGCTTAGAACCCTTAAGCTTGGTACTCATCTTGTGGCTGCCCTTTGAACTTTTTCAATCTTGTCTATGTGTTTTTTTGAGATGAGGACTCCAGACTACTCATGCATACTCCAGGGTTGATGTAATTATCATTCTTAGCATGTCTTCATTTATGCATGTGAACGCTATCCTCATATTTGCATGCAGTGTATACATGTTCCGTACTTTCATACTGATGTGGTCAGCCGGAGATAGTCTTTTATTGATAATCACACCTAGGTCCTTCTCTCTTTCTGATGTGTGTAGGGTTTTATTTCCTAACTTATAACCCCTATCAGGTTTTTTTCAACTTTTATCAAACTTGATTACATGACACTTGTCCACACTGAATTCCATCTGCCCTGTATTACTCCATTCATGACGTTTATTTAATTCTTCTTGTAGCTCTTTACAAGAGTCTGTGTTAGTAATTCTCCTTTGTATTTTTGCATCATCTGCAAACATATTTAGACAGCTTTCATTTCCAGTGTTATTGCCTACATCATTTATATACACTAAAAACATGATTGGTGCCAGCACTGGGCCCTGTGGAACTTCGCTAGTCACTTCTTTCCATGGTGAGTAATTTCCCCTTAGTCATGTTCTCGTTTCTCTTTTTATGAGAAAATCTTGCATCCAACATTACAGTTTGCCTCGAATTTCTCCTTGATGGTACTCACCATCCACTCACTCAATGTAGTGCTGCTCTCGGGTGTCTGCCCTGTCCTCTCCTCCATCCTTCTTTCCTTCCATCTTCTTCTATCTTTCTTTCATTCATTCTTTCCTCGTCCTTCTGCCTACGGGTGACTTTACACTCCCACTTCTGTCTTTCTTTCCTTCATTCTTTCCTCTTCCTTCTGCCTATGGGTGACTCTACACTGAGTGACATGCCAAATGGTTTCCTGTACACCAGGAAACTATTTACTAAGCTGGGTGGTAACCATATAACCAAATTTTGGCGCCTGGTGGTTTAGTGGGTAATTATTTTGCTCCAATCGGATTGAGCCGGTGAAGGTTTATATCCAAGGGATGGTTGGGGTTTACTGCTCACATAATGCCACTCAGGGATGAGTGAGGTTGCTCACTCTCATCTTAAATGTCAGGACCAACTGCCTAGCCCCGGGCTCCTACGCTCCTCATGGGGCAACGTAGGATTGGATGATGGATGGATGGTACAGTTTCCATAAAAGTCTTTGGTGTGGTACTGTGTCAAATGCTTTCTTGAAATCTAAATAGATACTGTCCACCCATCCTTCTCTTTCCTGTAATGTGTCTGTTACTCTGTCATAGTAGCTCAACAGATTAGTAACACATGATTTTCCTTTTCTGAAACCAAACTGTCTTTCTGTTATCATATTGTGTTCTTCTAGATGATTTACCCAAGCTTTTCTTATAAACTTTTCTAATACCTTGCTTACAACACTGGTTAGTGATACTGGTCGGTAGTTGAGTGGATTTTGTCTATTCCCTTTCTTGAATAAAGGAACAATGTTTGCTTTCTTCCAAATATCAGGTAGTTTACCTTGTCTCAAGGATTTCTTGAAAATTAAAGATAATGGCTTACTTAGCTCCTTTGCGCATTCATGTAGCACCCAACATGAAATTTCATCAGGACCATTTGCTTTTCCTTTGTCTAATTTACTTAACTCCTCCTGTACCACAGTTTCTGATATTTATATATCTGGTAGTATGTGTGGGCATGCATGTTCCACATAGTCCCTCTCAAAAGTTTTTTCTTCTGTAAAAATTGATTGGAAATTCTTATTTAGTGCATCACAAATATCCTTCTCTTGTGTATAGGTGATTCCCTCGTCCGTAATGAATTGTATTTTATCTTTTACTTTGGTTTTGCTTCTGATGTAACTGTAAAATAGCTTCGGCTGATCACTGCTTTTATATATGATATCCTCCTCAAACTGTTTTTGGGCTTCCCTCTTTATTCTTGTAAAATCGTTTCTTGCCTGTTTATAGTTGTTACAACGGCCATACCACATTGAGTACACCGCTTCCCGTCCGATCAGTGAAGTTAAGCAACGTTGGGTCTGGTTAGTACTTGGATGGGTGACTGCCTGGGAACACCAGATGCTGTTGGCATAACGTTCTCTCTACGTGTCAAGTGGGGTTAGTGGAGGATTAGTGTCCCTCCCCGTAAAACAATTAACTCTAAGCCTTCGCCACCCCGTTTGGGATACATGGCGTCTGGCAATGAATGAATGAATATGCCCTTTCACTATTGTGTCTTCTGTATCTATTCCACAACTAATCTCTTTTTTTCTTTTGATTTTTTACATTCTGTATTGAACCATTTCTTTATTTTCTTTTCTGCTTCTTTGTGCTGTGGGATGTACTTCTGGACTCCTATTTCATAAAGTTCACAGAATTTTTTATATATAGCATTTAAATCTTGTCCTCTAAGCTCCTTTTCCCAATCAATTTCTATGAAGTACTTCTTTAGGTCATGATACTTTCCCTTTTTATAGTTTAGGCTTTTTTTGTAACTTTCATTGCTGTTATCTATGTCATATGCAATCCTGAAGTTGCAATTTAGTACTGCATGGTCGCTTTCGCCGAATGGAGGGTGATATATTAAACTGTCAGTATCATTTTCTTGCCTAGTAAATATAAGATCTAGCATTGAGGGCACATCGAGTCCTCTTTTTCTGGTGCTTTCCCTTACATGCCGCGTTAGGAAAAACTCCTGCAAGAGATCCAGGAGCTTTTGGTCCCAACAGCTTTCTTGGCTTATTATATCTAGAGTATTCTAATTTATATTTGTATTAAAATCTCCAGTTAGTATAATTCTTTCTGATTCCTCTTCCATTCTATGTAGTAATGCTCTTAAACTATGAATTGTACTCTCTGCAAGTTCCTCATATTCGCCTCTTTCCCATGTGTTTGATCTAGGTGGCATGTACAAATTGGCTACAATTACTTTCCCTTCAGATGTATTGATCTCTACTGCAATCAGTTCTACTTGTGAGGGTATATCTGGTTTTATTTCTTTGACTTTTAGATTTTTCTTAGTTAATATTATAATTAAGCAATCTTGGGTCTGGTTAGTACTTGGATGGGTGACCGCCTAGGAACACCAGATGCTGTTGGCATAACGTTCTCCCTATGTGTCAAGTGGGGTTGGTGGAGGATTAGTGCCCCTCCCTGTAAAACAATTAACTCTAAGCCCTTGGCCACCCCATTTGGGATACATGGCATCTGGCAATGAATGAATATTATAATTCCTCCTCCTTTTTTTAAGTTCCTATCTCTTTTCCATATATTGTATTCCTCTAAGTTTAGGATGTCATCTGATATCCTTGGTGTTAATTTTGTTTCAGTTAGGCATATTATATGTGGTTCATTTTCTGATATAATCATTCATCTCTAATAATGTAGATACCATTCCATCCACATTTGAGTACATCAACTTAATCATCTTGTTTATATACATATCATGACTTGGTTCTACTACCTTCCTCCTTTTTATTCCCTCCTGTTTATGTACCACTTTTGTACCTGCAATCCTATTACTTTGTAAAAAAATGTATTCTTCTCCTCCTCTGATCTTCCCTCATTTTTAGTTTTTGCTTCCTTATACTTCTCTTTCAGTAATTCCAGTTCCTCTTGTGTTAGGCATCTTTTTATCCATACATTATTTCTATCTATCTATCTATTGCCAGACGCCTCAATCCCGTTTGGGGTGGCCACAAACAAATCGCCTCCAAGTCGCCCTGTCCCCCACCATTTCACTGCCCTGCTCCTAACTCACACCCCCCTCTCTAATATACCTCTCCACCCCATCCTTCCATCTCATCCTCGGCCTCCCCCTCCCTCTTCCCCCCTCCACCTCACTCACATACACTCTCTTCATCAGTCTTTCACCCTCCATCCTCTCCACATGGCCAAACCACCTCAGTGTGTTCCTCATAATGCTTCCTATCACATCCACATCAACACCACAACGTTCCTTTATATCCTCATTCGTCAGCCTATCTCTCCATGCGACTCCACAGGCTCCTCTTAAATAACTCATTTCCACTGCTCTCACTCTTGACTTGGGTCCTTCCAACAACGTCCAAGCTTCACTTCCGTACATTAGAGATGGTATCACAATACTGTCATGTAGTAACTTTTTCACTTCCATGCTCACTTTCCTGCTTCTTATCACTGCTTTCAAAGAACCAGGAACCTTTCTTCCCTGCTGTACCCTCCAAACCTCCATCCTTATTCATCACACTATCCAAGTACTTAAACGTACTCACATTTTCCAATACCTCACGATCCAACCTCGCTGTACATTCACTGACTTCACCTCCCTCAAAGACCATCACTTTACTCTTCCCTACATTCACCTTTAGATTCCGTTTCTTACACACTCTCCCAAACTCATCCACCAAGCCTTGCAGCTCCCCTTCGTCTTCACTCAACAACACAGTATCATCTGCAAACAACAGTACAGGGAGTCTCCAAACACTATACTCTCTCACCAGGGCCACTCCAACATCCACTGCCCTACCTTGTACCTCTCTTATTACCCCATCCATGTACAGATTGAACAACCATGGAGACATGACACATCCCTGTTTCAACCCAACTTTCAAAGAGAAAAATTCACTTAGTTCACCATCCACACGCACTGCAGCCTTCGCACCATCGTACATACTCTTCACAGCATTCAACAACTTCCCATCTACTCCATATATTCTTAACACTTTCCACAATCCTTGTCTATCCACCCTGTCATATGATTTCTCCAAATCCATGAAAGCCACATACAACTTCTTTCCCTTCTCTAGAAACTTTTCCACTAAAGATCTAGAATGAATATCTGATCTACACAAGCTCTTCCCTTCCTAAAGCCTCCCTGTTCTTCTCCAACTAATTTCTCTGTTCTTTCTCTAACTCTGTCAATAAGTATCCTACCATACACTTTTCATATACTAAGAAGACAAATGCCCCTATGATTACCACACATTTCTTTTTCCCGTTTTCCTTTGTACAAGGGAATAATTATACCTGACTTCCAATCCTCCGGGACTCTACCTTCCTCCCAGGCCAATCTGCACATCTTCCACATCCATTCTACTACTATCTCTCCCCCATGCTTCAGCATTTCACCACACACTCCATCAATTCCTGGGGCTTTCCCCGATTTAACTTTCTTCATTGCTTCCACAACTTCTATCCTACTGATTTCTTCCTGTCTTCTCACCTCCTTTCTTCTCCCAGCCACTTATACTCGCATTACTTCCATCCTCTACGTTCAACAATTCCTTAAAGTGTTCTCGCCATCTGCTCACTTTTTCTCCCTTCTCCACTAGTAATCTACCATTTTTATCTTTCACTCCTCTGCTAACTTCATTTCCACCCTGTCTTACTCTTTTCACTTCTCTCCAGAACATTTTCTTACAGTCCCTCCACTTTACACTCAAATTCCTTCCAAATTCCTCATCCACTCTCTTTTTACTCTCTCTTACTAATCTTTTCACCTCTCTCTTTCTTTCTACATATAACTCTCTCTTCCACCTCTCATATATATATATATATATATATATATATATATATATATATATATATATATATATACAGTATACTGTATATCTATCTATCTATCTATTGCCAGACGCCTCAATCCCATTCGGGGTGGCCACAAACAAATAGCCTCCACGTCACCCTGTCCCCCGCCATTTCACTGCCCCGCTCCCAATTCACACCCCCCTCTCTCATATACCTCTGCACACCATCCCTCCATCTCATCCTCAGCCTCCCCCTCCCTCTTCTCCCCTCCACCTCACTCACATACACTCTCTTTGTCAGTCTTTCACCCTCCATCCTCTCCACATGGCCAAACCACCTCAGTGTATTCCTCCTAATGCTTCCTATCACATCCACATCCACACCACAACGCTCCTTTATATTCTCATTTGTCAGCCTGTCTCTCCATGTGACTCCACAGGCTCCTCTTAAATAACTCATTTCCACTGCTCTCACTCTCGACTTGTGTCCTTCCAGCAACGTCCAAGCTTCACTTCCATATGTCAGAGTTGGTATCACAATACTGTCATGTAGTAACTTTTTCACTTACAAGCTCACTTCCCTGCTTCTTATCACTGCTTTCAAGGAACCAGCAACCTTTCTTCCCTGCTGTACCCTTTCAAGCACTTCACCCTCCAAACCTCCATCCTTACTCGCTGTACATTAACTGACTTCACCTCTCTCAAAGACCATCATTTTACTCTTCCCTACATTCACCTTTAGATTCTGTTTCTTACACACTCTCCCAAACTCATTCACCACGCCTTGCAGCTCTCCTTCGTCTTCACTCAACAACACAGTATCATCTGCAAACAACAGTGCAGGGAGTTTCCAAACACTACCCTCTCTCACCAGGGCCACTCCAACATCCACTACCTTGTACCTCTTTTATTACCCCATCCATGTACAGATTGAACAACCATGGAGACATGACACATCCCGATTTCAACCCAACCTTCAAAGAGAAAAATTCACTCAGTTCACCATCCACATGCACCATCATACATACTCTTCACAGCATTCAACAACTTCCCATCAACTCCATATATTCTTAATACTTTCCACAATCCTTGTCTATCCATCCTGTCATATGCTTTCTCTAAATCCATGAAAGCCGCATACAACTTCTTTCCCTTCTCTAGAAACTTTTCCACTAAAGATCTAAGAATGAATATCTGATCTACATAACCTCTTCCCTATATACAGATATATATATATATATATATATATATATATATATATATATATATATATATATTTTTATTACTTATAAACTTTTGGACAAAGGAACAACAGCCAATCAGCTTCCAGCTTTCAAGAGCTTAAGGCTCTTGTATTCTCTTCTCAGGGAAGATCGAATAGGCCTTAATTAATAAAATAATTACAAGAAATTCATATTACTGTAACTTCAAATTTCAAACAAAATACAAAACTATACACAACAATGTTACTATAAAGCACTGATATATGCACCATAGTACAGTTTCTCTTACCTTGGTTAAATGAGGTGCTTTCCTACGGCCAGTAAGCATGGCCAAGTGCTCCACAAGGGAGGTCTTGCCACTGCCAACAGGTCCCTGGATCAGAACTGGACGCCCCTGACACACACCCAAGGCAACACCTTCCAGATTGCGATTTGTGCTACCCACTGACACAAGACAACCTTCCTTGTCCTATGCAATACAAAATGAACAATGAATTATTTTCAAAGTCATTATCATATCCCCAATTTCTGTCATATCAGACAGGGAGATCTGATCCTGTTTTCTGCACACACACACACACACACGGGTGACCCATAGTGCTGAACAACAGTCAATGTAGGACATAAATCAGAGGAGACTGTGTGAAATGAGGCACAGAACTGTATCCAGCAATGGTGCTGATAAAAACCCTCTGCAGCAACAAAGAGGGGAAAGATATTGAAATCCATAACTTTCCCTTAAATATCTCTTTCAGGAAATTATGTTTAACCTGTAGCATCCCCCATTACCCACACAGTGTGTAAGAGACCTAAAATGAACTTTCTTTCTTCAAGTTCTGTATCACTGCAGCAATCAGTAATTGCAGTAGCAATTCCAATGGGGGGATGACAAATGTTAAAATCAGGGCACATACATAAGGTATAGGGGCACGAACACCAAAATGCTTCCAAAGCACAGCTTTAAGCATATGGATTACAAGACCTTCGCCATTTATGTGAACAGCTAATTGCAAAGCCCTGTTAACTTCGCCAGAGTCAAGAAGTCGAGTTGCAAACATCAATATTGTTTTATCTTGTTCTCTCTCTTTTTTCATCACTACACGAGTTACTGCCTAAAAGCCTCTTCTCAGAATGTGTAAAACTCTGGAGATTTGTGGTGCCCCATTCCATGTAAGCATTTTACATATACAGTATATAAATTTCTCATTTCTTTTTTTGTATAAGTGTTTAGACTAAGGGGAAAAATAGAGGTAAAATAATGTATGGCCCTTATGTTAATCTGAGTTTCATAATTCTGCCCTACTTCTACAGTAGCTGAACAGCCCTGCTCTACACTTTTCCCCACGCATCACTGTAGCGAGGTGCTGTCAACCACAAGGGAACAATGGTTCAATGCATGGGACAGCCAGGCAAGGGCAGCTGCCTGCCTGTGGTTGATGGATTAAAGGGTCTGCTGGGCCAGACACACTGAGACTAATCAATGACAACAGGAAGAAAAATTCTCAGTACAAAATTATCTTACAGTACTAAAAACTTTAGTCTCCTAGGTCAGCTTAGAGACCCAATCATTTAAGAATTTAGACAGAAATGTTTCATAAGGGAGCTGTACATAAATAAGGGGCCATGCAATACAATGAGTTCAGAGACCACTTGTTAGAAAATGTGTTTTGGTTGGATAACACTATTTTCACCTATACTATATTATGTGGCCTTGGGTAAGAACACCTTCTGCCAATGGAAGTACGGCTGAAAGTCCTTCAAATAAGGTACTGTATTGTATTGAAAAGCAGTATTACTGGGGGTGGGGTTGCAAGGGGCAGACTGAAAAGGACATAGGATGAGGTCATTAAGTGTGACCTCAGGGTTAAGAGACTAAACAGGGAGGCTGCCACTCATCAAACAGCATGGAAAGCCACCATCAAGTGACCAAGGTCGATACATGCAAGCATGTTTCAGCCTTCAAAAATTACACCAAAACGAAACAATATATACTGTATATTGCACATACATATACATAGTGTATTTACATACAGAAATAGACAGATGGATTGATGGACAGAAAGACAGATATGAACAATCACAGAAGTTAGAAACTATGCTAACACCTGACCTAATGGATTTATTACCAGCCGAGATAGCGAAGCTGGTATTATGTTTAATTTGTCTGCGTATCTCTCAACACAATAGCTTCATAACTGCTCAAGATATCATTGCAAAATTTTACAGGTGTGTACTAAGGATGAAAATCTCCAAGTTCGAAATTGGTGAAAGCAGGTCAAGGTCTGTGTGTCTGTTTGCAGGATAACTTCGCAACCGCTGTCTATCTATCTATTGCCAGACACCATAACCCTGTAAGGGGTGGCCATTTGACTTTAAGTTATTTGTTTTACGGGGAGGGACACTAACCCTCCACCAACCCACTTGGTGACACATAGGGAGCACGTATGGTTTGGTTATATGGTTACCACCCAGCGTTGTAAACGGTTTCTTGGCTTACAGGAAAACATTTGGCTTGTCACTCAATGTGAAGCTCATATCACAAAATTTTATGGGTGTGTAGTAGGAATGAAAACCTCCTAGTTTGAAATTGGTGATAGTAGGTCAAGGTCGAATTCCGAGCCATGCTAGATACATATCAACTCGTGGCTGGTGTGATTCTCCCTTTGGGGGGACGTGTAGTTTTAGCAAGGAGATGTCTTACTGACACTAAATATGACTACCTAGCACTAACTAAAATAAAATTTAAATAGGTACACAGGCTGAAAAGGTTAATAAAAAACTAAAATATATTTCACTGATAAAACTGTAGATACCTGCGACTTTTTGTCAAACACCGGGAGGGAGACACCATTGATAACAACAGTGTGCCTAGACATTGGACAAGCTTCTTTAGAAATGTCATCATTCCAAATGTCTGGCAAGTGGTGAGCTGGGGTCAGGCGATTCTGAACAGTTAGCTTTCTGTGGGTCTCTAGCGACACATGCTGCAGGATTAATTTCTCCCGCTGCTCCTCGTTCATTCTTGAAAGAATTCCTATGCATTGGCATGCCAACCTGTGAAGAAAAAAAAGAGTCATTATAAAATAAAAAACTATTCATGGTGTAGTAAAACAATTATCCGTCCATTACTCTTGGAATGTAGAAAGACGAAAACATACATATAACACTGTTCAAAGAAAATGTCAGAAAAGATGGATTTTATCATAAGTACAATCATAATCTTCCCAAATATGACTCCCACCTAAAAGATCAGAGAGAGAGAGAGAGACAGAGAGAGAGAAAAACATACTGTACATATAATACTGTTCAAATGTCAGAAAAGGTGGATTTTTTCATAAGTACAATCATAATCTTCCCAAATATGATTCCCACCTAAAACATGAGAGAGAGAGAGAGAACTGCTGGCGCATACTTTTTTGTTTTTTAATGAATTATCTATCTATCTGTCTATTGCCAGATGTCTTAATCCCTTATACAGGGTGGCCACAAACAAATTGCCTCCACGTCACCCTGTCCCCCGCCATTTCACTTCCCCGCTCGCGATTCAAACCCCCCTCTCTCACATACCTCTCCACTCCATCCCTCCATCTCATCCTTGGCCTTCCCCTCCCTCTCTACCCCTCCACCTGACTCACACACATACATTCTCCTTGTCAGTCTCTCACTCTCCATCCTCTCCATGTGGCCAAACCACTTCAATGTGTTTATCCTAATGCTTCATATCACATCCACATCCACATCCACACCACAATGCTCCTTCACATCCTCATTTGTCAGTCTGTCTCTCCATGTGACTCCACATTAAATTACTATTATATTAACAATTCATAAATAAGTCAGTTAAATGACCTACCCATACGTGTTCCTTATTTGTCAATAAGTGAGTTGGCAGAAGGTTTGTGTCCCCCCCTGTAAAGCAAATACCGGGTAACTCAAAGACAAACAACCACCTCTTACAGGATTATGGTGTCTGGCTATAGATAGTTCTATTGACCACCTATGCATATGTTCCTCAACTCCCTTCCTATCCCCTGAAAGGGGGATGGTGGAATGCTGAAGGGCAATTTCAGTCTGCAGTATACTGGGTTCCCATTCAGATGAGCCTGGGGTATCAACAACAACTCTACATCTTTCAAGAAAAGCACAATTAAAGATCTAAATCATGGAGAAAGAGGATGATGAGCTCTAAACAACTACAGTACAAATGTAACATAACTTACCATCTTACTTCCTCACAGCTGTGTCTGAGATAATGAAGAAGCTGTGAGCATTTCCAAATATCTGTGAGGGCTCTCACTTGAAACAGGAGGTCCAGTGCTGCCTGTAATCGATCCCTTTCACTCACATCATCACCCTGTCTCTTAATTTTTTTTGCTGCTGGTTCAGAACATTTCTCTTCACTTTCAAATGGGGCTGCTGCAACTTGGAAGTAGTTGAGGCAAAATCTGAAAAATATAATCATGGTACACTTCCAACAGTAAGATCTCATTGTGATCAGCAAGAATAATTAAAAAAAAAAACTCCACCTCCTTGTACTGGCACAGGAAGTGGCAACTATCACTGTGCAATGTTTTAGGCCAAATAGTTAGTATACCCACCTGGCAGCATTACTACTGAAGGTGACCAGCTTGCTAAGTGCCACACAAAGAGCATAATGAAGTCCACTGCCACCTCCAGTCTGCCTGGTCTTTCTAGTTGCTGCCTCAGCACGTCCCAGCAGTTCCAGCAACCACGGTCGTAGATTCACTCCAACAAGGACAGTTACATGTGGGTCCAGGAGTATTTGGCTAGCACTTCTCAGGATGAGTTCCCATTCATTCTCACTCCATACCTGAAAAAATGTATGCTTCGTTTATGATCTGACAACTCAGTAGCAGTACAGTAATTCAATTTGGCATGCACGAGTACAATACTTCATTTCATTTCTTTCACAATTTTTCACTTATGACCATTATTGACTAAATCATAATTGCTGTACTAGATATAGCAGACCCTCTGTTTATGTGCCCTCTGATTACAAAAAACACAATTTACCCGGCAATAAATATGCGAACCTCTACCCCGATCCCTGTACGTGGTTCTGATTCAGTTTGCAAGGAAAAACTGTCAACCAACATTCCATTTCTGTACATCAACATTCAAAACATCGGGGTGGGGGGGGGGAGGGTGACTGTTTGTGTTCTAAGGCCTTAAGGGATCAGAAGCACTGTTCAGTCCCCTCAGATAACCCCAAATTACAAAACAACCATCACCTCCATCATCCACTCACTTGATGTAATGCTCCCTATTTATTCTTTCACCTTTTTTTTGTCTGCCCTCTTCTTTTCCTATTTCTCCCATCTTTCCTGTCGCTTCTTATTACTCTTCATTCCTTTTCAGGTGGCTTTACACACCCCTAATGGCTTTCTGTACACCAGGATACCATTTACAATGCTGGGTGATAACAATATAACCAACCCATCTGGTTCCCTGCGTAGGTTGGCAAAAGGTTAGTACCGTTCCCCATAAATAACTAACTAAAGGACAAATGGCCACCCCTTGTGGGATTATGGCACCTGGTTATAGACAGATTGACTTTGTTCTTGCACTGCTCCAAAGTCTAATTATGATCTGTACATTTCTTTGCATGTGTATGATGGGGATAAACAGGGACTTGGGAAAATTTGGGGATGTCATCTCCCCACATCAGTCAAACAACAATGGCTCTTAACCCCTAAAGTACGCAATTTGCTCAGCAGGTCTGTCCCTCCAGCTGCAAAACAGGGTCGATTTTTCAACTTTCACCAAGGTAAAAATTTTTCTTTCACATTTCAAGAGACTGAATTTACACACCCGAAAATGTATGTTTCAGCCAGATTGACCAAATTGTTATCGCACAATTGCCTGTCAAAGATGCAAAAAAGTTACCAATCCCCCATGGGCGAATATAGAAAATGTACAGAAAATGCATTATTTACGGTAAATAATTAAATATACAGTACATAAATAATGTCAATGTGAAGTGTTCCCTAGGCATGAAATGTCAGCGTGGAATATGCCCACAGCAACAAAACAAGCCAGCCAAAAAGTGGAGGTGGAGTGTGTCTGGCTGGAGGGGGAAGGAGGATGAAGGGATTGGGGAAGGAGGGAGGGGGAGAAGGGAGAAGGGAGAAGGGTTACTATGCACACACACCACTGTAGGGGATATGTTGGGGTATGGTTGGTTGGGAGGGGACAATGTGGAGATCACGCACTGGGGTTGAGGGAGGTAAAGTGACAGTGGTGGTGGTGGTGGTGGGGGGTTACTACTCCCCCACCTTAGGGGGCCAATCGTGCCATACCACCCCAGACACTCTAGTTCTCATTGGTCTGATCCCCTATACGTCACCAAAGGGGCGGAGTTACCCTCCCCTAGTTTTTTGTGCGTCTTTATTGATCATGCAGGATAGGCTGGGGTGTCAAATTACAAAAAAGCACGATCATGTGGCATCAGTCTTGAGGGGTTAACCCCTAAGTGCCGGGTGTCGTTCAGAACTGCACTTTTCGCACAACAATTTGAAGTGGCTGCCACTTTATCTCATCACCAAAAGCTAAGGAGGGATTCCCACCAGACAGGCCAACCACACCTCAGTCATTTCTGTGACTCTGCCAGGTGTAAGGCGATTTTTCTTAACCCTTCATGTCCGATTCCATTCCAGCCTCACATGGACTTTTGCCTCATCCACTCCTGCCAAGCCTCTTTCCAAGGATATTAGGAAAGGATTCAGTGATAGTGCCATAGGGTATGCCTTGGACACCACTGTGTCTGGTTATCTAGTAATGGAGAAGTTATCATGTTGACACCAAAACCATAGTTGGAGCTGTGGGCAGACACACAAACACATCTTATTCTCAGGGTAAAAATTAGTCCTCTTCCTCACATCATTACTATAGTCGGATTCCCGCCCGTTTGCGGATGAGGTGTGGCCCGCACCTGTGGACAATGGTGCCACGTTTCCCCAACTTGCGATGTGAAACGGAAGCTATTTATGTACAATGCATCACAAATTCGATAAATTCAGATGAATAACACTTACATTTGTGTGTTTTGATGGATGAATCAACAGTAATCTTATTATGCATAAAATATTTATACAGTAACACAGAAACATGGCATACATATTGTACAGTGTTGCTAAAAGAAATTGTAGTCACTTTTAATGGTTTTTAGCGTAGTTTTAGGGTGGGTAATAATATCACAGTTATGGATATAAGAGAATGAGCCTGAAAAAAGAAGAAATATGCCAATATCCAAAGTAAAAGAAATAATTCATGTAATTCTTGTGAGTGGCAATACTTACACACCCATAATAATAAAAGAGAGAGAGAGAGAGAGAGGCATGCATTGAATGCATTGTCGGCATCACTAAATATAACAAAACCAAATTAACAAATGAAAGCACAATTATAAATAACTTATAAAAGAATCAAAAGTACTCAGGGTGGCTCACATTTCCTGCCAGGAGAGAGAGAGAGAGAGAGAGAGAGGTCTGTCACTGCCTTCTTTGTATTCATTTGTTCCTTTGTACATACTGCACACACTGATATACATTGTTCCTATTGATGCACATATATCTATACACGTAATTTCTCTCTCTCTCTCTCTCTCTCTTCTAATACTGACCACGTGGTAGGTGAATCCAGCCCCCCCTTCCCCTCTCCTCCCTTCTTAATCCCTCCTGGGTGTCTCAGGTCAAATCCCCCTTCACACTTCCCCTCCCCCCTGGACCACCACCCCAACAAACCCACATCCACACTCCCACCCACACCTACACCCACACCCCACTACGTCGGGGTGTATGAATCAGTAATGTAACAAACCTCTCAGCAGACAGTAACTTTGACACTCCATCTACTACTAAATATAACAAAACCAAATTAACAAATGAAAGCACAATTATAAATAACTTATAAAAGAAACAAAAGTACTCAGGGTGGCTCACATTTCCCGCCAGGAGAGAGAGAGAGAGAGAGAGATAACGGTATAGAAAACGTGGCAACACTGTACACAGGTGCGGGCCACACCACAGCCGCAAACATGCACGAGTCCTACTATAATTGACACAAAGACCTACAGACCCAGGGATACTTTCATTCATAAAAAGAAGAGTTGGTGAGTAATATGGTCTTTAATTTGCTTCCCTAACTGTTGTAGTTTCCAAGATATTAAAGTATGAAAGCAGATTATTGTCGGGAAAATTCCCATAGTGAGTGAACGACGGCGCTATAAAGAGCCCGGCATGCAGGGGTTAAGGGATGAATTACGGTCTGTCCTCGCCTAACGCAGTTTGCTGTAACGTGATGTTGCTCTAACACAGAATGACTTTGCAGAAAAAATAAAAATTCTAACGTGGGCACTGTTAGCATAACATGGTACAGTAATTTGAACCAGGCAGGCTGTGATGTGGTGTGAATCACGCAGCCTCACAATATTTGACGTCATTGCCTGCCAATCTCGCTTCGCCTTTCTCGCTCACCCAGCCACCCAACCAATAAGGACCCTCCTACCTCCCTCCCACATCCCCTCTCAGCCCACTCCTACCCACACCATCCTCCTCAGCTTGCCTTGTGTTCTCCTCCTCTACCTCATCTCCGGCAAAGTGTGTCTGCTCTTCTCCTCACATAAGGTGCAAAAAATAAAAAAGTCTTATTGAAAGTCTTATTGACCTAATGTATTCTTTTAACCATATTAGGATGTTTAAATTGGGGGATATAAATAAATTTTGCACTACAAGGGGGGAAAAGTGAACTTTGGGCAGGAGTGGAGAAGGAGATAGGGGTTTTCATGAGTCCCTGTAATGTGATACTTGCCCAACGCAAGGTCAGTGTGGAAGCAAATAGCCGCGTTAGGTGGGGGCAGACTGAACATGTTTCCATTTACATGGTAGTTTATACCCCCAACAGTAAATGGAGGGTGTAAATGGAGGGTCTACTGTATCTGAAATCTGTCATTAATTCCAGCATAATAAAGACATGTCAAGACAAGCAAACACATAAGGACATGTTGTAGTGCTGACGTGGATGTGTTGGAAAGCATCAGAAGTACCTTGAGGTGATTTAACCATGGGGTGAGAATGGAGAATGTGAGACTGACAAGGAGTGTGTATGTGGGTGAGGTGAAGGGGGAACGGGGAGGGAGAGACCACGGGCAAGATCGAGGTAGACTACAGAGTGGACAGATACCACATGATTGGGTATTATCGTACTGGCGGTGTAATATTATCACTTTTTTTTTTTTATTCAGGAAGGAGAACACTTTCCAAATGCGTATTTTTTTTTTCCAATATTGTGATCCTTATGAGGATAAGTTTAATATGAAATCAATTATGAGTTATTATGTTGCATACTGCTGACTGACAAAAACAAATAAGAGATACAGTATTCCAGAGACTGAAAATTGTACTGTATATACTGAGCAATAAGTTTGTGTGTTCCAGGACAACCCACCTGGATCAAACCTGTATACCCTATGCATACTAGGGATTCTATACGGCAACTTTTACCCATAATTAGTCAGCTGATACAGTAAGTAGTACAGTAATATGTATATATACTTACTAGCCTTTCTCCAAGGTTGGGTAATATCGGCATACCTCGTGGGATAATAACTGCATCAGTTTAAATAGTATATTTCTGTCAGCAGGAGCATTGTGGTGTGGATATGGATGAGATAGGAAGCATTAGGGGAAACACACTGAGGTGGTTGGCCAAGTGGAGAGGATGGAGAGTGAGAAACTGATGAGGAGAGTGTATGTGAGTGAGGTGGAGGGGGTACAGGGAGGGGAAGGCCAAGGATGAGTTGGAGGAATGGAGTGGAGAGGTATATGAGAGAGGAGGGGTGTAAGCTGGAAGCAGGGCAGTGAAATGGCAGGAGACAGGGAGACATGGAGGTGATTTGTTTGTGGCCACCCCTTACGGGATTAAGGCGTCTGGCAATAGTTAGACAGATAGATAGGAGCAACATTAAGTGCTGATGAGTGGTTATTACTAATTTGTAAACTTGTAACATATGGAGAAGAGAAAGAGTTATAATGAAGATGATCCGGCAATCGCTGAATAAACAGAGGAGTCGGATGAGGAATTGCTTGTATCAGTAGCAGTCTCTGATGTTCAAAGCCAAGAAAATGGAGGTGAAACCCGTAACACAGATGATAAAACAGGGACAATGGAGAGTGAAATCTGTATGGTGACCACAGGTTTGACCATTATTCAACTACAGTAATCACTCCAATATCCGGATCAATAGAGCCATCGGTAGGTTCGGATATTGGTTTTGTCCGGATATTGGGCCCCAGCTTATGGACTTGTACTTACGGACCCTAACACAGAGAAACACCTATACAACTCCCTCCGGACATGCATAGCACCTATTTAACACCCAAATCACACCAATAAGGCACATAAATGACTGAAATAAATGCAATAGACACATAAAATGTGGGTTTAGAAGTATGTTCATACATTAATAAACATTCTGGTACTTATGGACTCTAACCGAACCTAACCGAACCTAACCGAACTCTGAAAAACACATTCCTACTGCACATGCATGAGGTAAGTTTAGTATGGAAAGAAGTACAGTATGACACTTTCTGGTAAGTATAGTATGGGAAAAAATACAATATGAAACATTCTGGTAAATATAGTATGGAAAATAGTACAACATGAAACATTTTGGCTACTTACAGCAAGTCCCTGGCCACCTCGATGAATAACCGCCTCCTCTTGGACTCTGACAGTAAGAACGATTTCCTGAAGCACTTGCACTACACTCTTCCTGAAGTCTTGCACTGAACTTAGTCACTAACACACAGAAGTCCGTTCTTTTCACAGTGTTCACTTTAGTCCAAATAATGTTCCATTAAATTTAAGTGTTGCACATTAACTTTTCCCAAGTTTTTTAAGTTTCCAAAGCCAAAACAAAGAAGGTTAGTTACGTTAAATTTCTTTTCTACTTAGTCTTTTCTCCCAACTTGAAAACCTTAACACAACACACCGTTTTCCACACTGCACAACACTCAAAATTCCCGTGTGGTCTAGTGGAGAAGTTCTTGCTGTTTATTCACTGTCAGAGCCCGAGAGTATCACTGGCAGGCGTCCAAGGGGTGCATCGGTGGGTAGTGGTGATGGCATACCGACTACAGAAGACTCTGAAGACAGCCGCAAACTCACGTCGAGCGGTGACTCCACTGTAGCTGATGTGCTGGGCTGTGGCTCGGAGCATGAGGGCCTGTCTTGGGGAGGCAACGGAGTGGAACCAGGGCTTGGCACAGCGGGGGTCACGGGCCTGAAAAAACTGTCAATCGTTGACTGACGCAAGGACCGACGATTCTGGCGATTGATGATGCGCTGCCGGAAAGCACGCACTTCCTCCACGAGTCCCAAGGGCCCCATCTCCCTGTCGCAGTCCGGGTGTTCCAGGTAGTCTAGGACGAACTCAAGATGTTCGCGGAGTGCGCTCAGCTTGGGGATGGCTGGAGTAGTGTCCTGCTGGGCGGAGTCTGCATCATCATCGCCTTCGTCGTCGGAATCTTCAAGTTCGGGACTGACACCAGCAACCGAAGACGCGATCTCGATATCAGACAACGTCTGATACCCAGGATCGCCCTCGTCGTCGTCCAACCACTCACGAACATCGTCCACATCAACATCGTCGCCGTGCGTACGTAGCCGTGCATGGAAGTCATCCACGTCAAACCCTAGGAAATCGTACTCCACATCTGTTCCGAGAAGCAGACGAGACCAACCATTTTCAAGAGTTTTCACAGGGACTTCCTTCCATGCACTAGCCCAGTTGTACAGCGCAGACTTGATGTTGTAGCGGCGAAGGTTTTCCAAAGTCCGCTTGCCTCGAGTGTCACGTCCTTCCCTGCGCTCGTCCTCGTCCCCGAGAACCACCATCACCTCGTCCAGGAACTTCCGACGGTACAGGCACTTTGTTGCCACGATCACTCCTTGGTCCATGGGTTGAATGAGAGCAGTCGTATTAGGTGGCAGAAACATGCACCTAATACGGCCATTCTCAGCAACCAAGTCCTTGTCGCACGGGTGGGCAGGTGCATTGTCGAGGAGAAGGAGAGCCTTTACCTGGTCGCGAGGAATTCCCAGTGTCTTCGTCTGGTAATGTATGACCTCCTTGACGAAGTGATGGTGAAACCAGTCTTTGAAAATCACAGCTGTGAACCATGCTTTCAAAGAATGGTACCATACGACAGGAAGGACATCCATCACCCCACGAAGGCACCGAGGCTGCTTTGCACGGCCAACAATAACGGGCTTAAGCCGGTGCATGCCGTTAGCATTGGCACAACACAAAGCAGATATCCGTTCCTTAGAAAGCTTGCGGCCAGGTACACGCTTCTCCGTCTCATCGGCGAGAGTGTTCGTTGGCACCGAGCGATAGAATAGGCCAGTTTCATCAGCGTTATAGACTTGACCGAGAGTGAGGCCCTCCCTGTCGATCAAGCCTTTCACCTTGTGCCGAAACTCGTCCACTCCATCCTCGTTAGCGTCCAATGCTTCGCCATGTGCTTTACGGTTAGTAAGGCCATGTCGCAACTTGAACGCGAAGAGCCAACCCTCGGATGCCTTGAAGTCTAGTGCGTCGTGAAGCCTTGCAAACTTCTCAGCAGCAGCCTTCAGCTCCGTTCCACGTACCATCACACCAGCTGCACGTTGCTGTCGATACCAAATCAACGTGGAGCGGTCGATCTCTGCATACTTGGGGGTAAACATAACCTTCCTCTCCACGTTGCGTTTGCTTCTCGACGAGAAGTCAGCCGTGTACTGCATGAGCTTGTCTCGGGAACGCTTGATATCAAACAAAGTCGACCGGGCCAGGTTGAACTCGCGGAGAATGCGAGAGGAAGACCAACCCGCATCAACCTTCTCCAATATCTCCCGTTTCTTCTCCAGAGTCAACACCACTCTCTTCCTTTTCTCAGGAGGCGGGGCCATCCTCACACACACTAAGAGTAGGGCAGAGAGCAGCAGGAGGCCTTGCAGCAAGTACGGCACCACCACAAAAGCGAGCACGTGGGCAGCCATGGCGAAGAGCGTAGGTCTTGTCACGGTGAGAGACAGGCGGGAAGTGGGGAGGATGCAGCGGCGCTCTATCGGACGTCGGAGGAATGACGAACCAAAACAATGCTCTCACGCGGCGCGCGCGGCAAGTTCAAATTACGGACGGCAAAAAATCGATTTTTTTTCCAATTTTTTTGGATTTTCGGACCATTTTGGGAATGTTTGATCCCAGGACGATAAGGTTCGGTTAGTGGGGATGTTCGGTTATTGGGCATCCGGATATTAGAGGGATTACTGTACAGCAAGCACCAGAGCCCTACACATTACACAGGGTGAATTCTTCAGAAGACTAATGAGGAAGATGACAGGTATAGTGTGAAATACAGTATTATACAGCTACAGAGACAAATAGTAAAGAGGAAGATCTCTTATATTAAGGAGTCAAGAGTCAGAGGACCACTAACAAACTATATTGTGAGAAAACCAAGGCTGTATTAATTCAGTAACAGTGGGAAAGTGTAGTTTCAGAACAACTCTGGGCCAATGGTAATTCAGTGAACAAACAGAGCATAGAATAAAATACAGTGCAAAGTGATTTACTGCTGATTTATGTGCTGATTATGGTTAGTGTTTAGTTTTTATGGAAAATGATGATTTTAAAACACTGAATCTGTGAAGATTCTAACCAGTGCATTTCTTCTATCTATCTCTCAATTGCAAGATGCCTCAATCCTGAACGGGGTGGCCACAAACAAATTGCCTCCACATCGCCCTGTCCCCCGCCATTTCACTGCCCTGCTCCCAACTCACACCCTCCTCTCTCATATACCTCTCCACTCCATCCCTCCATCTCATCCTTGGCCTCCCCCTCCCTCTCCCCCTCCCTCCACTTCACTCACATATACTCTCCTCATCAGTCTCTCACCCTCCATCCTCTCCACATGGCCAAACCACCTCAGTGTATTCCTCCTAACGCTTCCTATCACAACCACATCCACACCACAACGCTCCTTTATATCCTCATTAGTCAGCCTGTCTCTCCATGTGACTCCACAGGCTCCTCTTAAATAACTCATTTCCACTGCTACCACTCTTGACTTGTGTCTTTCCAACAATGTCCAAGCTTCACTACAATACATTAGAGTTGGTATCACAATACTGTCATGTAGTAACTTTTTCACTTCCATGCTCACTTCCCTGTTTCTTATCACTGCTTTCAAGGAACCAGCAACCTTTGTTCCTTGTTGTACCCTTTCAAGCACTTCACCCTCCAAACTTCCATCCTAACTCATCACTCTCCAAGTACTTAACCCCTACACCGCGGGCATGTTTACCAATGTTTTGCGTGTGCCGCGGGGTTATTCGGGCTCTGACAGACTCTCAAAAAATATTTGCCAAAAATCAGTTATTAGTCCTAGAATATTAAAATTACATATGCTTATGGCACATACCTTCAGCTTTCTCCTGAAATGTTTGTTGAGCCTTCGTCGGTTACCGTAGGACTTGTGGAGACCTCTGAAGTTGGGTAACGAAGTCTCCACTTTACACTTCCCGACAACCCGTAATATGATTACCACAGCCAGATATTAACACTATAAACACTACTCTATGATTTTCAAGTAGTTTGGGATCCATACTCTAAAAAAAAAAAACCACTGTGAAAGCAATGAAAATTACGAGCGCGTCTGACCATCGCACTTGCGCTAGTTCACTGTTGGTATTCTGTCATTTATTATTCATAAAACCCCTCACACTTTATATTTCTATTACTATATAACACTTATATATATCTACAGTCTTTATCCATAAGTTTCCTTCAGTAGTATTACAGTAGTTTATTGTCACTGTAGGGATTCAATTTCTTTCAGTAAAATACGTAGCATTCACCTTCTTCTGTATACTAGCATTGAGAGTGAATGTCACTTTCATCTTCACTCTCATAACTCATAGTATTCAGACATGCTAGAGTGAAACTTTCACTTTCATTACTCCTAGGGTATATACTCGTATTCTTATAATACTACTCATTTACATTTCTATTTACATTCTCTATTTTATTTATGTTATTTACATTTCTATTTTATTTACACTGTGTTATGCACTGTCACTTGAAGTACCTTATAAAACTATTTTCCACTGTTCACGTATATTTACATTCATTACTTTCACTTGATACCACGTTGAGTACACCGCTTCCCGTCCGATCAGCGAAGTTAAGCAACGTTGGGTCTGGTTAGTACTTGGATGGGTGACCGCCTGGGAACACCAGATGCTGTTGGCATCCCTACGTGTCAAGTGGGGTTGGTGGAGGATTAGTGCCCCTCCCTGTAAAACAATTAACTCTAAGCCGTTGGCCACCCCATCTGGGATACATGGCGTCTGGCAATGGATGGATGGATGGACTTTCACTTGCTGTTTACACATTATTTACAATTCCACTTGCACTGTTTTACTCAATAGAAAGATCGTAGTCACTCTTTTATCAATTGTCAGCCCTTTCCCTCTTTCCACATGAGGTTTAGTAGGGGGTAAAGGTCACAGGGCCCTTTGCATGGGGGTGAAAAGTCCCTGAAGTCAGCAAGAGCAAACAGACGTACCACCACTTCGGAAGATGAGAGTGAACTGATAAGGGAGGGCCAGGGTGGTGGCCTACCTAGGGAAATTCAGTGGTGTACTACCAACGTTAGCTCTTGACACAGCTAATTTATAGCAGTGAAATGATTGGCAGGAAATCTAGACAATACATTATAAATTAGGTAGTTCCAGGTGAATGTAAATATCACTTAGGCTTCTCCCTTCCCTCCTTATATGTACTGTATATTTATTACGAAAATAGATTATACGGCATATTTCAAGGGGAAATAAACAGCGAAAATTAGCGAACGAGTGCACGTGAGGTGTTGTCAGGTGATAATTAGCCAATTCCAGGTGTATGGCACTCTCACTTACCTTATTTCTTTCTTGTATATATTATTTGGTATAAGAATAGGGCATAGGGCTTATTTCAATGGATGAAATCAGTGAAAAATTCCAAGGAAGATTTACTTAGCGTAGCATGGCCGGGCAGGCGAGAGGATAGGGTGATGGAGGCGGGGTAGGGAGGGGAGTCAAGAATGGGGAGAAATGGCTAAATTGTCAACAATGGATGGAAGTACAGATGAGATTAGGAGTGCTGACTAGTGTTGGACATAGGCAGTACTGATAGATGATACAAGCCCCCACTTGGAAGCCCGGGTGAATTCAAAATAACACAGAATCACAAAAGCGACGCCCCGCAGTATGATCCCTTGCTCCCAAGCGTCACGAAAGTGACGCCCAGTGGTTAAGGGGTTAAATGTACTCACATTTTCCATTTCTTCACCATCCAACCTCAATGTACATTCACTGACTTCACCTCCCTCAAAGACCGATCACCTTACTCTTCCTTACATTCACCTTTAGATTCTGTTTCTTACACACTCTCCCAAACTCATCCACCAAGTCTTGCAGGTCCACTTTGGCTTCACTTAACAACACAGTATCATCTCCAAACAGTACAGGGAGTTTCCAAACACTACCCTCTCTCACCAGGGCAACTCCAACATCCACTGCCCTACCTTGTACAGGTATCTCTATTACTACCCCATCCATGTACAGACTGAACAACCATGGAGACATGACATCCCTGTTTCAAATCAACCTTCAAAGAGAAAAATTCACTCACTTCACCATCCACACGCACTGCAGCCTTAGCACCATCATACATACTCTTCCCAGCATTCAACAACTTTCCATCTACTCCATATATTCTTAATACTTACCATAATCTTTGTCTATTCACCCTGTCATATGATTTCTCCAAATCCATGAAAGCCGCATACAGCTTCTTTCCCTTCTCTAGAAACTTTTCTACTAAAGACCTAACAATGAATATCTGATCTACACAACCTCTTCCCTTCCTAAAGCCTCCCTGTTCTTCTCCAACTAATTCCTCTGTTATTTCCCTAACTCTGTCAATATGTATCCTACCATAAACTTTTCCTATTATACTAAGAAGACAAATGCCCCTATGATTACCATACACTTCTTTTTCCCCCCATTCCTTTGTACAAGGGAATAATAATACCTGACTTCCAATCCTCCGGGACTCTACCTTCCTCCCAGGCCAATCTGCACACTCTCCACATCCATTCTACGACTATCTCTCCCCCATGCTTCAGCTTTTCACCACACACTCCATCAATACCTGGGCCTTTCCCCAATTTGACTTTCTTCATTGCTTCCACAACTTCTGTCCTACTGATTTCTTCCTGTCTTCTCACCTCCCTCCTTCTCCCAGCCACTTATACTCGCATTACTTCCATTCTCTATGTTCAACAATTCCTTAAAGTGTTCTCTCCATCTGCTCACTTTTTCTCCCTTCTCCACTAGTAATATACCATTTTTATCTTTCACTCCCCTACTACCTTCACTGCCATCCTGTCTTACTCTCTTCACCTCTTTCCAGAACATTTTCTTAATCCCTCCACTTTACACTCAAATTCCTCATCCACTCTCTTCTTACTCTCTTATTAATCTTTTCACCTCTCTCTTCCTTTCTACATGTAACTCTCTCTTCCGCCTCTCAACTTTTTCCACGCCCCTATTTCTCATCCATTCATTGTATGCTTTCTTCTTTTGTGCCACAGCCTGTCTCACCTCTTCATTCCACTATGCTGTTCCATGCACCCCCTTCCGTCTTCTCCCTGTGATATCTCATAGGAACTGAGAAGTAACCACTCTCACTGCCACAGCACACAGATGCCATCCTGATACTAAAATTCAAAATTAGGCATGAAGCAACTGCCACATATGCCAATCTATGATTGATGGAGATGAAAACAAAAGCGCCAATCAGCTAAAAAAAAAAAAAAAAAAAAAAAAAAAAAAAAAAAAAAGTCAGCCTCCGCGCATGCCTATTGGCAACCAGTAATGAACATGTGAATGCACAGGAGCTCTCTCACAGCACATGAAAGATCTGACACAAGCTAACTTCTGAAATGTGGAAAAATTCTGCAAAATTTATGACCCTGTTATTCATTTTCGACTGTGTTCAGCTATTAAAAATACTCCAGATATGGAGATCGAAAGATTGGGGATGATTAACATTTGAAATTCTTCAGATGTCTGAAACTAAAATATCCTGAGAGAACTGCAAAATATGGTGGCCCTACGTCTCCTTAACCCTCCTCAGGTAGACGTCTGTCCACCCTTTCGCCTCAGGTAGACCTGGGTCTACCAGACCCAGGTCAGAAAACAAACTTTTATTTATGACAGATCCGAACATGGTATGACATTCTTCAATGTATATGCAATACAGCCATGTAAATAAACTTAATTTTTTAATTCATTATATATTTTTACCTATTAAAAAAAAAAAAAAAAGTCCTTTTTAAATATTCAGGGAAAAAATGAAAACAACATCTGATTGTAACTTTGTGTGGTGCAACTGGCAGAAGCATCATGGAGCTTCATGGTGTGATGTTGGGGTGCCTGAAGCTGCGACATTATTTGCCATCAGGGAACAAAATAAAGCACCCTGCTCAGGTAGAGCCGGGTCTCTGAGACCCCCCCCCCTACACCGGAAATGGAGAAGAGTTCGAAATTGCCCTTTTACCCTTACATGGGTACAAAAAGTCAGGCAGCTATTGGGGGATACAGGGTTCCCGGGTGTTTAGAAGGTAGTTTACCTAACAAACTGTGGTGGAAGGGTCTCAGAGACCCGGCTCTACCTGAGGAGGGTTAAGGATTACCAGGTCCTTCTGGTTCACTCTTCCTAAGTATCCGCATCCTTTACAATTCCTCCTCTTAGCACCTGCTCCCTCTGATCCTCCATATTCATCACTTTCATTAAACAGCCCCAACCCAAACCAGAAAACGTACAACTCTCACCACAGCACTAGCGTGGATACCAAAAAGATTATGACAGCCTAAAAAAAAAAAAAATCCAAAGAATCACCGTCTTCCAAAAACTACAATGCCCAGTGAGCTCCCTTGCTACATTAACCTGCTGAAAATTGAATTGGTCAACTGCTTACCTCATTTTCCAAATAGTTTGCAAATACCATCCGACATGATTCATTCTGTGAACACAACTCTGATATTCTTGTCCTAAATACATTGGTGTCCCCTGCCATCTCCACGACACATGTGAAGCCGCAACTCGCGATATCACGTGTAGCGTCAAGGCAACCAGTCCTCACCACATGTAAACATTCAAGTTTCTCACAGTCACATACTACTGTAACGCCAGATATTTCCAAAAAAATTTGTATTACATCTACAAATATGAATTATATTTCTAAGGTATCTATGGAGTAACTGTTAGTTTTAAATGCTTTAAACAATTTTTAGATATAGAGCTGCAGATAATTATGAAGCCTTTTATTCCAACAATTAACCATTTTATCAATTACATATTCAGTACTATAAAATTGATAAGCAGCACTGTCACCATAGAGAAGCCTATGGATATTAATTAAAAAAAATATATATTACACCGTACGTCAATATATATATTGTCTTGCTTTTCTGTCAGTTAAATCTAAGAATTTTTACCTTAACTCACATAACAATATATTTTGTTTCTTCCTATAAGTATCAGTAACATTACTTTTTTCTTTTTTTATTTTCATCAATAATGAGGTAGAACTCATTCGGCTTCGGATTGTCGTGCTCGATATCAGCAAATAAATAATTATATTAATTATACTTACATAATTCAACCAACGTTCTTATTAAGTTAACCTACTTTAGTGTGTTCTCGTATGACTGTCAAGACCGAATTACTTCACGGTCAAACAGCACAGCTGATTGCTGGCAGCCTGGCTGCCGCTGAGCTGAGGTTACAAAACAAAAATGGCTCTCACGGGTAAGAGTTGTATTATTCTTCAACAGTACCAAGACTTTACCAATGTTAAGCTCAGTAAAATTGAGAAATATGATTTTTGTGGGATTTCGTGGTTATTTTTATGTCTGGAGCTACTGAATAACCCTTAAATGAGCTTGAGAGTTCAGCCGGGACAAGTACGTTAGCATTTTACGATCAACTATAAAACTGTTCATGGGCTGGCCGTTCGAAAGGAGACTGTGGACCATAACATTGAACCTGAGATCAGAATTGGGGAGGCAAAACCCCATTTTCTTTTTATTCCTTCCCATACGGGTGCGGCCTCTCCATTTTTCATATTAGCAACTGTACTGGGGATAGAGGGGTTTTCTAGAATACTCCCCCAGTATCACTGCTTGTTGTATGAGGCGACTAAAAGGGTTGGTGGAGGGTTAATGCCCCTCCCCAGAAAACAGCTAACTAAAAAGACAAACAAGAAGCCTCGAACAAGGACTGACCAAAAGATGACTACTAAGGACCAGACAAAGGACATGGTACGTAATGAGTAATATTAAAGGTTTACGTACCATTTTATCATCTTCATAAAGTTTACCGTGAATTAGGCCAATGCATTCATAATCTGACTGATCTTGTTGTACAGTTTTCATGCTATTTCCAAATAAATTAAGTTTTACACTGTTTAACTGGTATGGAGGAGTGGAAAGCAGTTTCGTTGCAACAGATGGAGATGGTAGATCTGAAGTATTTTTTTTTGAACAGCTCCTGATTATTGTGTGCTGTGTACTACTGGTCTGAGTTTAGCCTCCTTAGGGGATAATTTCTTCTTTCTATTTTTCCATCTTTCCATCCATCCATCATTCAATCCTTTGTTGCTCCACGAGGAGCATAGAAGCCCAGGGCTAGGCAAGTTGGTTCTGATATTTAAGATGAGAGTAACCAGCCTCACTCATCCGTGAGTGGCATTACGAGAGCAATAAACCTCAACCATCCCTTGGGTATAAACCTACACCAGCTCAATCCGATTGGAGCACCTTAGCTACTCACCAAACCACCAGGCGCCATAATTTAGTTATATGGTTACCACCCAGCATAGTAAATGGTTTCCTGGTATGCAGGAAACCATTTGCCTTGTCACTGAGTGTAGAGTCACCCATAGGCAGAAGGAAGAGGAAAGAATGAAGGAAAGAAAGACTTGAAAAAGTGTAGTATTGTCTTCTATTCAGTGTTTGATTACCTGAATTAGAAGTTTCATATAACATCTTAGTTCCTGAATGTATGGTTGCAGCATTTCTCTAATCTGTTCTCTTTTGTGTACATCTATGGGACACATCAAAGTGAAGTGGCGAAGACTTTCCTCTGTGCCTCATGTAATTAAGTTGCATTTTTATTCACATGTTTGTTTCTGCATGTAGTGATATGCTGTTTTCTTCTGTGGAATATAATAAATGTACGCATCATAAATAATTTCCTCCAGTGTACTGTATAAGTTTTCCCATTCTTGTTAATATATAGGCCCAGTTTTCATTACAAATCTTCCATCCACTTCCTAGATGTCTCCCTGTATTCTTTAATCTTTTTTTTTTTCTGAATCTCGATACCTAACATTATTATTTCCACCCAAGGGTCATTGGTAAACATCAGGAAGGTCATCCGGTCATAAAATGCTACACGCTCCAAACCAAAGTCCTCTACCCAGAGGCAACGCCTTAGCCCTTATCCAAAAAAAGGGTACCTGGCGTAAAACTCACATTTTTATACCGGTACTGTATTTTTTTTTTTTTTTAATTACCCACGATGTCTTGAATTCCTTGTAGTGCAGTCAGTAGTAGTTTCAGCAGATCATTGATCCACCCCATGTGAATGTGAGAAACGGTTAGGGTGATGGATAGTAGTCTGTGCCATATCGTTTTCATTTTTAAAGGCTCCAACATGCTTGCATGTGTCAGCCTTGGTCACCTAATGGCGGCTCTCCACGCTGCACAATCCATTGCAGCCTCCCTGTTCAGTCCCTTAACCCTGAGGTCACACTTAATTACCTCATCCCATGTCTTTCTCGGTCTACCCCTCATAACCCCACCCCCAATATTAACACTTCTCACCTTCCTCACCCAATTATCATCCCCCATCCTCTCCACATGTCCAAACCATCTCAATCTACCTCTCCTCATCACAACACCAATACACTCCAGTCCCATCCTACCTCTCAACTCTTCCATCGTAAACCCAGCCCCTCCAGGCCTTGGACGCAGGGACGCACTGCACATCCACTTAATCATTGTCATTTCTGTACGTCTGAGACGGCGAATATCTTCCTCCTTCACTGCCCAGGTCTCACTACCATACAGCATTACACTCCTAACACATGCTGCATACAAAGACCCCTTTGCACATAGGGAGAGTCCTCTCAATGTCAGGAGAGGCAAGAGCTCCCCGAACTTCTTCCAACCACTTCTCACCCTAGCCACAGAGCTAGCTCCAACCCCACCTCCAGCACACAACATGTTTCCCAAATAACAAAACTCTTCCACACACTCAGTAATGCTTTTGAGTCTTTAGCTACCTGTGTTGCATTTTGGCAGTGTGGCGTGTCAGTGTACCCCAGGTGGCTCGGGCTGTCAGCAGTGCGGTTGTTGTGTCAGCACGAAACAGGAGTGCAGCAGCTGATGCCAATCCCGCCCCTGTCAAGTACAAGCCGTACTCACCCTTCCAGAATACATCCAATGCTGCTGAGTATGCAGTTGCAAGGCTTGATGATTTACTTAATTGGGGACGAAAAGTAAGTACAGGATGGCATAGAATTAGGGTATATAGTTATTGCAAGTACAGTATATATATTTATGTTGCAGGTTTTTTATATTATACATAATATTATGAGTAGATCATTCACCATGCTAGCATGTTTTTAATACTTCCTAAGACTTTTCTCAATAGTGCACATTTTCCCAAGCATCTGTTTAAATACTGTATGTTATTTATTTATTTATTTTTAGCTTCTATCTGCCAGGTAACATCTATACACGTCACAATCAGGTGCTATATGGCTGCCAGGTAGCGACTATACACACAGGTGTCTTCTCGCCACCATTTGAACCGGCCGCCATTTCGTCTTAGCACCAAAGAGTTGGGAGGGAGTCCCTCCATAGCACACAGGCAAGAGTCAGTCTGTCCCGTGGTTTTACCAGGTGTACAATGATGTCTTCATGTTCCTATTTGTTTGATTCCATCTGCACTGACTGTAGCCAATGGCATCATCCACCCCTGCCAAGTCTCTTTCCAAGAATACTAGAAAAGGGCTTAGTGATAGTGCCATAAGGCATGCCTTGGATGCCACAGAGTCTAGTTTTTCTAGCAGTGGAGAAGTTATCACATTGAGAGCAAAGCCATAGTTGGCGCCGCAGGCAGACGCACGAACACATCTTGTGCTCACACCAAAAATTGGTTCCCTTCCTTATGTCATTACTCGTCAGTGCAATGACTCACAGACCTGGGAATATTGTCATTCGCAAGAGGAAGAGTTGATGAGAAATATGGTCTTTAATTTGTTTCCCTAAGTTCTGTACTTTCTGAAATATTAAGGTTTGAAAACAAGCAATTTCTGGGAAATTGCCTGTAGTGAGGTAATGACTTAAAAATAGCTCGGCGTTTGGGAATTAAACAAATGAATTGTAGTATTAGCAGGCCGCTTTCTTTTCATAATTTTCACTATCTACCTCATCCCACTCACGACACTTCTTTCCATTTCCAGAAGGCATGTTTAGCTTGGTATAAGTAATCCAGAGTGTGTTTTAGTGCTCAGAGTGTTGGGAGTGCTGTAAGCTAGTGCATTTGTGTTGTGGTTTTGTATTCCCATTTTTGTTTAGTGTGTGAAGTTCATATTGTTCGTATCTTTTATAAAGGCACCAGCGTGCTTGCATGCATTGGCCTTAGTCACCTCATTGCTTGATCTCTGGTAGCCTCCCTGTTCAGTCCCTTATCCCTAAGGTGACCTCATCCCCGGTCTTTTCAGTCTGCCTCTCACAAACCTACTGGCGACATTCACACTTCTAACTTTCCACACCCAGTTGTCATCCTTCATCCTCTCCACATGGCCGAATCATCTCAGCCTTCCCCTCTTTTGTCACAGGACAGATCCAATACACTCCAGTCCCATCCTTCCTTTCAATTCCTTAGTTGCAAACCTAGCCCTGCCAGGCCTCACATTCAAGGACATACCACACATGCATCAAATCATTGTCATTTCTGTATGTTTGAGCCAACACATATCCTCTTCCTTCACTTCCCAGATCTCACTACCACATAGCATTACACTCCTAACTTCCTTTACTGCCCAGGTCTCACTACCATACAGCATTATATTTCTAACACACGCTGCATATGAAGATCCCAAAGTACGTAGCCCTCTTGGTATCTTGAGAGGCAACAGCTCCCTGAACTTCCTCCAACCACTCCTTATTCTAGTGGCAGAGCTAGCTCCAGCCCCACCTCCAGCACATAATGTGTCCCTTAGATAACAAAATTCTTCCACACATCCAAGGGACTTACAAGCAAGATTAGTCGTTTAACACCTGTCATTCTCTATATGGTCTCCTGACACACCACGCACATGAAATCAGCATTATCTCGCAGTCCACCTTTAATACCAGTACACAGCTTAGGCACCCACTTATCACAAATTCTACACAAGGTGGAGTTACTTCTCACACCCCTGTGGCAAACTGCACATGGCCACCCTCCCTCTGCTTTGACAGTACTGTAACCAGCTCTAGATATCATCACTTAAGTTTTATCCACATTTGCTCTCAAACCCTTGTCCCCCATTCCATCTCTCCACTTCCTAAATCATTCCTTTCATTCTGTGCAGTCAATACAAAATTATTAACATAGAACATCTCCCATGGGAATCCATTTCTTAAGTCATGTGAGAGAGCATCAAGCACCGTGACAAACAGGTAGAGGCTCAAGACTCAGCCCTGATGCACTCCAGCATTCACTGAAAACTAATCACTCAAATCTCCATTCACTCTTATGTGGGTGGAAGTAGCCACATATATAGCCGTAACCAGGGCTGTGGAGTCGGAATCGGAGTCAGAAGCAATTATGGTGATGCTGGAGTCAGAGTTGGAGTCGGTAAATGAGTCCCAACTCTGACTCTGACCACCAACATAGATGTAGATGTAATGTGGAGCTATTGCCTTTCAAATGACAGCTCCTTCGGTTTATTTCTTGTTGCTGCTGCAGTCTTTTTATTCTTTTGTCTCATTTTCCACATTTTATTTAGGACTTGTTTGTTGTTCTGTTCTTCATTTATGTTGAACATAAACACAGGTGCTGCCATTTGTTGACACAATGACAAGAACAGAATGTAAATAGACATTGTGATCAGCAGATTTCCCACTGAGTGAAAGTGTCTAGATAATTTTTTGATTCTGTAATCTAGAGGTGAGGTTCTTTAACACAGAATTTCCAGGAACGAAATAGTTATAGTATAAATTGACATGGAAGCATATGCAAGTACCCGTAAGCTGCGAGATGGGAATTTTGAACACGTGTAAGTCAGTGCAACCCACCTATACACCCAGCCTCACTTGATTAGCCGTGCTACAGTGATCTTAAATAAGGCAAGGGAGAGCACAACACATTGTAAGTGCATGAAGTAGCTCATATCCATAGGCATGCCAACCAATTTATATTACAAAAATAACAGAAGAAACTATAGAGGAAGAACTACGCTGAGTTTTGTGCTAGGACATGGAATCAGGGTATTATAGTAGCCGCAGCGAGAAATGAACGCTGTGGTGGGGCAGCCGGTCATCCGGGGATTCCCACACTGCAGCCATATCCACATGTCACCGACCATCGGCCACCGCTGCAGCCCCACTCCATGATCCTTACCCTGTGTCTCTGGCTTTCTCTTTCTCTCTCGGTTTCTATATAAACTGGTGTATTTCCGAAACTAATTATGAAATTATTATGACTTTTGTTCCACACCACCTTTGAGGTAAAAATCAAGGAGAGTTTTCTGTATAAAGGTTTCCCCCCCCTCCTAAATGTGGCATATGAGCGGGGGAGTGCGGCCTTGCCGATACCTCCGCCTGACCTATAATTATACACTCGCCAGAACTGACCTGCCCTCAGACAAGGGGGGGGAAACCTTTATACAGAAAACTCTCCTTGATTTTTACCTCAGTGGTGGTGTGGAACAAAAGTCATAATAATTTCATAATTAGTTTCGGAAATACAGCAGTTTATATAGAAACCGAGAGAGAAAGAGAAAGCCAGAGACACAGGGTAAGGATCATGGAGCAGGGCTGCAGCGGTGGCCGATGGTCGGTGACATCCTACCTCTATGGTCGGTGACATGTGGATATGGCTACAGTGGGGGAATCCCCGGATGACCGGCTGCCCCACCACAGCGTTCATTTCTCGCTGCGGCTACTATAGTGCAGTATATCATAACCACCAGGTAATGTTTTTTTTTTTTAACTTTCCCAGATTGTAGATACAGTGATATCAAGCATTTTTCACTATATGATACGTATGGCAGTCGGGCATAATCATGGAGCTAAAAAATTCTAAGGAAATATTCAGGTGAAGTGAGGTAGAGACAAATGTGATGGGTGGATGGGGGTGTTGATGCTGTGGGTGGGTGGGTGGGGGGGGGATTGAAGCTCTGAACTTAAAAGTAGCCTGACAATTCACATGGTTGTGATGGAGTGACATCACATGTAAGTCATCATGGCAAATTTATTATAGAGGAAGTCTTGGGTCGGAGTCAGGCACACAAGAAATCAAGGAGTTGAAGTCCAGTGTTTTGGGTACCGAATCCAAAGTTCTAGCCATAACCACTCTAACCAGCCACTCCTCAATCCCAAGATTTCTCATTGGCCACTTCACTACCTCCCTAGGGGTTCCGTCAAAGTCCCTCTCCAAATCAACAGAAACTAAGTACAGATCTCTTTTCTTTCCAATATATAGGAAGAATGTGATAATTAAAGTGGCAAATCAGATAAAGAGGGATATCATAGGTGGGCAGTGTGTGAAGAATGATGATGAAAGAGAGGTACTGGTGAACAGGAGGATATTAAAGATGCCTGGAGAGAGCATTATAACCAGTTGTTGAATGTGGTGTTTGACCGGAAGAGGGAAGGTTTGGAGCCAGCAGATCCAGTGTTTGGCCCTTGGCCTTTGTTTGATGTTGCTACTGTGGGCAGGGCAATAGCCAGGATGCAGGTGGGGAAGGCAGCAGGTGTGTCTGGATTGACTGCTGAAATGGTGTAAGTCTTGGGAGATATTGGAGTGGGGTTAGTTATTGATTTGATAAGTATGATTTTACATAAGTTTGTCATCCCAGATGGGATTGGCTGAAGATTGTAATTGTACATGTGTACAAGGGGAAGGGTGATACCCTGGAAAGAGGAAATTATAAAGATGTGAAACTGTTGGACCAGATAATGAAGGAAATGGAGAGAGTTCTAGAAGGTATGATTACAGAATTAGTGAAAATTGATGAGATGCAGTTTGGGTTTATGCCAGGCAAAGGGACCTCTGATGCCATATTCATTGTTCAACAGCTTCAGGAAAAATACGGCATATAGAATAGAAAAGGGATCTGTACTTTGTTTTTTGGTGATTTGGAGAAGGCCTTTGACAGAGTCCCTAGGGAGGTGGTGAAGTGGGCAATGAGAAAGCTTGGGATCGAGGAGCAGCTGATTAGAGTAGTTACGGCCATGTATGTGGGAGCTTGCACCAAGACAAGGGTGAATGGAGATTTGAGTGATGAGTTTTACATGAATGGTGGTGTGCCACAGGGGTCAGTCTTGAGCTCCTTGTTGTTTATCATGGTACAGTACTTGAAGCCCTCTCATGTGACTTTAGAAATGAGCTACCCTGGGAGATGTTGTATGCCAATGATTTGGTCATTCTATCTATCTATCTATTGCCAGACGCCTCAATCTCGTTTGGGGTGGCCACAAACAAATCTCCTCCAAGTCGCCCTGTCCCCCGCCATTTCACTCCCCTGCTCCCAGCTCACACCCCCCTCTCTCATATACCTCTCCACCCCATCCCTCCATCTCATCCTCGGCCTCCCTCTCCCTCTTTCCCCCTCCACCTCACTCACATACACTCTCTTCATCAGTCTTTCACCCTCCATCCTCTCCACATGGCCAAACCACCTCAGTGTGTTCCTCATAACGCTTCCTATCACATCCACATCCACACCACAACGCTCCTTTATATCCTCATTCGTCAGCCTGTCTCTCCATGTGACTCCACAGGCTCCTCTTAAATAACTCATTTCCACTGCTCTCACTCTTGACTTGTGTCCTTCCAACAACGTCCAAGCTTCACTTCCGTACGTTAGAGTTGGTATCACAATACTGTCATGTAGTAACTTTTTCACTTCCATGCTCACTTCCCTGTTTCTTATCACTGCTTTCAAGGAACCAGCAACCTTTCTTCCCTGCTGTACCCTTTCAAGCACTTCACCCTCCAAACCTCCATCCTTACTCATCACACTACCCAAGTACTTAAACGTACTCACACTTTCCAATTCCTCACCATCCAACCTCACTGTACATTCACTGACTTCACCTCTCTCAAAGACCATCACTTTACTCTTCCCTACATTCACCTTTAGATTCCGTTTCTTACACACTCTCCCAAACTTATCCACCAAGCCTTGCAGCTCTTCTTCGTCTTCACTCAACAACACAGTATCATCTGCAAACAACAGTACAGGGAGTTTCCAAACACTATCTTCTCTCACCATGGCCACTCCAACATCCACTACCCTACCTTGTACCTCTTTTATTACCCCATCCATGTACAGATTGAACAACCATGGAGACATGACACATCCCTGTTTCAACCCAACCTTCAAAGAGAAAAATTCACTTAGATCACCATCCACACGCACTGCAGCCTTCGCACCATCGTACATACTCTTCACAGCATTCAACAACTTTCCATCTACTCCATATATTCTTAACACTTTCCACAATCCTTGTCTATCCACCCTGTCATATGCTTTCTCCAAATCCATGAATGCCGCATACAACTTATTTCCCTTCTCTAGAAACTTTTCCTCTAAAGATCTAAGAATGAATATCTGATCTACACAACCTCTTCCCTTCCTAAAGCCTCCCTGTTCTTCTCCAACTATTTTCTCTGTTCTTTCTCTAACTCTGTCAATAAGTATCCTACCATACACTTTTCCTATTATACTAAGAAGACAAATGCCCCTATGGTTGCCACACACTTCTTTTTCCCCTTTTCCTTTGTACAAGGGAATAATTATACCTGACTTCCAATCCTCTGGGACTCTACCTTCCTCCCAGGCCAATCTGCACATCTTCCACATCCATTCTACTACTATCTCTCCCCCATGCTTCAGCATTTCACCACACACTCCATCAATTCCTGGGGCTTTCCCCGATTTAACTTTCTTCATTGCTTCCACAACTTCTATCCTACTGATTTCTTCCTGTCTTCTCACCTCCCTCCTTCTCCCAGCCATTCCCCAACCACTTATACTCGCATTACTTCCATCCTCTACGTTCAACAATTCCTTAAAGTGTTCTCTCCATCTGCTCACTTTTTCTCCCTTCTCCACTAGTAATCTACCATTTTTATCTTTCACTCCCCTGCTAACTTCACTTCCACCCTGTCTTACTCTTTTCACCTCTCTCCAGAACATTTTCTTACAGTACCTCCACTTTACACTCAAATTTCTTCCAAATTCCTCATCCACTCTCTTCTTACTCTCTCATACTAATCTTTTCACCTCTCTCTTCCTTTCTACATATAACTCTCTCTTCCGCCTCTCAACCTCTTCCACGCCCCTATTTCTCATCCATTCATTGTATGCTTTCTTCTTTTGTGCCACAGCCTGTTTCACCTCTTCAGTCCACCACGCTGTTCCTTGCACCCCCCTCCGTCTTCTCTTCCTTCCACACACCACATCACATGCTGCACATATTTCTTCTGTAAATATTCTACACACACCTTCCACGTCTCCCATCTGCTCCAATTCATATTTGCCCAATCATTCCTCCACTTCTCTCTTATACTCTGCCTTTTTCTCATCCTCCTGTAACCTTTCCACTCTCCTTGCAACTACTCCTTCCTCTCGTCTTTCCCTTCTTCTATTCCTCCAACTTTCTTGTACTTTAATTCTGGCCATCACCAAGTAGTGGTCAGAAAGTCCACTCCCCCAACCTCTATACACTCTTGCATCCATTACACATCTTCGCATCCTTTCATCCACACACACATAATCAATCATTGCCTTCCTTTCATTCAGTTCACCACCCACCCTTCTCATCACTCGCCATGTATACCTGTGAATCATTTTATGCCTGAAGAGGGTATTGGCTATCACCAACCCCCTCCCAGCACAAATGTCCACTAACGCACTCCCATTCTCATCTATCTCAGCAGGGACACCCGACTCACCAACTATTCCATCCACCTTCACATTCCCACCTTTACCATTCATATCACCAGTCAAAAACACTCTCTCATTCCTTCCAAACTTTTCCATGCACACTTCTACATTTGTCCAGAACTCTTCTCTCACTCTTCTAGCACGATCTTGCGTTGGCGCATACACACACACAATCGCCCACATTTGTATTCCAACTTTCAACTTTACCCACACAATCCTTGACCCAACTGATCCATATTGTCTTATGCTCCTCTTCCATCTTTTACTCACAACTAAACATACTCCTTCCTTTGCCCCCTCATTCTCACCTACTCCTGCACATATACCCCATCCATACTCCCATTCTCTCCAACTTTCTCCTCCCCATTTTGTTTCAGTTATTCCACATACATCCACTTTCGCATCCTCAAGCACCTGATTGCAAAGAATGAAAGGGAGGTTGAGGAAATATTTAAGAAGTGGAAAGATGGTATAGGGCACAAGGGCTTGAGAGTAAATGCAGATAAAACAAAAGTGATGGTATCTAGGGTAGGTGGTGGTACTGTAAAAGAAGAGGGAGAGTGGCCATGTGTGGTTTACCACAAAGGCGTGGGAAGTAATTCCATCTTGTGAAGTGTGTGTGACAAGTGGGTGCACAAGAAATGTAGTGGTATTAGAGGTAGACTGTAAGATAGTGCTGATTTCATGTGTGTGGTGTGTTGGGGAGAGCATTTGTTGATTGTCAGCCATAATGAGTTTGTTCTTGCTGATGGGTCTCTGGAGTGTGTAGAAGAGTTGTGTTATTTGGGAGACTTGTTATGTACTGGTGGGGATGGGGCTAGCTGTGTGGCTGAAGTGAGGAGTGGTTGGAAGTTCAGGGAGCTGTTACCTCTCATGACATTGTTAGGGCTCTCCCTCCATGCTAAGGGATCTTTGTATGCAGCATGTGTTAGGAGTGTAATGCAGTATGGTAGTGAGACCTTGGCAGTAAAGGATGTTCACAGGCTCAAACGTACAGAAATGACAATGATTGGATGGATGTGCACTGCGTCCTTGAGTATGAGACCTGAGGAGGCTAGGTTTATAATGAATGAGTCGAGAGGTAGGATGGGACCGGATTGTATTGGTGTTGTGATGAGGAGAGGTAGATTGAGATAGTTTGGGCATACAGACAGGATGGAGGATAATTGGGTGCAGAAAGCAAGAAATGTTAATGTTGGAGGTAGGATAGTGAGAGGTAGACCGATAAAGAGCTGGGACGAGGTCATTGAGTGTGACCTCAGGGATAAGGGACTGAGTAGAAAAGCTACCAGAGATCGAGCAGCACAGAGAGTTGCAATTAGGCGACCAAGGCCGACGCATGCAAGCATGTTGGATCCTTTAACCCGTTAACTGCTGTATACAGCCTGGGCTGTTCCGAGTGCGACTGCTCAATACAGCCCTGGCTGCTCAGGTGATTTTCGAATATAGTGCCATGGTGACCAAGGCCAACCCATGCAAGCATGTTTGAGCCTTCTAAACCAAAACCGAAAAAGAAAAAGAAAAAGAAAACCAAAACCATACATTCCAATAGGGACTCAGACATTTCAATGTTCATCCATGGCTGTACCAAGGTAAATATTGAGCTAACATTTTGTTGCTATATACTTTGGCATGTGTTCTCTCAATTCCTAAGACAAAATTTGGCCTTTGGGAAATTTCATTTTTACTCCTGTGTCTGCGCACCACGGACACCTTCAAAAAACTGCCATGAGCTGTTAACGGCTGAAAAACGAAACATTATTTTTCCTAAAGCTGGCGGACAGTGAATGTGGCATCAGCGTTCCCTTTGCCTGGCATAAATCAAAGCTGCATCTCATCAGTATTCCGTCTTTCCCAAATCATACGCTTTAGTACTCTCTCCATTACCTTCATTACCTAGTCCAAAAATTTTATGTCTGTGTGATTTCCTCTTTCCAAGACATCACCCTTCCCTTTGTACGTGTTTATAATCACACCCTTCAGTCGGTCATCTGGGAGAGCACACTCATATACAGTAAATCCTCGTTTTTCGCACCATGGATGCTTCGCCAAAACCACGCAAAACGTGAAACGTCGAAATGTGAAGTTAAGAATCAGTGGGAAAAATAGAAGAGCATTCCGATGGGACATGTACCTACCCTATCATAAAGCACTATAACACCAAACAGGCCCCTCCCAGAATTTAATGAAGAGTGTTTAGTAGTGCTAAAACAGCAGAACACAATAAACATGTACCTGAAAAGACATTAAAGCTGTTATAAAGAGCTGCAACACCAAAAATCCTTACCGGAAATAAAGTGAAGACTGGCTTGAGTGGCAGGTGAAGATGTGTTGAGGGTAGATGGGCTAGTTACTGGGTGACATGGGTCTCCCTGGGGAAGCCCCATCACCTGTACCGAAGCCCTCGAAGTTGAACACAGGCTCCAGCACCACCACTCCTCTCTGTCCACTTCTCCTCCTTCATCCACCCCTGCTTGCATGTCCAAGTCTTGCAGAATAGCAGCTACATTCTGTCTCTCATGAAAACATCGTGTGATCCAGGCTTGTCTCTGCTCCTGTATGTTTCTGTTGTAGACGGCCATCACTTGAGACTTCAGATCACTCAAGGTCGATATCAACCCGACAAAATCTTCCACAGGTATACCCACTAATGTTTGATAATATTCAGCTTAATCCTGCATCATCCTTGAACATGCTTGGGGTTTCATTTGCTCGGGACTTGTCTTGGAAAGATCATATTACATCTCTTGTAAAATCTGCTTCCAAGAGATTGGGTATGCTAACCCGACTCCGTTCCTTCTTTACCCCTGCACAATTGTTGACTCTATACAGGGGTTTTATCCGCCCCTGTGTAGAGTACAACTCTCATGTGTGGGGAGGCTCCCCACATACAGCTCTTCTCAATAGGGTGGAGTCAAAGGCTTTTCGCCTCATTAACTCTCCTCCTCTTACTGACTCCCTTCAACCTTTGTCTCTTCGCCGCACTGTTGCATCTTTATCTCTTTTCTATCGCTACTTCAATGGTCACTGCTCCTCTGAACTGTCTGCATGCATTCCTCCACCCCTACGACGGACACGTAGCACTCGTCTAGCAGCAAACCCTCATCCCTTTTCTGTCCAACTCTCTAATGCAAGGGTTAACTGTTACTCCCAGTCCTTCATTTATGCAACAGGTCAACTCTGGAACTGTCTCCCTCTGTCTGTATTTCCTACTTCCTATGATCTCCAGTTTTTCAAACGCAGTGTGTCCAGGCATCTGGAAATGATCGGATCTTAAATTTGGCTCTCTCTTATATTTTGTTTTTCTCTTGGAAGGATTAGTTTTGCAGGCTCATTGCCTTTGGTTCCTTCTTCCTCACATTAAAAAAAAAAAAAAAAAAAAAAAAAGGATGTTGATAGCCTCAGGCATAGTCCTGGTGTATGCATCAAAGGTAGTTCCCATGTCGGTTATGGTGGACAGGGTGTGAGACAATTTCTGTGTGCTCATCTTGTCCTCTGCAGTATGCTCAGGCCTTTCATTCTCCTCTTCATTAGAGTTCATCTCTTCTGTTGTGTCTACCACACCTGAGTTTAGGTTGTAGTGTGTCAAGTGTTGTCTTACAGCCATTTCGTCCACCTCTGCTGTGTCTTGGCTTGTGTTTCTGATAGCTTCCACAGTGGCCGCCAGAATGTCTTCTTCCTTCTGCCGCTCACCTTCTACAGTCAGGTGAGGGAAAAGTTTCTTCCACCCGTGTGCTATAATGGCTGGGGTAATTTTGTTCCAGCTTTTGACCATGGTATCCACTGCAGTTTTTATGTTGAATTCCTTCCAGAACTGACTTGTCTTGGCAGGTCGAGAATCGGCAGGGGTATGGGTGCACAAGGAGACTGGTCTGGCCTTGAGGATGGGCCTGGTCTGGACTCCTCTGGACTAGTTTGTGACTGTTCCAGCCTGGGAGACATCGCTGCTGGTGCAGCCTGTGGACTGCTGGGAAGGTCCTGAGACTCTGGCGCGGCTGCGGGTGTGTGGTGTGGGTCGTCACCGTCGTCAGAATTTTCCTCTTCATCCTGAATCTGGCACAGAATTGTGTTGTCAGTTGTCTCTTTCCTAAGACTGTCATGCACCTTAGAGTAGAACATGTTCTTAAGGTTGGCGATGATCTCTTGGTCTAGGGGTTGGAGTTTTGAAGTTGTGTTGGGTGGTAAGAATACAAGATGGACGTCAGGGTGACGGTCAACAAGATATTTGGCATGTGTTCTTGCATTATCCATAAAAAGGACAATCTTAAATGCCAGATTCATTTTCCTGCAGTGCTTCTGTGTGTTGGGGACAAAATACCGGTCAAACCACTCATGCGACAGACTCTCGACCATGTAGCCTCACGGTGTGACCTCCCAGTAAACATTGAGCTTTTTCATGTTGCAGTGTCTGTAGGGCTGAAGTTTATGGAATTTGTGGATAATTAGTGGCTTCATCTTGCGTGAACCAGAAGCGTTGCAAGTAAGACACTCAGCCGCTCTTTATTCAACTTTGTGCCAACTGCCTGCCTCTGTCCCTTCGTCAGGTACGTGTATTTTGTCGACCCTTCCAGAAGATGCCGGTTTCATCGCAGTGATAGACCTGGTGCCATGAATACCCGCCCTCCTCAACAATCTTGCTTGCCTCCTCTGGAAAGGTAGCAGCTGCATCTTCGTCAGCAGAGGCTGCCCTACCGTGATAAGCGACGCACCTCACCTCGCACCTTTTCTTAACCCTGAAGAGCCACCCTGATGAAGCTTTGAACGTGGCTGGTGGGTTTATAGTCTTTTTCCTGCAAACTGCGGCGTATATCCGTAGTGCCTCATCCTTGATGGTCGTGGTAGAGATGCTCACACCCGCCTGGCTCTGGCTGTTGAACCAGCGGACAAGGTATCCTTCGGTTATGGCCATGACACTTCTTACCACAGACGACCCCACAATCACTGTCTTGTTGGACGGGGAGAACTTGGTCTGGATCGTAACCTTTGGACAATTATCGGCATAAACACACATGCATAACAGCACCTAGAAATCAACTGTACACAGAAGTAATAATTTGATGTTTAATTTTTTTTATAAGGCAACACTTAAACAGTACACCCGTAAGGGTAAAATGTGCAGTAACTTTATAAGTACAGAAACCAAACACACATGCATAACAGCACCCGAAAATCAACTGTACACAGAAGAAATAATGTGATGTTTAATTTTTTTATGAGACAACACTTAACCCCTACACCGCAGGGTTGTTTTTGCACTCCTTGCACGTCCCTCGAGGATATTCGCTCTCTGACTGACTTTTTAAAAATATTTGCCAAAAATCAGTTATAAGTCCTAGAATATTAAAATTATATATGCCTATGGCACATACCTTCAGCTTTCCCCTGGGATGTTTGTTGAGCCGTCGTCGTCTACCGTAGGACTTGTGGAGACTTCTGAAATTGGGTAACGAAGTCTCCACTTTACATTTCCCGATACCCCGTAACATGGTTACCACTGCCTGATATTATAACTACACACACTATTCTATGAATTTCAAGTAGTTTGGAATCCATATTCCAAAAAAAAAAAACTGTGAAAGCAGTGAAAATTACGAGCGCATACGAGTTTTCCTCCCGTGCTGGTTCCCCAATGGTATTCTGAGGCGGAGCTGTCATTTATTATTTTATAAACACACTCACACTTTATATTCCTAGTACTTTATTGCACTTATATATATATACAATATTTATCCATAAGTTTCTTTCAGTACTAGCAGTTTATTTTCACTCAAGGCATTCACTTTCTCGTTCAGTAAACGAGCGTAGAGAGCGAAGCTTTCACTTTCACTTTCACTTTCATTACTCCAAGTATTTTTACCCATATTCTTATATTACTAGCTATTTACATTTCTATTTACATTCTCTATTTTATTTACATTATTTACATTTCCATTTTATTTACACTATGTTATGCACTGTCACTTGCAGTAACTTATAAAACAATTTTCCACTGTTCAATTATATTTACATTCAGTGCTTTCACTTGCTATTTACGCATTATTTACATTTCCACTTGCGCTGTTTTAGAGTCACCAGAAAGATCGTAGTCACTGTTTATCATTTTCATTGATGAATTAGCCAGTTCATGTTCCACAGCAGTCACTTAGCCCTTTACCCCTTTCCACATGAGGTTTAGTAGGGGTAGAGGTCACAGGGCCCTTTGGATAGGGCTAAAAAGCGGCGGAATTGGACAGGCGCGAATCCGACGTGATTTCACCTTGAAAGACGACAGTAAACTGAATGCTGTTGCCTAGGGGCAGTGAAGGGCTGCCAATGTCAGCATGGTGACAGCTGCTAATATATACGCTATGAAATGATTGGCAGGAAATCTAGACAATACATAATAAATTAGGTAGTTCCAGGTGAATGTAAATATCACTTTGGCTTCTCCTTTCCTTTCTTATATATATTTTTATTATGAAAACAGGCCATACGGCATATTTCAAGGGGAAATAAACATGGAAAATTAGCAAACGAGTGCACGTGAAGTGTTGCAAGGTGATAATTAGCACATTCCAGATGTATGGCAGTATCAGTTACCTTTTCTTTTTCTTTTATATATTACTTTGTATAAGAATAGGGCACCAGGCACATTTCAATGGATAAAATGAGTGGAAAAATCTGTCCAGAATTTGCGTAGTACAGCGTGGCTGGTCCGGCGGCAGGAGAGCGTAATGGCGGGAAGATAAGGAGGGGAGTCAAGGATGGGGGAAAAATGGCTAAATTGTCAACAGTGGATGGAAGTACAGATGACATTAGCAGAACTGAGTCTAGCTGGACACTGGTAGTACTGACAGATGATACAAGCCACCACTTGAAAGCCCAGGAGATTAAATATTTCATTGCAACGTTGGGTCTGGTTAGTACTTGGATGGGTGACCGCCTGGGAACACCAGATGCTGTTGGCATCCCTACGTGTCAAGTGGGGTTGGTGGAGGATTAGTGCCCCTCCCTGTAAAACAATTAACTCTAAGCCCTTGGCCACCCCGTCTGGGATACATGGCGTCTGGCAATGAATGAATGAATGAATGATAACTGTGACATCGGTAAATCATGTGTATACATTTGGGCTCTTCGAGGAAAAATGTTCTGAAAATACAAAGGAATTTCTAAATAAATGTTGGAAAGTAAGAGGGAAGAAAATAAAGGAGCTCAGCAACCAGAACAGTAAAGAAAACAACATAAAGAGGGGGCCTTTGAACAGTCTATCCAGATTGCATCACCGATTGATAAATCATGTGTTTACATTTGGGCTGTTCAAGGGAAAACTCTTTGAAAATACAATGGAATTTCTAGTTAAATGTTGGAAAATGAGAGAAGAAGATGAAGGAGCTCAGCAACCAAAACAGTAACAAAAACGACATAAAGAAGGCCCATTGAAATGGCTCTCCTGATGACATCATCTATCACATTCCCCGTCAAAACATCAGCTATACTTCGTCACAACAGTTCTCACCTTGGATGATTCTCCATCATTCATACATTATTATTATGCATAACAAATGTTTCTTTAACTGTCCCGGGACTGTCTGATGGTGGGATTGTGTACAGTGTTCCAGCTTCTTCTCTACCGAGTTTGAATATGAGTCGGAGACGGGTACTAGTTTTAGGCTTAGGTTAGCTTCTTTTACAGCTGTTAGGCCATTGAGATTGGGTTTAAACTTTATTTTGGACTCATTTGGGTGGGTTTAGGACTTGGTTGGGGGGGAAACCCAAGGCTCAAAAACGCATCCCAATACTTTACACGTTAAATCTACTGTGAGATTCGATACCCCGCCCGGCGATGGGGTCTTACTTATCCAATTGCATCGTTAAACCGGGGTATGCCTGTGCTATACTTTAACAAACCAAATGAAATATGAAACAAGTATTTTCTGCTCACCTGACTGGTAAAATACAAACATGTTCTTGAACATTATTTCATCAATACCTGTAATGCGCCCACACTAACCTCTAAATACCTCTGCAAGAATATAAAAATGTAGCACTTGTATATACACACTAAAGAAAAAGCAAATTACAGTGTCTACAACTGAAGTTGAATATAGCGAGGTTGTTTGGGAATAGGGTAGACAGCTGTCTGTACCCTTATATCACTCCCTCACTGTCCGCTTTGTTTGCTTCACATCAACTAACAAAGTATACTTAACTGTGACACACACACACACACACACACACACACACACACACACACACACACACACACACACACGTGATCGTACAAACTGCATGCAACTCTCGCTTAACATATTGTGAGCTACCATTGTACGGTACGTGACAGTGCCGGTGAACATGATGGAGATACTAGTCTTGCTTGTGTTCATAACCCTCTCCGCATACTTGATTCCCCTACTGAAGAACTGCATTTTTGATTTGGGATCATCCTGTGGCTTTGTCTCCTTGTAATTTACGATGTTTGATGGAGGAATGCCAGACAAGGAGTCTTCTAGGTGGGAGAAGTAGTCTTGAATTTGGTCTTTGGTGACAGCGACACATTTTTGACTGATATTCTGATAGTGTCTTCTGGTAAGAATATGGCAATTCCTCTTATAAAACCCAGCAACCCAGTCCTCCCCTGGTAAGTCGGTGTCAAAAGGCACAACCATCCTGGCTGTTCTGTCCAGATGTACTTTGATGAAATTCCTTAGGTCCTTGGAGTCAAATGCCAGGCCATAGTCCCCAAGAGTTGCTACATTTTGGGCAATTGCTTCTTCCTCTTCCCTTGTTAGTGAGGTGGGATGTCCTGGTTGACGAATGTGCATTCTTTCAGTTTGGCCTTCTTTCTGTCTAAGATTGTGCTGCGGGGCACGTGAAACTCGATGGCAGCTTTGGGAACAGTCACTTGTCCATCCAGAACAGCGTGAACAGCTGCATGAAGGATCTCATGAGAGTAATTCTTACTCTTGGCAGCCATTTCCATGGGTCTCTTCTTGTAATTTCTTATACTCTGTAGACAGATACATGAGGAAAAAAGGCCCTTGCAAGTTCCAAGGAGGTGCAAGGTTGAATAAACTGAAAATGCTTCAGCAGTTGTGTCACTGTCCGACATAGCCCCAAACTTTTTTTTTTTTTTTTTTTTTTTTTTTTTTTTTTTTTTTTTGAGGGTAATTATGATCAAATTTAATAAAATATTGGGTACTGAGACCATAATGCAGTAGTCTATACACCTAAAAAGAAAAAAAAAAAAAAAAATGGCTGTTGTTGGATGTCGTCAAGTCTGGTATCTGCCCCTTAATATTTTCTCATCAGTTCTGCAGGAAAAACAATGCCATAAGAACAGAGATAACAACAAAAGAAAAAGGGACTAAAACAAAGAGTCGAAAATTGATAGCTCAACAGAATTACAGTACAAAGCATACAGCATCTCTGGGGAAAAAAAAAAGAAAAGAAGAACATGTAAGTTAAGAGTGCATATTTTTCATAAATTAAAGACTGAAACATATGTGACCTGTGGCCAGCTGTCCGAAATAGCCCTGGTAGTCCGAAATAGCCCTGTCTGACAGCACTTCTTCCTTCATGTCTGTCATTCTTTGTCTGTGTCTGTCCTTCTGTCTTCCCATTTCTTCCATTCTTCCTGTCACTATTTATTACTTTTCTTTCCACTTCAGGTGGCTTTACACTGAGTGACAAGCTGTATGGTTTGCTGCAACTCAGAAAAGCATTTACAGTGCTGGGTGGTAACCATATAGCCATATAACAGAGTGATGTGGAGCCTCTATGGTGCCCCCTATTGACTGGGTGGAGAGACACAAATGCGGTGTCCATCCAGGAGTCAAATCTCACTAATCCCGATGCCTTGCTGTGGCAAGGCGCTGTTAGGTGCATGAGAAAATTGACGAACTGCACATGACAACCCTGCATGGCCATTTGCTTCCCTGTGGTTAGTGGGTCTTCCCAGTCAAGCAGACTGAGGCAACAAAACAACAACAGTGTGACTGTACAGTAAACTCCTGATTATCTGGTGTAATAGAGCCAAAGGCCTGATGAATACTGTCAAAAAGCAGGGTTATGCAAACTCCCCCCTAGGAGCCCCTAACCCCCCAACCCTATAACAATTATCCACTTTCTAACCTCTACAAAACACTTTAAAATGTCAAATAGCAGCTAACAGATGTTCCTAAATATAAATAAGTGCACTGTGATTTTATGTACAGAAGCAGTTTCATGTTGATGATGTGGATAATATCATTAAAGTCTTCCAGCCGGGAGATCCGTTTTCTTTCACCCAGCAGTACATGTTCTGTATAAGACACATTGTAAACACTATAAATCGTCAGAAATCAGCTGAAAGACGTTCCTGATATGAAATACTGTATGTACTGTGAAGTACATTGTAATATTATGTACAGAAGCACATTTCATGTTGATGCAGGCAGTGATGATGATGGTGGTGGTGATGGACATTATTGGAGAATACTACTGTACAATTACCCCCAAATAAACAATCAAAACATCAAAAAACAGGAAAAAACATGAATAACATGAAGCTTGCTTCACTACTGTACTGTACTGTACTGTGTACACCATATTGTACTTTCTTCAATCGAAATTATAGCAGATGACCCTGCCACACAGAACACAATAAAATTTTCATCTTGTAGCAGCAAGGACAAACTTCACTTGGGAAGAAACAGTTCTTTGAATGATTTTATATATTGTATTAACGATTCCTTTGTAGCATGATTACTTTGCTTACTAAAATAGACACATTTTTATAAACTCTTCTTGTTTAGTAACACAATTAAATCGACTTTTCTTTCCAATACACTTTCATCGGTGCCTTAGCAAAATCCTATAGTTACTAGCAAAATCCAACAGTCATTTGTACAGTGCAATAATGTACACTTTGGAACACTGTAAGTTGTACTTACCAGAGAGGAGAGGAGAGAGGAGGGAGGGCAGCAGTGCAACGTGTCATAAAGCCACAGCAGCACTAGAAGGCCTGACAAGTTTTGGAGGGAAACCCATTGCAACGTTGCCCTTTAATAATAATAATGATGTTTTGGAAAGACATGGAGTGCAGTGTAGGTTTGTATATCGGCATCATCACAGTGGAGGAATACAATGGAGAGTAATAGAATATCCACCTTCCTGCTGCCAGCCAATGAAAACTCTGCATGAGGATTCTCCCTCTCCTGCCTTAGCCAATTGAAACTCTACTCCCAACCACTGCTTCTCCTCTCCCTACCCACCACCAAACACCCCGTGAGCTGCTAGGCCCACCAACTGTCAATCTTCCCTCCCTCCCTCCATCCCTTCCTCAACATTCAACCTCTTTCATATTATAGTACATGTACAGTATATCCCCATTCTTTTTATGTCTTTTATTTCTTTATTTTCTTTTTTTGTTTTTGTGGCTGGAGGTTTGATGACAACAAGTGTCTCATGCAGGATAATAATGTACTCTTAGCCAGAAGAAAGGGTCCTTCATGTCAGATAATGTCAAAGATTTTACCAGTATGCTTTCTGCTGGATACCATTTTGATTCAGCCATTAGCTACACCAAATAATGTCGTATGCCAGGTAGTGCCGAGACGGATAATCGGGAGTTAACTGTACTGTGCTAAAGATGTGAACTGTACTGTAGTTGTATATTTTTACAATATTTTGTCTCACTGGTTTTGACAGGCAGGGTACAGTATTATATTTATACTTATACAGCATACCCTCATTTTTCAACTGGAATGCACTTTTAAAATCCAGTTGTATAACATTTAGTCCATCCATCCATCATCCAATCCTACGTTGCCCCAAGAGGAGCGTAGGAGCCTGGGGTTAGGCAAGTTGGTCCTGACATTTAAGATTAGAGTGACCAGCCTCGCTTATCCCAGAATGGCATTTCCTGAGCAATAAACCCCAATCATACCTTGGATATACACCCTCACAGACTCAATCCATTTGGAGTACTGTAATTACCCACTAAACCACTGAGTGCCATAATTTGGTTATGTGGTTGCCACGCAGCGTAGTAAATGGTTTCCTGGTGTACAGGAAACAATTTGGATAACAAAATTAGCACTGCAGTGATTGCTTAAGTGGGATAAATGGGCATATAATGAGAAATCAGACATCGTAGTGATCATGTAAGTCACACACAGTCGTAAAACAGAAGAAAATGGTGCAGATATTTTAGGGTCATTTTAGTGAACAGTCTCATAACTTTTGATCATAAAACACACCACTATTTCTCTTATGTGCCACCCCTCCCCAGATGGAACGCAAGATAGAATTACTATCAACCCCTTTCCTGCATTTACTCATCTAACACCATGTGATTCATTTGTAAGTACAGTAGTCTTCCTGCTTTCTTCATCAAAAATTATTGCAGCATATTTTTAATTATCCATTGATATTACATTTTGTTTTTCCTTTGGCAGGGTTCTTTGTGGCCATTGTCATTTGGGTTGGCCTGCTGTGCAGTAGAGATGATGCAGTGTGCAGCCTCCCGTTATGATGTTGATCGCTTTGGCATTGTGTTCCGTGCCTCACCCCGCCAGGCTGATGTCATCATTGTTGCAGGCACCCTCACCAATAAGATGGCTCCAGCTCTGAGAAAAGTTTATGATCAGGTTAGTGCTCCTCTTATCAGGGTTTGTATCATATCGTACAGACTTTAGCATGCTTGCTTGCATTACCCTTAATCAATGCTGCTCGATCTCTGGGAGCCTCCATATTCAGTCTCTTATCCCTGAGGTCACATCCTATGAATTCATTCCAGGTCTATTTTGGTCACCCTCTCGCAACCCAACCCCCATCGTTCACACTTCACACCTTCTCCACCCAATTGTTATCTTCCATCCTCTCAACATGCCCAGACCATCTCAGTCTACCCCATGTCATCATAAACACCAATACTTTTCAGTCCCATGCATCCTTTCAACTCTTCACTAGCAATCCTAGCCCCCCCTCCCCCCCAGGCCTCCCATTCAAGGATGCACTGCTTACAGTCTGGTCTCATTATACGATAGGGTTGCGTCAGATGAAGACATATCGCATAACAGTTTATCACTTAAAGTGAGGTCAATATAACATGGGTCCTGTAGGGTTAGGGAGGTTAACCTCGTCCGCAAAACCTAAAATGCCCTAAAAAAAAAAGCTCTGCCACCCACCTGAAGTTTGCCATGGACTGGTCCCATTCATCACTAAAAGTACCTCGCAAAACTGGAGGACAGCTGTAGGGCCTGGACGATTGCTCCACACAGAAAGGTATCACTTCACTTAAGATTGCACACTGCATATTGTATTTATCTGGCACTTGCAATGTTATTTGGCGACAGGAATGATGTTTCAGTGGCCTTACATGCACAAAATGAAATGAAAGGCAGATGGACACTGCAAATGTAAACATTGGGCAGCCATTTTACCTCAGTCAGCTGACTGTAGGCCCTGTCAATTGGAAGCTGGATACAGAAGATTGACTGATTTCCAAGTCACTAGTTTCAGAATTTCACACACTGAGGTATCACTTCACTTAATATCGCACACTGTGCAATTCATTAAGCACTTGCACTGTTATTTAGCGATTGCAGTGGTCTTTTATTGGACCTTCTTGAACACAATGGAATGAAAGGTAGACAGTCACAACAAATGTTAACACTGGTTGGCCATCTTGGCTCTGACAGCTGACTATTGGCATTCTCGGAGGCAGTCATCAAAAATATTGTTCTAGCTAAATCGTGACCAAGTTTTTAATATTATTGTGAAAAGGGGTATAACTTTTTAATTATTGTTCTAGCAATTTATCATGTAACAAACAGCCATATACTGAGACTAGACTGTATCCATCTAATCCATGTCATTTCTTATGTTTGAGCCTACGAATAGGCTATCCTCATTCTTTACTGGCCAGATCTCACTTCCATACAGTACAGTAAGCTCGCCTCTAACACATTCTCGCTGAACGCCTAGCAGTTATACGCGGTTAGTGCTGGGATACATATAAGACAACATAAGATTAAAGAACTATTACGAAAACTAAAAATTTACGCAAGAGAGGCCTTTGAAAAGCCAAATCCTCGAACCTTAGTACAGCGCGTGTGGTTTGTTTTGATCACGTGATCATGTGATTTGCTGTACTGCTTTTCCACAGTACTGTATTTGTAAGTTAAATATTTACATTACTGTTCTGGTAAGTTTATGTACAAGTTAAAGTACTATTAAATAACATTAAAGCAAGAAATAAAGTCTTATAACCAGTTTACCTGATAGCCGTCGGAATATTGCCTTTTTTATTTGTTCGTTAAAGATTTGCTGGACTGATTTTCCACAGCAATGTATTTGTAAGTTAAATATTTACTGTTCTGGTATGTAAGGTGGAGAGCAGAGGCGATAGCACACTCTCCTTCGCCTTTGTCATGGCGCTTAAGAATATCTAGCATGACTTCTAGAGAGACAGTTTTCTGCACACGCTTCGTGGGAACATCACCAGCACCAACATTAGCAGGCCTCTTACCACCCCAACTAGGGCCTCCACTAGCACCACCACTAGCCCCACCACGTGCAGCACCCTTACCAGACACGATCACACTTATTTAGGCTAGAATTCACACAAAACTGTACTCCACCCACGATTAGTATCACTGCTCTACTCACGGCACTGCTGGTACTCAGTTACAATGCATTATGATAGCGGCTTGCTTAACATTGGTGGTGCAACACGATGCATGATGGGCGAGTGTAAGAGAGTTCTACTCTCTGAGATGGCCAGTGCGAGAAGAACAGATATGGGTGAGCGCAGGGTGAGCGATGGCTGTGGGGCTTGCGAAAGCGTTTTTTCGCATCCTGTGAGGCTAGCGGCCTCAGCTGACCGCGGGAACGCACGTAGTTCAAAATTTCGGCCTATTGTCTGTGGGCACGACACTGGTGGGCCCATTGTTAAACCGGGGCACAGCTATCGTGTAACAGAGTTTGGTGGTATTTGTACTCCCATCACTAAGCCTGGGTATCGCATCTAGCAGTATCGTATACAGTGGTATTCCTGTACCGTATATAGTCTTGTTATACAACTATTCATTATATGATAAATCACTAAAATGGTAATTCAAAAGTTATTCTGTTTGAGAATAACATTAAAAAATTGGTAGTGAGTTTGCTAGAACAATATTTTCGATGTCCACCTCCAAGAATCTAATGTAGATGCTGTGACGTATGCAAGTCAAGATGGCAGCTCAGTGTTCACATTTACTGTGATCGTCTACATTTTGTCTGTTTTGTGCATGAAACTCCACTGAAATACCATTGCAATTGCAAAAAAACAGTTTAAGTGATTAACAAATAGTGCAGTGTGCAATATTAAATGAAGTGATACCTTTTGTGTGTGTGAAGTACTGAAACTTGTGAGTTGGAAGTTGTGTCAACCTTACATATCCAGCTTCCCCTTGACAAACCTCCGGTCAGCTGATTGAGGCAAGATGGCTGCCCATTGCTGACATTCGCTGTGTTCATTTTCCTTTCATTCCATTTTGTGCATGAAAGGCCACTGAAACACAATTGCTGTCACCAGATATCACTGCAAGTGCATAAAAAATAGTGGAGTGCATACTGTGGTGGTCCCGTACATTTAGCAATTTAAGTGGTCTGGCGAAACCATCGCTAAATGCGAAGTGTACTTTATATGGGGAAAATATTAGTTTGTCTGTTCCCATCCTGCAAGTCACCCTTTTGACCCCCGATTTCCTACTTTAAGTGCTGGAAATGAAACATAGTGTATTAGTAATACATTGTACAGATACAATTGTTATACATCCACTCACCAGCAAAAAACGCCAAATGCTCGTTACTGTGAGAGAAAAAAAAGCATCCAAGGTCGCTGGACACTCACAACAATAACAACAATGGCGGTCTGGTGGCAGACCGACAAGGCATTTCACGCCCCACATTGCTAAACGCAAAAATCGCTAACTTGAAACACACTAAACGGGAGGGACCACTGTATTCAGTTAAATGATACCTTTTTGTGTGGAGTGATCATCCAGGCCCTCCAACTGTCCCCCCAGCCAAGGGAGAACCCTTGGTGATGACTTATAATGGCATAGGACAAACTTCAGGTGGGTGGCAGAGTTTTTTGGGGGGGCATTTTAGGTTTTGCAGTGTGTATTTACCTATCTGTAGTATACAGGCATTGAGCAATGCTCGTGTTGTCCTGTCTCCATATCCACATTTATCAAGTCTACCTTTACACACATGAATGTTTTTCTCATGCACCACCTCTTTGTCTAAGTCATTCCAAATATTTAAGTATTTACCTAATATACCTAATTGTGATATACACAGAATGTACTATGCTCGTGGGTTTCCATCGCTGTTTCTCAGTAAGTCAAATTTGGCTTTAAACTCGTTTAAGTTTTTAGACTGGACAATCTCTTTGTCCAGGCTATTCCATAAGTCTATACTTCTGTAAGGAAAGCTATATTTCTTGATATCCTTCAAGCAGCTTGACTTTTTCAATTTCATTCCATGTCCTCTTGTTGCTCTCTTATCCCATACAAACAGATCTTCTTTGTGAGTTTTATCTACTCCCACCATGGTCCTGAACACTGCAATCATGTCTCCCCTCTTTCTCCTTTCCAGTTTTTCCAGGCAAATCCAGTTTTTCCAGCCTCTCTCTGTATGACAGGTCTGTCAGACTGGGGACCATCTTGGTTGCTGTTCTTTGTATTCTCTCAATCTTGTTTATATCTTTCTTTTTGTGTGGGGACCACACTACCGCTGCATATTCTAACCTGGGGCGGATCATTGCCACTATCAATTTTTTCATCATCTCCTCATCCATATAATGAAATGCTACTCTTATGTTAGTCAAGAGTTTATAAGTCTCTCCAACTATCTTGTTAATGTGCTTTTCTGGTGACAAACTATCTTGGACCAGCACTCCCAAATCTATCCCTTCTCTCCTTTTTGTGATTAATTCATTACCCAACAAATAATTCAGTGATGGCCTCCTGGTACTTTTACCCATTTCCAATATTTTACATTTCTTTACATTAAATTTCATTTCCCACGTCCGGCTCCAATTGTGTATCCTATCCAAATCCTCCTGCAATATTTTACAATCCTCCTCAACCTCTACCTTCCTCAAGATCTTTACATAATCAGCAAACAGACTTGCATAACTGTTCACTCCATCTACCATATCATTTACGTAAATCAGGAACATTACTGGCGCCAACACCGAGCCTTGTGGGACTCCACTTGTTACTTCCCTCCATCGAGACATCCTATCCTTTATTACTGTCCTCATTTGTCTGTCTCTCAAAAAGTCTCCCATCCATTCCAGAAGTTTCCCCTTCAGTCCTCCTATATATTCTAGTTTCCACATTAGTCTTTTATGAGGTACCTTGTCAAAGGCCTTCTCTAAGTCTAAGTACACACAATCCACCCAACCGTCTCTCTCCTGTACCACGTCAATCGCTCTTGAGTAAAAGCTCAACAAGTTAGAAACACATGACCTTCCACTTCTGAATTCAAACTGACATTCAGCCAAAATATTCATCTCTTCCAGATATTTTATCCATCTGTCTTTCAGGATTCTCTCACACAATTTTGCGACCATGCTGGTTAGAGACACTGGTCTATAATTCAGGGGTTCTTCCCTGTTTCCTTCCTTGTAAATTGGTACCACATTTGCCCTCTTCCATTCTTGTGGCTCTTTCCCCTCTTCCAGTGAGCATACGATTAAACTGTGAATTTTATCCGCCAGTTGTTCTCTGCATTCCTTCAGTACCCAATTAGAAATTCCATCAGGTCCTGGGGCTTTCCTTACATCTTGAGTTTCTAGTAATTTATACACTTCCTGTACCTCCACTTTTATATCTTTTATCACCGGAACATTTCTAATCACTCCCTACCCTTCCACAAGCTCCTTTTCTTTAGTGAAAACTGACTGGAAACGTTTGTTCATTATTTCTGCTTGCATTGCCACATCCTTAAAGACCTCTCCTTCTACTTTCAGTTTGGTGATTCCTTCCTTTTGTTTCAGTTTGCCATTAACAAATCTATACAACAGTTTGGGTTCATCCTTGCATTTGTCTATTATACCTTTTTCAAAATTCCTTTCTTCTTCTCTACGTATTCTTGTGTATTCATTTCTTGTTCTTTTATATTCTTCCTTTGTTCTGTTGTTACCTCTCTTTCTCCAATTGTTCCACGCCTTATCTCTCTCTTTTTTTGCTATCATACACCTATTAAACCACTCCTTTTTCCTGTTTTCTTTCCCTCTTACTCTTGGTACAAATTTTTCCACTCCCAAATTATAGAGGTCTAGAAAGATATCCCACTTCTTCTGTATCTCTCTTGTTTCTCTGAATTTTCTCCAATCTGCATTTTCAAAAAAGTTTCTCAGTCCTGTAAAATTTGCTTTCCCAAAGTTGTATCTTCCTTGTCTATGAAGCTCGTCTCTTGGCTCGACGTTCCCTATTAACAAATGGAACTCAGTGACCACATGATCACTTTTTCCTAAAGCACAGAGATATTCCAATGATTCTATTACATCGGGTTCTTTGGTGAACAGTAAATCTAACCTTGCTGGTGTGTCCTCACCTCGAAACCGTGTCTCTTCTTTGACCCATTGCGTCATTACATTATTCATTATTATATTTAATAACATAGTGCCCCATGAATCCTCGCCGCCTCCCGAGTACCATTCCTCCCAGTTCTCCTCTTTACAGTTAAAGTCACCCACTAAAATTATATTATTGCTTTTCTCAGTTATTTTTTGCAAATAGCTAGCCATATCTGACAACATCTCATGGTATTTGTCATCCTTCCATGCTCTCGTCTTTGGGGGAACATACACTACCGCCATATCTCTCTTAACATTCTCTCTAGTTTCTGATTTCATATATATCACTTCAGCCCTGCCTTCTCCCATTTCCACAGTATCTACATTTATGTTGTTCTTCACTGCTATCATCACTCCTCCCTTTTTTTCTTTCTTGTCATTTTTCCACAGTTTGTATTTACCATCTCCCAAATGAACATCAATATCTTCTCTTAATTTGGTCTCTACAAAGCACATGACATCAGGTTCATGTTCTCTCAAGAAATCGTTAATTTCGATCCTTGTCGATATGAAACCATCATCATTAGTATATATCACCTTCAAATTATTTTTGACGTTTTTAATACCCTCTTCTCTCCTACTCTTTCCATACCACTTCCTCAACTTCTGATCTTTCACAGCCATCCCCCTTAGTTTCCTTCACTTCTATTTCCTTAAATACCACTTCCTTACTTTCATATCCAATACTCTCCAAAAAAAAGTATTACATTCTTCCTCTGCCCTCTTATCATTTTTTCCCTTTACTTCTTCCTTTAATGATTTTAAAACTTCTCTTTCTTCTTCACTCAGATCTTTTCTTATTATAATATTTTCCATCCCCGCCTCTTTGCTTAATTTCCAAGTCACTTTAAGTATCTCATTTATTACACTTTCTGATGTAAACTTGACTCTCACTGGTCTTGTTTCCCCCTTCTTACAAGGCCCTATCCTCCTTACTTCCTCAATTTCTTTTACCCACTTGTCTCCTTTGGGGTCAATCTTGCTTAATATTCCTCTCACCAGGTTCATGTCTCTCTCGAGTCTTACGAACCTAACCTTTTCTTCCTCTTCCCTGTTTCCAAATATTACTACACATCTGTTCCTTTCTACAGTTTCTCTCACTATTTTCTCTCTTTTCTTCAGTATTTTCACTACATTTTCTTCCATTTTTTTCGTGTTCATTTCCCTTTCTTCTTGGATGATCTCTCTTAAGCTGACCACTTCTTTCTGTTCTACATGTGCCCACTTTGCCGTATGCTCTTCTAATACATTACTCACCTTCTCCGTTTTATTAGTACTCTCATCAAGTTTCCTCCTCAATTCAACATTTTCCCGCTTCAAATTCCTAATCTCTTCATTCGCTGTTTCATTGGATTGGATCAGACTCTGTATGGTAGTATCCGTATTTTCAGACACATCCTTTATCACTAGATTCTCTACTTTCTTTTCAAGTTCACTAATCCTCATAATTAATGTTTTAACCAGGTCCATGACATTGGTATTTGTATCAAATCCTTGAAATTCGAGTCCCTCATTGTTTACATTTTCGGCCATGTTTAATGTTTGTTAAGTACCAAAACAGCTGTTACCGAAAAAAACTACAAACATTCATGTATACTCTAGCCAATAAATCTTTACATTTTTGGTAGTCTATTAACTTTCATTATTTTAAATTTAAGACAAGACCTTAGGAGACAGGACAGACAAAATTCCTGAAACTACTTAAGGTTAGCAGCGATGGCTGGGACGTCTGCTCTCTCCGGCTGTTTGTGTGTGTGTGTGTGTGTGTGTGTGTGTGTGTGTGTGTGTGCACGTGTGCGTGCATGCGTGTGTGCATACATGTGCATGCATGCATGATGTAGAAAAAAGGAAGAGATTTTATTCCTATAACTAAAGTTAAACTGAGAGAGAGAGAGAGAGTGAATGGATTGTTAGGTTCTGCATGCACACCTTGTATTTAGAACTTACTGTATGCTAGTCTTGAGGTTCAGGAGAGTAGTGTTCATTGTACTTGCAGTGGAAGAAATTGACATCTAGCACTACATCATAGACAAAACAATTGATACAAGTGAAAAAGTGATTTGTTATAGTATTAAATCTGCCGTATGTTTGCATGTGTGAGAAGTTGCTGAGTTATGCTACTGCTGAAACAAACTACAAAACAATTGATATAAGTGAAAAAGTGATTTCTTATACAGTAGTACTAAATCTCCCGTATGTTTGCAGTTGTGAGAAGTTGCCGAGTTATGCTACTGCTGAAGCAGACAACAGTGGCTGTGTGGATAGGCATTTGGGTTGGTGGGTGGGTGTTAGGAAAAAAATACTATCTATCTATCTATCTATAGCCCGACGCCCTAATCCCGCAAAGGGTGGCCGCAGACAAAACGCCTCCAAGTCACTCTGTCACCCACCATTTGACTCCCCTCCCCCCAACTCACCCCCCCCTCCCTCATATACCTCTCAACTCCATCCCTCCACCTCATCCTCGGTCTACCCCTCCCTCTCCCTCCCTCCACCTCACCTACATACACCCTCTTAGTCAGTCTTTCATTCTCCATCCTCTCCACATGTCCAAACCACCTCAGTGTATTTCTCCTAATCTTTTCAACCACATCCACATCTACCCCACAACGTTCCTTCACTTCTTCATTCGTCAACCTGTCCCTCCATGTCACTCCACATGCTCCTCTCAAGTAACTCATTTCCACTGCTCTCACTCTTGACTTGTTCCCCTCTTGCAAGGTCCACGCCTCGCTTCCATACGTCAGGGTAGGGATCACAATACCATCATGCAGTGACTTCTTAACTTCCATACTCACCTCCCTATTTCTCATCACTGCTTTCAGTGTGCCAACAACCTTCCTTCCCTGCTGTACCCTTTCACGTACTTCATCCCCCAAAGTTCCATCCTTACTCATCACACTACCCAAGTACTTGAATGCACTCACATTCTCCATATCCTCACCATCCAACCTCACTGCACACTCTGTGACTTCATTCCTCTCAAACACCATAACTTTACTTTTGTTTACATTAACTTTCAGCTTCCTCCTCCTACACACTGTCCCAAATTCATTCACCAAACCTTGCAACTCCCATTCATCTTCACTCAACAATACTGTATCATCAGCAAACAGCAACACCGGAAGCTTCCAAATCTCACCCTCATTCATTAGTCCCTGGGGTAAACAGGTTCATGTTGGAAAATAGGTTCATGGGGAAATATATCCTTGGGGGAAATAGACCAGAGTGGAATCATACTTGTACAATAGATCCAGTGGGTAAAAATCCATTGGAGAAAGTTGATCCAGGTGGGAATCCATTGTTATCACATGGGGGGAAGATAGGGCATTAGGGGAAAATAGTTCCATGGAGGGATAATAGGTCCATCGTGAAAGTGAGGCCACATAAGTAAGGTCCATAGGAGAAATAGCACAAAGGGTAAAAGTAGGTTCAATGGTGACATACAGGTTCATGAGGGAAAGTAGGTCTGGGGGGAAGGAAATTAGGTCCATTGGATGAAAAAGGGTTGATGGTGGAAAATAGGTGGATGTAGGGATGATCCTTCGGGGGTGTAGCCAGGGACGGGTTATGTGCTAGTATCCATGAATGTTAGTGATCTGTGAGAATATGAGAAAGCTAAAGTTGGCTTTTACTGTATATTCACTATTGTTTGTACACATGTATGCAGGAATGCCCAGATAATTCTTTCCTTTTGCCATCGGCTGCTGTAGCTGCCCCCTCCCCCCTTTTTGCATCAGTGTTCATTTTGTACTCTGGGGAGCTATATTTGAACACTATGAGTGTTTCAGAATGACCATCAGCCCATAGTTTTGAGCTTCCATGCACCTATTATGAGAATTTTCAATTATTGTATGTGCTTGTGAAACAGAAATAAACAAATACAGTAATCCCCGTACAAACCATACGCCCACTTTCCGGACATCCCCACTTACCGGACATTATCGTCCCAGGATCCAATATTCCCAGAGTGGTCCGAAAACCGCAAAAAATTAATTTAAAATCCGACTTTTTCCCGCCCGTAATTTGAACTTGGCGTGCACGGCGCGGGACAGCTTTGTTTTGATGCGTCATTCCTCCGACATCCGGTAGAGTGCCCCTGCATCCTCCCCACTTACCGCCCGTCTCTTGTTGTGATTGCACGCTCGTCGTCATGGCTTTCCACGTGCTCCCTTTTGTGGTGGTGCCTTACCTGCTGCAGGCTCTCCTTCTGCTCTCGTGCCTCTCCTTCATGTGTGTGATGATGGCCCCGCCGCCTGAGAAGAGGAAGAGAGTGGTTTTGACTCTGGAGAAGAAGAGGGAGATATTGAAGAAAGTGGATGCGGGATGGTCTTCGTCATGCATTCTTCGTAAGTTCAACCTGGTCTGATCTACTTTGTTTGATATTAAGAGATCTTGAGACAAACTCATGCAGTACACGGCTGACTTCTCATCGAAAAGCAAACGCATCGTGGAGAGGAAGATGATGTTTACTTCCAAGTATGCTGAAGTCGACCGCTCCATGTTGATTTGGTATCGACAGCAATGTGCTGCTGGTGTGATGGTGCGTGGGACGGAGCTGAAGGCTGCTGCTGAGAAGTTCACAAGGCTTCATGATGTCCTAGACTTCAAGGCATCTGAGGGTTGGCTCTTCGCGTTCAAGTTACGACATGGCCTTACCTAAAACCATGAGTCTCATGGCAAAGCTTTGGATGCTAACAAGGATGGAGTAGAGGAGTTTCAGCACAAGGTGAAGGGCTTGATCGACAGGGAGGGCCTCACTCTCGGTCAAGTCTACAACGCTGACAAAACTGGTTTATTCTATCGCTCTTTGCCTACGAACACTGTAGCCAAGGAGATGGCGAAGCGTGTACCTGGCCGCAAGCTCTTCAAGCAAAGGATATCTGCTTTGTATTGTGCTAATGGTAACGGCAAGCACTGGCTTATGCCCATTATTGTTGGCTGTGCAAAGCAGCCTCATTGTCTTCGTGGGGTGATGGATGTCCTTCCTGTCGTTTGGTACCATTCGTTGAAGGCATGGTTCACAGGCCACATCTTCAAAGACTGGTTCCACCACCATTTCGTCAAGGTCATACATTACCAGACGGAGAAACTGGGAATCCCACGCGACCAGGTAAAGGTCTCCTTCTCCTCGACAGTGCACCTTCCCACCCATGCGACAAGGACTTGGTGGCTGAGAATGGCCGCATTAGGTGCATGTTTCTGCCATCTAATACTACTGCTCTCATCCATCCAATGGACCAAGGAGTGATCGTGGCAACAAAGCGGCTATACCGACAGAAGTTCCTGGACGAGGTGATGGTTGTTCTCGAGGACGAGGACGAGCGTAGGGAGGGACGGGACACACGAGGCCAGTGGACTTTGGAAAATCTTTGCCGCTACAACATAAAGTCTGCCATTTACAACTGGGCCAGTGCATGGAAGGAAGTCCCTGTCAAGACTCTAGAAAATGGTTGGTCACGTCTCCTTCTCGGAACGGATGTTGAGCACAATTTCTTAGGTTTCGACGTGGATGACTTCCATGCACATCTACGTGTGCACGGCGACGATGTTGGTGTGGACAAAGTGCATGAGTTGTTGGATGACGACGAGGGCGATCCTGGGTATCAGACCCTGTCTGATATCGAGATCGCATCTTCAGTTGCAGGTGTCAGTACCCAGCTTGAAGATTCCGACGAGGACGGCGACGATGATGTGGACTCCTCTCAGCATGACACTACTCCAGCCATCCCCAAGCTGAGCGCACTCTGGGAACACCTAGAGTTCGTTCTGGACTACCTGGAACACCCGGACTGCGACAGGGAAATGGGGCCCTTGGGACTTGTGGAGGGAGTGCATGCTTTCAGGCAGCGCATCATTAATCGTCAGAATCATCGTTCCTTGCGTCAATCAACGATTGACAGCTTTTTCAGGCCCGTGACCCCCGCTGTGCCCAGCCCTGGCTCCACTCCGTTGCCTCCCCAAGACAGGCCCTCATGCTCCGAGCCACAGCCCAGCACATCAGCCACTGTGGAGTCACCGCCTGACGTGAGTTTGTGCCTATCTTCAGAGTCGTCTGCAGTGGGTACGCCATCACCACGACCCAGCGACACACCCCTAGGTCACCTGCATGTGCTACTCTCAGCCTCTGACAGTGATTAGATGCCAAGAACTTCTCCACTAGACCACACGGGAATTTACAGTGTTGTGCAGTGAAAAAAACAGTGCATAGTGTTAAGGAATTTGAGTTCTGAGTGAAAAGACAAAGATTTAATGGACTGTAAATGTAACAAATTAACTTGAGTGTGTTTTGTTTAGAAAATGGCTTCAAGAGTGGAAAGACTTAAAGTGCAGAGTGCAACACTTATTTCATTAAGGTACAATGGAGCGCAAGTAAGACAAGAGTGCGCAGTGTTAAGAGAATGGAATTCTGAGTGCAAATGACTAAGTTCTGTGCAAGACTTCATGAACAGTGTACTGCAAGTGCTTCAGGAAATCCTTCTTACTGTCAGTCTGAGAGGAGGCGGTTATTCATCGAGATGGGTAGGGACTTGCTGTAAGTACCCAGAATGTTTCATATTGTACTGTACTGTATTTTCCATACTGTACTTACCTCTAACACCTCATTTCACTCTTTTATGTCCCATACTGGTGTGAATAGGGTATTAGGTGCTATGCATGTGCAGTAGGGAGGTATTTCTCTGAGTTAGGGTCCATAAGTACCAGTCCAGGAGCCAGGGACTTGTTGTAAGTATCCAGAATTTTTAATATTGTATCAACTCACCTCTAAACCCTAATTTTATGGTTCTTTTGCATTTATTTCAGTCTTTTATGTCCCTTATTGGTGTGATTTGGGTCTGAAATAGGTGCTATGAATGTCCAGAGGGAGTTGTATAGGTGTTTTTCTGAGTTAGGGTCCATAAGTACAAGTCCAGGAGGCTGGTGCCCACTTTCCAGACATGTCTTTGGCTCTATTACGTCGGATAGTGGAGGGATCACTGTATAATGTTTGAATTTTTAATTACTATAGGGTACTGTATATGCTTACTGTAATACTGTATGATTGTAGAAGTTCAAGTAGAATTTGGTTTGGTAATGTTATGTGAATTGGAAACACTTGTATTACCTGAGTATCCTGTGGTATCTTCCTCCAACCAACAGCTGATTAACCCCATAAGTATGCAAATTTCCCAGCTTGTCAACCCTCGGAACCACAAAAAGTGTCCGATTTTTCAACTTTCACCAAGGTAAAATTTTTTGTTACAGGTTTCAAGAGGCCGAATTTACACACTTGAAAATGAATATTTCACTTTTGTGTGACTAATGGTTACCACAGTATCAACCATCAAAGAACATCAGAAATAAAAATTGGTACTGCAAGCGTATAGAGAGAGGGGAAAAACTTGCACCAAAGTAAATTTTGGACTTATAGATTTTAACTGCTTGATTTTACTCACCAGAAAATGTATATTTCCCTCTTGTATGTCCAGTGGTTACTGCACAATCGACCGTCAAAAAAGGGGGGGGGGGAAGTCACTCCTCGCAATGAGCGAGAATGGGACATCATTGAGAAATATGCAGGAATAGGGAAGTGGAGGGAATGGGGGTGGAGGCATCAAAAGGGGGGAAGGGGAGGGAATATGCCTACCTCACACAGCCATACAGTGTAGAGGGGCTATGAGAGGTAGCTTGGGTGGGAGGGGACACAGAGGGCAGGATCCAATAGGGCAGAGGGAGATGGAGAGATGGCGGGGGGGGGGGGGAGACCCAATTCCCGGGAAGGGGGCCGGATCATGTCTCCCACCACTGGATCTCTTAGTTTCCATTGTCTGGGTACCATTTACATCATAAGAGAGGCGAGGTTACAGCTCTCCACTTTTATGTAACCTTGGTACGATCATGGGACATGGGACATTTCATACCAAGCTCAGAAAACGATGATCGTCTTACATACTGCGTAAGGGGTTAAGTTTTCAGGTGTTGGCAGTGGCATGCACAGGCAATTTTAGTGGCAGGGGCTTTAGCCAGAGAAAATATAGGGCTGTGCACCCTTTGCTGGAGAGAGAGAGAGAGAGCACCAAGGCAAAGAGGCAGGGTCAGTAGCCCATTTACTGCCAAACTATAACAACTAAACACCAGTATTGACAAACATGAGGGTCTGATATTCCTGTTTTTCATACCATGAATAAATTTACAGTCCATACCAGGTGTTTATCATCTGGTAATGATGTAAACTATAGTAGCCGCAGCGAGAAATGAACGCTGTGGTGGGGCAGGCGGGATGACCGGGGATTCCCCCACACTAGCCACATCCACATGTCACTGACCATCGGCCACCGCTGCAGCCCTGCTCCATGATCCTTACCCTGTGTCTCTGGCTTTCTCTTTCTCTCTCGGTTTCTATATAAACTGGTGTATTTCCGAAACTAATTATGAAATTATTATGACTTTTGTTCCACACCACCACTGAGGTAAAAATCAAGGAGAGTTTTCTGTATAAAGGTTCCCCCCCCCTCCTAAATGTGGCATATGAGCGGGGGAGTTCGGCCTTGCCGATACCTCCGCCTGACCTATAATTATACACTCGCCAGAACTGACCTGCCCTCAGACAAGGGGGGGGAAACCTTTATACAGAAAACTCCTTGATTTTTACCTCAGTGGTGGTGTGGAACAAAAGTCATAATAATTTCATAATTAGTTTCGGAAATACATCAGTTTATATAGAAACCGAGAGAGAAAGAGAAAGCCAGAGACACAGGGTAAGGATCATGGAGCGGGGCTGCAGCGGTGGCCGATGGTCGGTGACATCCTACCTCTATGGTCGGTGACATGTGGATATGGCTACAGTGGGGGAATCCCCGGTCATCCCGCCTGCCCCACCACAGCGTTCATTTCTCGCTGCGGCTACTATAGTACAGTATTGGAATGTGACAGGTGGATGACCACCACCAGAGACCCCCCTTTGGTGTAGCAGACTTTCATATTCATAATTTTATTTTTTCTCACTAAAAATTTAATAATTCAGGAATAAAATTATCCTAGGCAGGCCACAATATATGTGAAATATAGGGTTGTTTAGAATATTGTAGATGACTAAACTTTTCTGTAAGCGAATGTGGGTAAACAAAACTTCCATCATGGTGAGATAGCAACATAGTGGACAATATTTGGAGTTACTGATGATAAATTTTGCTTCCTGGCAAGTTTCAGACTACCTGTGTAATGTCTCAATGGATATCAGAACAGGAGCAATAAAAGTTTATATGTTAACCAGCTTAATGCTGTAGTTATCATACTGTATTTGAGGGCAAGCTAGTTGGCCCCTCCCTCCTCTAGTCCAACAATATCCGTGTGTGACCATCTTGGCACTGAAAAATCTTGAAATGATTTTGAAATGTTTGGACATAGGTACTTCTTGAAGTGTACCGCTTGTAGTTTAAGTGTATAGGTGATTCGTGCTGCAATGGTTGCTAACATACATTTATGAAAGTCAACCAGTACTTTGCTAGGTGCAGTACTACTGGTTTCACCCTTTTGAGGATAAATATGTATATATCTTATTCAGAACAGTATATTTGCAATATATTATTACATGGCTGGACTTACAGATATTAGAGTTTGGTCACTGTTGGTAATTGGTTAGTTAGGTTTGTCTTTTTCACCAGCTTTTGTGTTACCATGTACTGTAAGTTATACTGATAGTGTTGGGTAATAAAAACAGTCAGCAGTTTTTCCTCAGTCTATCTATCTATCTATTGCCAGACGCCTCAATCCCGTTTGGGGTGGCCACAAACAAATCGCCTCCAAGTCGCCCTGTCCCCTGCCATTTCACTGCCCTGCTCCCAACTCACACCCCCCTCTCTCATATACCTCTCCACCCCATCCCTCCATCTCATCCTCAGCCTCCCCCTCCCTCTTCCCCCCTCCACCTCACTCACATACACTTTCTTCGTCAGTCTTTCACCCTCCATCCTCTCCACATGGCCAAACCACCTCAGTGTGTTCCTCATAACACTTCCTATCACATCCACATCAACACCACAACGCTCCTTTATATCCACATTCATCAGCCTGTCTCTCATTGTGACTCCACAGGCTCCTCTTAAATAACTCATTTCCACTGCTCTCACTGTTGACTTGTGTCCTTCCAACAACGTCCAAGCCTCACTTCCGTACGTTAGAGTTGGTATCACAATACTGTCGTGTAGTAACTTTTTCACTTCCATGCTCACTTCCCTGTTTCTTATCCTCAGTACCAACAAATATATGCATTCTTCATTCAAATATGTAGTTCGTTTTGGCCCCTAAGGAAGATGATAAGCTGATTTAAATAAGATAAAGTTAGATGGGTAAAGTTACCATAGGTGAGTGAGTGATTTGGTTGGTTAGGATGCTAGCTAATATATTTACCCATTTCATTCAAGCACTCAGATTTGAGTGTGTGTTGATTTTATTAGTATTAAAATCAGCACTCTTATATAAAAGTGTTAGTAAAAAATTATTAAACAATTCAGATTATTTCATTAGATTCTTGGTAAAGAAAAAATAAAAACTACCTCCCGAGGCATTTTTCTATCCCAGGAGCTTTTTGTACCTATAAATACCATCAAGCATATATAATACAAAAATTGTTATGTCAATGGAAGTGGAGGAGTGGATGGGGGAATGAAAGACGGAATATAGGTTTGGGTGGAACAGTTATACAGAAAGCTTGAATGGAGCATTTAACCAATGGCTATAACAAACAGTAAATAATAAGTTAAATGTTTAATGAGGGCAACCAACCTCAAGCATATGAACAGTTTAGGAAAGAGTTGGGAAAGCAGAACAGTAAGCAAATTGAAAGTGAATAAAATAGAACTGGATGAAGGTGTTGTAGAGGTGGAATGGTTTCTGGGAAAAAGAGGCAAAGCTTATCTAACAGACTGGTATATAAAAAAATACTGTATCTGGTAACTTATATCACTGCATACTGTTTGAAGGGAAAAGTATTAATCAAGAATGTAAGCACTAGAAGTAAACTTACTAAGCTAACTTGGCCTACACTCTGTTACTGAAACACTGAAAAAGGTTCAGCAAAGGAGGATGGCCAGAAGCTACCTAATCCCTGAGGGCTGATGAAACAGTAGCTCCAGCTCTTCCTGTCATCAGCAGCCATTCACCTTGGAAGTCTGGCCCTGTTTGACTGGTGCTACAGTCCACTCCCTTTACTATGGGAGTTGTGACCCTGTTAACAGTGCCATAATGCCTCCTGAACCTCCACACCCAGTCATCACTACACATGAAATCTTCCATTTACAAGTGTGCAGCAAGCCTCTGTGCTGCATGCTGGATGTCCAGGCCACACTCAGATACACGCTCAGTATACTCCTATGTATACCTCTTATACACAGCTTCATCCGCTTAGTGTGCAGCAGCTTCCTGGTCCTGAACACATACTTCCCCTTTTTCCCACTTTCCACATTATTATTTATTTTTTTAAATTTATTTATTTTTTTTTTTTAGCCTTCAGGATATCATGAGAGATCGTCTTCTTAAGGTCATACATGCACATGAGATCAGCCGTGCTCATGCATGTCTTGTGGGCCTCAATCACCACCATCTTATCTGCAGTGGAAAGATTACTCCTCTTTGCTTTTTCAGAAGAGGAATTGCTGGGAGACTCCTTATGACAAGCCATTTTTCACAGTCGCTGTAGAAAAACTGGCAAGTTGAGAGATGTGACGTGAATGCAGTTGTCTGAACGCAGTGAAAAATGCGGCAAGATTTGGGCTGAACATGTGTGATACAGTGTGTCCACACTGGTCCTGCCAAGGCCTAGCAGAAGTAACCCCAGAATAGCCCAACTTGTCACCTGTTCCATCCAGCATATCTCCAACCTAGCCTAAGTGGGTGGGAGAAACTGCCATCAACTTTGGCAACTATGTTCTGAGTCACTCTGTGTGCAGGGAGTGATTCAGAAGGGCCTCATAATGTGCCCTATTTGCTGACCATTGTTCAGTTTAGCCAGAAAATAGTTTGGTGGGCTCAGAGGCATTCAGAAGGGATGTGCGATGTGCCCCATTTATCATTCATTATCATTGCCGACCAGAGGACGGTGGACTCTGAGGCATTCAATAAATCCAGAATCCGTTCTATCAAGGTTCGTGAAATGCATGATTTACAGCATAGTGCCCCCAGAAACTCACCGACACCCCCACCCGGACCCCACGGAGTAGCCGCAGCCGAACCACGGGATGCCATGCGACAACGGCATAAGTCAGCCCAGGCCGTGTGCCCCTATAGCGCCCAGCTGCCGCACCGTCGCCCTAGCAGGAAGACGACACTACCTTCAGGGAGTGGAACCGCCAGATCAGCTCGGGGTGGAGCTGTCTGTCCAGCTCCAACTAGCGCCCCTCAGGAGACAGCCGATAGCCGCTCCCGCCTTCTACAGGAAGGTGCCTTCTCTTTAGGGACGGCCAATAACCGCCCACCCCTCATAAGGGAACTGGTGTCTCACCGGCCTGAGGGTAACGAGGAGACGGCCGATAGCCGCTCCTGCCTTCGTCAGAAGGTGTCCTTCCTGGGACAGCCTATAGCCGCCCAACACCCCCTCCTGCAGGAGACGGCCGATAGCCACTCCCTCCTTCGCCACATGGCTGATAGCCGCTCCGAAGGTGCTGCCTCCGAGACATCATAGCCACTCATTCCTCCAACAGGAGACGGCGAGAGGCCGCTCCCGCCTTCACCAGACAGCCGATAGCCGCTCCGAAGGTGTTGCCCTATAGACGGCCGATAGCTGCTCCGAAGGTGTCCAGAGGCGCACTGAGTCCCCCACTCAGGCCACGGCCAATAGCCGGGCCTTGGCGCCCTATAGTTGTGCCCTTGGGCAGCCACGGCCGATAGCTAGGCTCCACGGCCAGAGAGAGGTGCAAGAAGTGTCATCGCCCCAGCGTGAGACGAGAGCCTGGACCTCCGGCACTGACGAACCCCAGAGAGGCCCTACAGCTTCCCCCCGGCCTCTGCTCCCTACACCTGGCGCTGGAGAAGACCCACCTGATGGACCCTAACTCAGGTCGGTGCTGCAGCCCCTCCCTGACGGCGCCCCTTGACCCTGGGGGCTGCAGTCCTTGGTTACTCCAGGCCCTCCCCAGGACGCGCTCTCTCTACACCCCAACGGCGGAAGACCTCCACTTCCGGCTGAGACCTGAACCAGAGATTCCTGGACCTGTTTGGCCCCAGTCCCGAGAGCCGCACTCCTGTACCTAGCCTGGAGACTATGGGCCCCTTCGCCACCTGCAGCCCTGGACGAGAAAGGACGCCCCTGTGAGTCGTCCCGTGCCCTCACGGCACGCCCTCCCTTGGCAGTGCCCCTATTCTGGCAGAGTTGTCACCTGCATATCTCCCCGCCGCCCCCACTATATGAGTGAATTATAAGTGTGGTGTTGCCCCAGAATTAGTTAAGTGACTTATGCTAAGTGTGACTTTGCCTCAGAATTAGTGTAACAGTGATAGTGACTTAGTGTATGTTGAATATCAGGGCGAGTGAAATTACGGGCGGATGAATAAGGATGAGTGCAGACACTAAGTTCTGGTGAATAAGACTCACGAGTGATGCCCTTGTAGAAAATCAGTAAGACTGCTACCCCGAGAGATTCTCTATAGTAAAATATACAAATGTCCTTTGCTACCAGAAAACAGTAGAGAAAAAGTGTTAATAATATTCTCCTGCTTGTATTACCATAAACACAGTAAATTCCCAGTGTCCCCTATCCTCCCTTAAGGAATCTCCTCCCAGCAGTCAGTGTGTATGTAAGAACCTGGACTAGAAAGAATCAATTGTCAAAGTCCCCTTGCTATTGGAAAATACTAAGTTAGAAACAATAACATTATCTCCCTCCCAGTATTACTATAACTCTGTTCTGACCCTCCGCGCGTCCCCCCCCCCCTCCCCCCGTGAGACTCACTTCCGTGCTTCCACGCGCACCGCGATCCTGTATTCCCTGTACACTTGTGCACTATAGTGTTGGCATCAGTGTCTGTTAAGCCAGTATCCTGCGAGATACTAATATCCTAGTTAAGGTTTTATTTTCTGTCACATACTGTGTTGTAATATCTGCTGTTTTTGTCCTGTGTCTGACTGTGGTAATATACGTGTAAAGGTTATTGCCTGGAGTTTTTGTGTCCTACCTCTCTTTATTGCACTAAGCCCCGGTCTCGAAAGAGGACCCCGCTACACGTTAGGTGTTCTAGGACCGAGGAGTCGGGCCTTTTTCATCTAGCATTACAGTTCGATATGGCGATGGTCTACTGTATATGCATATTTCTTGCGTAAAAAATAATGGCATAGCATGGGTTAATTATGTGTTGGCTTAAGAAAAAGAAGAAATGTTCCAAATCTGTACACTGTTAGTGCTTGCGGAAACATATTCCTACCCAGTTGATCAACTATCATGGCATTCAGATGTGTGAACTGGGTTTTGCCAAGGCTGACAGTGTAGATTTTTTTTAATAGTAAGATTGATTGGCGCTAAGTCTGATGTCTGAACATCACCGTTCGAATGCCAGAACTTTTGTTTTTTAATAGTACAGACCTTAATACTTACCTGTGCACACTCCTGAGTATTGGGAAGTGTTACTGGCAAAAATGTCTGTCTATCATCCAGTGCTTTTTATGCCTCATAAAGCACATAGGAGCCTAGTGATAGAGTACTCAGTTGTGACCAGTTGCCCATCCCTGAGTGACATTGTGTGAGCAATAAACCCCAATCATCCCTTGGATGCAAAGTTTTATGGACCATATCTAATTGAAGTGCACCCACTAGACCACCAAATGTGCCTTTGGTTATGTGGTCACTACTCAGTGCAGTAAATGGTTTCCTGGGCTACAAGAAACCATTAACCCTTACACCGCGGGCATGTTTTGCGTGTCCCGCGGAGTTATTCGGGCTCCGACAGACTCTCAAAAAATATTTGCCAAAAATCAGTTATTAGTCCTAGAATATTAAAATTACATTTGCTTATGGCACATACCTTCAGCTTTCTCCTGGGATGTTTGTTGAGCCTTCGTCGATTACCGTAGGACTTGTGGAGACCTCTGAAGTTGGGTAACGAAGTCTCCACTTTACACTTCCCGACAACCTTTAATACGATTACCACAGCCAGATATTAACACTATAAACACTACTCTATGATTATCAAGTAGTTTGGGAAAACACTATAAACACTACTCTATGATTATCAAGTAGTTTGGGATCCATACAGTACTCCAAAAAATACCCACTGTGAAAGCAATGAAAATTACGAGCGCGTATGACCTTCCCACTTGCGCTAGTTCACTGTTGGTATTCTGTCATTTTTTATTCATAAAACCCCTCACACTTTATATTTCTATTACTATGTAACACATATATATATCTGGAGTCTTTATCCATAAGTTTCCTTCAGTAGTATTAGTTTATTGTCACTGAAGTCATTCAATTTTTCATTCAGTAAAATATGTAGAGAGCCACGGATTCACTTTCACTGTTATAACATCAAGTATTTGTACTCATATTCTTATATTACTACTTACTTACATTACTATTTACATTTTCTATTGTATTTTCAATATTTACACTTCTGTTTTACTTACACTATGTTATTCACTGTCACTTTCAGTAAGGTAAAACTATATTACACTGTTCAATCATATGTACTGAACATCCATTGCTTTCACTTGCTATTTACACATTATTTTCACATTACATTCCTTTCCCACTTGCACTTTTAGAACTGCTTCTGGCTGTGGTAATCAAAGAAGCAGGTAACACAGAGGGGAACCTGGCACTCAGCGCACTGCCAAGAGGTGCGTTTGTGCTCAGGTGTGCGTCGGGTGGTATGTGCACACACCTGGCACCTGCGGATCGCAGCCTTCCTCTTGCCTGTGGCAGGCATTTGCACCAGTCTGTGCCAATCCATGTACGCCCTCTGCTCAAGTCTGTCAGGAAGTGTTACTGGATGGTGCCTTGGAGTTGCTGCTGTCACCCTACCATATCTTTCCAGCAGCTGCTGAACACAAGTTCTGGCGAACAACCTCAGGGAGAAGGACTTGGGTGGCTTGACCTTCATCTTGTACAGGATGAAGGCGTTCAGCATCGTCATGTCTATGAGATGCAGAAAAACTTTCCTGTACCACCTAGTATTCTTCCTGAGGCAGTCGATCTCACCAATCATCATGTCGGACTTGTCCACCAGCCGCATGTTGATATTGTAGTCTAACACAGCATCAGGTTTCCTCACAGGTTCGCCTGTCCTACGGTCGACCTTCCCACTGTCTGTCATTTCCCCCTTATGTATGGTGGTGAGCATGTGCACGACCCTCTTGTCATGCCACCGTATTGCCAGCATCTTATCAGACTTGCGTAGGTGCACGTCTCCTCACTGCGAGGTTCCTGCCTCTGGGAAATAAGGGAATTGGGCACAATTACTCTTGACAGTGCCGCAGGAGCCGATGCCGTGCTCTGAAAGGTATTTGGCAAGTTTCGGTGCTGTATAATAGTTGTCTGTACACAGCACATGATTCCCACCAAAATACTTTTCAAGGAGCACTTTCACTACACAGCCTGAGAAGCCAAGGGGGTGTGTTTTATCCAGATCGACAGTGCTGGCTGAATAAATGACGAAGTCAAGGATGTACCCAGTCTTACAGTCGCACAGTACAAAGAACTTGATTCCAAAGCGATGGCGTTTGCTTGGAATGTACTGCACAAACCTAAGACGTCCTCTGAACAAAACCAAGGATTCGTCAATGACAACCTTCTGAAAGTGGTGGAAGAATGTCATAAACTTATCCTTCATTCTGCTCAGAATCTCCCGGATCTTCCAGAGTGGGTCGGTTTGGGAAGGTACATCGTTGTCGGCAAAGTGCAGGTTTCCCATGATGTTCCGGAAGCGATCTCTGGCCATGTACTTATTGAAGGTGGGTGAGGGTAGTAAGGGGTCCATGGTCCAGTATTCTTCCAACTCATGCTTCTTTGAGTGTGGCATGAGAAGCATGAGGGCGAAGAACACATACAGCTCCTGCACTCCCAGCATGGACCACTGTTGCATCTTGGCTGCACCTGTACCACTTTGTGATTCATACCTGTTGGTCTCATCACATATGTGCTGCATGACTTCATCATCTAGGAAGGCCAAAAGGAAGTCCACACATTCAGCATCCTCGTCAAGAGTGAAGGCAGGCTGTACTCCTGAGGAACTCTCGTCAAAATCTAGATGTTCTGGGACAAAATCGGACCCTTCTGTCCACGCGAAGGCGTCCAGGACTCCCTGTCGTGGCGGTGTAGGGTGGGTGAGGGTGGTGGGTGGCTGTGAGGGAGATTTACCACGTTCAAGGTCACTCGCATTGACCCTGGGTTGCCATACAGCACTAACAGCCCTTACTCTACTAGCATCTCTACTTTTACGGGTCAGGGATTTACCTCTTCCTCTATGGCCTGCCTTCACTGTCGATGCTGGTGGTGACTCTGACGACGAAGACTCCGGAGATAATTTAGCAGAAGAAGAGGAAGAAATGAGTGAAGTGGGGCTTGGGGAAAGGGGAGGTGAATCAACTCAGGACTCATGGCGGGCTGGGTCACACGGGGCCATTGTTCCGGGGCTAACACACTGCCTTTTCACTCCCTTCCCAAATTCCTTCCCTTGCTGCATTAACAGCTCCTTTCCCTTGGAGCTAGGGATAACTTTGGACACTGAAGCACTCGTACTAGTACTTTTTGGCACGATTTCCTCACCCGGCTCATCACACGAATCCCCCGAAGGGTCAAAATCACTATCCATCATCACCATTGCTAATTCCACTAGTTCACGTTCCACTGCAGAGTCACTTAGTCCTTTCCTGCTTCCCTCACGAGTTTTTCTGGGTGTAGAGGTCACGGGGCCCTTTGCAATGGTCGCAGAAGCGGCAGAAATGGCGGGGCGCGAGTGCGACATGTTTTGACCACAGCGCAGAACAAGGAACTAAATGCCGCGGCTTATCTGAGAAGGCAAGGGTTGACAGTGACAGTGGGGATGACAGCTGCTAACTTACATGCTAATAAATTATTGGTAGAAAATCTCAGCAATACATAAAGAAATAGGTAGTTCCAGGTGAATGTAAATGTCACTTAGGCTTCTCCCTTCCTTTCTGATATATATTTTTATTACAGAAATAGATTACAAGGCATAATTCAAAGGGGAAATTACCGTGGTAATGTAGTGAATGAATGCATGTGAGGTGTTGTCAGGTGATAATTACCCAATTTCTGGTGTATACCACTATCACTTACCTTATTTTTTTTTTGGTATATATTATTTTGTATAAGTATAGGGCATAGGGCCTATTTCAATGGATGAAATCTGTGGAAAAATCCGGGGAAGATTTGCTTAGCGCAGCACGGCCGGGGAGGTGAGAGGACAGGGTAATGGTGGGGAGGTAGGGAGAGGAGTCAGGAACGGGGGAAAATCGCTAAAATGTCAACAATGGATGGGAGTACAGATGAGATTTGGAGTGCTGACTAGTGTTGGACATTGGCAGTACTGATAGATGATACAAGCCACCACTTGAAAGCCAGGGATAATTCAAAATAACACAGAATCACAAAAGTGACGCCCTGCGGTATGATCCATTGTGCCCGAGCGTCACGAAATTGACACCCTGCGGTTAAGGGGTTAAGCTTGCCACTCAGTGTAGACTCATGTGACTTTAACACTGTATCAAATGAGTAGTGGCAGCCCTCAGGTACAACTGTAATATCAGTGAAATAAGAAAAGAACCTTGTGGCTTCAGAGCTGTATACCCATGAAGTAATTTGCATGAATTTTCTCATAAACCCTATCATTGTGCCCGACTTTACCATCTACTTGTAATCACAGGCATTCAGTATGGTAGCCAAAATTGAATTATGAAGTTTTCAGTACAGGTGAAAAAGTTAGGAGCATAATATATATGTACCGGTACTTACTACAGGTATGGTATTCTGTTTTAAAACTGTTTGATATGGCCTATGGGCAAGGCTAATTTTGCCAAGGCAAAATTTCTAAGTTTTCCATCACTTTGGTGTCTTTGTAGTCTCTAATTGTTTATGAAGTATAACTGACATGCCTAACAGGAGAAATAATGTGCTACTGTACTTTTAATTTCTCCCTCTGTTGCTTCGTGGTAAAAATGCATTTACAGATCTTAACATATTATTGCACTGAAGAAAAAATGACTTCCAGTTCTTTTGGCATCACTACAAAGCTATTCCTGTTGTTTTACGTGCTTATTATGCAACTGTTCACTTAATAGTGGGCTTTTAACAACCATATAGCACCCTTACAGTTGTTAAAATTTATGTAGGCCATGATTGTATGTTTATTAAGGAAAGACAGATAACTAGTGTTTGTTTGACAGATGCCTGAACCACGGTGGGTTATCTCAATGGGTTCATGTGCCAATGGTGGTGGATACTACCATTATTCATACTCAGTGGTACGTGGGTGTGATCGCATCCTCCCGGTGGACCTCTATGTTCCAGGGTGTCCCCCGACAGCCGAGGCTCTTCTCTACTCCCTTCTCCAGCTCCAGCGCAAGGTCAAGAAGATGAAGACCCTCCAGATGTGGTACAGAAAGTAGGGCAACTGGATATTTACACATAAAATAATTTATGAACTCAGTTTTGTTAGAATGCTAACAGATAGCTTTGTAAAATGACAGCCATTGTAAGGTAAATTGAGGTGCAGTATATCTTTTCAGAATGTATTTTGTTATTATATTTGCCAGTATCTTGAACTGTAATAAATGTGTATGTTTATAATACCAGAGTAATGGTCTTGACTCATTGTAAAGCTTATAGCATTTGTGTAAAACCTTACAGTATCTCGGTTACCTTTCCAATGGCTGTTTTGTCATACCTGGTAAATTTATTTGGTTAGTTTGTTAGCATGTCAGAGGAATGTCAACACTGTAAATAAATACATTTACCCATGAAAACAAGAGATTTTGATTAACCATTTCTTTTGTGTGTTATGGGGTGGATGAAATTTGTACAGTATTCAGATTACAAGGATGGTCCTAATTCCATCTATCTATCTGTCTGTAGCTAGACACCGTAATCCAGTAAGGGCTGGCTGTTTGTCTTTGAGTTAGTTGTTTTACAGGGAGAGGAACTAACCCTCCACTAGCCCACTTGTTGACACCTAGGGAACATGTATGGATTGGTTATATGGTTACCACCCAGCATTGTAAAGGCACCGGAAAGGGAAAATGAGTAAAAAAAAAAAAAAAATGACAGGAAACATGGGAAAAATAGGAAGAGAGGAGGGGAGACAAGAAAAAGTATGATAAAAGTTAGGCCTAAGGAAAAAGTGGGTGTCACTACACCACGTGAGTGGATGATGGTTGCCACCACCTGCCAAGAACATATGGCTATAATTTATGAATAAAATCTTGTAGGTGACCCCTCTACTCTTTTACTGTCTTCATGAAACGTATAACCAACAAGGAGTACTGAGAGAGTACAACACCCATGTCCCACAAGCAGTCAGAGGCTAAACCTTTAACCTTGTCCTGTCTTTTAACCAACTGTTGTCAAAATTAAATTCATCCTTGCCTTGCCTTCAACATATCCTTGCATGTATCCTGGATGTAGAGTGTATAAGCAGAACTTGACTTTTGATCTCTTTCTCAAAATAGAATTACAATACTTCATCCAGTGCTGTGCATCAGCCCTTCCACTAAGTTTGATCCAGATTAAATAAAAATTCTCTGAGTTAAAGAGTTAGACATTTCATCTTGCTCTGTGACCTTTTCCTGTGTTTAATTGGTCTTAAAAATTACATCACTTCATCTTTTTTTGACTCAACCCTTCCACCAAGTTTGGTGTAAATTGAATCTCTGTTAGATGACCTTGCCCATAGTGTATGATCTACGACCTTTTTTTGCCAAAAGCTAACCACATGTTCCACTGATGCATCTTGGTCAGTATTCCAAATCTTATGGTGTTCAGACCAATGGTTTCTTCACAGTTTTGCTATAAGGCAGAACAGACTGATAGTAAAACACACCAAACCAAAGTACAGTCGTGCCTTGCTACATAGTGAAAACCCATCGCCTAGCAGTTTATCATATAGTACGGCTGATAAAACATGGATTCACTGAGGATAGAGGGGGGGGGCCACAAACTATTTAAAAAAAAAAAAAAGCGGGGGGGGGGATGGGCTTGCCCTTGGCACCCCCACATTTTCACTAGTGAATGTACCCTGGCCAGCCACGATTTCCAAGTTGCAAATTTCAGTATTTCACAAAAATTTTGGCTGCACGTCACTTAATAATCAAACACTGCACTATTTATTATACACTTTAACTGTTGCTTGATGATAGCAATAGTGTTTTAGTGACGCTGCTGATACAAATTGGAATGAGAGAGAGATCACAGCGAATGTAAGCATTAGGCAGCTATCTTGGCTCACACAGCCCACTGCAAGCATGCATGGCGGACACCATATAGGAATCATGTTTTCCAGTCACAAGTTCCATATTTCACAGAGAAAAGTTATCACTTAACATAATATTGCACACTGCACCATTTGTTATGTGCTTACATTGTTATTTGGAGATACCAGTGGTGTTTCAGTGTCTCGCATGAACAAAAGGGAAATGATCACTGCGAATGTAAACATTGGGCAGCCAACTATGACTTGCATGGGAGGCACCGTACGCATAAGATTGTCATATGCGACCACCAGAATTAGTGTTTTAACATTCACAATAATTTCACCACAGTTACAGCAAAACTGGGTACAACTTTTAGTTTATAATTCATTAAATGGGAGTGGCCTTTCCATATTTTCTGGTGAAATGAGTCTTTCACAGGTTACTCATTGTTGTTCCTGGATTACCACAGCGACTGGGCATTTTTATAAACTTATCTCTGAAAGCTATGATAGAGTATAGTATTGAGATTGCATAAATATTCTGCCGATGCCTACCAGTAGCTGGCCATTTAGTATTTTATCAAAATTGACTTCTTCCAAAGAACTTCACTAGCACTTCAAACTGATTTGCAGAACAACTCTTCAGCCAGCAAAACAACTTAGCGAGGCACATTATCAAATGTATACAGTAACAGGCTTATACTTATGCAGACAAATCACAGTTTATAAGGCAACAGAAGAGATTACAGCCCAAACTTAATCCAGAGATTGCTCCCCTCATAGGCCAATGCAGCTCAGACATAACTCCGTTCTTACACACACACACACACACGAGGCAACGGAGAGGTTGGACGTATCAGTGCTTTCCTCTGCTCTGGAGATACCTAATCGTATCTGTTTAAATGAGTCAAGCATGTTATTAGGTTAAATTAAGTGAAGATTCAACAGAGTTGAGCAAGTATAGCAAGAAAGCGTAAACAAAAATCAGTGTGCTAAGGAATCCCATGAAGCAGCAAAACAGCAGGCAAAACAAGGAAGGCAGGCGGATATGGTGTGGAGATGCCAGATTTGTAAGTGAAATGCGTAACATACAACATAGTGCCCCCGAGAAGGAAGCAAATGAAGAATACAATAATGCCCCCCAAAACGAGACGAGTAGTGAACAGCCCAGTGCCCCTTGGAACTCACCGACACCCCCACCTGGACCCCACGGAGTAGCCGCAACCAGACGACGGGATATTGCGCAACAACGGCATATGTCAGCCCGGGCCATGCGCCCCTATGACACTCAGCCGCCGCGCCATCGCCGTCGCAGGCGGACACTACCTTCGGGGAGTGGAATTACCGGATCAGTTAGGGGCGGAGCTGCTCTCATAGCTCCAGACAGTGCCCCTTAGGAGACGGCCTATTGCCGCTCCCGCCCTCGCCAGATGGCCTATTGTTGCTCCGAAGGTGCCCCTCTAGAGACGGCCTATTGCCACTCCTCCCTCCTGCAGAAGGAGACGGCCTATTGCCACTCCGAAGGTGCTGCCCCTGAGACGGCCTATTGCCGCTCCTCCCTCTGGCAGAAGGAGATGGCCTATTGCCGCTCCCGTCTTTGTGAGATGGCCAATTGCCGCTCCGAAGGCATTGCCCCTGAGACGGCCTATTGCTGCTCCTCACTTCGGCAGGAGACGGCCTATTGCTGCTCCTCCCTTCGGCAGGAGACGGCCTATTGCTGCTCCTCCCTTCGGCAGGAGACGGCCTACTGCTGTTTCCATCTTTGTGAGACGGCCAATTGCCGCTCCAAAGACGTTGCCCCTGAGACGGCCTATTGCCGCTCCCGTCTTCGTGAGACGGCCAATTGCCGCTCCGAAGACGTTGCCCCTGAGATGGCCTATTGCCGCTCCTTCCTCCAGCAGAAGGACACGGCCTATTGCCGCTCCTGCCTTTGTCAGACAGCCAATTGCCACTCCGAAGACGTTGCCCCAGAGACGGCCTATTGCCGCTCCTTCCTCCTGCAGAAGGAGACAGCCGATTGCCGCTCCCACCTTCGTCAGATGGTCAATTGCTGCTCCAAAGGCGAACAGAGGTGCGCTGACTCCCCCACGCAGGCCACAGCCAATTGCCAGGCCTTGGTGCTTGATAGTTGCGCTCCTGGGCAGCCACGGCCAATTGCCGGGCCCCACGGCCAAAGGGAGGTGTTGAGTGAGTCATCGCCCCACCAGGAGACAAGAGCCTGGACCTCCCGTACCGGAGCGCCCCAGCCAGGCCCTACAGCCTCTCCTGGCCTCCGCTCCCTACGCCTGGCTCTGGAGAAGACTCACCTGACAGACCCTGGTTCAGGTCGGTGCCGCAGTCCCTTCCTGTCGGCGCCCCTCAATTCTGGGGACCGCAGCCCTTAGTCCCTCCAGACCCTGCCCAGGACACCCGGGCATGATCTCCCCACACCCACAGGGCGGCGTAAGACCTCCACCTCCTGCCGAGACTTGAGCCAGAAGTTTCTGGATCTGTTCGGCTCCAGTCCCGAGGGCCACACCCCTGAGCCTAGCCCGGAGACTGCGGGCCCCTTCGCCACCTAGAGCCCTGGATGCAAGAGGACGCCCCTGCGAGTTGTTCCGTGCCCTCTCGGCACGCCCCCTCTTGGCGGTGCCCCTATCCCGGCCGAGTTGTCGCCGGCGTGTCTCCCCGCCGCCTCCATGATGAGTGACTCATGATAAGTGTGGTGTTGCCCCAGCAATAGTGAACTGTTTTAGGTTAAGTGTGATGTTGTCCAAACTAGTGTAACAACGGTACAGTGACTTAATACTTGTGGAATATCGGAGCAAGTGAAATCACGGTGGATGAGTAAAGGACGAGTGTATAAATTTAGTTCTGGTAAATCAGACTCACGAGTGACAGAAAATCAGTAAGACTATTCCCCCCGAGAAATACTCTGTAGTAAGATACTCCAACCTCTTCGGCTCTAAGGAAATAATAGGGAAAGTGTTAGTAATATTTCCCCACTTGTATTGCCGGTACATTCCCAAAGTCATTCCCTCTCCCCAGTAACTAGTGTGGACGTAAACAAGAAATAGAATCAATTGCCAAAACCCTTTTGCTATCAGGAAATATTAAGTTCAAAGTAATAATATTTACTCTTCCCCAGTATTACCATAACTCTATTCTGACCCGCCACAAGTCACTCCCCTCGCCCATCTCCCCCCCCCCCTCTGTGAGCCTCAGGGGACTTTGATGCATGGTCGCGAGGAGTGTGGACGTGTTTTTCGTTGCGCTCTTCTCTAGTTTTCAGGGCTGCCTCACCGGCATTAGTTCTATTTTTTTCACCCTTCTGGTGACGTGTAGGATTAGCTAGATCTCAAATACCTCCCCTCCCTGTTAGTTTTGAACAGTAGGTGTCTGTTCTAATACTCTGAGTTTACCTTTGCTTATTGCCTACGGAGGGTCCCCCCCACTGATCGCTCTGGGGCGTGAATTGACACGGTCGGGCCTCCCTGGAGTGGTTTGAGAGGGCAACCTCAGATATAGGTGTTCTGCCCCTGGTTGTTTGTCCCTTGTTTGTCTTCTCGCCTTCTTCCCACTTCCCCCGTTAGGGAGGAGTGGTACTATGGAGGACGCCCTTTCTGCCTCCCCCCCCTGGCGGTCCTGACCGACCCCCAACTGACCCACTGGCAGACTGCTCCCAGACTGAACAGCCCCAGACGCGTACCCGACGACATCAGTGTACATAATGCCTCATTCGTCCTTATTCATGCAGTTGGTTCTACTCCCCTGTCCAGCCTCAATCCCTTCATCATCAAGAAGGTGAATGATGGGTGTACAGGTGAAGTGGAACAAGTTAAAAAACTTGCAAGTGGAGATCTCTTGGTAAAGACTCTAAATTCTGCTCAGGTAAAGGACTTGCTGAAACTGAGGAAGTTCCACAGTTATGATGTCATGGCAACGATCCCGCACGCCATGAATTCCTGCAAGGGTGTTATCACCTGCAGGGATCTTGTGTTTATGGAGGAGGAAGAAATCGTACAGGAACTTGCTCAGCAAGATGTAATAGAGGCCAGATTTATTACAAGATTTTCGGAAGGCATCAGGACGAAGACCGCAACAGTTGTTTTGACTTTTGGAAAAGTATCTCTTCCAGCCAATGTGAAAGTTAGATACGAAATTTTCAATGTCAGACCATACATCCCGAACCCCCTTCGTTGTGCAAAATGTCAGATCTATGGACACCATGAAAAGGCTTGTCAATCTTCTAACCTAGTACGTGGCAAGTGCGCGGCTGTAGGCCATTCTGCTGACCACTGTACATCAAAGAATGAATGTTGCTTTCACTGTCAGGGTGCTCACCCCGCTTCCTCTCGGGTATGTCCCAAATGGAAGGAGGAGAAAGAGGTCTGCACAGTGAAAGCGACGGAGGGCATATCCTTTTACGATGCTAGGAAGAAGGTGAAGGAGTTGCATGCAACTCCCAAACCTAATATCTCCTATGCATCGGCGGTTGTGTCCCGTCCTGTGATGTGCACCGTGGAGACACAGACTGACCATACATTCGCTGCTCATGCCCCATGCCCTACCTCTCAGTCTAAGCCTCCTAAAATGCCCGCCGTGCCCGCCACAGGACCTCCCACCTCACCATCCCCCACACCACCGCCGAGCCGCCACCCCACCACCACCCCAGGAGGACACACCGGTGAGGTTAGTGACCTCGGGCAAGAGGGTCATCGGGGCATCCCGACCCTGAGCCCCTATTCCCCGCAAGTGCCCCAACCCCAGGCGTTCAGGCAAACTGAACTACTGTGCAGGCGGGGTAGTGACCGTCAGACCAGGGGTGGGACTGAAAAGAGGTCAGTCCCAGGTAACACCGTCTTGACGGTCTTGTTACACCCTCTAGGGCAGGAAGAGGCCCAAGGGCAGGAAGAGGCCCAAGGCTACAGCCATAAGAGAGAAATAGACACAGGCTATGGCCTGACAGAGTGTGTAAAGGGGAAGGTGACCCCAGGCTCCGGCCTTAACACGCTGAGGAGAGAGAGTTGCCTGTGTGCATCCCTCTCCAGTTGTACTTTGGCTACGGCCAGAATACGGTCCAGGGTAGAGAGACCCTGCTACCGTACGTGTAGCGCTACCCAATTACGGAAGCGGCGACTCGGGGCCGGCCTCTCGCCGGAGCAGACGGGTGATCCCGTTTCTCCGTTAGTCGTTTCCCGTACGGGCAGACATTCGGCTCCGGCTGGGGCACGTACCAGGGTGGAGAATTCCCTGACGGTAGGATCTGTCCGTATTGGAGAGAGTGCGGCTCTTGAGCCCCTCACTCCGGCTTGTCTCCTACTGTGGGAGGAACACCACGTTGACGGCCTCTTGCCTCGGCGAAAGGGCGACCTCGATCACCCTATAGGTGTCCCTCGCACGCCGGGCAAGTTCACGGCTCCAGCCAAAGTCCACACTAGGGGAAGTAGAGCCCCAACTCAGCCCTATGAACACACTCAGGGAACCACGAAGAGCGTGAGTCTCCCTTTAGCCTCTTTCCCTTCGGGGAGCCCTTCGTCGCCATCCAGGCTTCTTGGCCAAGAGGAGGTATTAGAGTGGTGGCAAGGCCCGATAGCGGATTTACCGCCCACACCCGGGCGTTCCTTAGCCCTGTCGGAGCCCTACAGGAGACGCTGCCGCAGCCCAGCCCTGACGGCGCCTCTCCCCCTGAGCACCCGCAGTCCCAGGACGCCCAGGCCTTCCACCGCAGTCCACGACGACGGAGACCCAGGCTCCCTCACTCCCCGGAAGCAGAGGAAGCAGGCCCGAATCCTCCGACTGTTCGGCCCTAGCCCCGAGGGCCCCCGATCAGGTCGAGGCCCCCAGACCACAGGGCCTCCCTGCACCCCACCAGCACGGCCCTAGGAAGGAGCCGCCCCTCAGGTCGAGGCCCCAAACAAGGGAGCCTCCCTGACAGTAAGTACCAGTGACTTAACCACCCAAGAAACAAGGGTAAAACAGTGACAGTGACAGTGACCCCGAATACAGTGACAGTGATCCAATGCACAGTGGCAGTGTCTAATAAAAGATATATTAAACAGTGGTATCATAGAAATTCGTGTGCAACCGTTAAACAGTTCAGTCCCCCTCTATAGGAAAGAAACGGGGAGTTTTCTGTGGAACTAGAGGTAGGTGCGTGAGTGAGCCGAAAGGCAAGTGAAGTGTTCCCCCGCGACTTGGTGACAGTGTCGGATGTCGCCATACGCACCCTACCTCTATTATAGTAATATCTCCGCCACAGACTCCCGTTCACAGTGAACCAAAGTGAGACTCCCCCATTTATTATTATCCACCAGTGACACGATAATTAATCCAAACTGACAACCACAGTGAAGTGATACCTCATCTAAGTAACAGTAAAACATATCCACGACTGCCCTGTGCCATGTATTAATGTATATTGGATCAGGCTATGTAAACGAGTGTAATATTGTATCTCTGTTCTATTATGTGTCAAATATTGTTGTATGTACACTGTAATGAGTAGAACTTAAGCAATAGACGTGATTCGGTGTACTGTCTCTTTTTATGCCCTGTTCCTTTGTTAGTGCATTACATCCGGTCTAGTAAAAGGACCCCGTTCCAGTGCTCGTATTTTTACGACGAGAAGTCGCCTTAAAAACACAGCATTACACTGGTGGCAAGCGGTGGTTCTAGATCCGAGTAACGCATGGAGGAACACGAAAGGGAACTTACAATGGCAGCTAAACCGCACATCCAATTGCCGAGGTTCGACCCGGACTAGTGCGACATAGACTTATATTTGGACATGGTCAAACCCCTCCTGGACATAGGGTTCGACTCAGACAGAGAAAAGATCGCTGTCACTCTACCTAACTTGGGTAAAATAATCACTAGTGTCGCACCAAAAATCGTCCCAGAACTGTCATGGGACCAATTCTCACAAATAGTGAGACAGGCTTTCACGCCATCAATAGGCCGAGTTGTCGCTCTTTCTCAACTCGACGCCCTCACCTACGACGGAAACCTGGATGACACATTCACCCGGGCTAGGCGCCTCGTCAGCGCCACCTATCCTGAGGCACCACCAAATGCCCGGGATATCCATACATTCAATGCACTATTGAGAATCCTCCCCAGCATAGTCAGGGAGCATTTCTCAATCTACGACCCGTCAGGGGACAAGGAAAATGACCTACAACTCGTCCGACGTCTGCTCACCGCCCGCCCCACACCACAGCCACTCCACGCGGTGACACGTTTTCCTACAAGGCAACAACCCCCTTCCAAACCTAAACTGCCGCCTCATCAGCCAGCTGCTGAGCCGCCCCCCACAGTCCCTAGAGCTTACCCCCAAAAGAAGCACTCAAACCCGAGGGAACAAGGAAACCTCATCACCATTAACCCCTGGGAATTCACGGCTTGCAGCTGCACCTGCCCTCTACACGACATTAGGGAACAGCTCAAAGCTAGCAGGCGCAGAAGCTTTCAACAAGGGCGCAAGAAAGTCTCCTCCTTACACGCCGCCGCCCAGGAAGACGACACACCGACGCACGCCCTCTCGGGAACAGACGACGACGACCAAGAGGACACCACTCCACATCAGATGGATTTTTAGGCCCGCCCCCGCACCTCCCCACGGTGGCGGGGGCCACCTCACACAACTACAGACCCCCTGTTTACGACAAGATCTGGCTAAACGGGGTCAAGGCACGTCTACTAGTGGATACGGGAGCAGCCAGATCGTGCCTCTACTCCCACTTCTACTCCCGCCACATGGGTGCATTCGGCCCCCTCTTCCCCACTTCAGCCAACCTCGTCGACGCAGGGGACGGCCCCCTGCCTATCCGTGGGGAAACTCGGGCCCTTCAGACCCACACCCATCAACAAATATCCACTAGCCACCCATTCATCATATTCGACTCAACATGCAGTCAATACGATGGATATTTAGGGCTGGACCTCCTCCAGAAATTACATGCCACTATTGACTGCCATCAACGCCGCCTCCACTTCAATCCAGCCCACCACAACCAACCAGCAGTCAAGAATAAGGAAGGAAAAAAACAAACATACAAACATCGAAGGCACACCAAGAACACCCACCCCCACACACTACCATCAGACACTCACCTGTCCCATACCACAGACACACCTAAACCCAACCCAGCCCCTCACACCACTAGACTCCCATCACCACCACCCACCACTCATCATCTGCATCCCTCCCCATCTTTTCCAGCCACTGTCGCCTCCTCTATCACCATTCCACCACACCATGAAGCATGGGTAAAACTTAACAAACCCTTCCATACCTCCGTTCTCTTCTTACCATCCATCCCCACCGGACCACTCTCTTCCTGTCTAGTAAGCCCTACCTTCCTCCCCCCACATGCCCAAGAAATCCGTGTCGCCAACCTCGCTACCACACCACTGACCTTACCAAGAGGACTCATCATCGGCGACACTGAAGAAGCCGAACCATGCCAAACGCCGCCCCCAGACCCACCCACTCTCCCCACCCTACATCACACCTATCCCCAGCCCAAACCAACAGCCTCTGACAACTCCTCCTGGATTTTCAAGATCTATTCTCCTCAGGCCCGACCGACCTTGGCCATACCACCTATCTCAGCCATGAGATACACACGACAGGACCTCCAATTCACCAACCATCACGACGGAAAAATCCTAAGCAACGAGAGGAAGAAGACCGGCAGGTCCAGGACATGCTAGATGCCGGCATAATCTCCAACTCTACTAGCCCATGGTCCTCTCCGGTGGTACTCGTAAGAAAAAAAGACAGGACAATGCACTTCTGCATTGACTACCGCCGAGTAAATGATGTCACAATCAAAGACGCCACTCCCCTGCCACGCATCGACGACTCACTGGACTCCTTACGTGGCTCGACATGGTTCTCCACCTTAGACCTGCAGTCGGGGTACTGGCAAGTCCCTGTGCATCCCGACGACAAACACAAAACCGCCTTCTCCACATCCAATGGCAAACATTACGAGTTCAATGTCCTCCCTTTCGGACTCTGCAACGCCCCTGCCACATTCTCCCGTTTAATGGAGTCCGTCCTTAGCGGTTTAACTTGGGAGACTTGCTTGGCATACCTCGACAACGTCATTGTTTTCAGTCGCACATGGACCGACCACCTTCACCGCCTCAAGCAAGTGTTTCACCGCATATGCCAAGCAGGACTTAAACTGAAACCTACGAAATGTGTATTAGCAGAGAGATCAGTTTCCTTTTTGGGACATCTAATTAATGCCGAGGGCATCTCACCAGACCCAGATAAGCTTCGAGCCATCGCAGACATCCCACTCCCCCGCGACGTGCACGAAGTCAGAGCATTCCTGGGGTTAACATCGTATTACAGGCGATTCGTCAAAGGATTCGCTGACATCGCAAAACCCCTTCACGAACTAACAAAAAAAGGTGAACCTTTTCTATGGACCGAGACAAGACAAACAACCTTCACCACCCTCAAATCAAAATTAACCACCGCACCAGTGGTCGCGTTCCCAGACTGCAATCTCCCATTCCGCCTGTATACCGATGTGTCCCTCATCGCCATAGGAGCTGTCCTTGCACAGGTACAAAATGGGAGAGAACACATCATCGCCTGTGCCAGTCGCACCCTTAACACGGCAGAGCGGAACTACGCGGCCACAAAGCGTGAGTGCCTAGGGATCATCTGGTCCCTAGAATATTTCAAGTCCTACATCTCGGGCACCCACGTCGTAGTCATTACCGATCACCAATCCCTACAGTGGCTACGACAGTCAAATACAAACAATGTCCAACTGATACGCTGGCGAGAAACCCTCGAAGAATATGACTTCGAAATTGCGTACCGACCAGGCAAGCTACACACCAACGCCGATGCCCTATCCCGTCTCCCAATCAACGCCATCAAAGAAGAACCCGACCTGGTTAAAATGTGGATTAACAAACAACGCCCAACTTGGATTCCACAGACCACATTCAACAAACTCCACCCACATGGCGAACATCTCTTTGACCCGAACGGACACATTGTCCTCAGCCCAGCCACGGCCCACGACACCATGCTCCACCTCCATGCCCACAACGGCATCCACCTAGGAACTAAGAAGCTGCTACAGATCTTTAACGATATGTACTGGACCCCTGACCCATCCACCATCGCAAAGAAGATCATACAATCATGCCGAGCATGCGCTCTTGGCAAAGACATCACCCGAACACCAGGCCCTACAGGAAAAGTCACAGCACAAAAACCGTGGCAACTACTCTCCCTAGACGTCGTCGGCCCCCTTACACCAAAATCCGGCTACAAGTACATAATTACCTTCGTGGATGTGTACTCTAAGTTCATCATTGCCTGCCCCGCCAAGGACCACACCGCACCGTCAGTCGCCGACGCCCTCACCCGACATGTTTTCCCTTATTTCGGGATTCCACAGGCCATCCATTCGGACAATGCCCCAGAATTTACGGGGAAAATCTGGGAAGAACTAGCCAACATATTTGGATACAACATCTCCCACTCATCTCCCTACTGGCCGCAAGGCAACAGCGTATGCGAAAGAAACCATCGCTCCCTGATGAACCAAGTCCGCACGCGCATTACGCAAACGGGAAATGAAGACTGGCCTGCACACGTAAAGATCATACAATGGGGGTTAAATACGTGCCCAAGAGAAGATGGAATAACCCCGCACGAGAGAGTGTTCGGGGAACCACCCCTACTCCTACCCCTCCGCCACCACCTACAACCGCCCACTCCATCCTCCAACACCGACCCTCTCCACCACCTCAAACGCCGCCTCCACCACCTACACTTAAAGCAAGATCTAGCACCTGACACAATCCACTCCAACCCATACACACCTGGCCAATCTGTGGTGGTTGCAAACCTCCCTACCCCACCGAAGACCTCCCCCCGATTCAATGGACCTTACAAAATTGTGCAAGTGCCTAATCCATATCAAGTCACCGTGGATCAACAGGGGCAACACCGCACATACAGAAACCGCCACGTGCGCCCCTTCAACCCACCCGACACCGCCCACCCCCGCATTAAGCCTACCTCCACCCAGGCCCGCACACCTGGCCACCCTGACCTTCCTCAACTTCACCCCCCAGACTCCTACTACTACTCCTTCTCACCCCCTCCTCAAACTCTCCGCCTACCAGCCCTCCACCCAACACACCATCACCGCAACCACATACCACCACCCCTACTTCACAACCAGACACTCACCCACCGAACACCCATCCACCCACCACCCCTCAATCCACCCCACCCAGGCCGCCCTCGCCACCACAACCGCCCACCTCCCCCGAGAATCACGCCAACCCCACACCCACCACCGCCCTCTCCCATGACCACTCCCATTATACACGTCACACCGCACCACCAACCATCCCCCCACCTCACCACCGTACACCCTCACCGCCACCACGCACTCAACCAGCCTCACCACCCACACCCACCATAACCACGACCACCACCAGATCGGGACGACTCTCACGCCCACCCACAAGATACACCCTGACACCTCCACCCAGCACACACCTACCCCAAAATCCACCATCCCCACCCACCTCCAACACCTCCCTCATAACCCTACCCCTCCAGCAAGCACGTTGGAACTTTCCCAACTCCCAATTCCCCAAAGGACAACGCTCCTCCCACCACATTAGCCCAAATAAAAGCACCAACCTCCCATCACTCTCCAGCATTCAAATTTCTTCTCCCCACCAGGCACCATTCCCCGAGATGAAGGTAACAAGGGTCCGATGGCAACCTCACCACCACCCACCAACCAGAATCAGAGGCACCGACCACCTGCTACGCCTCCTACGCCGGACCAACCAGCCGTCCTCCCTCCACTTCACTCTCTGCCCCCACCAGGAGCTCAACCAATTCACCACGCACTGGGTCAGCTTCACCCAACACCTTACCCCGGCCTACCAGACAGCCACCTCCACCACCTACCACCTCCAGTCATGGGGCCGTGACTTCAACGACGCGGAGGGTGGTAAAATGCCCGCCGTGCCCACCACAGGACCTCCCACCTCACCACCCCCCACACCACCGCCGAGCCGCCACCCCACCACCACCCCAGGAGGACACACCGGTGAGGTTAGTGACCTCGGGCAAGAGGGTCATCGGGGCATCCCGACCCTGAGCCCCTATTCCCCGCAAGTGCCCCAACCCCAGGCGTTCAGGCAAACTGAACTACTGTGCAGGCGGGGTAGTGACCGTCAGACCAGGGGTGGGACTGAAAAGAGGTCAGTCCCAGGTAACACCGTCTTGACGGTCTTGTTACACCCTCTAGGGCAGGAAGAGGCCCAAGGGCAGGAAGAGGCCCAAGGCTACAGCCATAAGAGAGAAATAGACACAGGCTACGGCCTGACAGAGTGTGTAAAGGGGAAGGTGACCCCAGGCTCCGGCCTTAACACGCTGAGGAGAGAGAGTTGCCTGTGTGCATCCCTCTCCAGTTGTACTTTGGCTACGGCCAGAATACGGTCCAGGGTAGAGAGACCCTGCTACCGTACGTGTAGCGCTACCCAATTACGGAAGCGGCGACTCGGGGCCGGCCTCTCGCCGGAGCAGACGGGTGATCCCGTTTCTCCGTTAGTCGTTTCCCGTACGGGCAGACATTCGGCTCCGGCTGGGGCACGTACCAGGGTGGAGAATTCCCTGACGGTAGGATCTGTCCGTATTGGAGAGAGTGCGGCTCTTGAGCCCCTCACTCCGGCTTGTCTCCTACTGTGGGAGGAACACCACGTCGACGGCCTCTTGCCTCGGCGAAAGGGCGACCTCGATCACCCTATAGGTGTCCCTCGCACGCCGGGCAAGTTCACGGCTCCAGCCAAAGTCCACACTAGGGGAAGTAGAGCCCCAACTCAGCCCTATGAACACACTCAGGGAACCACGAAGAGCGTGAGTCTCCCTTTAGCCTCTTTCCCTTCGGGGAGCCCTTCGTCGCCATCCAGGCTTCTTGGCCAAGAGGAGGCGTTAGAGTGGTGGCAAGGCCTGATAGCGGATTTACCGCCCACACCCGGGCGTTCCTTAGCCCTGTCGGAGCCCTACAGGAGACGCTGCCGCAGCCCAGCCCTGATGGCGCCTCTCCCCCTGAGCACCCGCAGTCCCAGGACGCCCAGGCCTTCCACCGCAGTCCACGACGACGGAGACCCAGGCTCCCTCACTCCCCGGAAGCAGAGGAAGCAGGCCCGAATCCTCCGACTGTTCGGCCCTAGCCCCGAGGGCCCCCGATCAGGTCGAGGCCCCCAGACCACAGGGCCTCCCTGCACCCCACCAGCGCGGCCCTAGGAAGGAGCCGCCCCTCAGGTCGAGGCCCCAAACAAGGGAGCCTCCCTGACAGTAAGTACCAGTGACTTAACCACCCAAGAAACAAGGGTAAAACAGTGACAGTGACAGTGACCCCGAATACAGTGACAGTGATCCAATGCACAGTGGCAGTGTCTAATAAAAGATATATTAAACAGTGGTATCATAGAAATTCGTGTGCAACCGTTAAACAGTTCAGTCCCCCTCTATAGGAAGGAAACGGGGAGTTTTCTGTGGAACTAGAGGTAGGTGCGTGAGTGAGCCGAAAGGTAAGTGAAGTGTTCCCCCGCGACTTGGTGACAGTGTCGGATGTCGCCATACGCACCCTACCTCTATTATAGTAATATCTCCGCCACAGACTCCCGATCACAGTGAACCAAAGTGAGACTCCCCCATTTATTATTATCCACCAGTGACACGATAATTAATCCAAACTGACAACCACAGTGAAGTGATATCTCATCTAAGTAACAGTAAAACATATCCACGACTGCCCTGTGCCATGTATTAATGTATATTGGATCAGGCTATGTAAACGAGTGTAATATTGTATCTCTGTTCTGTTATGTGTCAAATATTGTTGTATGTACACTGTAATGAGTAGAACTTAAGCAATAGACGTGATTCGGTGTACTGTCTCTTTTTATGCCCTGTTCCTTTGTTAGTGCATTACATCCGGTCTAGTAAAAGGACCCCGTTCCAGTGCTCGTGTTTTTACGACGAGAAGTCGCCTTAAAAACACAGCACTACACCTCCTGTCCGTTCCAACTCTCTGACAGACATCCCGGTTGCCACTTCATACTCTCAGGCTGCCGCTACTCCTTCGCAGTCAGTGCGGCCAAAACAAAAGCCTGACAGACCACCCTCACCAAACAGTCACGTCCTCATGTCCTTCCCACTCCTGGTCCAGCGAGGGAGAGAAAGAATAGCTCTTCCTCGGTGGATTCTGGGAGCCTTGTCATTGATGAGAATATGGAGATCTCCATGAGCAAGCACCGGGAAAGGTACCCCGGTAGCCACTCGCCTGGTGGCGGGCGGCATAAAAAAAACTAAGAGCACTGGCCACCCTCGTAAATCTTAAACCATCGCTTTCACTGTATTACAGTGGAATTGTAGAGGTGTCGGGAATAAGTTACCAAATATAGCAATCTTGCTGTCAATACACAGGCCAGACGTTATTTGTTTACAGGAGATGCGCCTGGAGGATCACCCTGATCCTCCACAGTTAAAACACGACCACTCATATAGAAGATATGAAGGTCACGGAGTCGCCATATACACACACAAATCACACCCACAAACGGAAGTGATTCTAAATTCTACTCTGGAAGCGGTCGCGTGCAGAGTAAAATTTAATAACACGTATCTGTCTATTTGCTCTCTGTACTGTCCTCCACATGGCCCCATTGATAGTGATGTTTTTAATTCACTAGTCGAACATCTACCTGGGAATAAGTTAGTGTTGGGCGACTTTAACGCCCATCACTATCAATGGGGTAGCTGAGGATCGATGGTCGTGGGGAACAAGTAGCCGCCCTAATACTACAGTCCAACCTCTGTCTTCTGAACGATGGTAGAGCGACTCGTGTAGATGATCGTACTGGTAACTTTTCGGCCATTGACTTATCTCTTGTCTCCCCTGGTATACATCAAGATTTCTCATGGGACCCTTATGACGACTCCTTGGGAAGTGATCATTTACCCATCTGTCTTTCTTATACACACGACATTGTTTCGGACCCTCCACCTCCAAAATTTAACTATAAGAAAGCAGATTGGGGATCCTTCTCAAGGATCGCCAATTTAGATATATCTGGGGAGACCATAGATGTTAAGGTCGAAAATATAACCCAATCCATATTACACGCAGCTGAGGCTGCTATTCCCAAGACTTCTACAGTTCATGCGATGCATAGAGCACATTGGTGGATGCCAGATTGCCAACAAGCATTAAGAAAACGCAATAGGAGATACAGGATTTTTGATAGTCAGCCCACTGAGAAAAATTTTATTGCATACAAACAGGCACCGGCTGAGGCAAGGAGAATAATAAGCAGGGCCAAACGTGACTCCTGGCGGTCCTTTGTGTCCATGGTGACTCGTACAACACCATTACGTAAAGTCTGGTCCACTATAAGAATATTAAATAATAAAGGCCCATATTTCCCGATCACCACCCTTCAGTAAATAATAACATCTATGACGAGCCCGTGGACGTTGCTAACATCCTCGCCAAGAGTTTTTCTCTTGTAAATAGCTCAGCCAATTATGATCCGCGTTTGCAACATCATAAACGCATGGCTGAGCTACAGATATTAGACTTTGCCACAGAAGACGTAGACTCCCCGTACCACCAAGAGTTTACGCTAGATGAACTGCTCCTTGCCCTTAACCCGTCACGTCCCGAGGCTTTCCGCACCTATGACATCCCCCAGTCCCGAGCCTTTTTGGAAATTTTTTTTTTCTTCTAAAACTTCCGCTTAGGTCGAGAAACGATGGAAAATCATGAAGAAAGTGGTCCCTGCGGTCTATAAGTGGTCTGTACAGGTGCGGTTTCCCCCCGCAGATATCGTATTCTGTAATGGGCTGGATATGCGTTTACGTTTTCTATGGTAAGGAATAATGGGAGAAACAACACACAACACCTCTACATTTATTGAATTTGAACTAATAAACAATAACAGTAACAATATAATGGATTTCAGACACATATATAGGAAAAATAAGCATTGTACCATCGCGCGAGCATAGCGAGTTTGGTCCGAGTCGTAACATGCTATATGCTAAGTTTCTGGTATGAGTCAACCTATCATTTTTTCTACTTGTATACTTCTGTTTCAATGACAATTTACCAATTACAACTGTTTGTAAGTGTTTTCAGATGTTTTCATTCATTATGATGACATGCAGCATAAGTTTAGCGCACATCAGCATAGTAAGCGCACTCGCTATGACTCGTATTTCAACATACCAAATTGTTTTATCACTTTCCAATTATTTTCCCATTTACATAGAACCTTTCCTCCACCACTGTAAAGGTTTTCAATTATTTTAATTCATTACGAGGGCATTTAGCGATATGCTAGCGCCTATTCACGTAGCAACCACGATCTCAAACACTCGTGTTTCATCATCTACTTTATTTATTCACTCCAATTATATTTTCCCACTTACATTACACACGTTTACACCCCTAGAATGCACTGTACATACTTACTGCCATGATTTATTCAAGTGAGCGTGAGAATATCGCCTGAAAATACCCTCGCAAGGAATGTTTCGTCATACATAATACTCACACACTTATATACTAATTCACTCACACACTTATATACTAATTATTCACTTTATCACTTGCTGACTTTTATTTTGACTAATACGTGCCTTATTCATTCGACTAAGCGTCAGGAAATCTTATCTTTATAGACACGCTATGAATATTTGACTTAGAATATACATCATATACAATAATTTGAACTTATATTATACCCGTAAGAATGTCAAATAATAATAAATATATAATAACGGGCCGTATTTATTGCACTGAGCGACAGAATATCGCATCAAACAACCCTCTCTATGTAAGTTTCAACTTAGGGCAGATTTATATACTTACACCCAATGTTTTCACTTATGTTCTACCCGTAGGCACTTTATACTAATATTTGGAGATCCACATGACTGATATTTTCACAGAGCGTCTGTCTGTCGCATTTACTTCATAATTTCAGCGTCCTTTCGCTTTCACACCAGCAACGTGTGATATTCACTAAAACATGGGTGAATACACAGACCCACGTCACACTGCACGCACTCATAGCGGGTGTCCTTCCTCTGTGTCGTGAGTCTCACCTGGGAATTACTGCACACGTGACACCTGCGCTGGGGCCTAGGTCTGTTGGGCTGGGGAGGGATAGGAGTGGGGAAATGGCGGCCGGATATTCTCTGGGGAGTCTGGGTAATAGGGGCAGTGCGGGGGCGCTGTTGGGGCCTTTCAACAGCATACTTAGCAAAGATTTCTCGTATGAGCTCCCTCACAAACCCTTCAAATGTTTCCTGAACTCCTGTGGTCATGGCGTGAAGGTGGTGGCAATTCAGAGCAGTGATATCTAGTAAGTGAAAGAACAGTTTCTTATACCACTTCATCGTGGTCCTGGCACACTCTACCGTCGATATCATGGAGTCAGACTGGTCCACGAGGCACATGTTTATATTGTAATCCATTACACACTCAGGTTTCCAAACACGACGCCTGCTCTCGCTATGGTAATCAACAGAATCAGTACGGTGCATCAAGGGGCGGTGAACCGTGGACAAGAGGCTTACTTCTCTGTTGTGGTTCCACATTGTTGCAAGGATGTTGTTGGCTTTGAAGAAGACAACCTCACTCCTTGCAAGTTTCCGCCCTACCTTGACCATGTGACGCCGGTTCACCTTTACGGTTCCACAGACTCCCGTTTCATGTGTGTGAAGATAACGAGCGAGAAGAGGGCTAGTGTACCAGTTGTCGAGGTAGAGAACGTGACCACGATGAAGGTAGTCTTGTATCATCGTCTTTACCACTGCTCCCGAAAGTCCTATACTTCGATCTTCTATTATGTCTGTCTGTGCACCGGTGTACAAGACTATGTCTTGCACGTATCCAGTCCTACAGGCACACATAACAAAGATCTTGAACCCAAAACGGTGCCTTTTGCTGGGTATATACTGTCTGAATGAAATATTGCCTTTCCACAACACGAGACTCTCGTCTATGACGAGATCTCTGTAGGGATAGAATGAGGATCGAAAGGTTTGCCTGAGGTGATCAAAGACCAACCGAATTCGCCTCATTTTGTCAGTGTTGTTTGCATTTGCAGGGTCATGAGCATCATAAAAATGGAGGCGACTTAGAATTTGTTGAAACCGATTACGGCTCATCACTTGACCAAATATGGGGGTAAACATAACAGGGTCCCTAGTCCAGTAAGCAGGAATTCTATTTTTTCTTATTATACCCATCAAAAGGACAAGGGCAAAAAATAAGAACATTTCTGGAATGGAGACAGGGTAATCACAGATCATAGAATGCCTACTCCTTGTTCCCAATCTTTCACTTTCTAGGCGCTGGGCGCTTGCAAACAGGTTTGATTGAAAAACGATCTGATCTACGAATGCCTCACTGAAAAACTGGTGGAAAAAATCCAACCTGGTTGAATTACAGTGAATACCTGGTGCAATGCAGCCAGATCGCCCTTGCTCAGTGAAGGGGTGAATGAGGGGAGAAAAATCACTCCCATCCTCCCAATCCCACGACACAAATCCCTCGTCCCCATCACCGCCTTCGTCTGGGTGGGGAGGAGATCCTGGTTGGGGAGGTGGGGGAGAAGGAGTACGGAGGGCTTCCCCACTGTCACTCCTCTTCCCTCTGCCTTTACCCTTTCCCTTTCCCTTACCCTTACGGCCTTGAGGAACATTAGGGGGCTGTGGGGATGAAATTGTTGAATATTGGGGAGCAGAAGACGTGCTGGGGAGTGGTTCCTCCCCACCTTCCCCCTCCATTACCACACCACGTGCTCTCTCACGCAACCTTGCTCGACCACGTGTTAGGGGATATTGGGGAGCATAAGACGTGCTTTGGAGTGGTTCCTCCCCACCTTCCCCTTCCCTCACAACCCCACGTGATAATGAACGCACCCGCACTGGCCCACGTGATCCACTCTGCCGCCTCACACTACGTAGGGAGAGCAATGACTCACTCACGTCACTCTCACTTTCCCTAATCCCAGGACTTTCCATTTCACTCCCCACTCCCTCCACTTGACTTCCTAGCTCCCCAAACAGAATGCTAGGCCCATACCTGCTCATACGACGTGGTGTGCGCTCTGGGCCACGATGGGTAATCACCTCCCGTCCATACCACGTGGCAGCACGTCCCACGGCTCCGTCCTCGTCCTCGACCTCGAATTCTGCTTCCAAAGCACGCTGGGGATAGGGATATGATATACCACGTGCCTTCTTTGCCTCCTGCCCCTCTCTAGCAGCACGGTAAGTCACGTACTGCCGCTTCCTGGGTGACGGAACTTCCTCGTCACTGCTGGTGGTTTCTTCCTCCTCTGGCTGCACATAATCCTTGTCCATCTCCTCGTCATCCAGTGGGGAATCACTGTCGCCGGTAAAGGTGTCCAGGGCGACTTGAATCTCGCTCTCTGAGAGACCTCTCTTAGCCATGTCTGAGCAGGACCGTGGCTACCAGGTGAGTGGACGAGTGGCGGGCTAGCGCGGGTCGCGCGGGGTCGCCGAGTGTCCCCGCCTGGTGGCAGGTAGGGGAAGGTCAGGCGAGGGTATGTACCGCAAATGAAGCGCGAAATTTGAAAATTGTCGAAATTATGCACATTGCAATTGCACGACGTACTGGTACGTCGCCGGGACTGGCAAATGCAAATCGTTGCAACGTACCCATACGTCGTCGGGACGGGGCGGGTTAAATCCTGTAAAGACACCAGCCATGGACCAGACACCATCACGTACGGTATGATCCTCCAACCTGGCCAAACAAGTCATTCAGGCCTGCTGGGCTGCGTGCTAGGCAAGATTATCACACGAACACCTGGCCCTTCGGGGAACATCACCGCCCACAAACCATGGCAACTGCTGTCTGTAGACATAGTCGGTCCCCTACCACCTAAAGCTGGCTACATATACATCATTACTTTTCTGGACACGTACTCAGAATTCCTCATGGCCTGCCCAGCCAAAGAACACCACGCCGTGGCCGTGGCCGATGTCCTCGTCCGCCATGTCTTCCCCTACTTCGGCATTCCCCAAGCCCTTCACTCAGACAATGCCCCAGAATTTACCAGCAAAATATGGAACTCACCACCATCTTTGGATACCAGATCTCCCACTCCTCTCCCTATTGGCCCCAAGGGAACGGGATATGAGAGGGAAGCCACTGCATCCTCCTCAACTAGGTGCGGGCCAGGATGGAAGAAACGAGAAATGGGGACTGGTCAGCACATGTAAAAATTGTACAGTGGGAAATGAACACCTGCTCCTGAGAAAACGGTGTTACTCCTCACGAATGAGTGTTCGAAGAAACCCCCTTCCTCCTACCCACCGACACCATCTCCAGCCCCCCTCCATGTCCCCCATGTCCAACCCCTTTCACCACCTCAAGAGCCAATTGGATCACCTACAAAAACACCAAGACCTTCAACCCGACATCTGCCCCTCCAGTCCCTATAAACCAGGGGACTCAGTTATGGTAGCCCAACTACTGGTCCCGAGCAAGCTCTCAACACGGTTCATAGGACCATACACCATTATCAACGTCCTCAGCCCATACTAAGTAACCATCCAGTATCATGACACCTGGCGTACCTACTGCAACCGCCATGTGCGGCTTTTCTGCCCCCCACCCACCACCTCCCAACCACGCCACACTCACTCCCCCACCAAGCACGCTGCACAACCTACCGCCACCCGACCACACTGATTCATATGCCTGTTACATCGTGCCCTCTCACTCTTCGCCCTCATGCACTCCCCCTTCCATAATCATGTCCTCCACCTTACCCTCCACCAGTTCCACACCCTCCCCACAGACCCCCACAGCACCCCCACTTCCCACCTCACCACCAGTCACCACACCACCACCGCAGGACACGAAGGCCCCGCCACCCAACCAGGAGAAATGCCAACCAACTCCGGCCACCCCGCCATGTGACCAATGCTTCACGCCGCCTACACCTACCCTTACCACCACCACCACTACACACATATTCCTCTCCCACCTCTCATTCCAAACCCATGTCCTACGCCAGACCTCACACTAGCTCTTCATCCTCCACTGCCACGACCCCACCTCCTAACACCAGAATTCCACCACCCAAACAAAAGACCACCCACCCCCACCTGGCCCCCTCACCATGCGGCCCCAGCTCCTTGCCACGCACACCTGTCCTCACCACCACCACGACCAGATCCGACTGACTCTCTCGCCCACCAGCTGGATATGCATCCACACCCCCAATGCCCCTAACACCACCCGAACCACCCACCTCCACTTCCACCACTCCCAACACATCCCCAATACCCTAAGGATAAATCAGATGCAGTGGAAAATTCCAGTGGCCAAGCCCACCAGGGCGAGGATTAGCACCTGTCCCCAGCGACCTCACAAAACCCAGGTCATCTCACCCATCTCCAGCATTCAGCTGGGAGTCACTGTCCACTTACACGCTCCGTACCTCCAGAGATGAAGATCCGACGGGTGACCATAAACCCCTGCCCCAGGGGAAGCACCACTACCTCCAGGGGACATTTCACCTCCTCAGCCTTCTGCGAAGTACCCAGCAGACATCCACCCCTCACATAGCCTATGACCCACACCAAAAACCAAACCTACCTACCCGCCACTGGACCGCCCTCCTTCACCACCTCGCACCGATCCACCGAACCGCTACCCCCGACACCTATCACCTCCAGCCACGGGGACGTGACTTTCCCAACCACGACGGTGGTGAAATACCAGCACTAAAGGGGAGACCACAGGGAGCCACGAAAAGGGCCCCGAGTCAAACGGTCATACATCCCATCACCAGACACCCCTCTTCCCCTCAACAGAGCCCATGGGAAGTATGCCACCCTGCCGCACTACTTTCGGGCCAGACCAGCACTTGCCAGGATCAGGGTGGGACTTGCTCCTTGACAGTCCTGGACAGAACTGCGACATTGGCCACCCTCCGCATCTGGGAGAAGGCAGTCACCCTACGCTTCTTGTCTACCACGCACTGCAGAACCGTGGCAATGGCCACCGTCCTTCCCTCGCCTGCAGCCACCGGTGGGAGGAGAACCACGGCAACGACCACCATCCGCGCTGGGGAGAGAACAGCCACCGCCCCTGTCTCATCATCTGTCCCAGGGCAAGGCAGAACCACGGCGATGGCCACCGTCCTTCCCTCGTCTGCCACCTCCATGGGGGGCAGGACCGCAGCAACGGCCACCGTCCGCGCCGGGGAGAGAACGGCCACCGCTCTTCTCTCACCTGCTGTCCCAGGGTCAAGTGGAACTACGGCAGCGTCCCCTGTGCCCGTTGGGGAGGGAATGGCCACCGTCCTTCCCTCGTCTGCTACCCCTGCGATGCCCCTCAAGGGTAAGATCCCTCGCTCGCCTCACCTCTCCAGAGGCCAAGTGGGACACCCCTCTCACTCTCCCCACAGAGCTAGCCCCCCAGCGGAGTTGTAGCTGCAGAGGATCTGGAGCTGCCCGGTAGTGACTCTGCAGCCAGCGCCCCAACATTGCCCCTCGCTGTCGGACTCCCAGAGGAAGAGACGCCGCAGGCAGCCCCTGACAGCCTCTTGACCCGAGCGAGGCCACAGCCCCCAGCCACCAGGGGGCGTCCTCAGGACTCCCGGCCAAGACCTCCCCAGCCCCACCAACAAGCAGTCCTTCCCCAGGAACAGACGCAAGGAAGCGCACCTGTTCGCCCTGTTTGGTTCCAGTCCTGAGGGCTGAACTACCCAACGAGGCCCCACCAGTTAAAGGCCTCCCTCTACACCGCCCAGCAGCCCACCTTGGACGACCCAGCCCCTGATGGTGGTCCCGTGTCTCCTGCGAGAGAGTATGCCTGACAGGACCCTCTCCACACCTGCAGCTGCCCAGCCACCGGTAGCCCAAGCTGGGTCCTCTGTGTCTCTGATAGTGTATTCAATCTGTACATTGTATTGTGTCCAGCACTGTGTATCTTTGTGGTACTATACTTGTGAGGTTGGTTGACCCGAGTTTTTATGCCCTGTTCCTCTAGTTGCATGCTCTAGACCCAGTATTGAAGGGAACCCCAGGCTAGTCGCTTGTGCACAGAGAGCAAGGAGCTGAGCTCTGAACACAGCATAACAATATATTTATACACAGTAAAACCTCGATATAACGGACTTCAATAGACTGGAATTCACTTTTATCGGACTCGAGGAGCTACTGGACTAAATTTCTATATATCAGAAAAAGTTTGATAAAGCCAGAAGCAGTCCGGACTGCCTGACCACTTCAGGTATGTTCACTACAATAAGGTAAATAAAAGACATGTTTATCAGTGTACAGTACAGTATTATTATATATATTACACCATTTGATTAATGTAGTGAAGTTATAACACAGTACAGTACCTCAATGGTAGTCAAAAGTTTAAAAACCGTTCATGCAATCCGAACTAATGTCTGATATATCAGAAAAAGTCCAGGTTAGCAAGGGGAAGTCCGGATGTCGCTTTTTCGGAATTTCGTGTTTTTTGGAATGGCTTGGACCCCAATTAGTCCATTATAGTGAGGTCTTACTGTGTGTGTGTGTGTGTGTGTGTGTATATATATATATATATATATATATATATATATATATATACAGTATATATAAACTGCATGTAGATTAGAAATTAGAAAAAATCATTAAGCAGCTGAAGCATTATTTTGATTAATAAATTAGGGGTACCATAATTTGATCTCACCTACGATAGTTTTGGTCTGTGAGCAGAACATCACTGCAGCAAGGCGAGAAACGCCAGAGATGCTATGACACTGCGAGGGGTGATACGTGCCAGCCTTGGTCTCAACTTTTTCTCAGTCTGCACTAGTCTTGGCCATTTCTCATTGTTTTTGGACACTGTTTGAAGATGGGGCAACCATCTAAGAGGCTACTGCAATGTTGGAAAGCAGCAGAGAAGAATTCAACGCCACTTTGAGGGAAGAAAAATGTGTCGGAAGCAGCAATTCTTTCTCGACCATCGCCACCTCTCTCCTCACCTGCCCCTCCCACCGCCACATCACCTGATGACCTCCAACCTTCTACGTCTTTTTAAGTCTTCTCCAACACCCTCTACCTCTTCATAACCACCCCTAATCCTAACTTATAAAATAAAAAAATTACCTAAGTTGTTTCTAATCGTACAGACATTGCATGTCAATGGAAAATGAGTGATATCTCGGAACTAAACTTACTGTCCTTTGGAGTGAAATAACTCCATTGGTTTTGAACATGACAAAAAGCAAAATACCTACAAAAAGAGGAATGAAAGGGGAACATTTTGTGCTTATATCTTTTTCAGAGACTGACAAACATGACTGTAATGATTTTTTGAACATGGCAAAAAGAGGATAAAATAAGGACTAAATACTGTACATAGGCATTTTGCAAATTTTTTTGTTCATCAATGGTGAAGAATATTATAATGCTGATAGGGCAATTAATTAATGGGGGTTTTATTAGTAAAACTGCCAAATATCACAGAGATCAGATGAATACACTCCCCCTGGTTTCCCATTTCTTGCATCTCTTATATGCATTATGCATATATTATTTTTTCTCTGTAAAAACTAATCAACCAAATCTACTCAAACTTTGGGATGTTACTGCTCATATAAAGTAACAAAACATATAAAAAAAATCAGACAACTCTAAGAAAAACAAATGTACCTTCATAAGTTACAACCGTCCATTTCCCTTAATTGTATCAGGTTCTTCCGTCTGGAATTGTACAAAAGAACTGAAAGGAAGGTTCTTAAATCAGGTGATTAAAAGTTAACAAAAAACAACTGTATTTACATTTACTAACAATGTAAACAATGTACATTTATTTTTCATTTCGTGTATAAAAGCTCCAACTTGCTTGCATCTGTCAGCCTTAGTCATTAATGGTAGCTCTCTACACTGCTTGATCTCTGGCAGCCTCCCTGTTCAGTCCCTTATCTCAGTTGTCACAGTCTATGACCCCATTCCAGGCTTTATGTGGTTTTCCTCTTGCAACCCTACCTTCAACGTTCAGACCTCTTGCCTTCAGAACCCAGCTGTCATCCTCCATCCTCTCACCATGCCCGAACCATCTTAATGTACCTCTCCTCATCACAACACTAATAAATTCAAGTCCTTAACTTCCTGTCCACCCTCAGGCCTCTCATTCAAGGATGCATTACACATGCATCTAATCATTATCATTTCTGTATGTCTTAGGCAATATCTCTTCCTTTATCTGCAGGCCCAAATGAAGTAATGTACATAACCATGAGCTAGTACTATCTTTTAAAAGAAAGTCTGTAAATTATTTATTGTATTTATAAAGGCTCCAACATACTTGCATGTTTCAGCCTTGATAACCTAATAGCAGCTCTCGACACTGCTTAGTCTCTAACAGCCTCCCTATTCAGTCCCTTATCTCTGGGGTCATGACCTTGTCTCATGTCTTTTTTTTGGTGTGCCTTTCGCAATCCCATCCTTGAGGTTCAAATCTGAACCCTCTCACCTTCCACAAACAATTACCATCTTCCATCTTCAAAATGCTAAAATAAAAATATTGTAATTATGTCTAATATGCCCTGAATAGACTAGCAAGCTTACTGGTACAATATTTACCAAAATTTTTCATCTCATCCAAATTTTTTTTAAACTGTCTAAAACAGCACACATTTGTAACTTCTACTTAGTATTCTACAATACAGAACAAACCTCATACCTCAGTGCATTTCACATGATTAAAATTTTCACATTTTGGAAGCAAACAGATCTTGTTCCACTGTTGTACTGAAGCACTGTATCATTACTGCAGACTGCAGGGCTGACAAAGTTATACTAATGAATGATTTAAAAGTTTAAATTACCACAGTTTTGTCCATATGTATACAGTATAGTACTATAAAATCAGTTTAAGATGGGAGTAGCAATGTCCAGTGCCATTTATTAACATTCCCATGAACGTAATGTACGTTAATTCGCATATTACCCAAACATCAGTAAAATAATCAATTATGAGAGCTATCAGCACCCTGTATTATGCCACATTAGCTTTCTCAGTGATCAGATGTGCTCCTCGATGTTGCCTGACAGCCTCACCCATGCTCTCAAACCACTGTGAGACTCTGGTATTTTTCTTAACATCCTGGAAGGCATCACAGCCCTCTACAGCTGTTAGAACACCATAGATGGCAAGGTCTGCCAGGTTAGGCTTCTCTCCTCCAAGGAACTGGGTGCCCTTCTTCTTCAGAGCCTTCAGAAAGACGTTGGTCTCCTCGTAGAAGGACTGTCTTACATCATCCTTTAACTGATGTCTGTAAGAAATTAAACAATCAAATTTATTTGTAACTATGATTGAATACTATAGTGATTGGTTACTGCACACTTGGTTATAACATTTTCATTATCAAAGCTAGATGAAATCCGCATTCCTGCCATTTTCAAGCATTTTTGGGCTAAAAAATCATTGGTTATTGCACACTGAGCTGGTTTCTGCTGACAATGATGGTGCAAAATTTGTGGTTTCTGATAGCTTTGAGGGATCCAAAGATGAGACCCTACTCAAGGAGTTAATCCCAGGTAGTGCAGAGTGAAGACCACTGATTCTCCACCCCCTTGCCTCAGAACTCCTTACTTCAAGCCATCTCAGGTTGCTATACAGTACATATTTCTTCCTTATTTCATCATTTCCTATTAACCTAGCCATGCTTAGGCTGTGTGTGTTTTAGTTACTTACCCTAACAGTATGCATGTAGTTAGTGGGTCCAAACTGTTGTACACCACAGCACTCCTTCACTTCCCCATTTGTCAGTCTGTCTCTCCATGCAACTCTACATGCTCCTCTCAGATAACTCATTTCCACTGCTCTCACTCTTGACTTGTGTCAATCCAGCAAAGTCCATGCTTCGCTTCTATACGTCAGAGTTGGTATCACAATACTGTCTTGCAACAACTTTTTTACTTCTGTGCTCACTTCCCTGTTTCTTATCACTGCTTTCAAAGACTCAGTAACCTTTCTTCCCTGTTGCACCCTTTCAAGCACTTCATCCTCCAAGCTTCCATCCTTACTTATCACATTAGCCATAGACAGTAAGTATTAGGAGAAATACAATGAAGTGGTTTGGCCATGTGGGGAGAATGAAGAGTGAGAGACTAATGAGGAGAGTGTATGTGCGTGAGGTGGAGGGGTGGAGAGGGAGGGCGATGCCAAAGATGAGTTGGAGGGATGGAGTGGAGAGGTATATGAGAGAGGGGTGTGTAAGCTGGAGGGAGGGTAGCAAAATGATGGGGGATGGGGTGACATGGAGGCGATTTGTTTGTGGCCACCCCTTACAGGATTATATAAGGCGTCTGGCAACAGACAGAAATTGTTGTAAAAGGGAAAATTTGGGTTTTACAAGTGGGGTGCCCAGTACCAGTTAGGGTAAATCTTGAACACTGTTTTCAGTTGGCTGAAACAATGAGCAGGAGGTAGGTGGATGTTGGTTGTGTACACAAGGTTGGGTACAGGGGAGGATCAGAGAGAATGCTTGGTGTGTGTGTGTGTGTGTGTGTGTGTGTGTGTGTGTGTGTATTTACCTAATTGTGATATACAGGAAATGAACTACGCTCGTGGGGTCCCGTCTCCGTTTCCCAATAAGTCAAATTTAGCTTTAAAATCGTTTAAGTTTTTAGACTGAACAATCTCTTAGTCCAGGCTATTCCACAGCTCTATAAATCTATAATGAAAACTATATTTCTTGATATCCTTCCAGCAGCTTGGCTTCCTCAGTTTCATCCCTTGTCCTCTTGTTACTCTCTTATCCCATACAAACAGATCTTCTTTGTCAATTTTATCTACTCCCATCATGGTCCTGAACACTGTAATCATGTCGCCTCTCTTTCTTCTTTCTTCTAAGGAAGGCAACTCCAGCTTTTCCAGCCTCTCTCTGTATGACAGATCTGCCAGACTGGGGATCATTTTGGTTGCTGTTCTTTGTATTCTCTCAATCTTGTTTATATCATTCTTTTTGTGTGGGGACCACACTACTGCCGCATATTCTAACCTGGGGCGAATCATGGCCACTATCAATTTTTTTATCATCTCCTCATCCATATAATGAAAAGCTACTCTTATATTAGTCAGGAGTTTATACGTCTCTCTGTCTTGTTAATGTGTTTTTCAGGTGACAAACTCTCCTGGACCAGCACACCCAAATCTTTCTCTTCTCTCACTTTTGTGATTGGTTCATTACCCATCAAATAATTCAATGATGGCCTCTTGGTACTTTTACCCATTTCTAATATTTTACATTTCTTTGCATTGAATTTCATTTCCCACGTCCGGCTCCATTCGTGTATCCTATCCAGATCCTCCTGCAGCATTTTACAATCCTCCTCAACCTCTACCTTCCTCAAGATCTTTGCATCATCAGCAAACAGACTTGCATAACTGTTCACTCCATCTACCATATCATTTACGTAAATCAGGAACATTACTGGTGCCATACCGAGCCCTGTGGGACTCCACTTGTTACTTCCCTCCATCCAGACATCTTATCCTTTATTACTGTCCTCATTTGTCTGTCTCTCAAAAAGTCTCTCATTCATTCCAGGAGGTTCCCCTTCAGTCCTCCTATATGCTCTAGTTTCTACATTAGTTTCTTATGGGGTTCCTTGTCAAAGGCCATCTCCAAATCTAAATACACACAATCCACCCAACCATCTCTTTCCTGTAGCACATCACTCGCTCTTGAGTAAAAACTCAACAAGTTGGAAACACATGACCTTCCACTTCTAAATCCAAACTATCAGCCAAAATATTCATCTCTTCCAGATATTTTATCCACCTATCTTTCAGAATTCTTTTGCACAATTTTGCGACCATGCTGGTTAGGGACACTGGTCTATAATTCAGGGGTTCTTCCTTGTTTTCTCCCTTATACATTGGTACCACATTTGCCCTCTTCCACTCATGAGGCACTTTCCCCTCCTCCAGAGAACACACAATTAAACTGTGAATCATCCGCCAGTTGTTCTCTGCATTCTTTCAGTACCCAATTAAAGATTCCATCTGGTCCTGGGGCTTTCCTTACATCTTAAGTTCCTAGTAATTTATACACTTCCTGTACTTCCACTTTTATATCTTTTATCACTACATTTCTAGTCACTGCCTCTGCTTCCACAAACTCCTTTTCATTAGTGAAAACTGACTGGAAACGTTTGTTCATTATTTCTACAGTACCCTCGCGTCCAGCACGGTAATATTGTCATGCATGGGTCACGTGTTGGACCAAAAACGTGTTGGACTAACAATAGAGCTTATGGGGAAAAATGAATTATGTCAGCAACCCTCGGAAAAGTCACCCTAAATACCTACCATATACCTATACATATATTGGTACTATTGTAATTATAATAAATGGTACTGTGCTATGAATGATAACTAACCTTTTAGGATAGTGTTGGTGGGCTTGCTGGGAATGGAAGGTGGTATCCAAGGCTGTAGTTAGTCCTACTGGGTCCCCGGAGGATGGCTGCTGGTGTCACTAGCGGGTAATGGCTATTGCTCCTCCTCAACCTCCCTCATAAATCCTTCGAAATCAAACCTCCCTCATAAATCCTTCGAAATCACACTCAGAATCACTATCTTCGTCCATTAAACCTTGGCAAAATGCATGCTTCTCACACTGTTGCCAGAGCCCCGTCTCGTGACTGTGGAAAGTGATCGCTGTCGCTGACTCGGTAGAGAATAAGGAGAAGGAACTTTGTTTATAAACTGGTACGCACGCCGATGAGAAGGGTTTCAAAACGATTGATATTTATTCTAAAATATTAATATGTATTCAGTGTCAGGCTAAATGTTCAATGCTGTTCTCTGTCGAGTCGCCTGGGATTTGGTCACACTGTTTTCCCCATCGTATCCTCTGCAGGAATCCATCCAGATGAATTCCAAATGCCCATGGTATCATCGGCAATTTTACCACGTTACCATTCCAATTTACCATCGTATCCTCGGCAAACCTGGTATGAAGTGCCGTGTGATAGCCTTCGGCTGCCAGGATCTTGTCTTAAGTTTTTTATTATGATCACGTTGGCTTCATTCATGTCGTAGGCCTTGGCAATGTCAACTTTCCTCTCCCCTTTCTTCTTCCTCTCGATGCATTCTAGCTTGGTGGCCTGAGGGAGGTGCCGACGCTTCTTGGGGTTCTCAAAAGGCTTCCTAAGCATCGTCAGCAGGGTAAAATGCAGTAACAAGGGCAGAAAATGCAGCAAGAAAAAAGCACCTTCCAATGCAATTATGCGACTGAGTGGCTCTGTGGCGGGAGAAATGTAAACAAAACATCACGTGACACCAGAAGCGTTTTTAATTGGGCGGCATCACGATCACGTCACGATAGTGGGCAGGGAAGGCTACTTGATCAGAAGTTTTTCATTGGCTATCATCATCATGGGAGTGTCCAGTATGGCCGTGTTGGACCGGGGGTGATCGTGCTAGAGTGAACTCTGCGGATTTGGCCCACTTCTCGGAGCTCTGAGCGTGTTATGCTAACACACTCATGTTGCAGTAATTAAATCGTATTAAATAATACTAATTAATTGCTCACCGTGCTGAACTCGAATCGTGCTGGACTAATGCGTGCTGGACGCGAGGGTACTGTACTTGCATTGCCGCATCCTTATAGACCTCTCCTTCTACTTTCAGTTTGGTGATTCCTTCCTTTTGTTTCAGTTTACAATTAACAAATCTATAAAACAGTTTGAGTTCATCCTTACATTTGTCTATTATACCTTTTTCAAAATTTCTTTCTTCTTCTCTGCGTATTCTTGTATATTCATTTCTAGTTCTTTTATATTCTTCCTTAGTTCTGTTGTTACCTCTTTTTCTCCAATTGTTCCACACTGTGTCTCTCATTTTTTTTTGCTATCATACACCTATTAAACCACTCATTTTTCCCGTTTTCATTCTCCTTTACTCTTGGCACAAATATTTCCACTCCCGAATTATAGAAATCTAGAAAAATATCCCACTTCCTCTGTATCTCTCCTGTTTCTCTGAATTTTCTCCAATCTGCATTTTCAAAAATTTTTCTCAAACCTGTAAAGTTTTTGCTTTCCCAAAGTTGTACCTCCCCTGCCTATAAAGCTCGTCTCTTGGCTCCACGTTCCCTGTTATGATCTGGAACTCGATGACAACTTTTTCCAACAGGGCACAGATATTTCAAGGATTCTATTACATCAGGTTCTTTGGTAAACAGTAAGTCTAGTCTTGGTGGTGTGTCCTCACCTCGAAACCGTGTCTCTTCTTTGACCCATTGTGTCATCACACTGTTCATTGTTATATTTAATAATATAGTGCCCCATGAATCTTCACTGCCTCCTGAGTCCCATTCCTCCCAGTTCACCTCCTTACAGTTAAAGTCACCCATTAAAATTATATTGTTGCTTTTCTCAATCATTTTCTGTAAATAACTTGCCATGTCTGACAGCATTTCCTGGTATTTATCATCACTCCACGCTCTTGTCTTAGGGGGAACATACACTACTGCCATATCTCTCTTCTTGTACTAATTTCATATTTACCACTTCGGCCCTGTCTTCTCCCATTTCCACAGTATCTACATTTATGTTGTTCTTCACTGCTATCATCACTCCTCCTCCCGTTTTTTCTTTTCTGTCTCTTCTCCACAGTTTGTATTTACCATCTCCCATTTGAACATCAATATCTTCTCTTAACTTGGTCTCTACAAAGCACATAACATCAGGTTCATGTATCCTCAAAAGATCGTTGATTTCTAACCGTGCTGATATTAAACCATCAACATTAGTATATTCCACCTTAGAGTTATTTTCGATGTTTTCTATACCCTCTTTTCTCCTTCTCTCTGCCGGTACCACTTCCTTAATTTCTGATCTATGACTCTCCAATAAAACACTGTCTTCCCTTCCTCCGTTCTCTGTTCGTTTCTTACCTTTGCTTCCATTACTAAGTCCTTTATTTTAGCTCTTTCTTCCTCATTTGCATCTCTCCTTATCCAAACATTTTTTAACCCTTCCTTGTCCGATAATTTCCATGTTCTACTGATAATTTCGTTAACTGTTGCCTGGGACTTGAACTTTACCTTCAATGGCTTTGCCCTCCTTCCTCGTACTTTCCTAACCTAAACACCTCTTCAATCTCTTCTTGAGCTTCGTTGTTTCCTCCATGACTATTGATATTATTTATTTAACCTTACTCAGTTCTTCTCTTTCTCTTTTTGATCTTATTGTCATCCGTTTTTCTTTAACTCCTGATATTATTATACATTTTTTCTTATTTGCTACATCCCTAACTAAAGATTCTCTACTTCTTAGCACCCTAACCACTTCCCTCTCCACCTTTTCCTTGCTTTGTTGTTCTATAATCTCTCTCAAATTTACATCTCCCACTTCCTGAATTTTCTTACACCCCTTATGTTGCTCCTTGATTTCTTTAATGTGCTCGTCCTGTATTTTTTATTTGGATTCATACTCATCTAGTTTGCTTTTCATCCTGTCCCTTTCCTCTTCCAACCTCTTATTCTCTCTCTTAAGCTGTTTTATTTCATTCGAGGCTGATTCATTGTTGACTTTTAATTCAGTAACTTCTCTTTCCTGTTCTTCATTGCGTGTACAAATTTTTTCCAGTGTATTCCGTAAACTTTTGATCTCGTTTTCCTGCTCTATGGTACGTTCCTGTAACTCTTTAATTACTGCCCATACCTTTTTTATCTCCTGGACATTCCTTTCTGCTGTTTTCTCTACATCTGCTATTCTTGTCTGATTCAACTTAATACTTCCATTTCCAACATCCTTTTCAAAGAAGCCCTTGAACTCTTTCTCACCGATTGTAAACAATGCACCGTCCGTTTCCGCCATGATTCAACCATATGGAGACTTTCTGTTTTCATTATATCTTGTCCCTTTTATGACCAAAACTGAGTTTTTTTTTCTTACTACTGTCCGACGGGACCACCACTCACGCACTTATTAACACAATCACAAATAGGCTGAGCTTCCTTTCGTCGAAGATTCAGTAGTTATTTCCCACAATCCTGGAAGAGGTTCGTCTCTGTCGGCGACCTGTGTGTGTGTGTAATTCATCGGGTCGGTCAGGATCACTTGATGGTCGTGATGGTCAGCTTTTACCCTCCCGGAAGGGAGCTGAGAGCTCATATAGTCCGATCTAAGGGCAAGGCTGTGACCTTCACACACGCACACACCCGTCCCCTTGCTCAAGGGGGACAGTAACCACCCACTTCGTCAGTGAAACTTTTCGCAACCTGAGCGAGGCGCGAACTCCCGTCCACCAGTTGGCAAGCGAGAACGTTACCACTGCACCAGCGAGCGGTGTGTGTGTGTGTGTGTGTGTGTGTGTGTGTGTGTGTTTTACCTAATTGTATTTACCTAATTGTGATATACAGGAAATGAGCTACACTCGTGGGGTCTCGTCTCTGTTTCTTAATGTCAAAGTTAGCTTTAAACTCATTTAAGTTTTTAGATTGGACAATCTCTTTGTCCAGGCTATTCCACAGGTCTATACATCTACAAGGAAAACTATATTTCTTGATATCCTTCAAGCAGCTTGGCTTCTTCAATTTCATTCTGTGTCCTCTTGTTACTCTCCTATCCCATACAAACAGATCTTCCCTGTCAATTTTCTTTGCACTGAATTTCATTTCCCACATCTGGCTCCATTCGTGTATCCTATCCAGATCCTCCTGCAGCATTTTGCAATCCTCCTCAACCTCTACCTTCCTCATGATCTTTGCATCATCAGCAAACAGACTTGCATAACTGTTCACTCCAGCTACCACATCATTTACGTAAATCAGGAACATTACTGGCGCCAACACCGAGCCCTGTGGGACTCCACTTGTTACTTCCCTCCATCCAGACATCTTATGCTTTATTACTGTCCTCATTTGTCTGTCCCTCAAAAAGTCTCTCATCCATTCTAGGAGGTTCCCCTTCAGTCCTCCTATATGCTGTAGTTTCCACATTAGTCTCTTATGGGGTACCTCGTCAAAGGCCTTCTCCAAATCTAAATACAGTAACCCCTCCAATATCCGGATCAATAGAGCCATAGGCAGGTCCGGATAGTGGTCCTGTCCGGATATTGGGCCCCAGCTTATGGACTAGTACTTACGGACCCTAACTCTGAAAAACGCCTATACAACTCCCTCTGGACATGCATAGCACCTATTTAAGACCCAAATAACACCAATAAGGGACATAAAAGACTGAAATAAATGCAAAAGAACCATAAAATGAGGTTTTAGAGGTGAGTTTCTACAATATTAAACATTCTGGGTACTTACAAGTCCCTTGGTCTTGGACTGGTTTGAACCGCCAGTTTGCAGTCCACAGTTAATCCTCTGCACTCTAAATTCTAATTTCTTAACACTGCACAACACTGTAAATTCCTGTGTGTTCTAGTGGCAAGGTATTGCAGTTTATTCACTGTTTATTCACAAAAAACAAGCACCTGTGGCTTGCACTGTTATGAGTATCTGCTCTCCATCGGAGTTAAGCTGTGACTGTTGATGTTGGTGGGGTAACAGAGTTGCCAGATCGCAACAGCCACATTACCAATCTCCTCAACTTTCATTGTCAAATATAACTTTTCATTACCAAATTCGTAAAGCTAGCATATATTCTTCACTAATTATTTATACAAGTGGAAATACATGTAATCACTCTCCTTATAACTAACACCATGTTGATTATTTTCACACTATGTAGGGTAGCAGATTAATCAGAAAGAGCAAGCAATCCACCATCTCCATCCTGTGTATCCTCATACATGTGAAAAATCCATTTGGTAATGCATTATTCTAATGCATTACCAAACGAATTTTTCATTACCAAATTGGCCCACACTTGGTAATGAAAAATACCAAATGGCAACCTGACAGGGGAGGGGGGAGGGGGAGGAAGGAAGGGGTGAAGGGACCATGGTGTAACAGCTGTTTGGCGCCAGGCGGGAATTTCAAATTATGGGAGGGAAAAAAGTCAGATTTTTTTCGAATTTTTTGCAGTTTTTGGCCCATTTGGGGAATATTGGATCCCAGGAGGATTATGTCCGGTTAGTGGGGATGTTCGGATATTGGGTGTTCGGATATTAGAGGGATTACTGTACACACAATCCACCCAACCTTCTCTTTCCTGAAGCACGTCAATCGCTCGAGTAAAAACTCAACAAGTTGGAAACACATGACCTTCCACTTCTAAATCCAAACTGACTATCGGCCAAAATATTCATCTCTTCCAAATATTTTATCCATCTATCTTTCAGAATTCTTTCACACAATTTTGCGATCACGCTGGTTAGGGACACTGGTCTATAATTCAGGGGTTCTTCCTTGTTTCCTCCCTTATAAATTGGTACCACATTTGCCATCTTCCATTCTTGAGGCACTTTCCCCTCTTCCAGAGAACACACAGTTAAACTGTGAATCTTATCTGCCAGTTGTTCTCTGCATTCCTTCAGTACCCAATTAGAGATTGCATCTGGTCCTGGGGCTTTCCTTACATCCTGAGTTTCTAGTAGTTTATACACTTCCTGTACTTCCACTATTATATCTTGTATCACTACATTCCTAGTCACTGCCTCCGCTTCCACAAACTCCTTTTCATTAGTGAAAACTGACTGGAAACGTTTGTTCATTATTTCTGCTTGCATTGCCACATCCTTATAGACCTCTCCTTCTACTTTCAGTTTGGTGATTCCTTCCTTTTGTTTCAGTTTGACATTAACAAACCTATAAAACAGTTTGGGTTCATCCTTATATTTTTCTATTATACCTTTTTCAAAATTTCTTTCTTCTTCTCTGCGTATTCTTGTGCATTCATTTCTAGTTCTTTTATATTCTTCCTATGTTCTGTTGTTACCTCTCTTTCTCCAATTGTTACATGCCGTGTCTCTTTCTCTTTTTGCTATCATACACCTTCTATTAAACCACTCTTTCTTCCTGTTTTCTTTCCCCTTTATTCTTGGCACAAATTTTTCCACTCCCGAATTATACAGGTCTAGAAAAATATCCCACTTCCTCTGTATCTCTCTTGTTTCTCTGAATTTTCTCCAATCTGCATTTTCAAAAAAATTTCTCAATCCTGTAAAGTTTGCTTTCCCAAAGTTGTACCTTCCCTGTCTATAAAGCTCGTCTCTTGGCTCCACGTTCCCTGTTATCATCTGGAACTCAATGACCACATGATCACTTTTTCCAATAGGACACAGATATTTCAAGGATTCTATTATACAGTATCGGGTTCTTTGGTAAACAGTAAGTCTAGTCTTGCTGGTGTGTCCTCTCCTCGAAACCTTGTCTCTTCTTTGACCCACTGCGTCATCACATTGGTCACTGGTATATTTAATAATATAGTGCCCCACGAATCCTCGCCGCTTCCTGAGTCCCATTCCTCTCAGTTCACCTCTTTACAATTGAAGTCACCCATTAAAATTATATTGTTGCTTTTCTCAATCAGTTTCTGTAAATAACATGCCATGTTTGACAGCATTTCCTGGTATTCAACATCACTCCATGCTCTTGTTTTAGGGGGAACATACACTACTGCCAAATCTCGCTTGTTATTCTCTCCAGTTTTTAATTTCATATTTATCACTTCAGCCCTGCCTTCTCCCATTTCCACGGTATCTACATTTATGTTGTTCTTCACTGCTATCGTCACTCCTCCTCCTGTTTTTTCTTTTCTGTCTCTTCTCCACAGTTTGTATTTACCACCTCCCATATGAACATCAATATCTTCTCTTAACTTGGTCTCCACAAAGCACATAACGTCAGGTTCATGTATCCTCAAAAGATCGTTGATTTCTAACCGTGCCGATATTAAACCATCATCATTAGTATATGCCACCTTCTAATGATTTTTGATGTTTTCCATACCCTCTTTTCTCCTTCTCTCCGCCGGTACCACTTCCTTAACTTCTGATCCATGACTCTCCAACAAAACACTGTCTTCTCTTTCTCCGTTCTCTGTTCGTTTCTTACCTTTGCTTCCATTACTAAGTCCTTTATTTTAGCTCTTTCTTCCTCATTTGCATCTCTCCTTATCCAAACATTTTTAAACCCTTCCTTGTCCGATAGTTTCCATGTTCTACTGATAATTTCGTTAACTGTTCCTTGGGACTTAAATTTTACCTTCAATGGCCTTGCTCCTCCATCCTCGTACTTTCCCAACCTAAACACCTCTTCAATCTCTTCTTGAGCTTCATTGTTTTCCTCCATGACTAGTGATATTATTTCTTTAACCTTACTCAGTTCTTCTTTTTCTCTGTCTGATCTTATTGTTATAAGTTTTTCTTTAACTCCTGAAATTATTATACATTTTTTCTTATCTGCAACATCTCTAACTAAAGATTCTCTACTTCTCAACACCCTAACCACTTCCCTCTCCACTTTTTCCCTGCTTTGTTGGTCTACAATCTCTCAAATTTACATTTCCCTCTTCCTGAATTTTCTTCCACCCCTTATGTTGCTCCTTGATTTCTTTAATGTGCTCTTCCTGTATTCTTTATTTGGATTCATACTCATCTAGTTTGCTTTTCATCATGTCCCTTTCCTCTTCCAACCTCTTATTCTCTCTCTTAAGCTGTTTTATTTCATTCGAGGCTGATTCATTGCTGACTTTTAATTCAGTAACTTCCCTTTCTTGTTCGTCACTACGTGTACAGATTTTTTCCAGTGTACTCCTTAAACTTTTGATCTCGTTTTCCTGCTCTATGGTCCGTTCCTGTAACTCTTTAATTACTGCCCATACCTTTTTTATCTCCTGGTCATTCCTCTCCACTGTTTTCTCTACACCTGCTATTCTTGTCTGGTTCAACTTAATACTTCCTTTTCCCACATCCTCTTCACAAAAGCCCTCAAATTCTTTCTCACTGATCGTAAACAATGCACGGTCCGTTTCCTCCATGATTCAACCATATGGAGACAGTTTTCACTTTATCTTGTCTCTTTTATGACCGAGACAGCGGTTTTTTATTAATTACTGTCCGACTTGTGTGTGTGTGTGTGTGTGTGTGTGTGTGTGTGTGTGTGTGTGTGTGTGTGTGTGTGTGTGTGTTCTTACCTAATTGTATCTTTACAGGAATGAGTCAAGCTCGTACTGTCCCGTGTCTTAAACTATATTTATCGTACATATCCTTAAATTTGTGAATTGTTTTGGCACACACTATTTCATTCCGTAATGCATTCCATTGATCAATTGCTCTGTTTGGGAAACTGAATTTCCTTACGTCTTTATCACCTCTCTTCTTATGCAGTTTTTTGCAGTGTCCTCTTGCTGATGCTTCTTCATATGTTATGTAATCATTTATGTCTATTTTCTCCTTCCCTGATATGCACTTATATAGCATTATCATGTCACCTCTTTTCCTTCTCTCCTGTAGTGTTGGTAGATTCAGTTTATTTAGTCTTTCTTCGTAGCTTAGGTACCTTAAGATTGGTATCCATCTTGTAGCGGCCCTTTGAACTTTTTCGATCTTGTCTATGTGTTTTTTGAGATGAGGACTCCAGACTACTGATGCATATTCCAGGGTTGGTCTAATGAATGATGTTATCATCCTTCTTGGCATGTCTTCATTTATGTATGTGAATGCTATTCTCATATTTGCAAGCAGTGTATACATGTTCCGTACCTTCTCGCTGATGTGGTCAGCCGGAGATAGTCTGTTATTGATAATCACACCTAGGTCCTTCTCTCTTTCTGATGTGTATAGGGTTTTATTTCCTAATGCATAATCCCAATCAGGTCTTTTTCCACTTTTACCAAACTTAATTACATGACACTTGTCCACACTGAATTCCATTTGCCATGTATTACTTCATTCATGAAATTTATTTAATTCTTCTTGTAGCTCTTTACAAAAGTCTGTGTTAGTAATTCTCCTTTGTATTTTTGCATCATCTGCAAACATATTCAGATAGCTTTCATTTCCAGTGTTACTGTTTATATCATTTATATACACTAAAAACATGATTGGTGCCAGCACTGAACCCTGTGGTACTCCACTAGTCACTTCTTTCCATGATGAGTAGTTTCCTCTTAGTACTGTTCTCATTTCTCTTTTTATGAGAAAATCTTGCATCCAACAAAACAGTTTGCCTCGAATTCCTCCTTGATGGTACAGTTGCCATAAAAATCTTTGGTGTGGTACTGTGTCAAATGCATTCTTGAAATCTAAATAGATACTGTCCACCCATCCTTCTCTTTCCTGTATTGTGTTTGTTACTCTGTCATAGTAGCTCAACAGATTAGTAACACATGATTTTTCTTTTCTGAAACCAAACTGTCTTTGTTATCATACTGTGTTCTTCTAGATGATTTACCCAAACTTTTCTTATAAGCTTTTCTAATACCTTGCTTACAACACTGGTCAGTGATACTGGTCAGTAGTTGAGTGGATTTTGTCTATTTCCTTTCTTGAATAAGGGGACAATATTTGCTTTCTTCCAAATATCAGGTAGTTTACCTTGACTCAAGGATTTCTTGAAAATTAAAAATAATGGTTTACTTAACTCCTTTGCACATTCTCGTAGTACCCAACATGAAATTTCATCAGGACCACTTGCTTTTCCTCTGTCTAATTTACTTAACTCCTCTTGTATTACTTTTTCTGTTATTTGTATATCTGGTAGTATGTGTGGACATGCATGTTCCACATAGTCCCACTCAAAATTTTTTTCTTTTGTAAAAACTAATTGGAAATTCTTATTTAGCGCTTCACAAATATCTTTCTCTTGTGTATAGGTGATTCCCTCGTCCGTAATGGATTGTATTATATCTTTTACTTTGGTTTTGCTTCTGATGTAGCTGTAAAACACCTTTGGTTGATCACTACTTTTATTTATTATATCCTCCTCAAACTGTTTTTGGGCTTCCCTCCTTATTCACGTATAATCGTTTCTTGCCTGTTTGTAATTATTATACGCCCTTTCACTATTGTGTCTCCTGTATCTATTCCACAACAAATCTCTTCCTTCTTTTGATTTTTTACATTCTGTATTGAACCATTTCTGTATTTTCTTATCTGCTTCTTTGTGCTGTGGGATGTACTTCTGGACTCCTGTTTCATAAAATTCACAAATTTTTTATATACAGCATTTAAATCTTGTCCTCTAAGCTCATTTTCCCAATCAACTTCTAAGAAATACTTCTTTAGGTCTGAATAATTTCCCTTTTTATAGTTTAGTCTCTTTTTGTAACTTTTATTGCTGTTAACTATGTCATATGCTATCCTGAAGTTGTAATTTAGTACTGCATGATCGCTTGTGTGTGTGTGTGTGTGTGTGTGTGTGTGTGTGTGTGTGTGTGTGTGTGTGTGGAATGTCATGAATGTAATAAGGGTGAGTGAAAGCATTATAGTAGTGAAAATTTTGTTTGGTAGCTTCATGATTTCACTTATATCGGCATATGCTCCACAGGCTGGCTTGGATGATGTAAAAAAAAGATAGCTTCTGGGACGACAATTCGTGTAATAAGTGGTATGTGGGACGATGAGATAGTACCAGGACTTAAATGGTCATGTGGGTGAAGCAGCTCAAGAGGTACATGAGGGACATGCACATGGTATGCAGAAGGGTGAGGCACTTCCGTCATCACTTTTGCAACCTGCAAATTCTGTAATGGGATTTTGTTTGCAGATTTGCATTTGCAACAAATTTTATACAAATTTGTGGTTTTGCGTTTTCGGAAGTACTTCCTCAAACGCAAACCTGCCTGCAAAGTAGCCTGACCTCTAAGAACTTTGAGTGATTTGTTTTTATGAAGGGCAACATGGACCTGCTCAGGATGGAGTTGTCTCAGTTGTTGGAGGAGTTTGGCTGTGACAGGAGTGGGGACTGAGGAGGGTAGAGCCAAGGAACAAAGGTGGACTGGTGTGTCAACTTGTTAAGTGTGAGCTGTGAGGTGTAGTAATTCAAGTCATTTATCTACAATAGTGAATGATTTACTCTTGTTTTGTAGTAAATACAGCTAATATACTAAGACAATAATATTTAAAATACTACAGCAGCCCATAACGGCTGAACTCATAATTAACAACTTCACTAATTGGCGAGTTCTTCCTAAAAACAAAAAAAGCCAGATAAATACAGAAAATAAACTCGAGGAATATGAACTGAAATGGTAAGGTCTTTCTGTTGAAAGTTATATGTACATTAAGTGCTCACTTTTTTGTTTCTTTTTGTGTGTACTGTATATGAGAAAGACAGAATATTGATGCAAACAATAATGTATTCTGTTAACCCCTTAATAACCCCTGTCACTGAACAACCCTTTATAGTACTGTATAGGTATACCCCAGTTTAATGATGCAGTTGGTTAAGTAAAAACCCTTTGTTAGGTGGGGTATCGTATCTTGGGGTAGATTTAACATGTAAAGTATAGGGATGCCTTTTTGAGCGTTGGGTTTCCCCTCCAACCAAATCCTAAACCCACTCAAATGAGTTCAAAAACAAGTTTAAAACCAATCTAAATGGCCTAACAGTTGTAAAAGGAGCTAACCTAAACCTAACACCTGTAAATAACTTGCCAAAACTAAAAAATAAAATCTGAAAATTTTCAAATATAAGTCTGGAAAAAATCAAACTTAGTAAACTGTGCCCCAAAATGACAATGTTCACCCACCTATGGCTAAAACATATTAATTTAACCCGCCCCGTCCCGGCCACTTTTCGACCACTGGTACCCCCCAATCCCGGGCAATTTTTGACCTTTTTTTTTTTGCTAAAACTTTCGCTTTTGGTGAGAAACATCGAAAATTCATAGAGAAATCGCTCACCTGAGGTTTAAAATACTCATTACAGGTAGGAGAGCCTCCTTACTTTACTGGGTTTTCTATCAGGCTGGTGCCAAAGAAAACGAGTTCTATGGGAGGATAACTATTTCACACCACTCATAAACGGTATTTATTTATTTACTGTTACGAATTTATATGTAGTACAAAAGTATATTGGTTTTCAAGCAGTAATATAGGCATTATAAGCATTGTTTCACTCGCTAATACCTGACCTTTTTTTGCCACATTACCTGATCATCATTTCTAACTGTTTCTTCCTCTAATGCTATGTAAAGTTTGTCCTCCACATTGTCATTGATTGGGGAATCACTCTGGCCCTGAATTTCGTACCGTGGCATGACATGGCTATACTGGCCAGGTCACTGATAACAGGTGAATTGCTGAGAAAAGGGCATGCAGGGGGGGGGAGGAGGTCATGCTGGGTAAGACATTGTCTCTGCCTGGCATCTTGTTGAGGCAGGTGTCCCGTGTATACGTACCAAAAATGACTCGCGAAAATTGAAAATTGTGGAAATTATGAACCTTGCAACTGCAGGACGTTGAAGTACGTCCTCGGGATTAGCTGTGACAAAACGTGAGGACGTGGAAGTACGTCCTCGGGACGGCGCGGGTTAAGGCTAAAAACAATTTATAAATAAACCTAAACAGTTTTAGTCTTAAATATTATCAAAATCAGTGAAAAAAAAAACACTCATTGTTAAACCAGGGTTTGGCCATCAATAGGCGGGGTACGGTGGTATTTCTACCCCCATCGATAAGCCAGCGTATCGCATCTAGGGGTATCGTATATCGAGGTATACCTGTACCGGTGACAGTGACATCGAGTTAGCGCACATTATTAAAAACTGTGAACAATTATGGGATGGGAACAAAGGTCGCTTGTATGTTTACACGACCTACGATACCATCCCAGGCAGTCAGGTCTCAGATGTTTTCGCCCCTATGGCACACGCACTGTAATTTTATCAATTCTTCTGCAAATCATAGCAAATCACAGGATGGGTTCAGAAGGCTAAAAAACGTATTACTAGGTGCGCCTGATGATTTTCTTGACATCTGTAAGAAAAATAAACTGATTTTCGAACTCTTAAAAAATCGTTCCAGGGCCGGCCAGGGGTGCATGCAAATTTCTAAACCCACAGCCATTGAGGGGTTATGCCGTTAAGCCATACCCAGCCATGCCACGTTGTGTACACCGCTTCCCGTCCGATCAGCGAAGTTAAGCAACGTTGGGTCTGGTTAGTACTTGGATGGGTGACCGCCTGGGAACACCAGATGCTGTTGGCATCCCTACGTGTGAAGTGGGGTTGGTGGAGGATTAGTGCCCTTCCCTGTAAAACAATTAACTCTAAGCCCTTGACCACCCCGTTTGGGATACATGGCGTCTGGCAATGGATGGGTTAGGTTAGGTTTGGTTAAATTATTAGGTGGAGTTAAACTAGGTTAGGTTAGCTTTAGTTAAACATTTAGGACAGTCCTTCATGCCATTAAGCTGACGAATCACACAAGAGTTGGCACAGCTGAACAGCTAAAAACAACGGGGTAAGAGATTTAACAAGAAATGTTTATTTATGGGTAATGCATCACAGTATCATTGGTTCATAGGCTATGCAATTACCAGTAAATATAATTTTCAGGAAGGTGTCAAGAATTAGCAAATTTCAAGAATTAGCTAGGGAATTTGGAATGTAGCCCTTGCTAATTTGGGGTATTACAGTATATAGTTTCATATAAATATAATTTTATATTCTGGGTAGGTGGGGGCACTCATCATCCACTCACTCGATGTAGTGCTGCTTTGGGTGTCTTCCCTTTCCTCTTGTCCTTCCTTCTTCTGTCTTTCTTTCCTTCATTTTTTCCACTTCCTTCTGCCTGCAGGCGACTTTTCACTTTCTCTTCTGTCTTTCTTTCCTTCATTCTTTCCCCTTCCTTCTGCCTATGAGTGACTATAGACTGAGTGACAAGCCAAATGGTTTCCTGTACATCAGGAAACCATTTACTACGGTGGGTGGTAACCATACAACCAAACTATGGCGCCCGGTGGTTTAGTGGGTAATTAACCCTTTAACCACGGGTGTCATTCCAGAATGACATTGCAAAAACTGGACCAAACCGCGGGTGTCATTCTCGAATGTTTGTGAATATTTTGAATACCCCGCGTTTTTCCCGGGCGCCATTTGTTTCAAGGGAGAGTAGCTATTAAGTTCTTTCACTCCAGCCAACCCCCACCTCCCCCCCCCAGGGCCCCACCTCCTACCCCCTGGGCCCCCCACCCCACCCCGGACCAAACACGCATCAGTATCTGTCCAGCTGTGTGAGTGACAACACTGCTGGTGTGGAAGTGAAGTGCAGGCAATTACAGTGCCTTTTACCTGCCTCAGTGAACACAAAGTGGGTGTTTATCGTATGTGCAGTGTTCATATATGTTTATAGTATTATTATCAGAATGAGGTTGGCATTTGGTAATGGTGTGTGAGCGAAAAATAGTGATTACAACACCGCTGATATGGCAGTGAAGTCCGGGCAATTACAGTGCCTTTTACCTGCCTCAGTGAACACAGAGTGGGTGTTTATCGTATGTGCAGTGTTCATATATGTTTATAGTATTATTATCAGAATGAGGTTGGCATTTGGTAATGGTGTGTGAGCGAAAAATAGTGATTACAACACCGCTGATGTGGCAGTGAAGTGCGGGTTATTACAGTGCCTTTTACCTGCCTCAGTGAACACAGAGTGGGTGTTTATCGTATGTGCAGTGTTCATATGTGTTTATAGTATTATTATCAGAATGAGGTTGGCATTTGGTAACGGTGTATGAGCGAAGGTAATGGTGTGTGAGCGAAAAATAGTGATTTTAGATCGCTCACTTCTAATGGCACTGCCCATCCAGTGATAGTCAACGAAATCATGAAACCTATATCATTGCAAAGCCGAAGGTTAGTACTTTCTAATGGTACCTTATTTTTCGCTCTAGATTTATTCTGTGCAGAGTTATAAAGGTTTAAAGTTTGTTTACATTTTGGTCGAAACCCCCGCGGGAGAGGACAGTCGGGGCAAAACAATGCCCGCGGTTAAAGGGTTAAGGCGCTCCAATCGGATTGAGCCTGTGTGGGTTTATATCCAAGGGGTGGTTGGGGTTTAATGCTCACATAACGCCACTCAGGGATGAGTGAGGCTGGTCACTCTCATCTTAAATGTCAGGACCAACTTGCCTAACCCCAGACTCCTCTGCTCCTCATGGGGCAACATAGGACTGGATGATGGATGGATAATTTTATATACAAATGGTTTGCTTTTGCGTTTGCATTTGCAGAACCGCAAATTTCAGAATGTTTGCGGATTTGTGGTTGTGTGAGGTAATTTTCTGAGTTTGCAGATTTGCATTGCAGAAGTGAATTTCCGTTTGTGATGCCCAACTCTGGCATGAAGAATGTGGACGGGGAAACGATACTCAAATTTGAGGAGGCAATAAACATTATCATGTGCAACATGCAATTTAGGAAAGAGAAAGTAGGTTGATTACATATGAGTTTGTGGGATATAGTATTCAGACTGACTATTTCCAGTCAGGAAGGCTGATAAGAGGCTGGTGAGGAATGATAAAGTTATACGAAGTGAAGAGAGTGGGCACAATACTTAGTACAAGCACTTGTTTGTGACATGGTGCTTATGGAACGGGTGGTGAAGAAGACCTATGCACCAAGGAGAAAAATAAGAAAGTTGAAAAACCAAGCAGTAAGGAATGCCTTCTGTAATCAGATGAGCAGAGTGGTGGCTGAACAGAGAGCTGTTGACAGAAGTGTTAATGAACAGTAACGAGCTCTCACGAACAATCTCCTGAGAGTTAATGATTCAGTAAGTGGATGGCCATGGGGTCCCTCGAGAAATAAGGTAACACGGTGGTGGGCTGAGGGCGTAAAAGCTGCAGTTAACCCTCTCAAACTCTTTTGATGCAACTTGAGCTGAACTGCTTCCGAGTACTGCATGACCTCCACGGGCTGGCCAAGAACTTATGCGCCACACACCCCTCACTCAGTGAGGTGCGTGGCATCGGAAAATGTTCCCATTCAACTTTCTCCCCTGCCCTTATTTATTACTGTACTGTTATGAAATTGCTACATGTTATATATGAATAAATTATCTTCCTTAAAAAAAAAAAAAAAAAAAAAAAAGTAGAGAAAATAAAATATCATATGTTATCATCATCATCCAGACCTCCTTTCCCACCCTAGGGCAGGGTGAGGAGTAGCAACGTTGAGACAGCCCAAATCTGCCCAGTCCAATGGGCCACACTTCCATTCACTCACCATTCAAGCCCCGGGAATCCTGGCTCTATCAGATACGCCAAAAACATTCACCACTTTCTGTATCTTTACATAAACATATCTGATAGAGTCAATTCGGATGCTGTCATGTTAAAAAAGGGTGCCAAATCCTTGACCATGCGCTTCTCCTCACAATATTCATCTAGCCAGCTCGATCTCTTGTCGGTCCCATAGCCTCACCGACTTCCAAACCTCTCTTCCTCACACACTCATCCACCATATCCCTCCACCTTCTCCTTGCTCAACCTTGCCTACTCCCCCCTTCAAATTTGCTCAGATATACCTTTTTCACCACTCTATTGTTATCCATTCTCTCCACATGACCATACAATGTAAGTACACTCTTCAATTCTGATGTCCACAGACTTCCTCACTCCACATCTTTCACAAATCACATTATTTCATATCCTATCCACTCTCTGTACTCCACATACATTCCTCAGCAGTCCCATCTCCACTGCTCTTACTCCTGACTTTTCATTTTCATGCCACACCATAGTCTCATATCCATATGTTAAAGTTGGCCCTAAAACTCCTTCATGTAAGCCTCGTGTTGCTGCAACACTCAAGCCTCTGTTTCTTATCAAGGCCTTCATTGCACTGGCTACTTTCCTTCCTTGTGTCACTATACTTTCCACTTTTTTGCACATTTTCCTCTCTTTTCTATCACTGTACCCAGGCATTTGAACTCTCACCAATTCCAGACTCTATATTCACAGTAACATTACCCTGGGAGTCACCTTCTCTCTCAATAACCATCACTTTACTCTTTTCTACATTTACGCTCAAGGCACGACATTCACAGACATCAGCAAAATTCTGCACTAGTCTACGAAGTTCTTGTCCGGTATTTGCAAGTAGTACTGCATCATCATCATACAACAAATCTGAGATATTCCATCCATCACCATTCATTACAAACGCCATCCACCTCTCCATTACTCGTGTTTTTACTTCTCATATCACCCCATCCATATACTGTATATATATACTGAATAACCACAGGGAGATCACACAACCTTGTCACACACCCACACTGATCATGAACCATTCACTTAAATGCTCATTTACCCTTACACATGCTTCACTACCATCACAAAAACTCTTGACGGCACCTAGCAGTGTACCATCTACACCATACATACGCAAAATCTTCCACAATCCTTCTCTGTCTACTTTGTCATATGCTTCTTCCAGATCCGTTAATGCCAAAAACACCTTACAGTCCTTCTCACAAGCCTTCTCCACTAGCTGTCTTACTGCAAAATATTTGATCCACACATCCTCTGCCACTCCTAAAGCCACCCTGCTCATCACTCACTGGGATTTCTGATATCTCTTACTTTCTCTACAATAATTCTTCCATATACCTTCCCTACCACACTCAATTAACTTATGCCACGATAATTCTTGCACTCAATTCACTCCCCTTTATTTTTGTACAGGGGTATAATCAGCGCCTTTTTCCACTCTGCTGGCACAGATTCACTCATCCATGCCTTCTTACATATCTCCAACAAACACTTCATTCCACTCTCTCCATTACTCTTAATCATCTCTGCATACACCTCATCGACTGCAGCTGCTTTCCCATTTTTCAGCCGTTTCACAGCATTCTTCACTTATGCGAGTGTCACGTGTCCTATCACTGCATTCCTTCTCTGCACACCCCCAAAACCAATTATGTTTACAGTGGCTCTGCTCTCTCTATTCCCATTCATCAGGCTTTCAAAATATTTTTTCCATCTAGTCCTTACTTCATCCCCATGGGTTAATAATCTACCACTTACATCCTTCACACTTTCACAGTTCTTTCTGCTGTTACTTCTATCTTTCTGCACCTCTTTCCAGAATCCATCCATCCATCATCCAATCCTTTGTTAACCCATGAGGTGCGTAGAAGCCCGGGGCTAGGCAAGTTGGTCCTGGCATTTAAGATGAGAGTGACCAGCCTCACTCATCCCTGAGTGGCATTACGTGAGCAATAAACCCCAACCACCTCTTGGATATAAACCTTCACCGGCTCAATCCGATTGGAGCACCATTATTACCCACTAAACCACCAGGTGCCAAAATTTGCTTATATGGTTACCACCCAGTGTAGTAAATGGTTTCCTGGTGTACAGAAAACTATTTGGCTTGTCACTCAGTGTAGTCACCCACAGGCAGAAGGAAGAGGAAAGAATGAAGGAAAGAAAGACACAAGAGGGAGTGTAAAGTCACCTGCAGACAGAAGAAAGAGGAAAGAATGAAGGAAAGAAAGACACAAGAGGGAGTGTAAAGTCACCTGCAGACAAAAGAAAGAGGAATGAATGAAGGAAAAAAAGACAGAAGAGGATGGATGGAAAGAAGGATGGAGGAGAGGAAAGGGCAGACACCTGATAATAAGTTCCTATTTTCAGTGCAATTTGCATTCATTGTTCTTTGTAGATCATTATTTCCTCCTCCTTTTTCTTCTTCACTAGTCTCTTTATGTGCTTCTAGCTCTCAATATATTCAGTTCTTATTTCAACTGAGCCCCTGTTCTGTAACACCACTCCAGCCACTTGTTCCTCTTTTCCTCTACTGCTCTCTTAACCTCTTCATCCCACCATGCTGTACCTTTCTTCTTTGTTGTTACTCTTGCCACACCACACACACCGTTTTAGCATTCCAAACTATGCAATCCCTATGTGCATTCCACAAGCTGTCCAGATCCATTTCATTCCAATTCACTGTTGCTAACTCCTCCTCTACTTTGGTCCTGTAATCATCTGCCATTTCTTTCATCTTCAGCTTCTCGACTTTCAGTCTTCCTCCCTGACTGCTCCTCTCTCTTCTGGTCCACCTCACTCCTCTCAGCTTAATCCTGCATTCTACAATCACATGATTTGACAGACCTCCACATCGTCCTTTCACGGCCCTTGTATCGGCAACTATTCCCTGCACTGACCTCTCTATGAGCACATAATCAATCAGGCTTCTTTCAACACGATCCCCATTCCCTCTATACGTATATATTTTATGTGCATCTTTGTGTCTGAAATACAAGTTACAAATGCACAACCTCCTTTCCTGACACATATCCTTCAGTCACTTCCCATTTTCATTTTCTCCTGGCACTCCATTACAACCCATTATTTCATCATCAGGACTAGTGCCTATTCTTCCATTCATATCGCCCATTATATAACTAAAAAAATATATAATAATTTGGTTTTATGCCAGGTATCCACGAAGGGCTAAGGCAATGCCTCTGGGTAGAGGACTTTTGGATTGGAGCGTGTAGCATTTTATGACTGGATGCCCTTCCTGATGTCTATCAATGACCCTGGGTGGATTTGATCCTCCGACCCTTCAGTCAGAGAGGAGCGCTCTAACCCACTGAGCCACTTTATAGCTCCTGGGCATTTCTCCCACTGCTTCATCCAGCTCATTCCAAAACCTGTCTTTCTTCTCTCATTCCTGTCATCACACAGTGCATACACTACAATCACTGCCACTTTCACCTTCTGAAACTTGAACCTAACATACATACATCTCGAGCTGACACATTTGTAATCTCTCATTCCACTCCACCAAGCTTCATTCATCAACAACTCCTTCCTTGCATCTTCCTCGCCCATTCATGCTCAACCTCACACACATTACACCCTCCCACTCCTCCACTTCACACCCTTTCATCTTTGTTTCACACAATGCCATCACGGCATATCTCGCACTCTTGAACACGTTCACCACTTCCACCCTCTTGCTCTTCTCAGTCACACCTCTCACATTCCACATGGTCATGCAAATCTGCCAATTTGGTTGGGGCCCTGGGCAGGTATTGGGCCCTCCGAGGCACTCCAAAACATATGCCATGATTAACCCCTTAACCGAGGGGCGTCACTTGCGTGACGCTTGGGAGCAAGGAATCAAATGGGGGGGCATCACTTTTGTAATTCTGTTTATTTTGAATTTGCCTGGGCTTTCAAGTGGTGGCTTGTATCATCTATCAGTACTACCACTGTCCAGCTAGACTCAGTTCTGCTAATGTCATCTGTACTTCCATCCACTGTTGACAATTTAGCCATTTTTCCCGTCCTTGACTCCCCTCCATTACGCTCTCCTCCCACCTGCCCAGCCACACTGTACTACGCAAATTCTGGACGGATTTTTCCACTCATTTTATCCATTGAAATGTGCCTGGTGCCCTATTCTTATACAAAGTAATATATAAAAGAAAAAGAAAAGGTAAATGCTACTGCCATAAATCTGGAATGGGCTAATTATCACCTGGCAACACCTGACGTGCACTCGTTCGCTAATTTTCACTGTTTCTTTCTCCTTGAAATATGCCGTATGACCTATTCTCGTAATAAAAATAAATACTGTATAAGAAAGGAAGGGAGAAGCCTAAGTGATATTTACATTCACCTGGAACTACCTAATTTATTATGTATTGTCTCGATTTCCTGCCAATCATTTCATAGCATATAAATTAGCAGTTGTCACCACGCTGACATTGTCAACCCTTCCCTGCCCATAGGCCACATCATTTAGTTTACTGTCGTCTCTCGAGGTGAAACCATGTCGGCTAAGAGCCTGTCCAAATCTGCCGCTTCTGAGCCCCCTGCAAAGGGCCCTGTGACCTCTACCCCTACTAAACCTCGTGTGGGAAGGGGTAAAGGGCTAAGTGACTCTGCTGTGGAACGTGAACTGGCTAATTCATCAATGGTAATGATGGACAGTGACTATGATCTTTCTGGTGAATCTAAAACAGCGCAAGTGGAAATGTAAATAATGTGTAAATAGCAAGTGAAAGCATTGAATGTAAATATAATTGAACAGTGGAAAATAGTTTTATAAGTTACTGCAAGTGACAGTGCATAACATAGTGTAAATAAAATGGAAATGTAATTAATGTAAATAAAATAGAGAATGTAAATAGAAATGTAAATAGCTAGTAATATAAGAATATGGGTAAAAATACTTGGAGTAATGAAAGTGAAAGTGAAAGCTTCGCTCTCTACGCTCGTTTACTGAACGAGAAAGTGAATGCCTTGAGTGAAAATAAACTGCTAGTACTGAAAGAAACTTATGGATAAATATTGTATATATAAATAACTGTAATAAAGTACTAGGAATATAAAGTGTGAGTGTGTTTATAAATAATAAATGACAGCTCCGCCTCAGAATACCATTGGGGAATGAGCATGTATGGAAAGCTCGTATGCGCTCGTAATTTACATTGTTTTCACAGTGTTTTTTTTTTTGGAATATGGATTCCAAACTACTTGAAATTCATAGAATAGTGTTTGTAGTTATAATATCATGCAGTGGTAACCATATTACAGGGTATCGGGAAGTGTAAAGTGGAGACTTCGTCACCCAATTTCAAAAGTCTCCACAAGTCCTACGGTAGTAGTAGACGAAGGCTCAACAAACATCCCAGGAGAAGGCTGAAGGTATGTGCCATATGCTTATTTAATTATAATATTCTAGGACTAATAACTGATTTTGGTAAATATTTTTAAAATGTCAGTCGGAGCGCGATTATCCCCACAGGACGTGCACGGCGCACTCCCAACATCCCCATGGTTAAGGGGTTAAGTGATTTTAGATAGGGGAATCTGGGGGACACTTAACCTGGCCAAAAACCTAAGTTATGTGGTTACCACCCAGCATAGTAAATGGTTTCCTGGGTACAGGAAACCATTTGGCTTGTCGCTCGGTGTAGAGATCATGAGGCATCCCTACATCGAGTGAGTGGATGATGGGCACCCCCATCTACCATTCACTCATTTATTCAATTCTGATTTCTCACATATATAAACATTTCATCAATGCTTGTTGAGAGAAAGTCGTAGAGCATTTATCTGTGATAATTTCCAAAAAAAAAAAAAAAAAAAAAAAAACTAGCTCTGTTAGGATGATTTTTATGACTTACGGAACAGAACTATCTTACAGCTTTGACAACACCCGACTGCTCTAGTTGGTTCAACATCATAAAATGTTTCCAAACAATTCATTCCCCTGCCCTTATTTATAATAGTATTGTTATGAAATTACTACATGTTATAAATTATATATGATCTTCCTAATGAAAGAAGAAAAAAGAAAAGAAAAATAAGTTCCCATATTTTTTTTGTTCACTCATTTACTCAGTGCCAGTTTTTAGATATACAGTATACAAATTGTCAATGCTTGTTGAATGCTTTACAACTTTTTTTCAAAAGGCATTAATGAAATGTTTATATATCTGTGAGAAAGCTGTGTTGCATAAATGAGTGAACGATAAAATGTTTTTTTTTTTTTTTATTAGGATACTCGTTTATTCATTTATAACATGTAGCTAGGGTGTCTCATACAGGACTGGTGTACTGTTATTAGCAGGGGTATTTTTACGATATATCGGTGGGTCTTCTAGTAGATCAGGAAAGTCTGCGTTTTATGAAATTCAAATCCTTATGCTGTTCCCTGCCCCAGCTGGGATTTGAACCTAGGTCCACTAGGACCCTGTCTGCAAGGCACCCTATCGGTAATAAGTGAAAAACCTTTATCTGGGAGGTCAACCCGTCTCCAGGTTACAAGCAGGGAAATGAAAGTGAAGCCTGAACCAAGTGATGAGTGGTGGAACCTGGAGGAGGACCACTCCCCATAGAATGCTGCAGCAAGTCCTGGCAAGAAATACCTACTGTGACCAACCTCTTAAGGAAACAACTGGAAAGCGATTTTAGCTCTGGTGTCAAGAGGTCACACGAGAAAAGGAGGCGTAGCTTCCTAGGTATATCAACAGTGGTTAGAGGTGGCATGAGACACTCACTTTCCGGTCCAGCCTCTTCCAAGTCACTCTCCTTAGTTTAAGTTAATTTGTGACAGTGTTAGAAATACTAGATGTCATACCCTAAGTTAAGAACTTGTATTTATGTTAACTTGTATATAACAACCTGGCCATGTAACTGTTCCTGTTTAGTGTGTACTCCATTTCCAGAAATGTCTGACTGATCTTGACTAAGTTTCTAGGTGGCTCAATCGGTAGAGAGGTGGCTTGCGGTCCTACCGGACCCAGGTTCAAATCCCCGCTGGTGCAGGGAACAGTTTAAGGATTTGAATTTCCTTACGGCAGAGTTTACCGATCTACCAGAAGACCCGCCGACATGTCGTAAAAATACCCCCGCTAATACCAATACACCAGTCCTGTATGAGACAGCCCTAGCATGTATTCAATATGGACGGTGGGTGTTAGCGCCGAAGTGGTGACATGTAGAGGTGTACGATATGTAGGAGGACTACTGGGCCTTGGGAGCAGGCTGAGAAGCCTATGCCCAGAGTCGAGCACATAAAAAAAAAAAAAAAAAAAAAAAAACCTGTTTAACATACTGTATAAAAGAACCTACAGTAGTTCTGTGATGAGTTATGCCATGATCTTAGAAAATTCCTTTTACTTTTCATCGAGATGTCAATGACCGATTTGCACTCTCAGAGACAGAGATCTCCCTGCATGGTCTGTAACAACATAAAAGCCAGAGTTTATGTGTATTTGTATGTGCAAGTCAGCCCTTTCCTGTCTTCCAACTTTCCTTCCTTCCTCTTCTCATTTTACTTCCTTCATTCTTTCCTCTTCCTTCAGCCTATGGGTGACTCTACACTGAGTGACAAGCCAAATGGTTTCCTTTACACCAGGAAACCATTTACTACGCTGGGTGGTAACCATGTAACCAAATTATGGCACCTGGTGGTTTTGTGGGTAATTAAGTGCTCCAGTCAGATTGAGCCTGTGTAGGTTTATATCCAAGGGACGGCTGGGATTTACTGCTCATGTAATGCCACTCAGGGATGAGTGAGGCTCGTCACTCTCATCCTAAATGTCGGGACCAATTTGCCTAGCCCTGGGGTCCTCCACTCCTCATGGGGCCACACAGGATCAGATGATGAATGAATGAATGAGTAACATTTAGCAATTTCATAACAAACAATACAGTAATAAATAATGGGAGGGGAGAAAGTTGAATAACACAACCAAAAATCATGGTGAAAAAATACCACAACCAACAGTATATGGTTGGATGCAACCTGAGTTGGAAAAGTGCAAGTGGTATAAAGCTTTTAGATCAGATAATGAAGGTGATCGAGAAAGTTCTATAAGGTATGATTACAGAAAGAGTGAATATTGATGAGATGCAGTTTGGGTTTATGCCAGGCAGGGGGACCACTGATGCCATATTCACTGTTCGACAGCTTCAGGAAAAATATATAGGAAAGAAAAAGGAACTGTACTTTGTTTTTGTTGATTTTGAGAAGGCCTTTGACAGACTCCCTAGAGAGGTGGTGAATGGACAATGAGAAAGCTTGGGATCGATGAGTGGCTGGTTAGGGTGGTTATGGGCAGGTATGTGCATGCTTGCACCCAGGCAAGAGTGAGTGGAGATAGTAGTAGTAGTTGTTCTCTAGGCAGTCTGGCAGAACAGCCCCGAGTCCCTTAGGAAGGCTATAGCCGAGACCGGGCTTTCCCACAGAGCTCTCAAAGAGTGTATGTTGTGTTGTTGGCATAGGTGATTGTGTGCAATGCAGTCTTCAATAATGTGCTTAATAGTATGGGGTACTGTGTTGCATCCTGGACAGGCATCAGCGATGGGGTCATCTAGCCTCTTCTGGTAGCTTAAGAGGGCTGGATGGTGCCCACATCTCAGCCTGGCCAGGTGGACTCTGTCCTCACGAGGGAGATAGGATTCAGAAGGGTGGATGTCAAGAGGCCGTGCATGCAGCTGTGTGTTGTCTTTAAGTGACTGAATGGAGTGGCGAGTGATCTGAGTGTGAATATGCTTCTGGAAGCTGGTCTGAGGTGGGCGAGATGACAGTATTTGTGTATGGTATCGTGTGCTGGGTGTTGTTTTGATGTTCCTTGGTGTGGGTGGATGTGCTGCCATGTAATATAGTGGATGTTGTGGGTTTGTGGAGGCTGCAGCAAGAAACTGGGTGCCTCTCATGTCTAGGTGATCCTTGACTTTGAGGACTTTGGTTTCTTGATGTAGGTGGTCTCTGGGCGTGATAGCTGTGCAGCCTGTGATTATTTTTAGAGCCTTGTTCTGTATGGTCTGTAGAGTGTTGTAGTGTGTTTTGGTGAGGTTAGAAGCCCAGGCAGGGCTTGCATAATTCATCACTGAACATATGGATTGTTTGTATACTGAGGTGGTGGTTTCTTTGTTGTGTCCGAATGCTGTATGGGCAAGTGACCTCAAAGCACTGAGTCTTGGTGTTATTTTATTTTTAATGTTTGTGATGTGTTGTTTAAATGACATTGATGTATTGTATGTTACACCAAGGATTTTGGGTGTGTATGTGTGTGGTAGGGGAGTGTTGTTTATGGTGAGGTGTGGGATGTGACTGTGTTCTGCTGTCCAGTTTGTGAGAAGGGTCACTGTAGATTTGGCTGGGGCTATTTTGAACCTGTTTGTGGTGAACCATTCGTGTAGTGTGTTGAGATAAGGTTGAATGACGTGTGCAGCTGTGTTTGCGTTTTGGTGCGTACATGTAAGTGTTATATCATCTGCATAGGAGGCATGTGTATCTGTGGTGTATGGGGTGTGGGTATGTCATGCACGTATAGGTTAAAGAGTGTAGGGGACAAAACAGATCCGTGGGGGACACCATTTGTGAAGTTTCTGATGGTAGAAGACTGACCGGCAAATGTTACATGTGCACATCTGCCTGCTAAGTAGTTTGCCAGCCATCTTTTTGTGTTATTATGCATGTTTATGTTGAGTATTTTGTTTGTGAGGTTGTGGTGGGGGATGGCATCAAATGCTTTGCTAATGTCTAGTGTGATTAGGAGGTTTCTGTGTGGTGGCCTAGCTGAATTCATGCCATCAAAAACTCTCTGTGTAAGGTCTATAAGAAGGGTGTTTGTGGAGTGTAGTGACCTAAAGCCAAACTGTGACTGGGCTAGGGGAATATGAGGTGTAACTAGTTGTAATACCAGTCGTTCAGTGACTTTAGAGGGGGTGCAGAGGAGTGTGATAGGACGGTGTGAGGGGGGTAACGTAGGGTCTTTGTTGGGTTTAGGGATAGTGATGATGATGCCATGCTTCCAGATGTTGGGTATTATGTTGTGAGTAGGTGTAGTTTGATATGTTGGTGAGTGCTTGTATGCCTTGTGGTCCAAGGTGTTTCAGGTGAATGTTGCTTATGTTGTCTGGTCCACAGGCAGATGAGTGCTTGAGGTTGTTAATGATGTGCTTCATCTGGTTGTAAGTGAAAGGCGTGTAGTCTGGATCTGTGGGGAACTGTCTCTTACGTTGGATGATACGCCGGTCTTCGGGATGGGGGTTTAGATGGCTGACTTGTGAAAAGTGATTGATGAGAGTGTTTGCTTGTTGTCTGTTGAGGGTATAGTGTTTGTTGTTGTGATGGCAGTGTGTGATTGTGGGGTGTTGCTGTTGGAAAGTGTGATGCTGTTTAGTATTTTGTAGGGTTTGCTGATGTTTGTTTTGTGGTCAAGTGTTTGGATGTAATTTTTCCAGATTATGGTTTGCTGTTCTGTTATTTCATGATTTATTCAAGTGCTGAGTTCTTGTATTTGTTGTATGGTGTCTTGTGTAAGGGGTGTTGGGGAATATCGCAGTGTGTCCCGTTGTCTGATGAGGCCTTGAATTTCTGGTGTGAAGGTGGGGTTGTGTCTCTCTCTGTTGCCTCTAGGGATGTGTCTTTTGTCAGCGTTTTGTATAACTGTATTGAAAGTGTGTACAGAGGTATTGATGTTTGTGATGGGTGTGCTGTTTAGTGTTTTGAAATGTTGTTCTGTGTCAGTTACAAAGGCCTCCCAGTTGGCTCTCTCATAATTAGTGTACGGTATGTGTGTTTGTGGCCAGCTGGGGTGATTCTGGTTTTGGTAGTGATGATGATTAGGAAGTGATCAGAACCTAAGGTTTTGATGACTCTCCATGATATAGTGGGGGTGAGGTCTGGGGAGCAGAGGGTGATGTCTGGTGATGATGGGAGGAAGAGGGCTTGGTGTGGGATATAGGTATGTTGGTCTGGACTGTTTAGTATGAAAAGATGATTTGTCTGGGATCGTAGTACCAGCCCTGTTTGTGTCAGAGTTGTTGACATGCCAGGCCGATGACTTGGCATTGAAATCACCACCCAGGATGATGTTGGGTATGTTGGTGATGTGGTGTATCTGTGGAGAGTAATTGTGTGGTACTGTGGGGGATAACTGGGGGGGAATGTATGTGTTAGCGATTGTTGTGTGATTTGTTACCAGTGCGTATTTTAATTGATTGTATTTCTGTTGTGGAGTCATGTGGGGGGAGAAGTGACTTTGTGTGCACACTGGTATCTGCAAAGTTGATGGATTTGTGTACCAGGGTGATGACTCCACCGCCCCCGCTGTCGGCCCGGTCTCGTCGAATGGTGGTGAAGTTATGAAATGTCAGTGTTTTCTGTGCTCTGTGTAGTTTTGTTTCTTGTAAGATGGCAATGTGTATGTTCTGTTTTTTGATGAATTGTGTGAGTTCTTGTTTTTTGGTGTTTATGCCATCTATGTTTAAATGAAGGATGTTTATGTTATGTGTGCGATGTGTGTTGGCTGCTGCAGCACAGGGGGAAGGTGGTGTGGGTGGAGGGGAAGGGGTAGGAGGAGGTTGTGATGGAGGTAAGGGTTGAGGTGGATTAGGATGGGTTGGAATGGGAGGAGTTGGGGGACTGGATGGTGTGGAAAGGATCGGTGGGTTTGGCTGTGGAGGTGTGAAGGAAGTAGGAGTAGGATTGGTAGGGGGGTTGGTGGGTGGGGGGAAGGAGCATAAGGAGCAGGTCCAGGTGTTTGTGTAATGTTTTCTGGATCCAAGTGTTGTGCAGGTGTAATGGGCCCAGTTCTTGCAGGAATTGCACTGAAATGAACCCTTTGTCTGTCAGCTCGACATGATAGGTTTTGAGCATGTTGGACATAAGTATTTGTTGGTGGGTCCTGGATTGCTCTCAATGTCCCCGGCTAGAAGAAGTCGTCGAGAAATGACAGCCTGGGAGTCATTTCTCGGTGTAGAAAAAATGGTGTTGTTGTGTGTGTTGTGTTGGGAGATGTGGTACTTGCCCGGGCGACCGAAGCCACTCCCAGGTACTCGACCTGCGAGGGGCCGGGGGGGTTTGCAGTGGTTTGGCCCCCATGCTGTCCTCCACGTCTCTTCAACAGCCTCTGGGGGGTAGACCCACGACGAAGACGCCACCGCTCTAGGTCCAGTGAATGGAGATTTGAGTGACGAGTTTTCCGTGAATGTTGGTGTGCATCAGGGGTCAGTTTTTGAGTCCCTTGTTGTTTATCATGGTACCTGAAGCCCTCTCATGTGACTTCAGAAATGGACTCCCGTGGGAGATGTTGTATGCTGATGATTTGGTGTTGAGTGTGGAGAATGAAAGGAACACAGAGGAAAGGTTCAGGAAGTGGAGAGATGGTATGGGGCACAACGGGTTAAGAGTAAATGCAGATAAAACAAGTGATGATATCTAGGGTTCGTGGCGGTACTGTCAAAGAAGAGGGAGAGTGGCCATGTGCAATTTGCCACAAGGGCATGGGAAGTAATTCCATCTTGTGTGCAATTTGCCATAAGGGCATGGGAAGTAATTCCATCTTGTGCAGTGTTTGTGATAAGTGGGTGGATAAGAGATGTAGTGGTAGCTGAGGCAGACTGTGAAATAATGTTGATTTTATGTGTGCGGTGTGTCAGGGAGGGCAGGTGGAGATTGTCAGGTGTGAAAGGACTGAACTTGCTGGTGAGTCTCTAGAGTGTGTGGAAGAGTTTTGTTATTTGGGAGACATGCTATATGCTGGAAGAGGGGCTGGAGCTAGCTCTGTGGCTAGGGTGAGAAATGGTTGGAGAGTTTCAAGGAGCTGTTGCCTCTCCTGACATTGAGAGAGCTCTCTCAACATGCCAAGGGACCTTTGTATGCAGCATGTGTTAGGAGTGTAATACTGTATGGTAATGAGACCTGGGCAGTAAAGGAAGAGGATATTTGCAGGTTCAAACGTACAGAAATGACAATGATTAGGTGGATGTGCAGTGTGTCCCTGAGTGCAAGACCTGGGGGGCTGGGTTTACAATATAAGAGTTGAGAGGTAGGATGGGACTGGAGTGTATTGGTGTTGTGATGAGGAGAGGTATATTTGGATTGTTTGGGCATGTTGTGAGGAGGGAGGATGACAATTGGGTGTGGAAGGTGAGAAGTGCAAATGTCAAGTGTTGGGCTGTTACGGGCAGATTGAAATGACTTGGGACGAGGTCACAGAGTGTGACCTCAAGGATAAGGGACTGAATAGGGAGGCTGCTAGCAATCAAGCAGCATGGATAGCCACCATTATGTGATCAAGGCCAACACATGTAATCATGTTGGAACCTTTATAAACAATACAATACAAAAGTCTGGAACAACGTAAAACATCCATGCACTAGCCTTTGTGGATTTTACCAAAGCACCTGACCTGGTCAACCACAACATACTCATAAAGAAGGTAGTGAAGGCTACAAGAAAAACTGATTACACAGCCGACAGAATTCCTCTCAGAATGTCAAAATATAGAAAGCTTTCGGCAACAGCCACCACCTCTCTCCCCCTCTTTCCTATGGTGTACCATAGGGCACCAAGATGGGTCCACTGTGCTTTCTTATGCTCTTTTATGATGCTTTGAGGAACACAGACCAGTGCTGAATATATGCTAATGACTGCATTTGGTGTCACGACTGACAACATATCCCCTGACTTTGATGCACTGCATTACAAATTTGAGAGAAAGTGTGCCACCAACAACAATGTCACATTCAACCATACAAACACCATATTGATGCACATCAACTCAAAGACAAACGACATAGTGCCTCCTGAGACATACTGAGTACTCACATCATCCAACAGGTTAAAGGTTTCAAGTTCTTTGGCATCACCATAAACAACAGCCTCACATGGAAGAGCCACGTCAGTGTTGTTGACAAAAGTACATCACACCATCTCTACCTGTTCTGATGACTAAAATTACTGGGTGTCATGCCAAATGAGCTGAAGGACATATACACCTTCATATTATCCAAACTCACTCCTGCCCAGTGTGGTCATCCTCCTTCACAAACACACACAGAAATGTGTGAAAAAGTGCAGAAAAGGGCTTGCAGATTCATACTGGGACACACATGTACAAATTACCAACATGCCTTGACCACATTAAACATTCACAGTCTAGTTGACCTATACAAACATTTAACCACAGCCTGTGGTGTCATGTTACTCGCTCATCTGCACTCACTCCCTTCTTCCCGCCGAGGGTCCTCCACCACTTTCAACTGCCCAACACCACAACATAATAACATCTAACGGTGCCCACACTAATAGGCACAAAAAGAGCCCCATACATACTCAATGTGAATAAAAAAAAATGTGAAACTATACACACAGCGTAACTGTGCTCCAGCTCCCCCCCAACTTGGATGTAAGCCCTTATAACTACTAAGCTTCATATGTGATAAGTTTAATGATAATCAGTCTGCTAAGTCCCTGCGATGTGCTGCTATACACAATCAACGTTTAATACATCTATACTGTACTTCTATACATGTGAAATCACCATAATACAGTACTGGTAAACTGCAGTCATTGTGAGGTTTCAACTAACATCATTAAACACAGCAACATTACAAATGTGTGTGTCAAACATCTAGTATCTTTGTGTTTCACTTAAGAGTACCCTCAGTTGGACCTCTCACGATGATCACTTGATAAAACTGCCTCAAGGAAACTTGAATTACTGTGCTGCACAGAGTCTGTACCTTCTTCACTGATGAGCAGTTACCTATTACAGGCATACCCCGAGATCTGGCGCATCATTAACCGACGATTCGCTAGGTCCAACACAAGAAATGGGGGAACATTCCCACAATCCGAACAACCGTTGATTCACTAGTCTGAACACTCGACCCCTCCCTAGGTTTGAAACAAGCATGTCTGAAAGCATATGTGGTGATGCACGAGGCTCTCCCAGTCCTCCTTCCAAACCCTCTCTTTCCCCACCCACCCCTGTCCCTCTTCCATCCCCCGCCACACTCAGCACTACCAGGTATGTCTTCTTTCCCCAGCCCTGGTTGTCTCCCTCCCTGTCCCCCCCACCCTCCCCCATCTCCGTTTGAGTGAGTGAGAGTGTGAATGAAAGTGAGTGAGTGAGACTGGTGGGGAGGGGGTAGTAGGCCAGTTTGGTCTTCTTGTCTCCCTCCCCATCCCCCCACCCTCCTCCATCCCTGTTTGTCTCCCTCACCATCCCCCACCCTCACTTGTCTCTTTCCCCCACCCCAGCTTATTTCCCTCCAGTCCCCCTGCCCTCTCCCACCCCTGCTTGTCTCCCTCACCATCCCCCACCCCCACTTGTCTTTTTCCCCCACCCCAGCTTATTTCCCTCCAGTCCCCCCGCCCTCTCCCACCCCTGCTTGTCTTCCTTCTCGTCCCCCTGCCCTCTCCCACCACCGCTAAATGCGCTGCCGTTGCCTCCCTGGCTGTCAGTTGCCCTGAAGCATCTCAATACTGGACATCGCATCACCTTCCCTTCTTGCATGTGATGTCAGATGTCTCATTTTGTAGCAATAGTATTGTTTATGAGGATAATAACATTACCTATGGTGTTTCTGTGTCAGTCTCTATTGACTGAGCAAGTTACATGAGAGTTTGGATTTGGGCCTGGAAAACACTTCTGGCTTTTCTTCAGTATCTATCTATCTATCTATCTATTGCCAGATGCCTCAATCCTGTCTGGGGTGGCCACAAACAAATCGCCTCCAAGTCGCCCTGTCCTCCGCCATTTCACTGCCCTGCTCCCAACTCACACCCCCCTCTCTCATATACCTCTCCACCCCATCCCTCCATCTCATCCTCGGCCTCCCCCTCCCTCTTCCCCGCTCCACCTCACTCACATACACTCTCTTTGTCAGTCCTTCACCCTCCATCCTCTCCACATGGCCAAACTACCTCAGTGTGTTCCTCATAACGCTTCCTATCACATCCACATCCACACCACAACGCTCATTTATATCCTCATTCGTCAGCCTGTCTCTCCATGTGACTCCACAGGCTCCTCTTAACCCCTTAACCGCGGGGCGTCACTTTCGTGACGCTTGGGAGCAAGGGATCATACCGCAGGGCGTCGCTTTTGTGATTCTGTGTTATTTTGAATTCACCCGGGCTTCCAAGTGGGGGCTTGTATCATCTATCAGTACTGCCAATGTCCAACACTAGTCAGCACTCCTAATCTCATCTGTACTCCCATCCACTGTTGACAATTTAGCCATTTCTCCCCGTTCTTGACTCCCCTCCCTACCCCCCCTCCATTACCCTATCCTCTCGCCTGCCCGGCCGTGCTACACTAAGTAAATCTTCCCTGGAATTTTTCACTGATTTCATCCATTGAAATAAGCCCTATGTCCTATTCTTATACCAAATAATATATACAAGAGAGAAATAAGGTAAGTGAGGGTGCCATACACCTGGAATTGGCTAATTATCACCTGACAACACCTCACGTGCACTCGTTCGCTAATTTTCGCTGTTTTTTCCCCCTTGAAATATGCCGTATAATCTATTTTCGTAATAAATATACATGTAAGGAGGGAAGGGAGAAGCCTAAGTGATATTTACATTCACCTGGAACTCCCTAATTTATAATGTATTATCTAGATTTCCTGCCAATCATTTCACTGCTATATATTAGCTGTGTCAAGAGCTAACATTGGTAGCTCTGAATATCCCCTAAAGTAGGCCTCTACCCCGGCCCTCCGTTATCAGTTTACTCTCATCTTCCGAAGTGAGGGTACATATGTTTCTTCTTGCTGACTTCAAGGACTTTTTCACCCCCATGCAAAGGGCCCTGTGACCTTTACCCCCTACTAAACCTCGTGTGGAAAGAGGTAAAGGGCTGACAATTGATAAAAGAGTGACTACGATCTTTCTATTGAGGAAAACAGTGCAAGTGGAATTGTAAATACACTCAATCCTTGAGTACCGCGGGCAATAGGGACTGGACAAGGACCGTGGTACCCAAATCCGCGTCACTCAGACAATATGTTTACATGTATAATGGTACAATGTGTTCTGGCAACATTCCAAAACTCTCACTTTTACCCCTTCTTACCACCTAACCCCACGTAAATTACCCCCACTTACACCCACCATCAGGTAAAACATTGAAAGAGATATAACTGTTGTAATTAAAAACATCAGTGGTATTAAAAATAGCATTAACAAAAATAAAAGTTGGGATGGGTACCCTTTTGTTGATACGTAACTCCCCGGTATTTTCCTCCCATCCCGCAACCCCAATATTGTTGTCAAAGTTTCGCCTTCTCTTAATCATGTGGCTTTCAGGAGAGACCTTAGGCCATATGGTTAGACAAAAATTTATGGGTCTGGCAGTTCTAGAGTACGAAATAGAACGAAAATTTGTGCTAACAAGAAAAAATTACTTTAATCCGTGTGTTCTCGTGAGTTAGCGTTCAGTTTCACATTTTTCGTTTGATATCGCGTTTCCCAACGCATTTCTGATAAACTACACATATGGCTAAACTGCTCAATCAGTTCGAAATGTGTTGGGAAGAGCGATACCGAACGAAGAGTAATGTGTTGGGATGAGCGATACCGAACGAAGAATGTGAAACGGAACGCTAACTCAGGAGAACACATGGATGAAAGAGTACCTTTTTTCTGGTTTGCAAACATTTTCGCTCCATTTTGTTCCCTAAAACAGCCAGACCCGTAAATTTTGGTCTAACTATACAGCCTAACGTCTCTCCCGAAGGCCACATGGGGTTGGGAGGCGGGAGTAAAATACCGTGGAGCTACGTATCAATAAAAGGGTACTCAGTGGAGGTGGTGTTGACCCAGTCCAACTTCTGTTTTTGTTAATGCCATTTTTAATACCACTGATGTTTTTAATTACAACAGTTATATCTCTTTCAGTGTTTTACCTGATGGTGCGTATAGGTGGAGGTAAATACGTGGGGTAAGATGGTAAAAAGGGGTAAAAGTGAGAGTTTGCTTTCTCTGATGCTCCACATAACGCCCTATAAGCTTCTCAGTCAGTTGCAGGACAACATATAAACCTTCACAGCTGCCAGGATTGCATCACTTCTTACGAACGATCTTTATCTTCTCCCTGTCCTTCCAAATCGTTGTGATGGTGCTTTCTTTTATGCTATGGTTTTTCTTTTTTTCTTTTGCCATTCTGGTATTTGTACGCTTAAAGCAGTGGAAGAATTTTACCAATTCAGTTCATATTCCTCCAGTTTGTTTTCTGTATTTTTCTGACTATCATCAGGGTGGTAAATTACCTTTTCCTGCTGAAAAATTTCCCACTTTTTATCATCACGTTCCTTAAGCCATAACATGATTGTCTTGATGTACTCAAAGGTGATTTTCTTCTCCCAACTTCCCAACTGGATGCTACGTTAGGTTAGGTTAAATTATAAGGTATAGTTAAGCTAAGTTAGGTCAAGTTTAAACACTTAGGTTAGGACAGGCCCTAATTTCGCCGTAACCCTGATGTGTCAAACAAGTTGACAGAGGAATACAACTTAAAACGACAGGGGAAACAGATTTAGTATGAAACGTTTATTTACCACCCAGAAGTAATCCGACAAACATAAGACTATCAGGAAGAACGAAAAATGTGAAACTGAATGCTCACTTACACGAGCAGAAGTATTTTGTGTGTGTGTGTGTGTGTGTGTGTGTGTGTGTGTGTGATTAGCAAACATTTTCGTTCAGTTTCGTCTCCTAAAACTCGAAACCCATATGACTGTGAGGTAGAGTCTGTGAGACGCGAGAAAGGACTTGATAGCCGTATGCTCAGTCGGTCCTAAATGTGTTGGGAAGCACGAAACCGAACGAAAAATGTGGAACTGAACACTAACAAGAACACATTGACGAAAGTATTTTTTTCTAATTAGCAAACATTTTCGTTCCATTTCGTCCCCTAAAACTGCGAAACCCATTATGAGTGTGGGGTGGAACTAGGTGAAGCATGAGAAAGGATTGATAACAGTATGCTCAGTTAGTTGGAAGTGTTGGGAAGCATTCAATCGAACGAAGAATGTGGAACTGAACGCTACGATGACACATGGACGAAAGAGTAACTTTTCCTCTAATTAGCAAACATTTTCGTTCCATTTCGTTCCTTAAAACCGCAAAATTCATGATAATTGTGGGTAAGAACTAGATGAGGCATGAGAAAGGACTGATAACCATATGCCCAGTTGGTCCAGAATGTGTTGGGAAGCATGAAATCAAACAAAGAATGTGGAACTGAACTGTAACTTACAAGAATGCAAGGATTTTTTTTTTTTTTTTTCTGATTAGCATACATTGTCGTTCCATTTTGTCCCCTGAAATTGCCGAAACCCATAAATTTCGTCAAACCGTTCGGCCTTGAGTTTGCCCAGAAAACATATTTCCATTCTGTATGCGTATTCATAAAAACCACCAGGAACCCTCAGCCAGGAACAACGCTTGCCCATTCGTTTCAAAACTAACCATAGGTTTTTCACGAAAATATGCCCACTGTGCTTCCCAGGCAAAATTTCAGCAACCTAACCTACCCTAAACTATCCCATCTCACTAGGGCTGTTTGGCTGAGGTGGCTGGCCGTGATACTGAGATAAATACCTACACAGAATGGAAATATGCGCCCAGGAAATGTACCCAGAGGTTAGAGGGTGACGTCATAGCGCGCGGCTTTCAAATTTCGTCCCCAGGCCAGCTGACTTCCCGCGTGAGCTCGAGTTTTTCCGCGTGTTGACATGACTTGTCTCATTATGCTGACCGCGTTAGAACAAAAACGTGTTACTCAACCACGTGTTACTTAATGATTGAGTGTAATGTGTAAACAGCAAGTCAAAGTAATGAATGTAAATATACGTGAACAATGGAAATTGGTGACTACGATCTTTCTATTGAGTAAAACAGTGCATGTGGAATTGTAAATAATGTGTAAACAGCAAGTGAAAGTAATGAATGTAAATATACGTGAACAATGGAAAATAGTTTTATAAGTTACTTCAAGTGACAGTGCATAACACAGTGTAAATAAAATAGAAATGTAAATAACGTAAATAAAATAGAGAACGTAAATAGAAATGTAACTGAATAGTATTATAAGAATACGAGTATATACCCTAGGAGTAATGAAAGTGAAAGTTTCACTCTAGCATGTCTGAATGCTATGAGTTATGAGAGTGAAGATGAAAGTGACATTCACTCTCAATGCTAGTATACAGGACGAGAAAGTGAATGCTACGTATTTTACTGAAAGAAATTGAATCCCTACAGTGACAATAAACTAATACAACTGAAGGAAACTTATGGATAAAGACTGTAGATATATATAAGTGTTATATAGTAATAGAAATATAAAGTGTGAGGGGTTTTATGAATAATAAATGACAGAGTACCAAGAGCGAACTAGTGCCAGTGCGACGATCAGACGCGCTCGTAATTTCCATTGCTTTCACAGTGTTTTTGTTTTGTTTTTTTTGAGTATGGATCTCAAACTACTTGAAAATTGTAGAATAGTGTTTATAGTGTTTGTATCTGGCTGTGGTAATCATATTACGGGTTGTCGGGAAGTGTAAAGTGGAGACTTCGTTACCCTACTTCAGAGGTCTCCACAAGTCCTACGGTAACTGACGAAGGCTCAACAATCATTCCAGGAGAAAGCTGAAGGTATGTGCCATAAGCAAATGTAATTTTATTATTCTAGGACTAATAACTGATTTTTGGCAAATATTTTTTGAGAGTCTGTCGGAGCCCAAATAACCCCGCGGGACACGCAAGTCATTGGTAAACAAGCCCGCGGTGTAGGGGTTAAATAACTCATTTCCACTGCTCTCACTCTTGACCTCTGTCCTTCCAACAACGTCCAAGCTTCACTTCCATACGTTAGAGTTGGTATCACAATACTGTCATGTAGTAACTTTTCACTTCCATGCTCACTTCCCTGTTTCTTATCACAGCTTTCAAAGAACCAGCAACCTTTCTTCCCTGATGTACCCTTTCAAGCACTTCACCCTCCAAACCTCCATCCTTACTCATCACACTACCCAAGTACTTAAACGTACTCACATTTTCCAATTCCTCACCATCCTACCTCGCTGTACATTCACTGACTTTACCTCTCTCAAAGACCAACACTTTACTCTTCCCTACATTCACCTTTAGATTACGTTTCTTACACACTCTCCCAAACTCATCCACCAAGCCTTGCAGCTCCCCTTCGTCTTCACTTAACAACACAGTATCATCTGCAAACAACAGTACAGGGAGTTTCCAAACACTATCCTCTCTCATTAGGGCCACTCCAACATCCACTACCCTACCTTGTACCTCTTTTATTACCCCATCCATGAACAGATTGAACAACCATGGAGACATGACACATCCCTGTTTCAACCCAACCTCAAAAGAGAAAAATTCACTTAGTTCACCATCCACACGCACTGCAGCCTTAGCACCATCATACATACTCTTCACAGCATTCAACAACTTTCCATCTAATCCATATATTCTTAATACTTTCCACAATCCTTGTCTATCCACCCTGTCATATGCTTTCTCCAAATCCATGAAAGCCGCATACAACTTCTTTCCCTTCTCTAGAAACTTTTCCACTAAAGATCTAAGAATGAATATCTGATCTATGCAACCTCTTCCCTTCCTAAAGCCTCCCTGTTCTTCTCCAACTAATTCCTCTGTTCTTTCTCTAACTCTGTCAGTAAGTATCCTACCATACACTTTTCCTATTATACTAAGAAGACAAATGCCCCTATGATTATCACACACTTCTTTTTCCCCTTTTCCTTTGTACAAGGGAATAATTATACCTGACTTCCAATCCTCCAGGACTCTACCTTCCTCCCAGGCCAATCTGCACATCTTCCACATCCATTCTACTAATATCTCTCCCCCATGCTTCAGCATTTCACCACACACTCCATCAATTCCTGGGGCTTTCCCCAATTTAACTTTCTTCATTGCTTCCACAACTTCTATCCTACTGACTTCTTCCTGTCTTCTCACCTCCCTCCTTCTCCCAGCCATTCCCCAGCCACTTATAATCGCATTCTGTCATAGGCTTTCTCCAAGTCCATGAAGGCAGCATACACTTTCTTTCCCTTCTCTAGATACTTCTCCACCAAACATCTTAGAACAAACATGTGATCTACACACCCTTTTCCCTTTCTAATTCCCCCTTGTTCTTCTCCAACAAGCTCCTGTGTCATATGCCTAACCCTATCAATCAGTATTCTACCACATATTTTACCAGTCACACTCAGAAGGCAAATACCCCTATGGTTACCACATACTTCTCTCTCCCCTTTTCCTTTGTATAAAGGAACAATTATACCTGAATTCCAGTCCTCTGGAACCCTTCCCTCTTCCCAAGCCAATCTACATAACTTCCATATCCACTCCACAACAATCTCACCCCCATACCTCAGCATTTCACCACACACTCCATCAATTCCTGGGGCCTTTCCCAACTTGAACTTCTTCATTGCTTCCACTACTTCCGCCCTACTGATCTCTTCCTCCCTCCTCTCATCTCTTCTTCTCCCAGCCATTCCCCAACCACTTATACTCGCACTGCTCTCACTCTCTACATTCAACAAATCCTCAAAGTGCTCCTTCCATCTCCTCAATTTCTCTCTATTCTCCACCAACAATCTATTATTCCTATCTTTCACTCCCCTACTATTTCCTCTTTCACACTGCCTTACTTTCTTTACCTCCATCCAAAACAATTTCTTACTCCCCTCCATTTCACACTCAGATTCCTCCCAAACTCTTCATCCACTTTCTTCTTACTCTCCTTCACCAGTCTTTTCACCTCCCTTCTCCTGCACACATATACCTCTCTCTTCTCTCTCTCATCTTCCCCCCTACCTCTACTCGCTAACCATTCACTATATGCTTTCTTTTGTTCCACAGCTCATTTCACCTCATCATTCCACCATGCTGTCCCTTGCACACCCTTGCATCTCCTCCTCACTCCACAACACACCTCACACGCTATGCCTAACTCTTCCGTAAATATCTTATATACATCTTTCACCCCTTCCATCTGCTCTAGCTCATACCTTCCCAATCTTTCTTCCACTATGCTCTTATACTCTGCCATTTTCTCACTATCTTGCAAATTCTCCACTCTTCTCACAGGACTGTTTCCTCCTGTCTTCCCGTTCGTCTCCTCAACCATTTTCTTTGCAGCTTTACCTTGGCCATCATTAAGTGATGGTCCGAGACTCCATTCCCCCACCCTCTCCACACTCTTGCATTCAACAGTTGTCTTCTCATTCGCTCATCCACACACATGTAGTCTATCATTGCCTTTCGTTCAACAAGTTCACCATCCATCCTCCTCATTACTCTCCATGTATACTGGTAGATCATCTTATGCCGAAAGTAGGTGTTGGCTATTCCCAACCCCTTACCAGCACAGATGTCCACTAAAGCACTACCATTCCCATCTACTTCAGCTGGCACACCCCACTGACCAACCACTCCATCCACTCATACATTCCCAACTTTGCCATTCATGTCTCCAATCAAAAGGACTCTCTCGCTCCTCTCAAATTTGTCCATACATGCTTCTACGTACTCTCGCCCAAAACTCATCTTTCACTCTTGCCACTCGGTCCTCTGTCGGAGCATACACACACACAATCGCCCACGCTTGTATACCTACTTTCATCATCACCCATACAATCCTTGCACCCACTGTTCCATACTCTCTTATATTCTCCTTCCACTTCTTGCTTATCATCAGACATAGTCCCTCTCTTGCCCTCTCATTCTCATTAACTCCCGCACATATACCTAAACCATATTCCCATTCTCTCACTCTTTCACCTCTCCATTTAGTTTCAGTCAATCCACATATATCCACTCTTGCATCCTCAAGCACCTGAACAATCTCTCTCTCTTTCACTTCATTACACGGTATATAAATATATCTCTCTCTCATCTCCTCTCCTCAGCCGTTTGAGTGTCCACTGCAGGACCAGCCTATCCCGACCGAAGTGGGGATGATACAGCTAATGTATCTCTACCAAGTAGCTTAGGCTGTCTGGTAGAGACTGTATGTAGGGTGCTTGTAAGTGTAATTGTAGTGTTGGAGTGGCTTTGGATGTGTGTGTAGTCTATGAACCAAGTGTAATCGGCCTGCGCAAGCCGAATGGGTGCAAGCATACTTTATAGTATGCGACACTGGTTCAACCACAGCACCCCTAATGTCCGCCAATGCAGTACGTGGCCAGAAGAACGTTCCCAAAGTTTATTACCCTGGTGGGGCGTGAACCCTCGTTCTTCAGTGTACGAAAATGCACAGTTTACCGCTGTACCACAGGGGCCACACACACACACATATATATACTGTATATATATATATATATATATATATATATATATAAGTACAGTGCTCATCAGAAGTATCGAGCGCCTATGGCCGGGCACGCAATACTTATGGCCAAAAAACAATCACCCGTTTTTGGTAGTAAAAACTAAGCCAGAAGTTTGCGGTGCTAGCATGACATCACAGTACCCTGAGGCCTTCCTACGCACTGGTTGGTTCCCGCCTCAGTTGCCTACGGGCTGCCCGAGAGAAAGGAACTCCACCATGTCTCCCTCTCTTTTAGCACCATTTTTTACCAAGTGTCCCGCAGTGTTTTGGCTTTCACCACTTTGTTATGGCACCTATCCGTGAACTATCGTCTGAAATCATATCCCAGATCATTGCTCTAAAGGAGGCAGGCCACCAAACGAAGGAAATTAGTGAACTGGTTGGCGTGGCTCGATCGACAGTGAGTAGATGGTGCGCACGTTTTCGAGTGGAAAACAGTGGTGATGTTCCCACAAAGAAACCGCAGTTTGGTAGGCCTAAGAAAACTTCCCCGAGGTCTGTTAATGTTTTAAAACGTGCAGTGGAGTCTAATCCTCGTGTGAGTGCAAGGAAAATAAAGGAGAGCAACCCAGAAGTGTTTGGTGAGGTTTCTGTGCGCACAGTGTCTCGAAGGGTCCATGAACTTGGTTACGCAAGTCACAGGCCTGTGAGAAAGCCTCTTCTCACTCGTTACCAGCGACTTTGTAGGCTTGCCTTTGCTAACAAATACCTTAACTGGGGTGAGAAGCAATGGTTGTCAGTGTTGTGGTCTGATGAGGCAACGTTTAGTGTTACCTGTAACAGAGGAGCACGTGTGTACCGGCGCAAAGGTAGTGACCCACTTGACCCACGGTACGCTGAAAGCACAGTTAAACATCCTGATTCACTCATGGTATGGGGTTGTTTTTCTGGTAAAGGTTTGGGGAAGCATGTTGTGCTTCCCAATAACTGCAGAGTGAATCAGGATGTTTATCTGGAGCGTCTGTGTGATCATTTACCCGAGTCATTCGAGCTTACAGGTGCACCAGTGTTTCGGCAGGACGGTGCACCTGCTCATAAGGCCAAATTGGTCACCAACTGGCTTTGGGACTGCGAGGTATCATTCATGAAAGACTGGCCAGGAAATAGCCCAGACCTCAACCCGACTGAAAACCTCTGGTACCTCGTAAAGAAGAATCTCCAAGGGAATGACATGAGCTCTCTCCCTATGCTGGAAGCCGCCATTCGTGACTCCTAGGACAAAATACCCCTCCAGCACGTCAGAAACTTCGCCCTTTCACTTCCAAGATGTCTAAGGTCCGTGAAGAAGTGTAAAGGATACCCTACAAAGCACTAAAGGTAAATAAAATGCATTATTTATATGTTTTTTCAATGTTAAAAGGTTTGTTTCGTAGCAGGGACGCAGGGCGCTTGATACTTCTGACGAGCACTATATATGTATATATATAAATATATATAAATATATATATATATATATATATATATGTATAAATGTATACAGTAAAACCTCACTATATCGGACTAATTGGAGCCTAAGCCAGTCCGAAAAAAGCAAAAGTCCAATAAAAGCGACATCAGGACTCACCCCTTGACTTCTCCTTTTGTTATGCACAGAGGCTTGCTTGCCATTCATGCATTTATTCTCTCTCTCTCTCTCTCTCTCTCCGCACTGGGCACTTTTGTTTTACTTCACATATTTTTGACTTCGTCGTCACCTTCATCTTCACCTTCCCATTCATTTTTACCTTCTCTTTCAGTTCACTCTGACATTCACATTCACTTTCATATTCTCTTCCATGCTCATTTCACCTTCACTTTCACACTCACTTTCACTATCACTCATTTTGAATTTCCCTTTCACCTTCACTTGCAACCTTACTTTCACATTTTCACATTTACCTTTACAATTATTCACTCACCTTCACTTTTGCCCTCCCTGCTTTTACTGTCACATTCACCTCCACCTACACTCACACATTCACCTTCACTTTCACCTTCATCTTCACTTTTATATTCATTTTCACCTTCATTTTCTCCTTGGCCTTTACTTTCACCATCTTCACTTTTACTGTACATTTATTTTCACCTTCATTTTCATTCATAATCACCTTTGCTTTCACCTTCACTTTCATCCTCACTTGCACCTTCACATTCACCCTCACTTTCACCTTCACTTTTACTTTCAACTTCATTTTCACACCTTCACTTTCACATTCACATTTACTTTCACCTTCACCTTCACCTTCCTTCTTCACCTTCACTTTTGACTTCAATTTCACCTTCACTTTCACATTCACTTTTACTTTCACCTTCCACTTTCACCTTCACCTTCCACCTTCACTCCTACTTTTGCCTTCACTTTCACTTTCACCTTCACAATGCCTTCACTTTTTCATTCACTTTCACCTCTCCCAGAGAGAGAAGGGGAGGAAATATAGGAGAGAGAGAGAGAGAGAGAGAGGAGGGACCAAGGTTATGCCTATTTCCCTCATTTGTTTATGCCAAGGGGACGCCACTTGTCATTTCTGTATTTATTCTCTCTCTCTCTGTTGACTTTGACATTCCATATTTACTTGTGTGCTCTCTTTCACCCTCATTTTTACTCTCATTTTCAGTTATTTTCATTTTTAACTTTACCTTCTCTCTCTCTCTCACTGGAGAGGGACGGGGAGGAAAGGAAGGTATGGAGGAGGAGAGAGAGTGGAGGAACCGATGTTATGGTATCTCCTCCGTTTATTTGTTTATTCCAAGAGAGGACTGCTTCTGGCTTTATTCGACTTTTCCTGACGCAAAAGAATTTAGTCCACTTGGCTCCTCGAGTCCGATAAAAGCGAATTCCGCTATATTGAAGTATATATATATATATATATATATACAGTAATATATGTGTGTATATATATATATATATATATATAATATATATAAATATTTGTGTATATATATATATATATATTTATATATATATCACTACAATATAAACATATATATATATATATCTATTTTTTTATATATACATATATATATATATATATATATATATATATACACAGTACAATCCCAGTTAACCAGGTGGCTTGGGGAATTTACCTTCCCGGTTACAGATTTTTCCCATATTTCTGATTTTCAAGTCAAATCTATACAAAGGCTATCACAGCAGTAAATACAGTTCAGGTACTCACCAGTCACATTGGTGGTTACACTAAGAGATTCCGCCTGAAAAACTGCCTAGTAAACACACACCATGGTCATAACACACGTGTGTAATGTCTAGCAATTTGCAGTACTGCAAATTGCACCAATCCATAGTTTACCGAATTACTGTATTCATTATATGTACTGTACTCATAAAAATTGAAAAATAAAATAAAGAAATAAAAGCTTGAACATTTATTAGTGAACTGATGATGTGTTAAGACTGCACTGTAGAATTATCACGACACCTGTGCCCCCAGTTGTGACCCTGACTGGTCTTCTTCTTCCCTACCTGACCTCCATCACTCCACCCCTCACCCGCCACTCAGCTGTTTTGCAGAAAATAAAATAAATGATGTACGTATGAAATGCAGGCATATTATTTATCTATTTTTCTTCCAACAAAGTAAACTTTCATTCCTATTAACATTTATATTCAAGCATTAGTATTTTATAATGTTCGCCTTTTTCAAGTCTGTTGCATATGTCCAGCTTCTGTTTCAAGGTAAGCACGATACGCTTACGTTTAGTTTGCACTTTAGGCATTTTGGAGTGTTGAAATTACCGTCTATCAAAGGAACACAATAGCAAGAGAGCTTGTTTACTGTCTGGTGGCAAAAAGCAGACTGGTGATTTTTGGAGGGTGTGGAGGATGACTGAATTCAAGTAGGGGAAAGAGGGGGAGAGGAGGGGTGGTTAAGAGGATTTGCTAGGGATTTACATTAGCCGGAAATGCCTTCACCTCGCTTTGTCTGACTTCACCTCGCGTGACACGATCAAACAGCGGTTTGGCGGTCCATTCAAATTGGCGCACAGTTATAACTTACTGACATTTTTACCAGCCCTTAAATTTTCCCGTTTTTCTGAGTATTCCGTTTGTCTGGATACCGGATGGCTGGGATTGTACTGTACAGTATATATATATACCGTATATACACTCCCACCGCAAATTGATTTACGACCTACACACAGAATTGCTATAGGAATGCTGTCTGTCTTTGCTTTGTGTTTCCACCTCTACCAAGTGAATTTTTTGAGCAAGAAGTAACTGGCAACTCCTCTGGCTTTGGCAGGAGGTGGTGAAACACTCAGCACGTCAGTGTATGTTCCCGTCGCTCCGAGCTTGCACCTCCCTCTTTTTTCGTATGCATTACTGTTTGCCTTGTTATTTTCCTAGAGTCAAGTTGTCATGCCTGGAAAGTACTGCTCAAGGGATAAGAGGGTCCATATCATTGCATGAAGGCAGGATAATGTCCCTACCAACACGATTTGTGAATGTACTGAATGCACAAAGTCGACCGTCATAAAGATTCTTGCTGCAGCGCATGGCCTGCCACCTGATGTCATACAAGAGCACATGCAAGGTGGTGGAAAGAAGACGATGACTTCCAGAGGTACAGATACGCTTCTGAAGAGGGAAGTAATCAAGAATCCTCCACTGACAGCAGCAGAATTGAAGAGAATGCATCCCCAGCTGTTACAAGACCTCTCAATTCAAACTATCCAACACTGCTTGCAGAAGGAGCTGGGTTTGCCAAGGCACACCGCAGCCAAGAAACAGCTTCTCACTGACCACATGAAGAAGCAGCACATTCAGTTTGCCAAGAAGTATGCACACTGGACATTGGATGAGAGGAGAATAGTTATGATTTCCGATGAATGCACATTTCAAGTGTTCCAGGTGCGTTCTGCTACGGTTTGTCGCCCTGCCTCCAGTAGTCGATACGACGCTGCTTACATGGTGCCAACTGTTAAGCACCCACAATCAGTAATGGTATGAGGGTGTTTCTCAGGTGAAATGGGAAAGGGAGGCCTATACTTTCTTCCTAAGAACTTGATGATGAATGGTGGCCAGTACATTCAAGTTCTGAAAGATCATTTGTTAAACTCTTTTGCTATTCATGGGTGCGACTTTTTCATGCACGATTCACCTCCACGTCATATGTCAAGAAAGGTGACAAAATGGCTTCAGGATAATCAGATTGAGGTCCTCCACAGGCCTGGCAACAGTCCAGATCTAAATCCGATAGAAAACTGCTGGGCAAAGATGAAAAAAATCATGGCAGAGAAGAAGAAACCCAATCCGGACAACCTCAAGACTGAACTGACAAATTTTGGTGCAAAGAACTGTCCTTAGATTACTTTAGAGATCTAAGTGATTCCATGCCAAAATGCATCCAACTGGTCCTGAAGAACATGGGAAACATGATTTCATATTAATGAATGGTATTTCATGAACAAACATTGTTATATACTATGATTTCTGTGTATTATAATACCTTGTGGGGGGAGGTCCTAAGTCAATTTGCAGTAGCTGTATATCTATCTATCTATCTATATCTATCTATTTATAGATAGATAGATAGATAGATAAATAGATATATTTGTATATATATGTATATATATAAAGTTACCTTCTCTAGATGTTACCTTAGGTACTCAATTTACTCACAAGATGCTACCCCAAAGTTCCCAAAATTTGACTAAAAAAGGAAAAAAACTTATGTCCTAATCATTGCCATCCCCTTCAAAGTAGTCTCCTTGTTGTGCAAACATCAATCCCAGCACTTCTCCCATGATCAGAATGCGTTCTGGAAGTCCTTGAACATCACCTTGTTCAGGACCTTCTGTGATTCCTCCTGGATCTCCCCAATGGTGTCAAATCTTAGTCTTTTCAGCTGGATTTTCATTTTCGGAAAGAGAAAAAAATCACAGGGCACTGAATCTGGTAAGCATGAGGGGCAAGGGACAACAGGCATGATTTTTTATGCCAAAAACACAACAATGGCTATGTGCATGGATGCACTGTCATGGTGTGGCATCCATTTGTTTGTGCACTACTTGTCTGGACATTTTCACCTCACATCCTCCTGGAGCTGTCTCAAAATGGCACAACAGAACTTTGCATTGATGGCCTGTCCTTGAGGAATGAATTCCTTATGAACAATGCCTTCCATGTTGAAGAAAGTGATGAGCACTGATTTCACACTGCTCTCGACCTGAATTGCCTTCTTAGGTCGCAGTGAAGCTGAGCTCTTCCATTGCGATGACTGTTGTTTGGTTTCTGGATTGTACCCATAAACCCGGCTTTCATCACCAGCAACAACACTTGAGAGGAAGTTAAGGTCACTTCTGGCCATTTCCTTGAGCTCCATGCAGACCTCCAAGTGATGCTGCTTTGTCAGGAGCTGAACTGGTGGAAGGGTAACCAAAATAAGCATCATAATTTGTTGACGTTCATGTTTTTACAATGCTTAACCAGACATGTCTGTGTAACCCCCAGAGCACTGTCACCAAATGCTTGTTTTAACATTTTATGAGTTTCTGCTGTATTCTTCCTGAGTTTTACACAAAACCTGAGGTGCACACATTGCTCTTTCACATCCTCCATTTTTGAGATCCCAAAATTCGCAAACGAACCCAAACATAATAACAAAACTCACACATGCGGCGAACATCCACCTTCCACAATGCCACTTGACGCACTAAAAAACAAAGGGTGCATTCACTGCCACCTAGCATCCACACACCGTACGACATGCGGTTTCTGCCCTGCTTTCAAATTTTGGGAACTTTTAGGTAGCACCTCATACTGGCCAAAAAAAAAAAGGTGGATAACCACCAATCGAGTGACACCAGCTGCCCACAACAATAATTGAACCCTAGTGCTACTGGGGTGGATGCTTTGTAGCTAGCAACATTATCAACTCAGCCACCATAGCAGAACCAAAATTTTATGCAAACAAATCTACATTATATGAAGACCTATTGTATTTAATTATAGCAGTAGCAAATGAAAATGGCATAAAAATTTTTTACAAAAAACTCAATAATTTAAGCGTAAACTACCAGTACTGTACCTTCTTTTCAAATTCTTCCCAATGAAGTACATAGCAGCAGCACCTACGTACACAACCAGGAGTCTCTCCCACGTGGCAAAATGTTCCTCCCACTTACCAACCTGTGACACAATACTCAGTTAAACAATCTAAGCTAACTGAAGACATCATCAAGTTAATCTTCCATATTAAAACTGGTTACTAAACAAGAGGATGCAAAAGGATAAAAACTGTGATGCTGTTCACAGAAGCCAAAGCATGTTTTTCATCATCATCATTACCTCCAATGCCTTGCTCCCTCTTGGGAACCCCCAAACAGGGAATGGCCATGACAGAATCACCTCCAGGCTACTTTGTCCTACCAAACCTATTTCACTTTCCTCAAACCTCCATTTCTTCTTTCTCTCTCACAAATGCATTACTGTATTTCACTCTCTTCTTTCATAACACATAAGTTATGTTTCTCCCATAATCACCCTCCACCCCACTTCCAACACTTTCTTTGACATCCAATCTATAAACATTCTTTGAATACAATTTTTCTATATTTACTTGCACACTAAAATTACCTTGCATTTGTCTCAGCTTTATGCTATAACATCCAGTTCACCACCACCACCACCACATCCTGAGCAAGGCAAAAAACTAATAATGGAGAATTATCCAAAGACTGCTCAATCAAATGGGCCACCATCACCATTTATTCCTGTCTCCCCACCTAAGGATGCAGTGAGGCACAGTCCAGCGAGCAAGAAACAAACAATAAAGGAGAATTAACCCCAAACTGCTCAATTAAATGGGACATACTCTCATTCGTTCAACATTCGTGTCCCTAGAATTTTGGCTCCATCTCACAGACACACCTTACAAGCACAGTGATCCTTTGGTTACTGAGCACTAGTTTATAGGAGCTTTCACTATCACTGCAAGATGAAAATCTGCACTCTTGCAGTTATGCGCATTTTTTGGCTAAAAAAACATCGTTATCACGCACCTGAGCTGGGCTCTGCTGACAATGATGGTGCAATGAAAGTTGCTTCTGATGGTCTGAGGAATTCAAAGATGAGGCCCTACCCGAGGAGTTAATCCCAGGTGGTGGGGACCCCAGGTGGCAGAGACCATTAAATCTTCACCCACAGCCTTGGAACCCATTACCTCAAGCCCATCTCAAGTCTCTCTAGGGTATGTGTCTCTTCCTCTCTGTGCCCTTTTCATCATATTCTATTAACCTAACCAGGTCTGTGTGTTTCTGATACTTACCATAACAGTACATCTGTATTTGGTGAGTCTAAATATTATTGTTGTAAACTGGGAACTTAGGGTTTGCACCTGGGATGCCTGGCACCAATTACCTAAAAGGAAAAATCCCACAGGTTCTGCGCTTTTGCTGCTGTGCATTTCTATCATTCACTGTGTTTGGTACCAAGTATGTACAAAAACAAAAGGATCACTGTATATGCGTTTCTTAACTACAGTAATCCATCAATTATCCGACACAATAGAGCCAAAGGCATAACCCGAAAGTGGATCGTTCCAGATAATGGACTTCTCCCCTGGCCCCTTTTTGTACATAACCTAATGTTGAAAGCCAAAGTAAAATGCCACAACAGTACATCGTACAACGCTTGTTCCTGTTGCTTAACACTACTGTATCTGGTCAAGCAGACCTATAAACCACAGCCAAGCAGACCTGGAGTGGTGGCATCTTTGCTGTGGGTCTATCCTCCAGAGACTGTCAAAGAGAGGAGGAGGACAGCATGGGGGCCAAACCACTGCACCCCCCCCAGCCCCTCACAGGGCCCAAGAACTTGGGGGTGACTTCAGTCGCCCAGGCAAGTACCAATCTCTCAACAGAAGACATACAACAACACTGTTTTTTCTACACCGAGTAATGACTCCCTGATGGTCATTTCTCGACGACTTCTTCTAGCTGGGGACATTGAGAGCAATCCAGGACCCATCAACAAATACATATGTCTAGCATGCTCAAAACCTGTCACGTCAAGCTGACAGACAAAGGGTTCAGTTCAGTGCAATTCCCGCAAGAACTGCACCCATTTCACCAGCACAGCACTTGCATCCAGAGAATATTACACAAACACCTGGACCTGCTCCTTAGGCTCCTTCCCCCCACCCACTAACCCCCCCACAAACCCCACTCCTACTTCCTCCACACCTCCTCAGCCTAACCCACCGATCCTTCCCACACCATCCAATCCACCAATCTCTCCCATTCCACCCCAGTCTAACTCACCCCAACCCTTATCTCCATCATGACCTTCTCCTACTCCTTCCCTTCCATCCACACCCCCACCTCCCCCCCCATGCTGAAGCACTCAACACACATCGTACACACAGCATAAACATTCTTCAAATAAACATAGATGGCATAAACACCAAAAAAACAAGAACTCACACAATTCATCAAACAACAAAACATACACATTGCCATCTTACAAGAAACAAAACTATGCAGAACACAAAAAACACCTACATCTCATTAGCCAAGACTGGGTCAACGGCAGTGGCGTTGGACTCACCACCCTGGTACACCAATCCATCAACTTTTGAGATACTAGTGCACACACAAAGTCACTTCTCCCCCCACACGACACCACAACAGAAATACAATCAATTAAAATACGCACTGGTAAGAAATCACACATAACAATCGCCAATACATATATCTCCCATTCATCCCTCACAACACCACACAATTACTCTCCTCAAATACACCACATCACTGACATATCCAATGCCATCCTGGGTGGTGCTTTCAACGCCAAGGCGTCGGCCTGGCATGTCAACAACCCAGACACACACAGAGGGCTGGAACTACAATCCCAAAGAGATCATCTTTTCATCCTCAATCGCCATCAATGTACCCATATCCCACACCAAGCCCTCTTCCTCCCGTCATCGCCAGACATCACCTTTTGCTCCCCAAATCTCGTCCCCACAACATCCTGGAGGGTGGTCAAAACCCTAGGATATGATCACCCAATCATCATCACTACCAAAACCAGAATCACCCTGCCTGGCCACAGACACACTATTGTATGAGAGCCAACTGGGATGCCTTCACAACTGAAACGGAACAACATTTTGAAACATTAAACAGCGCATACATCACAAACATGAAAACCACTGTGCACACTTTGAATTATACAAAACGCAGACAAAAGACACATCCCTAGAGGCAACAGAAAGAGACACAACCCTAACTTCACACCAGAAATTCAAGGCCTCATCAGTCAATGGGACACACTACGACACTCCCCAACACCCCACACACAAGACACTACACAATAAATACAAGAACTCAACACTCAAATAAACAATAAAATATCAGAACAGCAAACAGTAAACTGGAATAATTATTTCCAAACACTTGATCACAAAACAAATACAATACCAGCAAACTCTACAAAACACTAAATAGCATCACATTCTCCAACAGCAACACTACACAATCACATGCTGCCATCACTACAACAGACACCATACCCTCAAACAAACAACAAGCAAACACTCTCATCAATCATATCAATCATTTTTCACATTTCAGCCATCTAAACCCCAACTGCGACGATGGACATGTCATCCGACGCAAAAGGAAGTTCCCAACAGACCCAGACTTCGCACCCTTCACTTACAACCAGATGAAGCACATCATTAGCAACCTTAAGCACTCATCTGCCTGTGGACCAGACAATATAAAAAACATACACCTTTAACACCTTAGACCACAAGGCAGACAAGTACTCACCAACATATCAAACTACACCTACCCACACAACATAATACCCAACATCTGGAAGCGTGGCACTATCATCACTATTCCCAAACCCAACAAAGACCCCACATTACCTTCCTCACACTGCCCCATCACACTCCTCTGCACCCCCTCCAAAGTCACTGAACGACTGGCATTACAACTAGTTACACATCCCCGTAGCCCCATCACAACATGGTTTTAGGCTGCTATATTCCACAAACACTCTTCTTACAGACCTTACACAGAGAGTTTTTGTTGGCATTAATCCAGCTAGGCCACCACACAGAACACTCCTAGTCACACTAGACATTAGCAAAGCTTTGAATGCCATCCCCTGCCACAACCTCATAAACAAAATATTCAACACAAACATGCACAATAACACAAAAAGATGGCTGGCAAACTATTTGACAGGCAGAAGTGCATAAGTAACATTTGCCAGCCTGTCACTGAACATCAGAAATTTCACAAACGGCATCCCCGAGGAACCGTTTTGTCCCTTATACATGCACAGCATACCCACACCCCATACACCACAAATACACACAGCTTCCTATGCTGACGACATAACACTTACATGTACACACCAAACCACAAACACAGCCTCACACATCCTTCAACCTTACCTCAACACACTAAACAAATGGTTCACCACAAACAGGCTCAAAATAGCCCCAGTCAAATTTACAGTGACCCTACTCACAAACTGGGCAGCAGAACACAGTCACATTCCACACCTCACCATAAACAACACTCCCCTACTCCCCCCCCTCCCACCCACCCACCCACACAGGTCACCGACTGAGACGGAGCTCTTCCTGGATCGTGTGGAAATAATCACTAAGTTAGCAGCGAAAAAGAGACCAGCCTGTTGTGATTATGTAAATGAGTGTGTGAGTGGTGGTCCCGTCTGTCAATAGTAAAAAAAAAAAAAAAAAAGGTTTCGGTCAAAGAGTACACGATATAATGGAAACTGAGAGATTCCATATGGTTGCACAATGGCGGAGGGCGACGAAGCTTTGTTTACATATAGTGAAAAGGAATTTGAGGGCTTCTCTGAAGACAATGTGGGAAATGGAAGTACTATGTTGAACCAAACAAGAGTAGCTGGAGTAGAGAAAACAGTGGAGAGGAATGTCCAGGATTTAAAAAAGGTATATGGGTAGTAATTAGAGACATTGTTGGAAGGACACAAGTCAAGAGTGAGAGCAGTGGAAATGAGTTATTTAAGAGGAGCCTGTGGAGTCACATGGAGAGACAGGCTGATGAATGAGGATATAAAGGAGCGTTGTGGTGTTGATGTGGATGTGATAGGAAGCGTTATGAGGAACACACTGAGGTGGTTTGGCCATGTGGAGAGGATAGAGGGTGAAAGACTGACGAAGAGAGTGTATGTGAGTGAGGTGGAGGGGGGAAGAGGGAGGGGGAGGCCGAGGATGAGATGGAGGGATGGGATGGAGAGGTATATGAGAGAGGGGTGTGCGAGTTGGGAGCAGGGCAGTGAAATGGCGGGGGACAGGGCGACTTGGAGGCGATTTGTTTGTGGCCACCCCAAACAGGATTGAGGCGTCTGGCAATAGATAGATAGATAGAATTAGAGAGCTACAGGAATGAACCCATGAGCAGGAGAAAGAGATCAAAGTTCTACGAAGTAAACTGGAAAAAGTATGCACACGCAGTGTAGAGCAAGGAAGAGAAGTCACAGAATTGAAAGTGAGTAATGAATCAGCATCAAATGAAATAAAACAGCTCAAGAGAGAGAATAAGAGGTTGGAAGAAGAAAGGGACAGGATGAAAAGTAAACTAGATGAGTATGACTCTAAGTCAAGGCAGCAAAATGAGCACATTAAGGAAATCAAGGAACAACATAAGGGGTGGAAGAAAATTCAGGAGGAAGAAAATGTAAATATGAAAGAGATTATAGAACAACAAAGTAAGGAAAAGGTGGAGAAGGAAGTGGTTAGGGTACTGAGAAGTAGAGAAGCGCTAGTCAGGGATGTAACAGATGAGACAAAATGTGTAATGATTTCAGGAGTAAAAGAAAACGTATGACAGCAAGATCAGAAAAAGAAAAAGAAGAATTGAGTAAGGTTAAAGAAATAATATCAGTAGTTATGTCCCCTGGGGGTAGGGGGGGTTTTCAAGAATACTCCCCCAGTATCTGCTTGTCGTAAAAGGCGACTAAAAGGGTTGGCGGAGGGTTAGTGCCCCTCCCCGGAAAACAACTAACTAAAAAAACAAACAATAAGCCTCGGACAAGGACTTACCAAACGATGACGACCAAGGACCGGACAAAGGATATTGTAATTGGAACCTGGAATGTAAGGGGAGTGAATGATGAGGTGAAAGAGAGAGAGATTGTCCAGGTGCTTGAGGATGCGAAAGTGGATGTATGTGGAATAACTGAAACAAAATGGGGAGGAGAAAGTGTGAGAGAATGGGAGTATGGATGGGGTATATGTGCAGGAGTAGGTGAGAATGAGAGGGCAAAGGAAGGAGTATGTATAGTTGTGAGTAAAAGATGGAAGAGGAGCATAAGACAGTATGGATCAGTTGGGTCAAGGATTGTGTGGGTAAAGTTGAAAGTTGGAATACAAATGTGGGCGAGTGTGTGTGTGTATGCGCCAACGCAAGATCGTGCTAGAAGAGTGAGAGAAGAGTTCTGGACAAATGTAGAAGTGTGCATGGAAAAGTTTGGAAGGAATGAGAGTGTTTTTGATTGGTGATATGAATGGTAAAGTTGGAAATGTGAAGGTGGATGGAATAGTTGGTGAGTGGGGTGTGCCTGCTGAGATAGATGAGAATGGCAGTGCATTAGTGGACATTTGTGCTGGGAGGGGGTTGGTGACAGCCAATACCCTCTGCAGGCATAAAATGATCCACAGGTATACATGGCGAGTGATGAGAAGGGTGGGTGGTGAACTGAATGAAAAGAAGGCAATGATTGATTATGTGTGTGTGGATGAAAGGATACGAAGATGTGTAATGGATGCAAGAGTTTATAGAGGTTGGGGGAGTGGACTTTCTGACCACTACTTGGTGATGGCCAGAATTAAAGTTCAAGTAAGTAGGAGGAATAGAAGAAGGGAAAGACGAGAGGAAGGAGTAGTTGCAAAGAGAGTGGAAAGGTTACAAGAGGATGAGAAAAAGGCAGAGTATAAGAGAGAAGTGGAGGAACGATTGGGCAAATATGAATTGGAGCAGATGGGAGACGTGGAAGGTGTGTGTAGCATATTTACAGAAGAAATATGTGCAGCATGTGATGTGGTGTGTGGAAGGAAGAGAAGACAGAGGGGGGTGCAAGGAAGAGCGTGGTGGACTGAAGAGGTGAAACAGGCTGTGGCACAAAAGAAGAAAGCATACAATGAATGGATGAGAAATAGGGGCGTGGAAGAGGTTGAGTGGCGGAAGAGAGAGTTATATGTAGAAAGAAAGAGAGAGGTGAAAAGATTAGTAAGAGAGAGTAAGAAGAGAGTGGATGAGGAATTTGGAAGAAATTTGAGTGTAAAGTGGAGGGACTGTAAGAAAATGTTCTGGAGAGAGGTGAAAAGAGTAAGACAGGGTGGAAGTGAAGTTAGCAGGGGAGTGAAAGATAAAAATGGTAGATTACTAGTAGAGAAGGGAGAAAAAGTGAGCAGATGGAGAGAACACTTTAAAGAATTGTTGAACGTAGAGGATGGAAGTAATGCGAGTATAAGTGGCTGGGGAATGGCTGGGAGAAGGAGGGAGGTGAGAAGACAGGAAGAAATCAGTAGGATAGAAGTTGTGGAAGCAATGAAGAAAGTTAAATCAGGGAAAGCCCCAGGAATTGATGGAGTGTGTGGTGAAATGCTGAAGCATGGGGGAGAGAGTAGCAGAATGGATGTGGAAGATGTGCAGATTGGCCTGGGAGGAAGGTAGAGTCTCGGAGGATTGGAAGTCAGGTATAATTATTCCTTTGTACAAAGGAAAAGGGGAAAAAGAAGTGTGTGGTAATCATAGGGGCATTTGTCTTCTTAGTACAACAGGAAAAGTGTATGGTAGGATACTTACTGACAGAGTTAGAGAAAGAACAGAGAAATTAGTTGGAGAAGAACAGGGAGGCTTTAGGAAGGGAAGAGGGTTGTGTAGATCAGATATTCATTCTCAGATCTTTAGTGGAAAAGTTTCTAGAGAAGGGAAAGAAGTTGTATGTGGCTTTCATGGATTTGGAGAAAGCATATGACAGGGTGGATAGACAAGGATTGTGAAAAGTGTTAAGAATATATGGAGTAGATGGAAAGTTGTTGAATGCTGTGAAGAGTATGTACGATGGTGCGAAGGCTGCAGTGCGTGTGGATGTTGAACTAAGTGAATTTTTCTCTTTGAAGGTTGGGTTGAAACAGGGATGTATCATGTCTCCATGGTTGTTCAATCTGTACATGGACGGGGTAATAAAAGAGGTACAAGGTAGGGTAGTGGATGTTGGAGTGGCCCTGGTGAGAGAGGGTAGTGTTTGGAAACTCCCTGTACTGTTGTTTGCAGATGATACTGTGTTGTTGAGTGAAGACGAAGGGGAGCTGCAAGGCTTGGTGGATGAGTTTGAGAGAGTGTGTAAGAAACGGAATCTAAAGGTGAATGTAGGGAAGAGTAAAGTGATGGTCTTTGAGAGAGGTGAAGTTAGTGAATGTACAGTGAGGTAGGATGGTGAGGAATTGGAAAATGTGAGTAGGTTTAAGTACTTGGGTAGTGTGATGAGTAAGGATGGAGGTTTGGAGGGTGAAGTGCTTGAAAGAGTACAGCAGGGAAGAAAGGTTGCTGGTTCCTTGAAAGCAGTGATAAGAAACAGGGAAGTGAGCATGGAAGTGAAAACGTTACTACATGACAGTACTGTGATACCAACTCTAACCTATGGAAGTGAAGCTTGGACGTTGTTGGAAGGACACAAGTCAAGAGTGAGAGCAGTGGAAATGAGTTATTTAAGAGGAGCTTGTGGAGTCACATGGAGAGACAGGCTGATGAATGAGGATGTAAAGGAGCGTTGTGGTGTTGATGTGGATGTGATAGGAAGCGTTATGAGGAACACACTGAGGTGGTTTGGCCATGTGGAGAGGATGGAGGGTGAAAGACTGATGAAGAGAGTGTATGTGAGTGAGGTGGAGGGGGAAAGAGGGAGGGGGAGGCCTAGGATGAGATGGAGGGATGGGGTGGAGAGGTATATGAGAGAGGGGGGTGTGAGCTGGGAGCAGGGGAGTGAAATGGTGGGGGACAGGGTGACTTGGAGGCGATTTGTTTGTGACCACCCCAAAAGCGATTGAGGCGTCTGGCAATAGATAGATAGATAGTTATGGAGGGTAACAACGAAGCTCAAAAAGAGACTGAAGAAGTGATTAGGTTAGGAAAGTACGAGGAAGGAGAGGCAAGGTCACTGAAGGTAGTTTAAGCCCCAGGTAGGCCTAATGGTATATGAAATCAAAAGAACTTGGAAATTATCAGACAAAGAGGGGTTCAAAAATGTTTGGATAAGGAGAGATGCAAATGAGGAAGAAAGAACTAAAATAAAGGAGTTTATAGTAAGGAAGCAAAGGCAAAAAACGAACAGAGAATGGAGGAAGAGAAGACAGTGTTTTATTGGAGAGTTATGGATCAGAAACTGAGGAAGTGGTACCGATGGAGAGAAGGAGAAAAGAGGGTATTTAAAAAAAAAAAAAAAAAAATTGAAAGTGGCATATATTTATGTTGATGGTTTAATATCGGCTAGATTGGAAATCAAGGACTTCTTGAGGGTACATGAACCTGATGTTATGTGTTTTGTAGAGACTAAGTTAAGAGAGGATGTTGATGTCCATATGGGAGATGGTAAATACAAACTGTGGAGAAGAAACAGAAAAGAAAAAATGGGAGGAGGAGTGATGATAGTAGTGAAGAACAACATAAATGTAGATACTGTGGAAATGGGAGAATGAAGGGGTTGAAGTGATAAATATGAAACTAGAAACTGGAGGGAATGGTGGGATAGATATGGCAGTAGTATATGTTCCCCCTAAGACAAAAGCATGGAATGATGATGATTACCTGGAGATGTTGTCAGACAAGGCTAATTATTTACAGAAAGTGATTGAGAAAAGCGACAATATAATTTTAATCTTTCTATCTATCTATCTATAGCCCGATGCCCTAATCCCGCAAAGGGTGGCCGCAGACAAAACGCCTCCAAGTCACTCTGTCACCCACCATTTGACTACCCTCCCCCCAACTCACCCCTCCCTCCCTCATATACCTCTCAACTCCATCCCTCCACCTCATCCTCAGTCTCCCCCTCCCTCTCCCTCCTTCCACCTCACCTACATACACCCTCTTAGTCAGTCTTTTAATGGGTGACTTTATTTGTAAAGAGGTGAACTGGGAAGAGTGGGACTCGGGAGGCGGTGAAGTTTTGTGGGGCACTATATTGTTAAATATAACAATGAACAATGTGATGACGCAGTGGGTCAAAGAAGAGACAAGATTCCGAGGTGAGGACACACCAGCAAGATTAGATTTACTGCTAACCAAAGAACCTGATGTAATAGAATCTTTGAAATATCTTTGTCCTATAGGAAAAAGTGATCATGTGGTCATTGAGTTCCAGATGATAATAGGGAATGTGGTGCCAAGATATGAGTTTTACAGACAGGGAAGATACAACTATGGGAAAGCAAACTTTACAGGATTGAGGAAATTTTTCAAAAATGTGGATAGGAGAAAATTCAGAAAAACAAGAGAGACACAGAGGAAGTGGGATATCTTTCTAGATATCTATAATTCGGGAGTGGAGAAACATGTTCCAAGAATAAGTGGGATAGAAAACAGGAAAAAGGATTGGTTTAACCCTTTAACCGCGGGGCGTCACTTTCGTGACGCTTGGGAGCAAGGGATCATACCGGGGGGGCGTCACTTTTGTGATTCTGTGTTATTTTGAATTTCCCCGGGCTTTCAAGTGGTGGCTTGTATCATCTATCAGTACTGCCAATGTCCAGCACTAGTCAGCACTCCTAATCTCATCTGTACTCCCATCCATTGTTGACAATTTAGCCATTTCTCCCCGTTCTTGACTCCTCTCCCTACCTCCCCTCCATTACCCTATCCTCTAGCCTGCCCAGCCGTGCTACGCTAAGTAAATCCTCCCTGGAATTTTTCACTGATTTCATCCATTGAAATAAGCCCTATGCCCTATTCTTATACCAAATAATATGTATAAGAAAGAAATAAGGTAGGTGAGAGTGCCATACACCTAGAACTGGCTAATTATCACCTGACAACACCTCACGTGCACTCGTTCGCTAATTTTCTCTGTTTATTTCCTCTTGAAATGTCATATAATCTATTTTCGTAATAAAAATATATATAAGAAAGGAAGGGAGAAGCCTAAGTGATACATTCACCTGGAACTACCTAATTTATTATGTATTGTCTTGGTTTCCTGCCAATCATTTCATTGCTATATATTAGCAGGTCTCACAAGGCTGAAGTTGGCAGTATTGCACTCACCCTAGCCAGGCGGCAGGAGGCCACCACTATCAGTTTACTGTCGTCTTTCAAGGTGAAAGTACGTCGGATTTGCTCCTGCTGACTTCCGCCGCTTTTTAGCCCCATGCAAAGGGCCCTGTGACCTTTACCCCCTACTAAACCTCGTGTGGAAAGAGGTAAAGGCCTGACAATTGAAAGAGAGTGACTACGATCTTTCTGTTGAGTAAAACAGTGCAAGTGGAATTGTAAATAATGTGTAAATAATGTGTAAACAGCAAGTGAAAGCAATGAATGTAAATATAAGTGAACAGTGGAAAATAGTTTTATAAGTTACTTCAAGTGACAGTGCATAACACAGTGTAAATAAAATAGAAATGTAAATAATGTAAATAAAATAGAGAACGTAAATAAAAATGTAAATGAGTAGAATTATAAGAATATGAGTATATATACTACGAGAAATGAAAGTTTCACTCTAGCATGTGTTATGAGAGTGAAGGTGAAAGTGACATTCACTCTCAATGCTAGTATACAGGACGAGAAAGTGAATGCTACGTATTTTACTGAAAGAAATTGAATCCCTACAGTGACAATAAACTACTATTACTGAAGGAAACTTATGGATAAAGACTGTAGATATATATGTTATATAGTAACAGAAATATAAACTGTGAGTGTTTTTATGAATAATAAATGACAACACCAGCGGCGAACGATCAGAAGTGGGATGGTCATACGCCCTCGTAATTTTCATTGCTTTCACATTTTTTTTTTTTTTTTGGAGTATGCATTCCAAACTATTTGAGAATCATAGAATAGTGTTTCTAGTGATAATATCAGGCTGTAGTAATCATATTAAGAGTTGTCAGGATGTGTAAAGTGGAGAATTCGTTACCCAACTTCAGAGGTCTCCACAAGTCCTACGGTACTCGATGAAGGCTCAACAAACACCCCAAGGGAAAGCTGAAAGTATGTGCCATAAGCATATGTGATTTTAATATTCTAGGCCTAATAACTGATTTTGGCAAATATTTTTAGAGAGTCTGTCAGAGTGCGAATATGGCCGCGGGAGCCGCAAGTCAAAGCAAGACAAGCCCGCAGTTTAAGGGTTAACAGAAGGTGCATGATAGCAAGAAAAAGAAAGGGACATGGCATGGAACAAATGGAGAAAGAGAGGTAATAATAAATCAAAGGAAGAATATAAAAGAACTAGAAATGAATATACAAGAATACGCAGAGAGGAAGAGAGAAACTTTGAAAAAGGTATAATTGACAAATGTACGGACGAACCCAAATTGTTTTATAGAACTGTTTATGGCAAACTGAAACAAAAGGAAGGAATCACCCAACCGAAAGTAGAAGGAGAGGTCTATAAAGACGCAGCAATGCAAGCTGAAATAATGAACAAATGTTTCCAATCAGTTTTCACTAAAGAAAGGGACTTTGTGGAGGGGGAGGGTGTGACTAGAAATGTAGTGATAAAAGTCAAAAGTGGAAGTGCAGGAAGTGTATAAATTACTTGAAACTCAAGATGTAAGGAAAGCCCCAGGACCGAATGGAATCTCTACCTGGGTACTGAAAAAGTGCAGAGAACAACTGGCAGATAAGATTCACGATTTAATTGTGTGTTCTCTGGTAGAAGGGAAAGTGCCTTGGGAATGGAAGAGGGCAAATGTGGTACCAATTCATAAGGGAGGAAACCAGGAAGAACCCCTGAATTACAGACCAGTGTCCCTGACCAACGTAGTTGCAAAATTATGCGAGAGAATCCTGAAAGACAGATGGATAAAATATCTGGAGGAGACGAACATATTGGCTGAGAGCCAGTTTGGATTCAGAAGTGGAAGGTCATGTGTTTCCAACTTGTTGAGCTTCTACTCAGGAGAGATTGACGTGTTACAGGAGAGAGACAGCTGGGTGGATTGTGTGTATCTAGATCTGGAGAAAGCCTTTGACAAGGTATCCCACAAGTGACTAATGTGGAAATTGGAACACATAGGAGGACTGAAGGGAAATGTCCTGGGGTGGATGTGTGACTTCTTGAGAGACAGACAAATAAGGACTGTAATAAAGAACAAGATGTCCGGATGGAGGGAAGTAACAAGTGGAGTCCCACAGGGCTCGGTGTTAGTGCCAGTAATGTTCCTGATTTATGTAAATGATATGGTAGATGGAGTGAACAGTTACGCGTCTGTTTGCGATGATGCAAAGATCTTGAGGAGAGCAGAAGTCGAGGAAGACTGTAAAACGTTGCAGGAAGACCTGAATTGGATCCAAGGTTGGAGCCAGATGTGGGAAATGAAATTTACTGCAAAAAAATGTAAGATAGTGGAAATGGGTAAGAGTATCAAGAGGCCATCACTGAATTATATGATGGGTAAGGAACCAATCAAAAAAGTGAGAAAAGAGAAAGATTTGGGAGTGCTGGTGCAGGATAGTTTGTCACCGGAAAAACACATTAACAAGATAGTTAGAGAGACGTTCAATCTCTTGACTAACATACGAGTGGCATTCCATTACAAGGATGAGGAAATGATGAAAAAACTGATAGTGGCCATGATCCGCCCCAGATTGGAATATGCGACAGTAGTGTGGTCCCCACACAAGAAGAAAGACATAAATAAGATCGAGTGAATACAAAGAACAGCAACCAAGATGGTCCCCAGCCTGGCAGATCTGTCCTACGGAGAGAGGCTGGAAAAGCTGGACCTGCCTACACTAAAAGAAAGGAGAGAAAGGGGAGACACGATTGCAGTGTTCAGGGCCATGATGGGAATAGATAAAATTGATAAAAATGATCTGGGATGGGAGAGTAATACGAGGATATGGAATGAAACTGAAAAAGCCAAGTTGTTTGAAGGATATCAAGAAATATAGTTCTCCATATAGATGCATAGACCTGTGGAACAGCCTGGACAAAGAGATCGTCCAGTCTAAAAACTTAAACGAGTTCAAAGCAAAATCTGACAACGAGAAAAAGAGACGGGACCCCATGAGCGTAGTTCATTTCCTGTATATCACAACTAGGTAAATACACACACACACACACACACACAAATCCTTGGTGTAACATACAATATATCAATGTCGTTTAAACAACGCATCACAAACATTAAAGATAAATTAACACCAAGACTCAATGCCTTAAGGTCACTTGCCCATACAACATTTGGACACAACAAAGAAACCACTACTACAGTATACAAACAATATACATGTTCAGTATTGAATTATGCAAGCCCTGCTTGGGCTTCTAATCTCACTGAAACACACTACAACACTTTACAGACCATACAGAACAAGGTCCTAAAAATAATCACATGCTGCACAGCTACTACACCCACAGACCACCTACACCAAGAAACCAAAGTCCTCAAAGTCAAGGATCATCTAGACATGAGAGGCACCCAAATTCTCACTGCAGCCTCCACAAACCCACACCATTCACTACACTACATGGCAGCACATCCACACACCCCAAGGAACATCAAAACAATACCCAGCACATGATATCATACACAAATACTGTCATCTCTCCCCCCTCGCATGCCTGAAACCAGCTTCCAGAAGCATATCCATACTCAAATCACTCACCGCTCCATTCATTCGCTTAAAGACAACACACAGCTGGATGCATTGCCTCATGGTATCCATCCTTGCGAATCCTATCTCCCCTATGAGGACAGAGTCCACCTGGATAGACTGAGATGTGAGCATCATCCAGCCCTCTAGAGTTATCAGAAGAGGATGAACGACTCCGTCGCTGATGCCTATCCAGGATGCAACACAGCACCCCATACTATTAAGCACATTATGGAAGACTGCAATGAACACAATCACCTGTGCCAACAACACTACATACATTCCTTGAGGGCTCTGTAAGAAAGCCTGGTGTCGGCCGTGGCCTTCCTTAGGGACTCGAGCCTGTTCGGCCAGACTGCCTAGGGAACTACTACAGTACTACTACTATTACTACTACCACAGCCAAACAATTACCACAGTCAAGCAGACCCATCAACCACAGACAAGCCACTGCTCCATTCAATCACTCAAAGACAACACACAGCTGCATGCATAGGAACCTGATATCCACCCTTCTGAATCCTATCTCCCTCGTGAGGACAGGGTCCACCTGGCCAGACTGAGATGTGGGCATCATTCAGCCCTCTTGAGTTATCAGAAGAGGCTGGATGACCCCATCGCTGATGCATGTCCAGGATACAACACAGCACCCCATATTATTAAGCACATTATGGAAGACTGCATTGCACACAATCACTTGTGCCAACAACACAACATACACTCCTTGAGAGCTCTGTGGGAAAGCCTGGTGTCGGCCGTGGCCTTCCTTAGGGACTCAGGGCTGTTCGGCCAGACTGCTTAGGGAACAACAACAGTACTACTACAGTACTACTACTACCACAGACATGCAATCACCACTACAGAGCCATGCCCAGCAGTGACATGAAAAAACATGAAAAAAAAAATATACAAGAAAAATACAGTGGGTACACAAAACAAATGGTAAAATGGAATAAAGTCATGGTAAAATAGAATAAAATCATGGAACAGTACCGTATGCTAGAATTAAATCAACGTCAATGCTCATGATCCCTGGCCAGGCATAGTGCAGAATAACCCACTAGCTCCTTGACTCTGACTGTTACACTGCAGCTGGGAAAGCTGTAGCACCACACAGTACATCCCATATGGTGTAGTGACGTACCCTGATGAGCCTGAGGCTGGTAGGGAACAACCACAAAAGCCACCACATGTGCCGCCATAACAACTGTCCGTGAGGAGCTGTTCACTACACGGTCGCTGGGCAGGAACTGAGAATGACTGATGGAGTCTGTAGCAAATGCTGAGTGAACTACCTAGCCAGACAGCGTGGTACCACCAAGCTATTCCCACCTGGGCAGGTGAAAATGTTCACATGGCCATAATTTCCACCCGGACCCAAGCATTTTGTCTGGATAAAATGCAAAAATGTATATTTAATGGTTTAACACAGCCAGATCATAACGTCTGGGTAATGGATCCTTTGGATAATGGACATCTGGATAATCAAGGGATTGCTATGCCTAACAGATAGAATCAGCACTAAGTCTACCATGTTCAAAGGAGGTGCCATACCCTAGTCATACATTCCACTTCAAAATTCTTCCAAAAGCTTGATTCACTGTCAGTTACTAAACCTCATCAACTTCCATACCTTGCTTTCTCATACACTCATTTCCCAAATTTGTTCATCATCTCAGCCTACCCCTACCTTCAAATTTGCTCAGTTACAGTCTTCTCATCACCCTATTCACAGCCATTCTCCCCACACACTCATATCATCTAAGCAAACTCACTTTGATTCATGTCCACAAATTTCCTTACTTAACTTCCACAAATCATACTATTCCATATCCTATCCACTCTCCACATGCCACACACATGCCTTGATAACCCTATTTCCATTGTTCTTAAACAAAAAGTGTGTAATTACTTATGCACTGGCCTTCCCCTTCGGTTCAGACTTCAGAGAAAAACAAAACACAGTATATGAAATTGATGAAACAAGATCAACACATGAAAGCTGGGTAGGACTTACTTGTCGCATATAACATGGGGCAAACCATGTAAGGTGTTAGCTGAGTGTGAATACAAAAGCATCTTCCAACAAATGTGTACCCTGCACAATGGCATCACCCCACTCCCTTGGTTATAATGCTGTTACTGTGCAAAGTGCAATGCAAATTTTTCATTTAGATCAAAAGCATAAATATGAATGACTGAAATAAAATACTTCACCTTCGAAAACCACTGAAATGCCTGGAATGCTTCTGATGGTGTTCGGTAGACATTGGGTGATAATACGTGGACGTAAACATCATCCACCCACTTACGCCATTTTCGTTCATCACTGAAACACAAAAGTTATACATTTAATTAATTTAAGAAAAAAATGTGATTTACCAGCAGTGTACATAAAATATTCAGTGAAGCTGCAATTCACAGGGCTCACGTTGTCAACATTTCTGGTGTATTATACACCTTACACAGCCAACATAAAACAGGACTTGCTTATTACATTATACTGTACTGTAATTAGAATTCGCCAATATACAGATATTGCCAACTAAAATTACTGGTAAAAAGTACATACAACTACCCATAGGCTTAAGAGGCACTGATTTACCACACTGCAGTCAATCAACTTTTATACCAGTTTTGCCAATGACATGGAATGTATCTGCTGTGTGGCTCCATAGATTCATATAAAGAAAGCTGAATAACTGAGTCTGTCGCTTTTATTTCATTTATGACTCTATATGTAAAAAAAATAAAATAATGAAAACTAAGTATTTTTATAGGAAACAACACTTTGGGGTTAAAGTGGGTAGAATGACCAATATGGAAAAGGTCACATTAACCAACTTTCCATATTTATAATTCTATATGTGTGTTAGGTAGGGTGTCACAAATGTCAAATTTATTTTCATCACCTCATTAATACAAATGATGGAGAAGATGCAATAAAAGACAAACACAGAATGGAAAATCAGAAAAAAAAAGGAAGCAGTAAAAAATGGATGGAGAAAAGCGTGTTGCTGTTGCCCCAGGTTTATGGGGACATGAATTTCGTGAACTGCAGGAAACCAACTGCTTCAGCTGGGTGCTTCCAAAAATCTTTTGAAGGAGGTTATTCTCAAAGTTTGTCATTGCTATGTTGTTAGAGTTAAGTGGATAATGTGGGTGTGTTGTGGTGTTAGGGATTGCATGACAAAGAGGGCATGATAGATTGTGAGTTGTACTGTGTGTCTGTAATGAAGCAGAGAAGGGTGATCAGACACACCATAAAATGACAAGGCACACTCACACCTCCCCCGGAAGAGAGAGTACAAGAATCATAAACGTCTCATGGCAGGTTAAAGAAGGATGTTGTTTGGCTGGAGGTTTTCGATTGCTCTGGTAGCTATGTATGCGTGTATTCTGCATGTTTATGAAGTATTGTGTTCGGAGACAAGGGGATGTTATTGAGGCATTCTGTGTTTTGTTGGGAAGTAATTTTTCTTGTTTCTTTGTGGGCAGGGATAGTGAAACATAAAGTTGCAAGGGTGAGGCAGGTCCTCTGCTGAAACAATGAACTGTGCACCTCATATTAATGTGGTCCTTGATGGGGAGTTCTTTCATATTACAGTCCTTCCTCCAACTTTGCGAGAATAGTCGACAAAAGCCCTCGCAAAATCAAAATTCGCAAAATTGAAACAAATACATGAATTATAGGCAAACTGGACGACATCACCCCAAGGTAAGCACTTTTTCCCACTCTTTCTCTCGACTCTACCTCTTAATTTTATGACGATAAATGAAACAAACATGAACTGATGTACTGTACAGTAATATTAATAAGAAAACATCATAGGTAAACATAAAAACACCAAACTACCGACCAATAGCAGAGTTACCTTTACCTGCTTTTTTCCTTTCAATCATATTCAATTTGGTCTCCAAACTTATTTTCTTGTTCTTCTTACCCGTTGGCGCCATGATAACACCCAAGCAACGTTAGACTACTGGGATATTGCAAGGAGTACCACGAAATTGTGAGGGTCAGTGACCTTGGTTGGGAACAGATGCAAACAAACATGGCGGGGCGGCAGACCACTGAACTAGGAGGCGCAGTACGCCCAGTGAACCATGATGTCACTAGTCCGCGTGGCAAAGTAGTGCGGGAAGATGACTCTCCCACCACTCGACCTCGCAAAGTGTGTGATCACTCACAAAGTTCATAAATGTTAAAAATTACATGACTTTTGAAACTACCTCGCAAAATTGGTGAATCGCAAAGTTAAAATTCGTGAAGTTGAAAGATGTACTGTAACCCCTCGCGCACGACGACGCAATGCAAGTTAAAGTCCTTGGAGTCTGATGAGTAACCAATGATGCACTGGGACGCAGTTTCCCTATAAACGATCGCAGAAACTTTTCCTATGGCTGAGAGGGCATCAAATTTTGGTGAGTCATAAGTTAGGGTGGCTAAGTATGAGGGAAATATATGGCTACACTCACAAGCCTGTCTCAAGGACAAGAGGTCTATCATTAGCTCAGTGTCCTCTCAGAAGTCAGGCAAGGGGGGTGTGCTAGCACACAGCCGGCCATTTCATTCCTCATTTTTATGTCACCTATCCATACCTTACATGTATTATGGTGACAGTGTGTTATATTGAGCAGTCTGTCACTGAAGGTGTATAAGTGTTGTTTATATATTTTCAGAGAAATCCAAATTTCAAATCTATAACCACTCGTGACCGTTCCCTTTCAAAACTGAAAGTAACCACGATGGCAAGGAAAGGGTTATCCGAGTAGGAGTGCCTGAAATATTTAATCAGTGAAACTGAAAGTGAGGAGGACACAGACAAAAAATCTGGGGAGAGTGTTTTTGAGAGTGACTGGGGTGAGGAGGTGGCGAGAGTGAGGCGACATGATAAACCTCCCTCTGCCCTCCGCGGTAATGGACACCTTCACTATCACCATCACAACCACCACTGGTACCACCACTACCATTACTGGCACCACCACTACCACCATCACAACGGGGACAGTTGCCTCTTATCGCCACCTCAAACAGACACACACACACACACACACACACACACACACACACACATATGGGAGATGGTAAATACAAACTAGGGAGAAAGACAGAAAAGAAAAAATGGGAGGAGGAGTGATGATAGCAGTGAAGAACAACATAAATATAGATACTGTGGATATGGGAGAAGGCAGGGCTGAAGTGATAAATATGAAATTAGAAACTGGAAAGAATGGCATGAGAGATATGGCAGTAGCGTATGTTCCCCCTAAGACAAGAGCATGGAATAATGATGAATACCAGGAGATGTTGTCAGATATGGCTAGTTATTTACAAAAAATAATTGAGAAAAGCAGGAATATAATTTTGGTGGGTGATTTTAACTGTAAAGAGGCGAACTGGGAGGAATAGGACTCAAGAGGCAGCGAAGATTCGTGGGGCACTGTATTAGTAAATATAACAATGAATAATGTGCTGACGCAATGGTTCAAAGAAGAGACACGATTCCGAGGTGAGGACACACCAGCAAGATTAGACTTACTGTTTATCAAAGAACCAGATGTAATAGAATCTTTGAAATATTTGTGTTCTTTAGGAAAAAGTGATCATGTGGTCACTGAGTTCCAGATGATAATAGGGAACGTCGAGCCAAGAGATGATATTTACAGACAGGGAAGATACAACTTTGAAAAAGCAAATTTTACAGGACTGAGAAAATTTTTCAAAAATGCAGACTGGAGAAAATTCAGAGAAACAAGAGAGATACAGAGGAAGTGGGACATCTTTCTAGACCTCTATAATTTGGGAGTGGAAAAATCTGTGCCAAGAGTAAGGGGGAAAGAAAACAGGAAAAAGGAGTGGTTTAATAGAAGGTGTATGATAGCACAAAAACAGAGAGACACGGCGTGGAACAATTGGAGAAAGAGAGGTAACAACAGAATAAAGGAAGAATATGAAAGAACTAGAAATGTATACACAAGAATATGTAGAGAAGAAGAAAGGACTTTTGAAAAAGGTATAATAGACAAATGCAAGGATGAACCCAAACTGTTTTATAGATTTGTTAATGGGAAACTGAAACAAAAGGAAAGAATCACCAAATTGAAAGTAGCAGGAGAGGTCTATAAAAATGAAGCAGTGCAAGCTGAAATAATGAACAAATGTTTCCAATTGGTTTTTGCTAATGAAAAGGAGTTTGTGGAAGGGGAGGGAGTGACTAGAAATGTATCAGTGATAAAAGATATAAAAGTGGAGGTACAGGAAGTGTATAAATTACTGGAAACTCAAGATGTAAGGAAAGCCCCAGGACCGGATGGAATTTCTAATTGGGTACTGAAGGAGTGCAGAAAACAACTGGCGGATAATATTCACAGTTTAATTGTGTGTTCTCTGGAAGAGGGGAAAGTGCCTCAAGGATGGAAGAGGGCAAAGGTGGTACCAATTTATAAGGGAGGAAACAGGGAAGAACCCCTGAAATATAGACCGGTGTCTCTAACCAGCATGGTCGCAAGATTGTGCGAGAAAATCCTGAAAGACAGATGGATAAAATATCTAGAAGAGATGAATATTTTGGCTGAATATCGGTTTGGATTCAGAGGAGGAAGGTCATGTGTTTCCAACTTGCTGAGCTTTTACTCAGGAGTGATTGACATGGTACAGGAGAGAGATGGTTGGGTGGATTGTGTGTATTTAGACTTGGAGATGGCCGTCGACAAGGTACCCCATAAGAGACTAATGTGGAAACTAGGGTATATAGGAGGACTGAAGGGGAAACTCCTGGAATGGATGAGAGACTTTTTGAGAGACAGACAGATGAGGACAGTAATAATGGATAGGATGTCTGGATGGAGGGAAGTAACAAGTGGAGTCCCTCAAGGCTTGGTGTTGGCGCCAGTAATGTTCCTGATTTATGTAAATGATATGGTAGATGGAGTGAACAGTTATTCAAGTCTGTCTGCTGATGATGTAATGATCTTGAGGAAGGTAGAGGTTGAGGAGGATTGTGAAATGCTGCTGGAGGATCTGGATAGGATATGTGATTGGATCCGGATGTGGAAAATGATAATTAACGTAAAGAAATGTAAAATATTGGAAATGGGTAAAAGTACCAGAAGGCCATCACTGAATTATTTGTTGGGTAATGAATTAATCACAAAAATGAGAGAAGAGAAAGATTTGGGAGTGCAGGTCCAGGACAATTTGTCACCTGAAAAACATATTAACAAGATAGTTGAAGAGATGTATAAATTCTTGACAAACATAAGAGTTGCAAATCATTATATGGATGAGATGATGAAAAAATTGATAGTGACCATGATCCGCCCCAGGTTAGAATATGCAGCGGTAATGTGGTCCCCACACAAAAAGAAAGATATAAACAAGATTGAGAGAACACAAAGAACAGCAACCAAGATGGTCCCCAGTCTGGCAGATCTGTCATACAGACAGAGGCTGGAAAAACTGGATTTGCCTTCCTTAGAGGAAAGAAAAAAGAGGGGAGACATGATTGCAGTGTTCAGGACCATGATGAGAGTAGATAAAATTGACTGAGAAGATCTGTTTGTATGGGATAAGAGAGCAACAAGAGGACACGGAATGAAATTGAAGAAGTCAAGCTGCTTGAAGGACATCAAGAAATATAGTTTTCATTATAGATTTATAGAGCTGTGGAATAGCCTGGACAAAGAGATCATCCAGTCTAAAAACTTAAAAGAGCTTAAAGCTACATTTGACTTACTGAGAAACAGAGACGAGATCCCACGAGCATAGCTCATTTCCTGTATATCACAATTAGGTCTATCAGGTAAATACATAAATATTTGGAACGACTTAGACGAAGAGGTGGTGCAGGCGAAAAACATTCGTGTGTGTAAAAGTAGACTAGATAAATCTGGATACGGAGACAGGACAACACGTGCATTGCTCAATTCCTGTATACTGCAAATAGGTAAATAAAAATAGGTAAACACACACACACACACACACACACACACACACACACACACACACACATACACACAAGAGCATGGAATGATGATGAATACCAGATGTTGTCAGACATGGCAAGTTATTTACAGAAAATGATTGAGAAGAGCAACAATATAATTTTAATGAGTGACTTTAACAGTAAAGAGGTGAACTGGGAGGAATGGGACTCAGGAGGCAGCAAAGATTCATGGGGCACTATATTACCAGTTTTAAATATAACAATGAACAATGCGATGATGTAATGGGTCAAAGAATAGACACGGTTCCAAGGTGAGGACACCAGCAAGATTACCAAAGAACCCGATGTAATAGAATCTTTGAAATATCTGTATCCTATAGGAAAAAGTGATCATGTGGTCATTGAGTTCTAGATGATAAGAGGGAACTTGGTGCCAAGAGACAAGCTTTATAGGCTGGGAAGATACAATTTTGGAAAAGCAAATTTTACAGGACTGAGAAAATTTTAGTGAATATGGAAGATGAAGAAGCAAGAGAACTAATAAAGGAGAGATGAAGTTGGATTGAATTTCTCTGGAGCTGCACATAACAAGGGTTGCACTTTTTTTTTCCCTTCCCTTAAAATTGGCATTCAATGAAATGTCTCTATCCCAAATGTGCCTGTGAAGTGCATTAAATATATATATATATATATATATATGAGAAGAAATGTATGGATGGTTTGTTTGTTTGTGAGGTGAAGCTCAGAATTTTCAGGGCTTAAACAATAAATGACTGAATGTGGCCCATTTGACTAGATATTCTGTTGATGGTTCTCCCACTTTTATAACTTCCTTTTCTTATTTCTGGATCCCAGACACCCACTTTACACTTTGCTGAAAAGTAGAGTTTTAACCCGTGCCGGGCAGATTCTTTGTACAGAATTTTACCTCCCTTGGGTCACTTTTTTATAACCTACATGAAGTGTACCTCATGTGAGGCATGCAGCTTGGCCCATACAAACGTTCACTGTGCCTCAAATGATGTATGCAGCTCAGCAAGGTTTTAATGATGATTAAAACTGATCAAGTAAATGGAAGAGTCACCATGTGATACTGTACCGATCATGGCCACTTCCATCTGCACTTTCTTATTACATACATAAAACAAACAAAAATGTGGAGGACAGAGGCTCTGATAATCCTGTAATCTCTAATGGCAGGGCAAATGAAAATGGCCACTCCCCATCAGGAGGCTGTTTTTGCTGCGCCTGACTCATCTTAACATGAACCCATGGGATTGCAGGCTGAAGTTACTTTTCTGCAGACCATCAACATCCTTTCAAAGGACAGGGAAGGAGCTGTTGGATAATTTGTATAACTAGGCAACCATCACATCCCTCTCCAGCATTATTCAGAGGGTTACTAAGAAGGAGAAAATTATAACATCATATCATGATGATGATGAAGATCCCTAGAGTACCTGTAGGACAATGACACATACTTATTACATAAGTTAACATACACAATATCTTCCTTGGTGCGTCCTGGAGGATGCTGTCCATACATGAGGAAGTAACGGTTCATTATCTCAACTCGCTTCTCTCCTTCCTCGTCAGTGTAGTGCATGGTTGGGTAACACTTGACCAGATCTGTCAATCCCTCACTCTTGTTATCCAGGTATGACTGCAGTACCGAGATAATCATCGTGCTATCCTTCAATTGCTGCCAGTCAAAAAGGATGGAAATAATCTTATGAGTAAATACAATGCATTATTAGGGGTGTGTTATGGCACAGAAAGATATTAACCCTAGATAGGAAGACCTGTGCCACATGGACACACGGCCAGGGTGCGTTAAGTTTCGCGGTTAATGGTGGCCAGAATAATGGGTAATGGGCAACTTTTTTCTTTACACCAAGCAGTCCTGAGCCAGTCTATGCTGTTTCTGCCCGCAGGCTTAAGTTCCCACCATTGTCGACTCTCTGGTGAGTATCTGTGTTTCCAATTGGCACATATCTTCCTGTTGTGTATAATTTTTGTAAAAACAAAAAAGGAGAGAGAGGAGGGCTATCCTGGTCAACGTCGAAGACTTGAATGCACATTGAGTGTTTTAGGCACAATATGACCGTGTACAGTTGCGAGCAGATGACTCGAGGCCACCTAGTCCACCAACATGTTGGTGTTTTATCAGGTAACAGTGATAGCTATGAATCTGACCGAGATTCAGTTGGCTGTTTGGGCGAAACAAACCCAGTGATAATTTGTCAATGTGCAGTTCTAACTGGTCTCCAGTCTATATCATGCAAGTAAACGTATTATACTGATAATGATTAACATGTCATACATCCATCCATCCATCATCAAGTCCTACATTGCCCCATGAGGAGCATAGGAGCCTGGGGCTAGGCAGTTGGTCCCGACATTTAAGATGTGAGTGACCAGCCTCACTCATCCCTGAGTGGTATTACATGAGCAATCAACCCCAACCATCCCTTGGATATAAACCTTCACCGGCTCAATCCGACTGGAGCGCAATAATTACCCACTAAAACCACCAGGCGCCAAAATCTGGTTATATGGTTACCACCCTGCGTAGTAAATGCTTTGCTGGTGTACAGGAAACCTTTTGGCTTGTCACTCAGTGTAGAGTCACCCACAGGCTGAAGGAAGAGGAAAGAATGAAGGAAAGAAAGACAGAAGAGGGAATGTAAAGTCACCCGTAGGCAGAAGGACAAGGAAAGAATGAAGGAAAGAAAGACAGAAGAGAATGGAAGGAAAGAAGGATGGAGAGAAAAGGGCAGACACACAAGAGCAGCACTACATCGAGTGAGTGGATGGTGACATGGTAGATATATTTATATCAATAGTATTACAACACAGGCATCCAAATAGTGGTGCGTTCATTCATGTGAGACACACGGGTATCCCGAGCGCGCAGCTCCATCACCACCTCGGTTTGTGATGTAGGCACCACGTGGCACCAAGTATGGGGAGAGGCATGGAGGTGGAACCAATTAGCCTGTTCATGATGATAAACATTTATAGAGAGTAATCGTTCGACTTTACCACTCGAATATTAAATAAGAATTGGTTTCGTATGTCAAAACAAAGTTATTACAGCCTTTAATTTCATATACGTTAAATACCCCAGCTAACCGCCTGCCCCCTCCCCCAACTCCTCCCATCGGACGTCCCATCTTGTCCCTCCCCTCCTTACCCACCACCCTTCTCATAACTCCCACACACACCTACCCCTGTTCTGCCTACTGTGATGTGAGCCTTTAACTCTCCCACCTGCTTCAGACTGAGAGGTTGATGAAAATGAGGTTCACGGAGAGGGATGACTGACATGATGGTAGTTTTGTGATAATAATGCTAGGTTGCAGGGAAGTTGATAACCCTACGGCATATCTCTTGAAAACTGGTAAAGGTTGTTTCACCACAATAGTCGAACCAAATAAATCACTACCAATACCCATGTGTCACACACGAATGAATGCACTACTATTTAGATGCCTATGTTGTAATACTATGGTTATATCTGCCATGTATATGACACGTTAATCATTATCAATATAATACGTTTACTTGGAAGATATAGATTGGAGACCAGTTTGAACTGCACATTGACAAAATATCACTGGGTTTGTTTCGCCAGAACAGCCAAATGAATCTCAGTCATGTTCACAGTTACCACTGTTACCAGATAAAACACCAACATGTTGGTGGACTAGCTGGTCTCGAGTCATCTGCTCGCAACTGTACATGTGTGTAACATGTCCCACTATATGCAGTATAAAGTAGTATATATGGTTTTCTTTAGTTTTTAGCGTATTTGTGTAGGTAATGGAGACAAAACGAGCTAGGTAGCTGTCCCACACAGAGCTGGCAGAATATTCTGAAGCTAGAGTATTTCAAGAGGACTGTTGATATCACATTAGAACCCCTGAGTGACACAGAAACCCTTGATTGTTATTGTGGGTGATCGGAAATTGACAGTGTAGCAGTGACCCTGTAACAGGGTAGTTTCAGGGGTCAATGGTGGCCAGAATAATGGGTAACTGGAAACTGTTATTTACAGGTGTGTAGTCATGGGCCCAAAACGACCAAGATACCTGTCAGACGAAGAGGTGGCAGAGTATCTGAAGTCGGAGTAGTTCAATATGACTGTTGACATTACACTGGAACCCCAGAGTGACACAGAAAAACGTGATGTTAGTTAGTGTGGGTGATGTGACACTGAGTGTACCAGTGACCCTAGTGGTGATGTGATGGCCGTCATTACACCACACAAGGACCCACAACAGGAGCCTGACACACTGATTGAGTGTTTTGATGGTAGCAGTGTACATATTTATTACCTGTTTCCATTTATGCCAGGCACCCAGTTTTCTGTGGAACCCAGGGTTGGCAGGCCGACTGTGTGATATTTAGGTAATAGATTTATAGGTTTAGGTACTTTTTTTGCTCAGTTCCATGTATGTGCATCTCAGGAAGAGAATAAGTCAGTACTACATTTTTCCTTCACTATTTTTTTTCAAGTAACTTATAAATGTATTTATTTTAGCTCAGTTTTATTAAATCCTAGTCATCTGGTCTCCACAGGAGTTATATTTGTATTTCAGCTCCATTAGTTTTGCATAAAACATCTTTGTATATATTTTTTTAAATTATTTTCCTTCAGTGTATCCAACTGGCACAGGTCTTCCTATCCCGAGGTCAAAATGGACGTCTTCCTATCTAGGGTTAACCTCTTTGGAGGAGTCAGGCACTAACCTAGAGCCTTCAGAGCACCATCCACCTTCCTTTCCTGTGCCACTCTGCTTTCTAGCTGTTTTTTTTTTTTTTTTTTTTTTTTTTTTTTTACCACTCTTTTCTGTTGCTGCACCTATGCAGTTTTAACTCCCTCACCAATTCAAATATCTCTTCCTTAACCACAAGGTCAAAAACCCCCTCCCACCATTCTTTTTTTCCAAATAACCCAACACACTCAGGTTTCAAAAAAAAAAAAAAAAAAAAAAAAAAAAAAAATGTTTATAGGCACGTGGGTGCTCCTTGACGCTGACTTTCTTATACATTATTCCTGTATCGATCCCTTTATTAATGTGTGATATCAGTGGATGATAACTCATTCTAGGATCCCATTTTAAAGTTTCATACACAGTAAGTAATTTCATCTTGTGCAGTGTTTGTGATAAGTGGGCACATAAGAGATGTAGTGGTATTAGAGGCAGACTGTGAGATAATGTTGATTTTATGTGTGCAGTGTTTCAGGGAGAGCAGGTGGAGAATGTCAGGCGTGAGAGGATTAGACTTGCTGGTCAGCCTCTTGAGTGTGTGGAAGAGTTTTTTTATTTGGGAGACATGTTACATGCTGGAGGTGGGGCTGGAGCTGTGGCTAGGGTGAGGAGTGGTTGGAAGAATTTCAGGGACCTGTTGCCTCTCCTGGCATTGAAAGGGCTCTCCCTACATCCTAAGGGGTCTTTGTATGCAGCATGTGTTAAAGTGTAATGCTGTATGGTAGTGAGACCTGGACAGTAATGGAAGAGGATATTCACAAGCTCAAACGTACAGAAATGACAATGACTAGGTGGATGTGCATTGCATCCCTGAGTGCAACGCCTGGTGGGGCTAGGTATATGATAGAAGAGGTAGAGGTAGGATGGGACTGGAGTGTATTGGTGTTACGATGGTGAACAGTACGTTGAGGTGGTTTGGGTATGTGGAGAGGATAGGGGATGATAACTGGGTGTAGAAAGCAAGAAGTGTTAATGATGGGGGTGGGTTTGTGAGGGGTAGACTGAAAAAGACCTGGGACGAGGTCATTACGTGTGATCTCAGGGTTGAGAGACTGAACAGGGAGGCTGCCAGAGATCAAGTGGCATGGAGAGCCACCATTAGATGACCAAGGTCAATGCATGCAAGCATGTTGGAGCCTTCAAAAATGAAACAAAACGAAACAAGTACCAGAAATAAATTATGATTTTCTCTCTTTTCATTTCTGCACCAACCTTGGAGTATAGGTTATAACAAGAACTGGATCTGTTGCATATAAAATAGTTTTCATTTACAGCACTGAGCGAGGCAATCTTTAATTAAATTATCTGTCAGAGCCTATGAACAAGTCATGTAAGACCAGGTTACTGAAAATTCTTTCCTTCATTTTTATTACCTTTGTTTTACATATACAGTACAGTATCTATCTATCTGTCTATCTATCTATATATGTGTACAGTGCATATACACCAGGCCCTCCACATTCGCGCATTCAACTTTTCTGGGCTTTGAAGATTTGCGGATTGCCCTCTGTGATGCCAAGACTGAATTTAATGGGTATGATTGCAAGACGTTGGGGTATTTGTGTAGCTGAAGACTTTCACACACTCATGTGTGGGCAAGTCATAGGCATCAGCCAATGAGCGTGCACCTGGCAGCCACACACCCGGTCTCAGTCAATCACACGGCACTTCCTGTGAATAGCTGACTGCCTCCTCACTCAGTTCTACGCTTGGTGGTGTATGGCATGGCAGAGATCTGCGTGGATTATCCTCCTCTATTTCACCATTTTTTTGTGAATTAAATAGACAATCATGGGTGATAGTGTTTCATTAAGTGATGGTGAGGCCAGGAAGTTAACCAAGAAGAGAGTAAGACGGCCAGAGACTTGGAAGAAGAGGGACATGAAGAGGAAGAGAGATAGTGATGAAGTTTACTTCAGCCACGCAACAAGTAAACACGTGAATGCCCCGGCAGTGGGTGAGCCTTGCAAGTGTTCTGCACGATGTCTTGATATTGTGGGTTGGGACAACATCCAGACAATATTCATGAACTACTGGCATAATGTCCTTCGTAAATTTTTGTCAGGTCTTCGTAAAAAACACACACCAAAAAAATACCATTTAAAAATTCATATAAAAAAAACTATTGGGCCCAAGATAATAAAACTTTAACATGTTACTAATACCATTATATATATATTACAAAGTAACATTAATTTCATGCACAAACATTTTATTTATAGATTTATTTTGGGGGTGTAAAAAAAAAAAAATTAACACATAAAAACACCTTAAAAAACATGTGACAAAATATGTCTTGACGAGACATTTCCATTTATATATAATATAATGCCTTAACTATCGAAATGATGTATGTAATTAAACCTTAACTTTAATGATTAATTACTCAAAACAAGGGTCTTGTGGGTAACGCCCCTCTGGTCCTGGGTGCCTCATTATGAGAGTGACACCTTTGCCTCTGATGAGGAAGTGGACAATCCTAGAGCAGGTAAAAGCTAGGGAAGCTGCGGTGGGTGAGGCTGGCGGTCATGTTCTCCATAAACGCCGCCGCCCTGTCTCATTGCCACACATGCAGGCAGTGTGTAGCCGAGAGTCTGCATCATGACTCTCCTCACCAAAACCCAGCACCTCTAGGGCTATATAACCACAGCCTGACCCTTCTATCAGGGGAAAATAGAGGTCTGCAGCAACACTTCGTCAGCGTGGCAAGCCAGCAGGAAGCCCCAGGATGTCTCAACTACAGGTGAGTCATCACCCTTGCCCTCTGCCACCTCTACCTCCACCTAGCCTTCTCCTTCCCCCTCTGCCTGTGGCTGTGCCCGTGGGTGTGCTTGTGGCCACAGGAGACCCAAGTGTGGGAGCATCATGCCGTACTACCCCCGGCGTCAGCAGGCTTGATGCTTTCATGTGGGGGCAAGGTGAGGGTTTCTAGCCAGCAACACCTGCCTTTGATGCAACAGAGGCTGGTGTACAGAGGGAGCATCTTGGAGCAGGAACACCATCTATCATGTTTTTTTTCTAGGCCATTTTCACCACTGTTGTTCAGTTCCTGGTGGATGAAATAAATTATCACCAGGCAGTCTCTGTATGCTGGCTCACAGTGTCAGTGAGCGAGGGTCCCAAGATGATGGAGTGGAAGGTTACAGAGGTGGCGGAGAAGTACATGTAGCTCGTGCTTACGATGATCATAGCATACGTGAAAAAACACGTGCTACATGATTACTGGGCCGTAGACAAAATCGTCCACACCTGTCTTCGGAAACTATATGAGGCATGATCGATATCTTGCAACATTCCGTTTTCTGTGTTTCAGCAAGAATTATGGCCCGGCACTGCATGACAGGTTGTGGAAAATAAGGATCACGCTCCTCAAGGAGATATTTCTGAGGCTTTTCTAGCCGTTTCAGAAGGTGGTGATAGATGAGTCAGTTGTTCTGTTGCGGGGTTGTCTGGCTTTTTTTTTTTTTTTTTTTTTTTAATGTAAGGAACGTCACCGTTTTGGACTGAGCTTTTTGTCCTCTGTGACTGCCATACTGGATATGTGCTGGATGTGATTGTCCATTCCGCTACAGATGTGGACATTCCTTCTGACGATCCGCATGGCTTTTCAGCCTCGGTCATAAAAGTGCTGAAGGACAGATACTTTCACAAGAACCACATCCTGTACATGGACAATTTTTACACTTCCCCAGCACTAATGAAGTATCTCCTTGAACAAGGAACTGGGACCTGTGGAGCTGTCCACGCTAATCAATGGAATATTCCGTCCTTCCCCAAGAAAACTGAGAAAGGTGCCTTGCTAACCCGGAAGTGTGGTCAGATGTTGGTAATCCAGTGGCACGACAAGCAGAAGGTCAACATGCTGACCACAGTTACATGGGGGTTAGGGAGGGCACAGGCAAGACAGACCACAGGACCAGGGAACTCGTGTTCAAGCTAGATGCTGTCAATGATTATAACATCGTGCGGCTCATGGATGAGTCGGACGTGCAGATAAGTGAGATTGTCTCTGGAAATCTTGCCGCTGGTACACGAAGGCACTCTTACATCTTTTTGATACTGGAATTCTAAACAGTTTCATTCTTCACACGGAGGTGGTGGGGAAGGCTATGTCTCTAGGTAAGTATGAGAATGAACTGGCGTGGCAACTTTTTGAAAAGCATGCAATTGTTCAGGCTGCAGGTGGACGGAGGGCAAGGTATCACGCTGCGAAAGCTGACAGGTTGTCGAGTCCCAATTATCAATCTCGTCACCGTCTAGTGCACCTAGGCAGAACTCCTGCTGGCCGCTTGGCCTACAGGAGATGTCACGTCTGTGTGACGACAAAATGTCGAGACCAAACACAAGAGGAATCTTACTGTTAGTGTAACAAGTGCATGGTCACATTTTGCCCCTAGTGTTTCGTCAACTATCATCAATACTATGACTATTGAGCACAGGTGTGTGGGAGATTATAAATAGGGGGGGAATTTTATGCAAATGCTGTGTTTATTATTTATAAGTTATATGATAAGTGCAAAGCTGATGTGTTATGTTGAACATGTGAATAAATATAGTTACCCTAGCACCTATGGAAAGAGAACCCAAAGTTGCACTTGCAGAAAATTGCTTTCTTGGGTATAACTTTTGTATATTTGTGGCATTTGGTAGTATTATGAAAAGTATGTGATATGCCCTGTAAATGTTATATCAAGTGCAAGTAGAATAAGTCTATCTATCTATATCTATTGCCAGATGCCTTAATCCTGTAAGGGGTTGCCACAAAAAATCACCACCATGTCACTCTGTCCCTTGTCATTTCATTACCCTGCTCCCAGTTCACACACCCTTGCCTCATATATCTCTCCACTCCATCCCTCCATCTCATCCTCGGCCTCCCCCTCCCTCTCCCCCCTCCATCTCACTCACATACACTCTCTTCGTCAGTCTCTCACTCTCCATCCTCTCCACATGGCCAAACCAACTCAGTGTGTTTCTCCTAACACTTCCATCACATCCACATCCACACCACAATACTCCTTCACTTCCTCATTTGTCAGTTGGTCTCTCCATGTGACTCCACAGGCTCCTCTCAAATAACTCATTTCCACTGCTCTCACTATTGACTTGTGTCCCTCCAACAAGGTCCAAGCTTCACTTCCATACGTTAGAGTTGGTATCACAATACTGTCATGTAGTAAATTTTTCACTTCCATACTCACCTCCCTGTTTCTTATCACTGCTTTCAAGGAACCAGCAACCTTTCTTTCTTGTTGTACCCTTTCAAGCATTTTATCCTCTAAACTTCCATCCTTACTCATCACACTACCCAAGTACTTAAACGCACTCACATTTTCCATTTCCTTCTCATCCAACCTCACTGTACATTCACTGACTTCACTTCTCTCGAAGACCATAATTTTATCATTCCCTACATTCATCTTTAGCTTCCGTTTCTTACACACTCTTCCAAACTCGTCCACCAAGCCTTGCAGCTCCCTTTCGTCTTCACTTAACAACACAATATCATCTGCAAGCAACAGTACAGGGAGTTTCCAAACACTGCCCTCTCTCACTAGGGCCGCTCCAGCATCCACTGCCCTATCTTGTATCTCTTTTACAACCTCATCCAAATACAGATTGAACAACCACGGAGATATGACACATCCTTGCTTCAATCCAACCTTCACACAGGAAAAATTCATTCAGGTCACTGTCCACATGCACTGCAGCCTTAGCATCCTCATACATACTCTTCACAGCCTTCAACAACGTCCTATCTACTCCATATGCTCTCTTAATATTTTCCACAAAAGTACAGTAGAATAAGTGCTATAGAAAATAAGTTGTACGGTAAGTATAAGTCCTAAGCCAAAAGAAAGTGCCTAAGAAAATAAAGTGCAGTACAAGTGTCTACCCCATGATGTTACGTAATTTTTGGTACAAAATTTTCATTACACTACTGTGTGCTACCTGCAGAAGAAACAGTAATGGAAAAAGAAAGTTCAAAGTGCTAAATTGGTTGAAAAGTATCGGAAAATGAGTAAGTATTTTTTTCAGCACTTTTTATAGCATCTGTGAGAGTTCTCCCAAACACCAATGGGGAAAAGTAGCAGTCTGTTACAGTCAGAAAAACAGAGGGGCCACATGTACTGGGTGATGACTCAAAACCATAGTTATAGGTAGAGAAATGTTGAAGATTGTGTAAAAAAGTGAACACAGTGTTGGGGAGCATTGGAAACACCCCTCAGTGCTCGCCTGGGCAGCGCTACCAAAGGCTAGCCAGGCCGCGCACCATGTGACCAAAGCTGTGGCCAAGCTTGCCACCTTAGATGCAGTCCCATTGTCCACGGAAAGGTACTCACCTTCAAAAGCTCCCTACTTCAACGGGACCACCTACAGACCTAGGAATGGTTGCATTCGCAAGATGAAGAGTTGGTGAGCAAATATGGTCATTAATTCAGTTCATTTCATTTCGTTTGTTTTTTAAAGGCTCCAACATGCTTGCATGTGTCGGCCTTGGTCACCTAATGGCGGCTCTCCACGCTGCACGATCCACTGCAGCCTCCCTGTTCAGTCCCTTAACCCTGAGGTCACACTTAATGACCTCGTCCCAGGTCTTTCTCGGTCTATCCCTCATAACCCCACCCCCAATATTAACACTTCTCACCTTCCTCACCCAATTATCATCCCCCATCCTCTCCACATGTCCAAACCATCTCAATCTACCTCTCCTCATCACAACACCAATGCACTCCAGTCCCATCTTACCTCTCAACTCTTCCATCGTAAACCCAGCCCCTCCAGGCCTTGGACGCACGGATGCACTGCATATCCACCTAATCATTGTCATTTCTGTATGTCTGAGCCGGTGAATATCTTCCTCCTTCACTGCCCAGGTCTCATTACCATACAGCATTACACTCCTAACACATGCTGCATACAACTAATATAGTTTCTGAGATATTAAGGTTAGAAGTAAGGCTACTTTGTTTTCTTCCGTACTGAGGTGATGCGGGGGCTGATTTTAGTCTAGCATCGAGGGGTTAAGGAGAAGAAATAACTCTACACTCGGTCGGTCGGAAATGTGTTGGGAAGCACGAAATCGAATGAAGAATGTGGAACTGAATGCTAACTAATGAGACAATGTGGGATGAAAGAGTAATTTTCTTCTGATTAGCAAACATTTTTGTTCCATTTAATCCCCTAAAATTGTGAAACCCAAGAAGTTTCGTCTAAGCATACAGCCTAAAGACCTTAAAAGTTCAATTCATATTCCTCTAGTTTGTTTTCTGTACTTTTCTGACTATTTTGAGGGTGGTAAATTACCTTCTTTTGCTGGAAGATTTCCTCCTCCTTATTATCATCATGTTCCTTAAGCCGTACCTATGATTGTTTCCGGCATAATGGAAGAAACTTACTCAGTGTACTCAAAGGTGGACTTCATTTCCCAGTTTCCTAATTGGAGCCCATGTTATGTTATGTTAGGTTAGGTTAAATTATTAGGTAGTTAAGCTAGCTTAGGTCTGGTTAGGTTATCAGTCGCCTAACCAAACTCCACGCCACCACCCTTGTGATCAAGTTGTCAGCGCTGAGCAGGAGGCATGGGTGGGGAGTAGACTCACACTTGTTTACCCGTGGATAGCCTGCTAGCAACTGGATGTTTGCTGTTTAAACTGGAGCTATCGTATGAATAACTTTATGTATTACCGTACCACTGAACCATTCGGTCAAGGCTCGGATATACCAAAACCTGGATAATCAAGTTTTCATTGTATTCTCCATAATGGCCTCTGTGTAATGAACACATTGTGGTAACAGTGATGTGATTTGTGATATTATCATCATAATAGGGAGTGTCCAGTTTACTAGAAAATAGTGTTGTAAAATGGTTTTGAAAATGCATTTCACAGCTAGTGTGTGGTACAAGTATTGCAGCACCAATACAGTGAAATATAACTACCGTACTGCAGTGATCACACAGTGAATGTTTATTGTACGTGCAATGCTGAGTAGTAATCATAATGTGAAAATCAAAGTGTGGTAAGCTAAGGGCAGCGGTCATGGGAGTAAAAAAAAAAAAAAACATTATTTTAGTAGTAGTAGTAGTAGTAGTTGTTTCCTAGGCAGTCTCGCCGAACAGCCCCCGAGTCCTTAAGGAAGGCCATGGCGAAGACCGGGCTTTCCTACAGAGCTCTCCAAGAATGTATGTTGTGTTGTTGACAGAGGTGATTGTGTGCAATGCAGTTTTCCATAATGGGCTTAATGGTATGGGGTGCTGTGTTGCATTCTGGACAGGCATCTGTGATGGTGTCATCCAGCCTCTTCTGGTAACTTAAGAGGGCTGGATGATGCCCACATCTCACCCTGGCCGGGTGGACCCTGTCCTCATGAGGGAGATATGATTCAGAAGGGAGTATATCAGGAGGCCGTGCATGCAGCTATGTGTTGTCTTTGAGTGACTGAATGGAGTGGTGAGTGATCTGAATATGGATATGGTTCTGGAAGCAGGTCTGAGGCAGGTGAGGGGGGAGAGATGACAGAATTTGTGTATGATATCATGTGCTGGGTGTTGTTTTGATGTTCCTTGCTGTGTGTGGATGTACTGCCATGTAGTGTAGTGGATGTTGTGGATTTATGGAGGCTGCAGTGAGAATTTAGGTGCCTCTCATGTCTAGGTGATCCTTGACTTCAATTTGAAGACTTTGGTTTCCTGATGCAGGTGGTCTGTGGGTGTAGTAGCTGTGCAGCCTGTGATTATTTTTAGGGCCTTGTTCTGTATGGTCTGTAAAGTGTTGTAGTGTGTTTTAGTGAGGTTAGGAGCCCAAGCAGGGCTTGCATAATTTATCACTGAACGTATATAGGTATATTGTTTGTATACTGTGGTAGTGGTTTCTTTGTTGTGTCCAAATGTTGTATGGGCAAGTGACCTCAAGGCACTGAGTCTTGGTGTTATTTTATTTTTAATGTTTGTGATGTGTTGTTTAAATGACACTGATGTATTGTATGTTACACCAAGGAGTGTGTGTGTGTGTGTGTGTGTGTGTGTGTGTGTGTGTGTGTGTGTGTGTGTGTGTGTGTGTGTGTGTGTGTGTGTGTGTGTGTGTGTGTGTGTGTGTGTGTGTGTGTGTGTGTGTGTGTGTGTGTGTGTGTGCGTGCGGCCGTGCGTGCGTGTGTGCGTGTGTATGTGTGTGTGTGTGTGTGTGTTGTTTATGGTGAGGTGTGGAATGTGACTGTGTTCTGTTATCCAGAGTGTGTGTGTGTGTGTGTGTGTGTGTGTGTGTTGTTTATGGTGAGGTGTGGAATGTGACTGTGTTCTGTTGTCCAGAGTGTGAGAAGAGCTGCTGTAGATTTGGGCTATTTTGAGCCTGCTGGTGGTGACGCATTCATGTAGTGTGTTAAGGTAAGGCTGAAGAATGTGTGCAGCTGTGTTTGCCTTCTGGTGTGTACATGTGTTATGTCGTCAGCACAGGAAGCTATGTGTATCTGTGGTGTGTGGGGTGTGGGTATGTCGTGCATGTATAGGTTAAAGAGAGTAGGGGACAAAACAGATCCTTGGGGGACGCCATTTGTGAAGTTTCTGATGTTTGAAGACTGACCAGCAAATGTTACATGTGCACATCTGCCTGCTAAGTAGTTATGCCAGCCATCTTTTTGTGTTATTGTGCATGTTTGCGTTGAATATTTTGTTTGTAAGGTTGTGGCGGGGGATGGCATCAAAAGCTTTGCTATTGTCTAGTGTGACTAGGAGTGTTCTGTGTGGTGGCCTAGCTGAATTCATGCCATCAAAAACTCTCTGTGTCAGGTCTGTAAGAAGTGTGTTTGTGAAGTGTAGTGGCCTAAAACCATGTTGTGATTGGCTTAGGGGGATGTGAGGTGTAACTAGTTGTAGTACCAGTCGTTCAGTGACTTTAGATGGGGTGCAGAGGAGTGTGATAGGGCAGTGTGAGGAAGGTAATGTGGGGTCTTTGTTGGGTTTGGGGATAGTGATGATAATGCCATGCTTCCAGATGTTGGGTATTGTGCTGTGTGAGTAGCTGTAGTTTGATATGTTGGTGAGTGCTTGTCTGCCTTGTGGTCCATGGTGTTGGTGAATGTTGCTTATGTTATCTGGTCCACAAGCAGATGACTGCTTAAGGTTGCTGATGATGTGCTTCGTCTCATTGTAAGTGCAAGGTGCAAAGTCTGGGTCTGTGGGGAACTGTCTCTTACGCTGGATGATATGTCGGCCATCGCGATGAGGGTTTAGACGACTAGCATGTGAAAACTGATTGATGAGAGAGTTTGCTTGTTGTTTATTTGAAGGTATGGTGTCTGTTGTTGTGATGGCAGCGCGGATTGTGTAGTGTTAATGTTGGAGAGTGTGATGCTGTTTAGTGTTTTGTAGAGTTTGCTGGTGTTTGTTTTGTGGTCAGGTGTTTGGAGATTATTCCAGTTTAGTGTTTGCTGTTCTGATTTTTTTTTTGTTTATCTGAGTGTTGAGTTCTTGTATTTGTTGTATGGTGTCATGTGTATGGGGTGTTGGGTAATGTCATAGTGTGTCCCATTGACTGATAAGGCCTTGAATTTCTGGTGTGAAGTTGGGGTTGTGTCACTTTCTGTTACTTCTAGGGATGTGTCTTTTGTTTGCATTTTGTATAATTGTATTGAAAGTGTGCACAGCAGTGTTGATGTTTGTGATGGGTGTACTGTTTAATGTTTCAAAATGCTGTTCTGTTTCAGCTGTGAAGGCCTCCCAGTTGGCTCTTAAGTGTGTCTGTGACCAGCTGGGGTGATTCTGGTTTTGGTAGTGATGATGACTGGGAGGTGATCAGATCCAAGGGTTTTGACCACTCTCCAGGATGAGGTTTGGGGAACACAAGGTGATGTCTGGGGATAATGGGAGGAAGAGGGCTTGGCGTGGGATATGGGTATGTTGGTGAAGATTATTCAGAATGAAAAGATGATCTGTTTGGGATTGTAGTACCAGCCCTCTGTCTGTGTCAGTGTTGTTGACATGCCAAGCTGATACTTTGGAGTTGAAATCACCACCCAGGATGATGTTGGGTATGTTAGTAATGTGGTGTGTTTGTGGAGAGTAATTGTGTGGTACTGCGGGGGACAACTGGGGGGGGAAGTATGTGCTGGCGATTGTCATATGTGATTTGTTACCAGTGCGTATTTTAATTGACTGCATTTCTGTTGTGGTGTCACGTGGGGGGAGAAGTGACTGTGTGTGTGCACTGGTATCTGAAAATTTGATAGCTTTGTGTACCAGGGTGCGTGTGGATGGTGAACTAAGTGAATTTTTCTCCTTGAAGGTTGGGTTGAAACAGGGATGTGTCATGTCTCCATGGTTGTTCAATCTGTACATGGATGGGGTAATAAAAGAGGTACAAGGTAGGGTAGTGGATGTTGGAGTGGCCCTGGTTAGAGAGGATAGTGTTTGGAAAATCCCTGTACTGTTGTTTGCAGATGATTCTGTGTTGTTGAGTGAAGACAAAGGGGAGCTGCAAGGCTTGGTGGATGAGTTTGGAAGAGTGTGTAAGAAACGGAATCTAAAGGTGAATGTAGGGAAGAGTAAAGTGATGGTCTTTGAGAGAGGTGAAGTCAGTGAATGTACATCGAGGTTGGATGGTGAGGAACTGGAAAATGTGAGTACGTTTAAGTACTTGGGTAGTGTGCTGAGTAAGGATGGAGGCTTGGAGGGTGAAGTGCTTGAAAGGGTACAGCAGGGAAAAAGGTAGCTGGTTCTTTGAAAGCAGTGGTAAGAAACAGGGAAGTAAGCATGGAAGTGAAAAAGTTACTACATGACAGTATTGTGATACCAACTCTAACGTATGGAAGTGAAGCTTGGACATTGTTGGAAAGACACAAGTCAAGAGTGAGAGCAGTGGAAATGAGTTATTTAAGAGGAGCCTGTGGAGTCACATGGAGAGACAGGCTGACGAATGAGGATATAGAGGAGCGTTGTGGTGTGGATGTGGATGTGATAGGAAGCGTTATGAGGAACACACTGAGGTGGTTTGGCCATGTGGAGAGGATGGAGGGTGAGAGACTGATGAAGAGAGTGTATGTGAGTGAGGTGGAGGGGGGAAGAGGGAGGGGGAGGCCGAGGATGAGATGGAGGGATGGGGTGGAGAGGTATATGAGAGAAGGGGGTGTGAGTTGGGAGCAGGGCAGTGAAATGGTGGGGGACAGGGCGACGTGGAGGCGATTTGTTTGTGGCCACCCCAAACGGGATTGAGGCATCTGGCAATAGATAGACAGATAGTGTACCAGGGTGATGAGTCCACCGCCACCACCATCGGCCTGGTCTTGTTGAATGGATGAAATGTAGGTGTTTTTTGTGTTTTGTGTAGTTTTGTTTCTTGTAAGATGGCAATGTGTATGTTTTGTTGTTTGATAAATTGTGTGAGTTCTTGTTTTTTGGTGTTTATGCCATCTATGTTTAATTGAAGGATGTTTATGTTGTGTGTGTGATGTGTGTTGGCTGCTGTAGCATGGAGGGAGGTGGTGGTGTGGGTGGAGGGGAAGGGGTAGGAGAAGGTTGTGATGTAGGTAAGGGTTGGTGTGGATTATGATAGGGTGAAATGGGAGGGGTTGGGGAATTGGATGGTGTTGGAAGAATCGGTGGGTTTGGTTGAGGAGGTGTGGAGGAAGTAGGAGTAGGGTTGGTGGGGGTGTTAGTGCATGGGGGGAAGGAGCATAAAGAGCCGGTCCAGGTATTTGTGTAATGTTTTCTGCATGCAAGTGTTGTACAGGTGTAATGGGTCCAGTTCTTGCAGGAATTGCACTGAACTGAACCCTTTGTCTGTCGGCTTGACGCGATAGGTTTTGAGCATGTTGGACATATGTATTTGTTGGTGGGTCCTGGATTGCTCTCAATGTCCCCAGCTAGAAGAAGTCATCGAGAAATGACTGCCTGGGAGTCATTTCTTGGTGTAGAAAAATGGTGTTGTTGTTTGTGGTGTGCTGAGAGATGTGGTATTTGCCTGGACAACCGAAGCCACTCCCACATTCTCGGGTCCCGTGAAAGGCCAGGGGTGTTTGTGTTGTTTTGGCCCCCATTCTGTCCTCCCCTTCCACTATGACAGCCTCTGGGGGGCTAGACCCATGACGAATATGCTACCGCTCCAGGTCCACATTATATTAGTAAATCGTTTCATTTTTGAAGGTTTCAACATGCTTGCATGCGTCGGCCTTGGTCACCTAATGGCAGCTCTCCATGCTGCTCGATCTATGGTGGCCTCCCTGTTCAGGCCCTTAACCCTTAGGTCACACTTAATGACCTCGTCCCACATCTTTCTCAGTCTGAACCTTGCAACCCAACCCCCCATATTAACACTTCTCACTTTCTGCACCCAATTATCCTTCTAAAATCACTGCCCATCCAGTGAAAGTTCATGTAATCTGCAATGCCACCTCATGGATGACCTGAAGGTATGTGCTTTCCAGTGATACCTCATTTTTTACTCTAGCATTACTCATTACATTTTTACACAGGTTTAAAAGTTTGTTTACATTTGGCCGATTATGCCCGTCCTCAGCGTCTGTCACAACCTGCGGACACCCGTCTTTAGGGAGTTAACCTTGCCTCTCCTTACCCTGACTTTCCTCTTCCTATTGTCATGCCTCTCCCTACCCTGCTCTTACTTTACCTACATTACCCTCCCTTTCCCTTTCCCCTAATAATGTAAGAATATATAAATCAGTGTAAAAGTGAAGAAGGAAACAATGGTGAGTGACATTCCAGTGCGCTATACACTAGAATGTGAAACAGGAGCTTGCTACAAAGTTATAGAGGACTGCTAAAGTTATAGGACCAAAGATAGTTATTGAGAGAAACAGAAAATTAACTCCCAAGTGCATTATTAGTCATCATCATCATCATCACTTAATCCTGCTTTGCCCCATTAGCAGCATAGGAGCCTGAGGCTAAGCAAGTTGGTCCTGACATTTAACCCCTCCGTGGCTGAAGGCCCGGAATTTTCCGTGCACGTCATGCTGACGCCGGGGCCATTTTTTGAAGTTTCAAAAGTTGATTTTTTTTTCTTGTCATATTGAAAAGAAAGTTCAGATGCATCTAACAGTGCAAATCCTAGCTTCCTAGACGCATTTTATTGCTTGCAATGGAGCACGGAAGTTGCAGAAATATCGGCAACCAATATCGCTGACCAGGGTCACTGCCGCAACACAACTGGGCAGGTGTTTTTTTTGTTTTTTGTTTTTTTTTACCTCCCAAAACAATACGAATGGTGCTGAAATGTTGTGCATATATGAGATATGATGATATTGAATGATTTCAGTACATAATCTGTTAGGAATGGCCGGAAAAAAAAATTGTTACTTTTTCACCTTTGATATAAAATATGTTTATGGTAGTTTCGAGTTATTTTTTACGTTATCGATGAGCCCATGCTTGGAAAAGGGAGCTAAAGAGTTGAATTTTCGGTCCTCAATGAGAAAACTGCACGTCCTCCAAGGTTAGACTCTGCCACAGGAGAATAAAGTGGAGAGTCAGATCCGATTAGCAATGTCGAGGTTGAGTCGCAACTTTGAGCTCCCACACCACGAGCATGGCTAAAACTAGAATCGTAATGCAGTTTCAGAAGTCTAATTATTACGAATACAGATACAAAGCAGAAATAAATAAGTTTACAGATGGGGGAAAACGTATTTTTTCCGTAATAACATGTTCATCTTTCTCTATCATTTTACGTTCATCTTTATCATTTTACCTTGTTATTTTCACAATAAATATTGCTGTCTCGTAAACAAGGTGGTTGTATGTGTTTTGCTAGAGAGGAAAAAGATTGTATTTTTCTGTCTGGGTCGAGATAATGGGTGTACTACGTGTTTTTAGGCATGGCCATGAGCGAAAAAATCGTACATCCACTCGTCATGACAGCAGGTGGTGAACTGACAGATATGTGAGAGGGTGAAGTCAAGGTCAGTTTCATGTCCCAGATTTTCGTTCACTTCCAAAAAGTTTTCACAGTTTTCTACAAGTTGCACTGCATAAAATTATCCAAACCATTACAACAATTATTCAAACCATTACAACAAACCTGAGCAAATAGGTAAAGATACCAAGACAAAAATGTATTTTTCACTTATTATCATGTCTTTTTTGTATGTGCCTGTATTACTTCATAATTGTAAGCACGTGGCTGTGTGTGTTTTGCAAGAGAGGACAAAGATAATATGTTCTGCCTGGTTGAGATAATGGGTGTAGTTGTGCTTGTTTAGGCATGGCTAGGAGTGAAAAAATCGAAAATCCACTCATCACAGCAGCAGGCTTTGAACTGCTTGATGAGGTGTATGAGAGTGTAGTGTAGGTCAGTGTGAAGACGTTCAGAATGTTCATTCAATTCCCAAAAATTTTTGCAGTTTTTTATAGGCTGCACTCAAACGACGCCTGTGGCCACTGATCGGCTAAATGTCATTCGACACCGGCAGCCACAGAAGGGTTAAGATTAGAGTGACCAGCCTTACTCATTTCTGAGTGGCATTACATAAGCAGTACACCCCAGCCAACCCTTGGATATAAACCTACACAGGCTCAAAATGGCTGAACTGCCTTAATTACCCACTAAACCATCAGGTGCCATAGTCTGGTTATACAGTTACCACCCAGCACAGTAAATGGTTTCCTGGTGTTCAGGAAACCATTTGGCTTGTCACTCAGTGTAGAGTCACTCACAGTCAAAAGAGGAATGAAAGGAAAGAAACACAGAAAAGGAAGGAAGAAAAGAGGGAAGGAAGAGTGGAATAGAAAGAAGGAAAGAAGAGAGGAACGGAAAGTTACCTGATAGCAGCACTACCTTGAGACAGTGGATGGTGAGCGCCCCCATGCATAATTAGTAATATGTGGTAGAAAATTAACTAAGTGGCTAATTTGGGGGGAAATCAAAAAGTTACATATCTTCCCTCATGTGGCAACTCTGCATCATTATGTTACTTCCATGTCTTACACATGACCATGTAGTAATAAGTGATAACAATGAATGATTTATTTAGTGAAACAGTCAGTACTTATAGAGAAAACAATCATGTTACATCATTTACTATAATGCTCACGTAGTATGTGCAGCACTAAATGCAGAGCTTGTGATTTTGCTCTTGTTCATTATATCCATAGCCACAGTGCAGTACAAGTGTCCTTATCACTCAAAAATGGGTGAATATCTTAGTTTTTGGTGGAAGTCACCTCCCAAAGTTCTTTCCCTCGTGTGGCATGGTGGTCACTTGCAACGCTGCCTCACACGTACCTGTGTCACTCATACTCGCCGACTGCAAAAACACAGCTTCTACTCTACTCGCTCTCCCTCCAGCCCTGGGCCATCTATGGACATCCAGCTTGTTTCAAAGGTTAGTGGAAAGACTGACCTTTGTTTGGCAAATTTAAACATGTTAAGTATAAACAGGCAACAACAAAAAATTGTGAAAACACCCTATTTTTTCAAGCATCTGCCACACTGTGGACATTAGTTACAAAAACACCTCTGCAGCCCTAAGGGTTAATAAAATTAGTTACTTTATGGTACACATTATGGCCAGTGCAGAATTTACAAGGTACTGATAAGCATACTGTACATTCATAGAAAGTAAAGTCCTAGGCAAATCCTACCTGGAAGAACACTATGGTGAAATAAAAAGGGTAAACACTGATGTACAACCCATCTGATAATGCTTACTGGTGGCTATTAGATACACCAGGTGCAGGAAACAAACTGATGGACATTGCTGAATTGTACAATTTTACATTAGGGGATCCTTTAATATATACATCTATTACACAGGTCTACCAAATCAAATCATTCATTCACCATCCAATCCTACGTTGCCCCAGGAGGAGCAAAGGAGCCCAGGGCTAGGCAAGTTGGCACTACCATTAAAAATTGTTTTAATTCTTAGTATTTAGTGTTTATTGCACTTATGAACACAATAAACAAATACATTCAGAATGTTTCCATCACATCATATTTCAGTACAATATTAAAAAGAAATTTAATAAAAATGTGGCAAATTATAAATTTAAATCAATCTATACAATACTGTTCTAAATTAATTGAAAATGAAAATATCCAGTCAATGTCATCTTTCAAACATATACATACAGTAAACTATCTATTTATTTACTGCCAGATGCCTTAATCCAATAAGGGATGGACACAAACAAATCACCTCCAGGTCCCCCAGTCCCCTGCCATTTCACTGCCCTGCTCCCAGCTCACACTCCTCTCTCTCCCATACCTCTCCACTCCATCCCTCTATCTCATCCTTGACCTGCACTTCCCTCTCCCCCCCTCCACCTCACTCTCACTCACATACATTCTCTTCGTTAGTCTCTCATTCTCCATCCTCTCAACATGGCCAAAGAACCTCTATGTATTTCTCCTAATGCTTTCTATTACATCCACATCCACACCAAAATGCTTCTTCCCTTCCTCATTTGTCAGTCAGTCTCTCCATGTAACTCCACATGCTCCTCTCAAATAACTCATTTCCACTGCTCTCACTCTTGGCTTGTGTCCTTCTAGCAAGGTCCAAGCTTCACTTCCATATATTGGAGCTAGTATCACAATACCGTCATTCAGTGACTTTTTTACTTCCATGCTCACTTCCCTGTTTCTTATCACTACTTTCAAAGAACTAGCAATCTTTCTTCCTTGTTGTGCCCTTTCAAGCACTTCACCCCCTAAACTTCCATCCTTACTCATCACACTACCCAAGTACAGTACACCCTCATTATCGACGTTTTTTTTATTGACGGATTTGATTATCGACGGTTTTTTTGTCTCCTGGGAGTTAAATTATTATTATTAAAAAAAAAAAAAAAAAAAAGAATTGTATTGGCACCTCCTAGCAAGTTTGCGCACCATCCTGCCAGGTGTCTCTGGCTGCTCGCAGCATGTTCCCGCCAACCTAACAAACAACAGCATCAGTACACGTTTGTCTGTTGTTCTCATATCGTGTTCGGCCACATCTATCGTGCTTTCGCGATCATCAAGGCTCCGAAGCGCCCTTGTAACACTCCAACTGGAAATAAGGCAGCTAAGAGAGCAAGGAAAGTACTTACCTTGGAAGTAAAGAACGAAATATTACAAAAACTTAGAAGTGGAATGAGCTATGCAGCGGTTGGTCGCAAGTATGGCATGAATGAGTCCAGTGTTCGTGGCATAAAATGGAGAGAAAAAGACATTAAAGATGCTCTGGCTTCGTGCACACCAGGATCGGCTAAAGTAACGATGCATGTGAGAGATGATGCCTTGGTGAAGGTGGAAAAGGCATTGAATATTTGGATTGAGGACTTAAACCGTCGACACGTGCCGCTAGACTCCCAGTTCATCAGAAACAAAGCAAAACAACTCTACGCTCGGTTTGCTGGTGAAAGCAGTGGTGTTGGTGAAGATAATGGTGATGAAAGTGAGGCAGGTGAAAATAGTGATGATGGTGAAAGTAATGACGATGGTGATAGGCCTAGTAATGTTGGTGCTTCTGCTCTAGGCAAAAGAAATTTGCAGCCAGCAAGGGCTGGTTCGAGAATTTTAAGAAAAGGTATGGCCTACATAACATTAGGATGAATGGTGTAGCAGCTTCAGCAGATCAGATAGCAGGAGAATCGTACCCACGTGACTTTGCTGAACTTATAAGGGAGAAAGGGTACAGGCATGAACAAGTGTTTAATGCGGACGAAACACGCCTGTGGTGGAAGAAAATGCCTAAAAGAACGTACATTTCGAAGGAGGAGAAAAGTGCGCCAGGCTTTAAAGCAGCAAAAGATCGTGTGTCTGTGCTGTTGTGTGGTAATGCAGAAGGACATATGATAAAACCCATGCTCCTGTATTATTTGTTATAATGTTAAAGACGAGTTGGATTTTTTGTCAATAAAGGATATTTCTTGCAAAAGTTAGGCAGAGATTAAATATGAAATATACGAGCATAAGGAGAGTTGAATTTTCCTGAAAGAAGATCCTAGCGAAAGCTAGGCTAAGATTCATCTTTGATAGCATAAACTGCCATACAGTCGTGAAAATTTAGGTCTGGGAGAAATGGAATATCAAGAATGAAAGGAAGCTCTTGAGAATGAAAGTAAATAGGAGAACGTGGTCTCTCTGGTGTGAGCTAGCAGCACTGGCGTGTGTTGTGAAGATCGGTGCGAACAGCTAATCTAACGTAACACTTGCCCCACACTCTCAGTTATTAGAACGTATGAATGACCACCACTGCTGCTTTCGTTTTTTTTTTTTTTTTACACAGTTATGTAAACATATGGATGGCTACAACTGCTGGTTTCGCCTTTTATTTTTAGATGAAGTGAGGTGTAAGTGGAGAGAGAAGTGATGATACAGCAGCCATTACAAGTTGAGGTCCAGTGTACGACCACTATGCATCAACATCAGAGATTATGCTATTTTTTCCATAATTCTTTACTTAATATAAGTAGTTTTATTGATATTCAGTTTTTCAATTGCCTAACTAATTTATTTCTAAGAAACACTAAAACTAAACTCCATATTACATACGAGTGATTGAAGGGATATTAAAATATATAAATAAAGGGTACCTGACCAGACGAAAATCGGTATCGACGGTTTTAGGCATCGACGGGTATCTTAGGTACCTATCCCCCGTCGATAATGAGGGTGTACTGTAATTAAATACACTCACATTTTTCATTTCCCTGTCATCCAACTTCACTGTACATCCAGTGACTTCATTTCTATTGAAGACCAAAATGTTACTCTTCCCTACATTCACCTTTAGATTCCCCTTCTTACACACACTTCCAAACTCATTCACCAAGCCTTGCAGTTCCCCTTCACCTTCACTTAACAACACAGTATCATCTGCAAACAACAGTACAGGGAGTTTCCAAATGCTGCTCTCACTCATTAGGGATGCTCCATCATCCATATAAAGGAAACAACACTACATATTCCATGACTTACATAACTTCTCTAGTCTTTGTTAATCTGTTTTTTTGGTCCAGAATTTTGTTTGGTGGCTGGTAGTTTGTACACTTTTTCTCGTGCATCCTTATGAATCATCCAGCTGTAGTCCACCATCATACTGACATCCCAATGTCCCTGATACCTTGTCTCCACGTCCCTGATATTCTGATCGAATTTTTCACCCAGTTTTTCACTCACCGCTCCAAGGGGGCAGGGTGGCTCAGTGGCAGGACATCAGACTCGGGACCGGGGGGTTGGGGGGAGGGGGGGGGGGGGAGTTCAAGCCACATCCAGTAGCTGCCATGCCAGGAGGGGTAGCACCCTCCTGTCACCAAGCAGGGCCATATGATCTAGTAAGGTCTAGCTCCAGGAAACATTTCCCTTTCCTTACACCGCTCCATGATTTTCGGGGGAAATTTCCACACGCGAATCCAAAAGTAAACTTTGAGACAGGCTTCAACCCAACTCCTTAAATTTGACCAACAAATTTCTCACACCTTCTTTGTAATTTAGATCGTTACTGTTAACTAAAAACTTAGAAATTACTACTATGAATGATACCCAAACCACTCATTCCAGGTAGTTCATCGTACCATCAAATTCTGCATCAGAAACCAGTTTTCTAATATCAGGTCCAGTTAGTACACCCTCTTTCAATTTAGCTTCAGAGAAACCAGGAAACTTTTGGCACAAATACATAAAACAGGCTCCATCTTTTGATAGGGCTTTGACAAACTGCTTCATTTATCCAAGATTAATATGAAGCAGTGGTAGCAGCACTTTATCTGGATTCACCAAGCTAGGTCTGATGTTTTTAGTAGCAAGCTGTAGATTTTTTCTATTTGGCCTTCCTTCTCAACCCAATGTAAATCCTTGGCTCTGCTGTCCCACTCACAGAGAAAACATGGGAATTTTGTATACTCTGACTGCTGACCCAGTACGATACACAGAACTTTCAGGTCCCCACATATGAACCACTGGTGTTCACTGTACAGTAGCTGATTTTCTCTAAAAGATTTGCCAAATTCTGGCATGTTTCTTTTAAATACACAGAATGGGCAACAGGTATTGATGCATATTTATTACCATTATGAATAAGTACCCCTTTCAGGCTTCTTTTAGGTCATCATCATCATCCAATCCTGTGTTGACCCATGCAGTATGTAGAAGTCCGGGGATATGTAAGTTGGTCCTGACATTTAAGATGTACAGTAAATGACCAGTTTCACTCGTCCCCAAGTGGCATTATGTGAGCAGTAAACTCCAACCATCCCTTGGATATAAACCTGCACAACCTAAATCCGGCTGGAGTCCCTTAACCCCTTAACCGCGGGGCGTCACTTTCGTGACGCTTGGGAGCAAGGGATCATACCGCGGGGCGTCGCTTTTGTGATTCTGTGTTATTTTGAATTCACCCGGGCTTCCAAGTGGGGGCTTGTATCATCTATCGGTACTGCCAATGTCCAACACTAGTCAGCACTCCTAATCTCATCTGTACTCCCATCCATTGTTGACAATTTAGCCATTTCTCCCCGTTCTTGACTCCCCTCCCTAGCCCCCCTCCATTACCCTATCCTCTCGCCTGCCCGGCCGTGCTACGCTAAGTAAATCTTCCCTGGAATTTTTCACTGATTTCATCCATTGAAATAAGCCCTATGTCCTATTCTTATACCAAATAATATATACAAGAAAGAAATAAGGTAAGTGAGAGTGCCATACACCTGGAATTGGCTAATTATCACCTGACAACACCTCACGTGCACTCGTTCGCTAATTTTCGCTGTTTTTTTCCCCTTGAAATATGCCCTATAATCTATTTTCGTAATAAATATACATGTAAGGAGGGAAGGGAGAACCCTAAGTGATATTTACATTCACCTGGAACTACCTAATTTATAATGTATTGTCTAGATTTCCTGCCAATCATATCAGTGCTAGACAAAGCTGTTTCAAGATATAACATTGGTAGCTCTGAATATATATATCTCCTAAGTAGGCCTCTAATCTGTTTTCGTAATAAATATACATGTAAGGAGGGAAGGGAGCAACCTAAGTGATATTTACATTCACCTAGAACTACCAAATTTATAATGTGTTGTCTAGATTTCCTGCCAATCATATCAGTGCTAGACTTAGCTGTTTCAAGAAGTAATATTGGTAACTCTGAATAACCCCTAGCAGGCCTCTACGCTGGTGGTCCTCCGTTATCATCAGTTCTCTCTCAACTTCCGAAGCGAGAGTACGTATGTTTCTTCTTGCTGACTTCAAGGCCTTTTTTCACCCCCATGCAAATGGCCCTGTGACCTTTACCCCCTACTAAATCTCGTGTGGAAAGAGGTAAAGGGCTGACAATTGATAAAAGAGTGACTACGATCTTTCTATTGAGTAAAACAGTGCAAGTGGAATTGTAAATAATGTGTAAATAATGTGTAAACAGCAAGTGAAAGTAATGAATGTAAATATACGTGAACAATGGAAAATAGTTTTATAAGTTATTTCAAGTGACAGTGCACAACAGTGTAAATAAAACAGAAATGTAAATAATGTAAATAAAATAGAGAACGTAAATAGAAATGTAAATGAGTAGTATTATAAGAATACGAGTATATACCCTAGGAGTAATGAAAGTGAAAGTTTCACTCTAGCATGTCTGAATGCTATGAGTTATGAGGGTGAAGATGAAAGTGACATTCACTCTCAATGCCAGTATACAGGACGAGAAAGTGAATGCTACGTATTTTACTGAAAGAAATTGAATCCCTACAGTGACAATAAACTAATACTACTGAAGGAAACTTATGGATAAAGACTATAGATATATATAAGTGTTATATAGTAATAGAAATATAAAGTGTGAGGGGTTTTATGAATAATAAATGACAGACTACCAAGAGCGAACTAGTGCCAGTGCGACGATCAGACGCGCTCGTAATTTCCATTGCTTTCACAGTGTTTTTTTTTTAGTATGGATCCCAAACTACTTGAAAATTGTAGAATAGTGTTTATAGTGTTTGTATCTGGCTGTGGTAATCATATTACGGGTTGTCGGGAAGTGTAAAGTGGAGACTTCGTTACCCTACTTCAGAGGTCTCCACAAGTCCTACGGTAACCGACGAAGGCTCAACAATCATTCCAGGAGAAAGCTGAAGGTATGTGCCATAAGCATATATAATTTTATTATTCTAGGACTAATAACTGATTTTTGGCAAATATTTTTTGAGAGTCTGTCGGAGCCCAAATAACCCCGCGGCACACGCAAGTTATTGGTAAACAAGCCCGCGGTGTAGGGGTTAATCACCAACTAAATCTCTAGGTGCCATAATCTGGGGTTCCCTGGTATTCAGGAAACCATTTTGGCTTGTCACTCAGTGAAGAGTCACCCACAGACAGATGGAAGAGGAAAGAATGAAGAAAAGAAACAGAAGAGGAAGGAAGGACAGATGGAAGGAAAAAAGGAAATGGAGGGCATCTGAGAGCAGCACTACATCGAGTGAGTGGATGGTAAGTGTCCCCATCTACCACAAAAATTCAAATGTCAAAGGCATCTGGCATTCCCAGGGGGTCATCAATCCAAGTACTAGCTAGACCCTGCGTTGCTTAACTTTGCTCATAGGACCTATATACAGTATTGTCTCCTTTCTTGTGCATTATAACCTCTGCCAAGTTTCTGCACTAGGCCACTCAGGTCACTGCAATAAACCACTGTTTTCAATAAATATTGCTGTGATAAAAAATGAAACACTCCACTGAAAGTAATTTACAAGCACATTAGCCAACTAACTGAGTCACACTGAGATACGTTCGCTGCACTCCAATACCAGTGTGACTCATAACTGTGTTGTGTTCCAGCTATATTCTGGCTTATTATCAAATAAAACAACTGTGTTGTTTTAAACATGGATTTTACTATTAGAAAATACTAAATTCAAACATATCATTGCAATAAAATATCCATGTCAATAATTATATGGTGAAAAAGGATAAAACAAAAAAATAATAATAAATAAAAACTAAGAAAAGCATTCTGTGAAAAAACGTTACATGACGTAGGAAAATGGTTTTCACTGTTTAATTCAGCGCCCAAAAATACGAAAATCACACAAAACGATCAAAACAATTTTTTCAATGTATACCATTGTTATCACTAATTTCAAATTAATACTCCTGAATGCAGAGGCTGGTAAAGCTTTAGTACTGAGAACCTTCAATTTAAAAGTCAGATTCTACTAAAGCAATTTGAGTATGGCAATCATTGCATCTATTCTATCATAACACTAAATAATCTGTCAGGAGATACACCCTCTTTACCTAATATGACAATTTCTAAATGACATTAATGTAAGCAGCAATCAGTATGGTAAAAAATATAATGATTACTTACCAATATAGTTTCAGAATTGGGGAGCTTGACAAGAAGAAAAGGAACCTTGCGGTAATCTGTCCATCGTGTCTGTGCCCGGGTGACGGAGTTGACTTCTATAACATTGTATGAGAATCCATAGTAATCAAGGAATGCCCTAACCTTGCAGCAGAATGGACATGTTTGGTACTGAAAGAGTGTGATCTTCATTCCAGTTGTGTCTGTAGGAACTTGGATCTGCAAAAAAACATCACATTACAGTCTGGTACTGTTTAGTAACTATGATTACGCTATACCAATTAATTCAGTAAACTACAGTAAGTAGTAAAATGGACTACCATCAACCTACAAGGTACTCCCATGAGAGTGAATGTGGGAACAAACTTGTTAACTAGCCACACAGTCATTACTCTTAAGCAACAAATGTTCTAACACAAGTACTGCAACTGGAGTGAAAGTCCAAGCTGACACTCACACACTGTTAGGTCTCTACACAACAGTGTGGACATGTACTACATTTCCTCAATTTCTTTTTTCTTTCATCCACACATCATCAACACCTTCAATACAAGGGTCTTTTCTCAATGAACTGTCTGGAAGTACAGTATAGAGAATGACTAAATTACAATAATCTGTCTCCACTGTGGTGGGGCTACATGGGAGACATCCTAAAAGGCAAATACCACTGTGTACCAATATAAGCCCACAAATACTGGTGCATACAATGATTAAATAATATGCAGGAACAGTATGTCATGTTTCTAGCTTAATAATATATTAGGAAAAAAATCATTTCATACATTTTAAATGAAGTGAGTATTAAAGCCACAGAAAACTGGTACAGTACTGTACTCTATTTGAGCTAACATGTGCCACTGATCTGAGTCAGCCACACTTTGGTGACTTCCTCACAGATGGCATTACTCACTCAACTTAATCACAGATTCAAACTTGCATTGGCTGCTGTTAAAACAGGGTAAGGCTTGTACTACATGTTATTTAGATTTGTTAGTACCTTACTGTCAAATATAAATAATTTGATGTCTGCTACAATCTAACATTTCTAAGGAGTACTTAAACTGCATTCGTTGTTTACTGTGTATGGTTAACTTGTGCGGACAGTTCATAGATCTCACCTAAATTGTTTCGTATGGAATATACCGGTAATTATTAATGGTAACCTTTGACAGAGTCCCTAGAGAGGTGGTGAAGTGAGCAATGAGAAAGCTTGGCTTGGATGAGTGGCTGGTTAGGGTGGTTATGGCTATGTATGTGGGTGCTTGCACCCAGGTAAGACATTGAGAGGGCTCTTCCTATGTGCTAAGGGGTCTTTGTATGCAGCATGTGTTAGGAGTGTAATGCTGTATGGTAGTGAGACCTGGGCAGTGAAGGAGGAAGATATTCGCCGGGTCAGACGTACAGAAATGACAATGATTAGGTGGATGTGCAGTGCGTCCCTGCGTCCAAGGCCTGGAGGGGCTGGGTTTACGATGGAAGAGTTGAGAGGTAGGATGGGACTGGAGTGTATTGGTGTTGTGATGAAGAGAGGTAGACTGAGGTGGTTTGGACATGTGGAGAGGATGGGGGATGATAATTGGGTGAGGAAGGTGAGAAGTGTTAATATTGGGGGTGGGGTTATGAGAGGTAGACCGAGAAAGACATGGGACGAGGTCATTAAGTGTGACCTTAGGGTTACGGGACTGAACAGGGAGGCTGCAACAGATCATGCAGCGTGGAGAGCCGCCGTTAGGTGACCAAGGCCGACACATGCAAGCATGTTGGAGCCTTTAAAAACGAAACTAAAACGAAAACTTTTGTACAAGGGAATAATTATGCCTGACTTCCAATCCTCCGGGTCTCTACCTTCCTCCCAGGCCAATCTGCACATCTTCCACATCCATTCTACTAACATCTCTCCCCCATGCTTCAGCATTTCACCACACACTCCATTAATTCCTGAGGCTTTTCCATTTTGACTTTCATCACTGCTTCCACAACTTCCATCCTACTGATTTCTTCTTGTCTTCTCACCTCCCTCCTCCTCCCAGCCATTCCCCAGGCACTTATACTCGCAATACTTTCATTCTCTATGTTTAACAATTCATTAAAGTGTTCTCTCCATCTGCCCACTTTTTCTCCCTTCTCAACTAGTAATCTACCATTTTTATCGTTCACTCCCCTACTAACTTCACTACCACCCTGTCTGATTCTCTTTACCTCTTTCAAGAACATTTTCTTATATTCCCTTCACTTTACAGTCAAATTCCTTCTAAATTCCTCATCCACTCTCTTCTTACTCTTACTAATCTTTTCACCTCTCTCTTCCTTTCTACATATAACTCTCTTCCATCTTTCAACTTCTTCCATGCCCCTTTTTCTCATCCATTCATTATATGCTTTTTTCTTTTGTGCTACAGCCTGTCACACTTCTTCATTCCACCATGCTGTTCCTTGCACCCCCTTTGGTCTTCTCTTCACCCACATGCCACACACAAAGATCCCTGAGGTTTCCCTGTGTGCTGAAGAATCTTTGTGTGCTGCATGTGTTAGGTGTGGTGCTGTATGGTATGGTAGTGAGACCTGGGCAGTGGAGGAAAACAATATTCACAGTTTCAAAAGTACAGAAATGACAATGGTTGGATGAATGTACTGTGCATCTTTGAATGTGGAGCCTGGAGGGGATTGGTTTACAGTGGAAATGTTTAGAGGATGGATGAGACTGGTGTTGGTGTTAAGATGAGTGGTAGACTGAGATAGCTTGGTTAAGCAGAAAGGATGAAGGATGGCAATTGAGAGCAGAAAGTGAGAAGTGAATGCTGGGGGTGAGGTTGTGAGAGGCAGATTGAAAGAGACCTGGGGCGGGGTCACAGAGCGAAACCTCAGGAATGGGAAACTGCATGGACAGGCTGCCAGAAACTGAGCAGCATGGAAAGCCACCATCAGATGATCAAGGCCGACGCATGCAACCATGTTGCATGCGTTATAAACAATATGAAATGAAACCCTGTGTGGATGATGGTCGCCACCACCTACCTGCAATGCCTGTCATAAAATTTTCATAATTTGCTTTGGAAGCTTTCCTGCAGTTTGTCCAAAATTGCTATAAAATTCATAACCTACATGGTGAACAAATTTCGGTCTCCATTAGTTGGGTGTAATTCCGAAATATCGAAGCTAGATCCTTACATAACATACTAACCGATCTCGAGACTTTCAGTACTGGAGGCTCTTGTGGAAGTACATACTCGCCTCCCTCTGATGGGCTGGCCAAGGGGGTGTTTATCTTCATATATACATCATACATGTAAGCGCTGCCGGCACACACGCCAACTCCGAACCCGACGCCCAGCAACTTCCCGTATTTCTTCCATACTGACAGCTTTTTCGGCGATGTCTCCACCGTTGCAGCTGACCTCAATACCACTTGGCCTTTTAATCCATTACCTGCACTAACTAATACCTTACTCCTGCTAGATATACAGCCGTTTTGTCGTAAAACTGAGAGCACTCCCCTTACGTAAATAGACATTGTTGTTTTGACGCAGTGCTAACCACAATTGTCTGATCTCATTTTAGGCAAGTGCAATACTGTGACGGGATAAATATATTTCACACACTCCAGTAAGAGTCCGAGTTTGCTAGTAAGGTACATGAATCGATAATTATTATATTTTAACTAAAAATGCAAAATACAATGAACAGTGTGCTCGGACTTAAGACTGTCTATTCTACTTGCAGACGAATGTGGAAGTTCACTTGAATGAGACTGACTGAAATTCTTATTATTGTAAGGATACACAGAGTACATATACAACAAAACGAGGTGGTGGGTCTAGCCGTACACTTCGTCACAATTAATACACAGTCACTGGTTACAAACTTGTGCCCAAAAAAAAAAAAAAAAAAAAAAAAAAAAAAAAACTTGGTGGTTGGTCTTACATGCCCCTTCAGCAAACAAATATAGTAACATACTGTTATGCTAGGTGTTTTTAGGTTGACTTCTCGCCCTAAGAACACTAGCTGTTGAGCCGGGGTTCTGTTTCAAGACCGGAACTAGAATACACCACGAGAGGAACAGGGCATAAAAACTCTGGTCAATTAACCTTACACGTTTATTATCTTAAATTCACACAACACTGAATACAACGTAGATGCAATTAAGGCACAATACACTATTCAGGTACAAAGTCACTATCTAGGCAGGAGGACTCCGACAGGGCTACTGAAGTCTTGGGCTCCTACAGGTGTCAGCCAGGTGTGGGAGGTGTCCCATCAGGTGTGGCTTCCCTCGGAGAGTCGGGGGGTACGGGACTATCCTCGGGGGCCGTGTAGTCTGGAGTGGGCTGCTGGGCGGCGTGGAGAGGGGTACTCCTCGAGTGGGGCCTCGGTAGGGCGTTCGGTCCATAGGTACATCACATTTCTTTCTGTAGTCCTGTGAGAGTTCTGAGAGGGGAGGGTGGAGGTATGTCTGACCACTACCTGGTGGAGGGAAAGTTAAGAGTAGGTAAGAGATGGGTGAGAGCTAGGAGGGTTAGGTGTGGCAGGGAGGTTTTGAAAGTGAGTGAGTTGGATAAAAGAGAGAAAAAGATAGAGTATCAGGAGAAATTGAAAGATGAGTGGAACGCAGTGAAAGATCGGGAAAATGGCAGTGTGGAGGAGGAATGGCAGTTGTTTAAGAGTGCTGTGGTGGGGCATGCAGAAGAGGTGTGTGGTGTGAGACGTGTGGGTGGTGGTGTAAGAAAAGGAAGTGAATGGTGGTGCCAGGAAGTAAGTATGGCTGTGGCTGAGAAGAGACGTGCATATGAAGTGTGGCTGCAGAGGAAGGATGAGATGTCATATGAAAGGTATAAGGAAAAGAGGAATAGAGCGAGAAGGGCTGTGCGTGATGCTAAAGTGGCAGCAGATGAGAGGTGGGGCAGGCGGCTGACAGAGAATTTTCAACAGAATAAGAAAATGTTTTGGAAGGAGGTGAAAAGGGTGCGAAAGGGAGAGTCTGGGAAGGAAGAACGAGTAAAAGCAGAGGATGGAAGGATGTTAATTGAGATGGATGCAGTAAGGAAGAGATGGGCAGAGTATTTTGAAAGATTGTTAAATGTAGAGGAGGAAAGGGTGGCTGAGATTGTGGCAGATAGAAGGGTGCAAGGAATAAATGTGTTGGGAGAGTTGAATGATTCTTTGATCACGAAGGAGGAAGTGGAGAAGGCAGTAAAGGAGATGAAAACAGGGAAAGCTGCAGGTATGGATGGGTGTGCTGTGGAATGCCTGAAGGGTGGTGGAGTGACTATTGTTGACTGGTTAGTAAGATTATTGAATGTGTGCTTTGAGAAAGGTATGGTGCCAATTGACTGGGCAAGTGCTTCTGTGGTCCCGTTGTATAAAGGCAAGGGTGATAAGTATGAATGTACTAGCTTTAGGGGTATAAGTCTGTTGAGTGTTGTAGGTAAAGTGTATGGTAGAGTGTTAATTATGAGAGTTAGAGAGGGTACAGAGGGAGTGATTAGTGATGAGCAGTGTGGCTTTAGGAGAGGGAGGGGATGCGTTGATCAGGTGTTTGCTGTGAGACAAGTGAGTGAAAAGTATTTAGCGAAAGGCAAGGATGTGTTTTGGGCATTTATGGATTTAGAGAAAGCGTATGATAGAATTGATAGGGAGGCTTTGTGGACTGTTTTAAGATTGTATGGACTTGATGGTAGGTTACTAAAAGGGGTGAAAAGTTTTTATGTAAATAGTAGAGCGTGTGTAAGAGTGGGAAATGCTGTGAGTGATTGGTTTCCCGTGAGAGTGGGGCTGCGACAGGGATGTGTGATGTCGCCTTGGTTGTTTAATATTTACATGGATGGTGTTGTAAGGGAGGTGAATGCAAGAGTTTTAGGTGGTCTGAGTCTGGTAAATGTTGATGGAGGAGAGTGGAATCTGAAGCAGCTGCTGTTTGCAGATGATACTGCACTGGTGACTGATTCAGAGGAGAGATTGAGACAGTCGGTAGAGGAATTTGGAAGGGTGTGTGAAAGGAGGAAATTGAAAGTAAATGAGAATAAGAGTAAAGTGATGAAGTGTACGAGGTTGATAGATGGTAGGGGGATGAATATAGTTTTGAATGGTGAGTTGCTTGAGGAGGTAGATTGTTTTAAATATCTAGGGTCACATGTTGCTGTGGATGGAAGAATAGATGCAGAAGTGAAGTTTAGAATAAATGAAGTAGGAAAGGTGCTGGGAGGAATGAAAAAAGTGTTTAAATGTCGTTCGCTTAGAATGGATGTAAAGAGAAGGCTGTATGAGGGTGTTGTGGTACCGACTGCGTTATATGGGGCTGAAACATGGAATATGGGTGTAGCAGAGAGGAAAAGTTTGAATGTAATGGAGATGAGATGTCTGAGGAGTATGTGTGGAGTGACGCGTATGGATCGAGTGCGAAATGATGAAGTGCGAAGGAGAACTGGAGTTGTTCGGGAGATGGCTGGTAGAGTTGAGCAGAGGGTGTTGCAATGGTTTGGGCATATGGAGAGAATGGATAATGAGCGACTGGTGAAAAAGATAACTAGATCTGATGTGAGAGGTGTAAGACTGAGAGGAAGACCACGAATAGGATGGATGGACAGTGTGAAGAGAGCGCTGGATGCGAGAGGGATGTCTGTTGAGCAAGGAAGAGTGGCTGTGCGTGACAGAAATAAATGGAGAGAAATTGTGAATGAATAAGTGATGACGCAGCCCTGAGGGGATATTCTCCCGCATTTGGTCTGATCAGCTAGCCAGGTCAGGTGCGGGTAAGGGGATGGGTCTGTTATGATGTGGCAGGGGTAAACCAGTTCTGCTGTCGGGCCCTGCTGTGGATGTCACTGCTTGCATTGCGCAGTTGACCCTTGTGCGGTGTGATGCGGTGAGGATCTGTCCGTTCTCCCCTTTGGGGCTAAGATGCGAATGAATGTGTTTGAATGGATGAGTAAATGGAGAGTGAGTCGTCCTGTCTCGGCTACCTCCCTTTCCTTGGGGGAAGCAGCCTAGGTATATAGATAGATAGATAGATAGATAGTCCTGTGATAGCCTATTGCTAAGAAATTTCTTAAGAATACTAAAATACCCGCCGCCGCCACCACACCACCACCCCGGAAGGACACCACGGTGGGGCTAGTGACCTGGAACAAGAGGGTCACCGGGACACTACTGTCCTCAGTCCCTCTTCCCTGCAACTATCCCAACACCAGGTAAGCGGGAAGAGACAACGACCCTGGGAGCAGGACAGCCGTCACCAGAATCAGGGTGGGACTGAACAAGGTTCAGTCCCAGGTGACACCACGTCGACGGCCACTGTACGTGACGGGGAAGGAGCGGCCACTGTACGCCCTTCAGTTACCTCCCCAAGGGCAGGAAGGCCCAAGGCTACGGCCAAAGTACACACCAGGGTAAGTAGACCCTCAGCTATGGCCTCAGTGTGTACCAGAGAGGGCGCGGCCTCTGTGCACCCCTCTCCTGCTGTTCTCTCCTACAGGAGCAACACCGCGTCGACGGCCACTGTATGTGACGGGGAAGGAGCAGCCACTGTATGCCCTTCAGTTGCTTCCAAAAGGGCAGGCAAGCTTACAGCTACAGGCGAAGTACACACCAGGGTAAGTAGACCCTCGGCGACGGCCTCAGTGTGTACTGGAGAGGGCGCGGCCGATGTGCACCCCTCTTCTGCTTTTCTCTCCTACGGGAGCAACACCGTGTCGACGGCCACTGTACGTGACGGGGAAGGAGCGGCCACTGTACGCCCTTCAGTTGCTTCTCTAAGTGTAGATAAGCTCCTGGCTACGGCCAAAGTACGTACCAGGGTAGACAGACCCTCGGCTACGGCCTCAGTACGTACCGGAGAGGGCGTGGCCTCTGTGCACCCCTCTCCTGCTTTTCCCTCCTACAGGAGCAACACCGCATCGACGGCCACTGTACGTGACGGGGAAGGAGCGGCCACTGTACGCCCTTCAGTTGCTTCTCATAGTGCAGGTAGGCTCACTGCTACGGCTGCTGTACGTACCAAGGTAAGCAGACCCAAGGCTACAGCCTCAGTACGTACTGGAGAAGGCACGGATTCCGTGTACCCTTCTCCTGCCATTTCCTCCTTCGGGAGCAGCACCGCCAGCATGGCCACTGTACGTGCGGGGGAAGGAGCGGCCACTGTACGCCCTTCAGCTGCGTGCCCTAGGAGTCATGAAACCGCGCTCACGGCCACCGTACGTGACGGGGAAAGAGTGGCCACTGTATGCCCTTCATTCGTGGCTCTGAAGGCCCTCCTGATGCAGGAAGTCCCTTGCGCGGCCGACCCTTTCCCTCTCGGCTGCGTGGGACGCCCTTTGTCACCATCCGGGAGTGTTGCCCCGGAGGTGTTGCCAGAGTGGTGGCAAGGCCCGATCCAGGTCCTACCACCTACCCCTGGGAGATCCCTGCTCCTGCCGGACACCCGACGGAGACGGTGCCGCAGCTCACCCCAGTCGGCGCCTTCCCCTACAGGCGACCGTAGTCTTAGGACCCCCAGGCCCGACCAGCAGCCTCCAGGTGAAGGCAACCTAGGCTCTCTCTCCCCACGGAGCCAGAGGTGACAGGCCCGCCTCCTACAGCTGTTTGGCCCCAGTCCCGAGGGCCACCTCTCAGGTCGAGGCCCCCAGACCAGAGGGCCTCCCTGCACCCCACCAACGAGGCTCCAGTACGAGGGCCTCCTCCCAGGTCGAGGCCCCCAGACAGACGGGCCTCCCTGTACTCCACCGACGACCAGGACCCGGGCAGTGACTCCCCTGTGGGCAGTGAATTGCCCTCTGCAGGAAGGCTCCCCCTAGGGCCTCCCCCTCACGCCCGGACACCAGAGTGAATTTGTAACGGTAGGGATTTTTTTTATCCCACCGTTGTTCATCAGTGTAACGATGAGAAATTTTATCCCATCATTATTTATCAGGTTTGTTCTGTTTAACTTATTTGTTGATAATACAAAGGGGACTCAACTTAGTCTCCCCTCAATGACTGATAAAGTATTCACCAAAGAAAAAAAAAGAAGGGGGGGGAAGCAACTTCAACTTTGAATGATAAAGGTTAATTGCATAAAGGATACTTTTGGTAGCGTTTGTATTTTTAGCCGAGTCGAGAATAAGTTAGTACCACGTGTGTTAGTCGTTCCCAAAGCGGAGGAATCTTGAACTGGAAGGGGAGTCATGCGTGAGAGGACAAAATTCCCTTGGTTGGATATCAAAATTGCATATACTTTACTCTACTTTAATAAATCTATACTTGTTAAACAACAGACATTTTTTTTGAATTACCTGACCTTTAATAATATGAAAAGAGATGTAAATTAAGTACTAGTTGGGCGATAGTAATACAGTACTGTTACCAAGCGAAACAATTTGAATATTTAACAATGACTCCTGAGTTCATTACATTTCATTCTCTAATATCAGTTATTCTTGGGCTCAACAGCCTTAAGACTGGGACATTCAATGACATGGACTGTCTTTTCGGGCTGGCATAGCCTCGATCTAATATTTCATAATCACTCAGGCTTGCTTAGCCTCGAGGAACAATTCGAAATTACATATCCTTACAACCACTAAATTCACTTCAACACTCCCAATATTTCTAACCTATTAATAAAAGAAGAGAAAAAAAAAACGGTTGAGTTAAATTCGCTTTTCCGTTATATGATCACATTAACTTTCAAAATTCTGTACCTTATCTACTATCAAAAAAAGGTTCACCTGATTGATTTATAATTCAATTGCTACTACATTTAGTTATAAATCTATTTGTGGGTAGTGTAAGTGTGTGTGTACATCGTCTATGGGCAAATTCACATGATGGCCTCGTGCAAACCCCAAAGTCACGGTGTCTGTGGACTGAAACAACGTCTGTTACCCACAATGTCTGGGTAGCCAATGCTACGTTAAGCTTTTAACAACATTACTTCATATTGTTCACGACAACCAAGAATTAAAACAAGCAAGGGGGTAGAAAGGAGGAATGTGTACAGCTCACCTGAAACAACGTCTGTTACCCACAACGTCTGGGTAGCCAATGCGGTTTAGCTGGGCACGTAGGGACCACAGAGTTATACATATAGAGCGCGCGTTCCTGTGTTGTGGTATGGGCGATAAGTGAAGCCAGCGGGCCCGGCGCGGCGGCCAGCTTAGGATGCCCACTCTACCGAGTCCCGACCTTCCCGTACAGCTCATCATAATTCACAAATACTAACCTTTCCCGAGTGTTTTTTGCAGTATATCCTGATGTAAATAGATAGAGCAGTTATCAGTATAATTACTTTAGCTATTTTAGGCCTTTTCTCCATTACTATTGCGCTCTGAATTAAGTGAGAAGAAAAGTTATTCCCGGTCCCCTTACCTTGTCTCTACGCACCATTTTACTTTGGATACACAAAAATCAACGATTAGAAGCGAACATATACCAATTTATTAATAGCTAACATTAATTGAGTGGATGGTGAGTGTCCTCACTTACTGGTTCTTAAATAATACTAACTTAGTGTTTTCCTAACATAACAGCCTCTTACTTTAGCAGTGGTTGCTTTTGCAAGATGATGCAAACGTATCTTGCAATATGCAAGCACCACTGCTTTAATAAGAGAAAAAATGTGATTATTATCAGGTGAACATTCAAACATATGGGAATTATGTATTTTAAATGCAGTGCTACCAGTCTCTTTCAATACAGAATATGCAACTAGAGAGGAAATTCTGGGAATGTTACGTAGCTCTTTGTCATGACTTTTCAACATTTTCTGAAATATTTTCTCTGTGGATCTGCAGACAGACACAGCACTCATAGAGGGCTTTATCAAGCCGCCTTTGTCCTTAACCAGTATCAATGCACAACTTTTATCATTGTTCTTAATTTCTGTTGCTGTAAGTGCAGACAAGCAGTCTGGACATGAAATATTTCTCTTTACCATTTTAAATGCATATCCGGCAATGCAACCTACTGCAGCTTCCTTATAATATGACACATCTGTAAAGTTTGGACAGTCTACATAATCATGATCTTCTTGGGCAGGACTACGAGGAATGATATCATATCTTCTTGCCATCATAATATCTTCAGTTTTATCCTCTAAAGCTTTCTTCATGACACTGCTAGATGTTGCAGATGTGAGCACTTCAGTGAGGTCTTGTGCAGAGACATTCCCGTTTGACGTTTTTATTTCATGCCTCAGAAGGAGTCTCTTGTATGCTGCCATGAGGTTTAACGCAGAAGGGTTATTTCGAAAGCCACCAGATGCTCGAATTGCACAGAAAAAGAGTTCTAAGTGATCCTGTGACAGCTTATAAGTTAGAAAGTACTGGAGTGGCTTATTTACACCTACAAACTGTTTATAAAGTGCCTGAACACTCTTAATGGCAGCCAAAAAACCAATGAAAGGTGTCTTTTTAGAAGTTTTGTACATGAGGATGTCATCAGAATTAGTGATAGTCATTAGATAAGCAAATGCTTGATCTAAGAATGACATTGAAACTACTTCTGTCTCAGGTTGAAGTGCTGCTTTCATTCCTCTAGCAAATTTGTTTCTCGAGTTCAGTACATCAAAAAGTTTATCAGCCATTTGCAGAAATTTAACTGTACCCTGACAATCCTTAAACTGTGGGAGATGTAATGAATCCCGACAGAAGATTAATGCATCAGCTACACTAGAACTCAGTGTTTGCGCAGCAAGTTTTACTTTCATCTTTTGAGTGTGCCTTGAAAGATGGATATCCCTGAGTTTATTTCCTAAATGAAGGCCCTCCTCTTCTTGAAGTTGATGCAGTGCTTGAATATATTTCCATTCTATTTTATTTCCTGATCACAGAGAAGCGAGAACATCTTACCTGTTTTGAATTGAGCGTGAGACTGGGCATCCCAATATGGCCGCTGAGCCACTTCCGGTTGCGTCACTTTCAAACCAGGGTGGCGCACTCTATATGTATAACTCTGTGGTAGGGACGCTACTGCTAGTCAAATGAGCCTGTGTTTGCGATATGGTGGGTTTTAAATCTCTTCACTATTTATATAGTAGAGTACACATGACGTTAGGACTTTTGATTGAATTGAGGAAAATTTGGGATTCACTCCTTACTACAGTTAAATACTGAATTTACCGCCATCCCGCCCTGAGTTTGGGGTAGCTTATGCCATCTGGTGACGGCTAAGGCATGCGGAACTACTTGATCCTCACAAATTACATTATCTTTGCCTTTTCTGACTATTAATTTCACATATTTGAATTCTAGCAGCTTCATTAGTAAGCATTTCACAACAATGATATGGAAAGAATTGCATACCCATTATTATTCTATTTAAGGTTTAAACTTGGCGCCCGGCAACGACGCACCACAAGCAAGAGGATGTTGCCCACATCTGTTATTCGTTACTTACCAGAGGGGTGAACTCCCATAGCTCAACACTCCCAGTTACACTACCTATGCATAGATACAGAGATATATACATATAAAAATAAAGTGGTCCCTATATCGATCATTAACACATGAACTACTACTTAGAACAGGAGCCGTATAGACTAGTATTCAGATTACACTCTATCTAACTTAGAAATTACAGTACCTCTAAACATATACATGAATACTAAATTTGTGGCATTACACGGCTCCCACGTTCGGAAGACAAATTTTACCCAAGTCAATCATCTATGACATATGCATGGATGGAATGTTGTTACTCCTATAACTGTTATTAACACTTTGAATTGGAACATTTTTTTTCTCCACAATCGGTGGCACCTGTCGGTCCACATTAAACATCTAATGCGTACCTCGGAAGGTCGCTTACTCATTTCATTAGGAGGTATGATCACTCCTTACACTTGATGTGATGAGGGAATTTATGCCCCAGTCAGCTTCAGAATTTGGAGGATAGCTTGTCGCTCACCGGAGCTTGACAGGGTCTCTCGAGAGTGAGATCACCACGGGGGTGCTTCCTTCCACTCTTCCATTCACATTCACTCGGTTCTTTTGTTTCCAGCATTCCACCCGCAAGAAGGTGAGGGCTCATTCTGTCCTGAAGACTCCACTACCTCACAAACCATGCTAACTGTAACGTGAGGGGATTAATTACTCTCCTCGAAGTAAGGCACTTCCCGGTTCCAACCGGAACACTTTTCTTTTTTTTTTTTCTTTTTACACCCTCTCCTCGGGGATGAGTCCACCCGGAACATAACCTCAGGCAGTTATGTTTCACAACATTCGTCTCACGCACTTATCTCTACTTTTCTGTTTAACACTCCTCTATGAGCCTCCGAGGGGCATTCCTCACTCGCGGTGGTAATCGCTCATCTTCGAGCTCCGGGGCGAGCTCCTGTTGCAATGGTTCTAAGAGCCATTCCTCTGTACCGTAATATGGTTTTACCTTTACAGCAGCCCTTTGTATTCTCTTGCCACTAAATACATTTTCATTGATATAAACACTTCCATCTAGCAACACTTCGATCACTTTATACGGGCCGTCCCATTTGGCATTCAGTTTCCTACAGGTACCCGGCTATATGGTTTCTTTTTTCGCCCACACCAAGCTATTGACCCCAACCTTCTGCGCTCTCCTCCGCCTGCTGGCCACATCCCGGTATCGCCTGGTCATCTTTTCGTGGGTTCTTTTAATGAGGGTGTGTGCAATCACAAGGTCGTCCTCCTCTGCGTCAACGGAAGGCAATAAGGTACCAATGAGGCGAGGGGGATGATGTGAGAAGAAGGCATAATAGGGCTGTTGTCCCATGCTTGAGTGCACCGCTTGATTTATGACGGTTTGGCACGACTGGAGCAGCTGAGGCCAATGCAAGGGGTGCCCGTTGCAGAGGGATGCTAGGATACTTTTCATAGTCCTATGCATCCTTTCGGTGGTGGAATTTCCCTGGGGATGATAAGGGGTGACGTAGAACAAGTCCACCTGGTTCCTCCGGCAGAACTTCTTGAATTCTCCACTCGTGAACTCTCCGCTGTTGTCCAGGACGATACCTCGTGGCATTCCAAAGTCAGTGAAGTATTGCCCAAGACAGTGTATGATGTGTTGTGTATGTTTGTCTCTGAGTGGGTAATATTTCACACACCTACTGTAGTGATCTATCACAGTAAGGACATATTGGTAGCCCTGAGCTCCAGCAACCATATCGGTCAAGTCGATCCCGATACGTTCCAATGGTTTACTTACAGGCGGGAAACTAAAATGCCTGCCGCCGGACCTTCCACCTGGCCACCCCCCACCCCACCACCAGGCCGCTACCACACCACCACCCCAGGAGGATACAACGGTGGGGTTAGTGACCCCGGTCAAGATGGTCACCGGGACACTATTGTCCTGAGACCCTGTTCCTCGCAACTGCCCCAACACCAGGTGACCGGGGAAAGGCAACTACCTTGCGGGCGGGACAACCATCGTCAGAATAGGGGTGGGACTGAACTAGATTCAGTCCCAGGTAACACCGTATTGACGGCTATTGTTACACCCTCTAGGGCGGGGGGCCCAAGGGCAGGAGGCCCAAGGCTACAGCCTAATAAAGTGTACCAAGGTAGAGAGACCCAAGGCTCCAGCCTTAGTACACCCCGGAGAGAAAGTTGCCCCAGTGCATCCCTCTCCTGCTGTTCTCCCTATGGGAGCAACACCGCGCCGACGGTCCCTATACGTGGCGGGGAAGGAGCAGCCCCGTATGCCCTTCAGTTGCTTCTTGTCGGGAAGATCAGCTCCCGACTACGGCCAGAGTACGTACCAGGGTAAAGAGCCCCTACTATCGTACGTGTAGCTTTTCCCTACTACGGGAGCAACACCGTGCCGACGGTCCCTATACGTGGTGGGGCAGGAGCGCCCTTCAATTGCTCCTTGTAAGGCAGGTAGGCATCCAGCTCCGGCCGAGGCACGTACCAGGGTAGAGAAGCCCCTGAAGATAGCCTCAGTACGTACTGGAGAGAGTGTGGCCTCTGTGCCCCCTACTCCTGCTTTTCCCATACTACGGGAGCAACACCGCGCCGACGGTCCCTATACGTGGCGGGGAAGGAGCAGCCCTGTACGCACTTCAGTTGCTCCTCGTACGACGGGTACGCTCACGGCCACAGCCAACGTACGTACCAGGGTAAGGCGACCCAAGGCTCCGGCCTCAGGACGTACCGGAGAGGACACGGGCTACGTGAGTCCTTCTCCAGCCTCTTCCCCCTGTGGGAGCCCTTCGTCACCACCCAGGAATATAGCCCTGGAGGTGTCACTAGAGTGGTGGCAAGGCCCGATGTCGGACCTACCTCCCATGCCTGGGAGATCCTTGTTCCTGCCCGAGTCCCGACGGAGTAGCTGCTGCAGCCCAGCCCTGTCGGCACTTCTCCCCATAGGCGCCTGCAGTCCCAGGACCCCCAGGCCAGACCCACCGGCTCCCGACAAAGGCGACCCAGGCTCCCCCACCCTATGGAGCCAGAGACGACAGGCCCGACTGCTCCAGTTGTTCGGCCCCAGTCCCGAGGGCCACCTCTCAGGTCGAGGCCCCCAGACAGGAGGGCCTCCCTGCACCACACCGACGAGGCTCCAACTTGAGGGCCACCTCTCAGGTCGAGGCCCCCAGACAGAAGGGCCTCCCTGCACCTCACCGACGAGTGTGACCCGGGCATTGACTCCCCTGCGGATAATCCCTTGCCCTCTGCAGGCCGGGTCCCCCTAGGGTTCTCCCCTCACGCCCCTGTCACGGAGTGAACATTACCCAGGAGATACAGGTAAATAGTGACGCCCCTTGTGCCGAGAACAAACCAGGGGAAATAACAGTGAACAGTGACCGAGTGAAGACCAGTGTGAAACCAGAAACAGTTACCATTACTCCAAAAGAACTTAGTGCCCAGCAGGACAGAGAATGAACCTTAGAGTAATTATACGAGTCCCCCCCATAAAAGAACTTTCTGTGAATGAATAGAGACTAGGGTGCGCGGGTAGATTAAAAGCCTGTGTGTAAGTGTCGCCGCGACTAAGTGACTGTCAAGTGTCGCGATCCGCACCCTGTCTTATTTATAGTAGTATTTCCCCTATGGACTTCCAATCTTGTTTATTCCCTTTGTGGTCAGTTCAGTGTATATCCTGCCTAAAAGTGACATATGGACAATAACATATATAATTCAAGACATCCCTGTATAAGCATTGTATTGTGTACTAAGTGTGGCTGTATCTTGTGGTACTGAAGGTTAACTGTGTCCCTGTCCCCTGTATCTCAAATATCACTCTGTGTTTTATTGTAACAGTTAGAATTAAGGCAATAGATGTGTTAAGGTGTACTGCCTGGTTTTTATGTCCTGTTCCTTTGTGGGTGCTTTACATCCAGTCCGGAAAGAGGACCCCACTCAGTCGCTAGTGTTTTTAGGACAAGAAGTCGCCTTAAAAACACCAGCATAACAGAAACCTTTCCAAGGTTGCTGTAACCCAGTTTCACCTTTGAATCTTTGACAAGTGGGACACTGTTTCACATACTCGCATACATCTACTTTTAGATTTGGCCAATAGAATAGCTCTTCTGCCTTTTTGATGGTTTTCTTTTGACCTAGATGTCCTGAGATTTCATAAGCGTGTTTTATAGCTTCTTTTGTTAATGACTTAGGAATCACCAAGCAATATTGGATGCTACCATCATTTGTTTCCTGAGCAAAATATAATAGTTCGTCAATCAACGCAAACTGGCTCAACATGGCTTTCGGTAGTCTTTTAATAGGGAGCTTCTCACTCCGCAAGTACTTAGCTAACTCATCCCACATGGGTTCTTCTCGCTGCTTATTTCTCACTTCATCTTGGCTAAATCCAAGCCAGTTGGTTTCTGACTGGTGGAATATCACTCTGACAGGTCTAGAAAGCTGATCGGCGACTACATTATATTTACCCTTGAGATATTGCACGTTGTAGTTGTACTCGCGCATCTCGAGAATCCATCGGTTCATACGTGGGGATTTTGTTTTTCGCTTAAAAATGCTGGTAAGCGGTTGATGGTCTGTCAAGACAGTAAAGTGGGAACCCCACAAGTAATGGTGGAAGTTGCGGCATGTGAGAACGACTGCCAATGCTTCTTTGTCAGTTGCAGAATATTTTCTCTCGCAGGGATTGAGCTTTTTGGAAAAGTAACCAATAGGTAAGTTGGAGTTGTCTGGTTGTATCTGGCTCAATACGCCACCAATATGGGTGTTGCTCGCGTCGGTTACAATGAATGGTCGAGTCACACAGGCTCTTACCAATATTGGCGCATTCACTAAACACGACTTCAATTGAACAAACGCGGATTGGCACTCGTCTGACCATTCGAACGCTACTCCGGATCTTGTTAAGTTGGTAAGGGGAGCTGCTATTTTCGCGAACGAAGGTACGTGTTTTTGGTAGAACCCACACATCCCAAGGAATCTCCGGACTTCTTTGACTTTAGTGGGTTTTTTCATTTTGTTGATAGCCTCTATGTTTTTTGGGTCCGGTTTACTCCCGGCCGCTGAGATTTTATGGCCAAGAAAGGTTACTTCTTTTAAGCCAAAAGTACATTTGCTTAAATTTAGCTTGGCCCCATTCTATGTCAGTAAAGTGAATAGTTGCTGTAAGCGACTCAACAACATGGGGAAGTCATCAGTCCAAATTATTAAATCGTCCAAATAATTCTTTACCCAGCCTTGTTTCAACAATGGAGTAAGAATGTCTTGCATTCGTCGGGAAAATATGGCTGGTGAACATTTTAGTCTGAATGGTAAGCGCCTAAATCTGTAAAGGGTGACTCCATCACTGAATGTAGTTAAATCAAGGCTCTCCTCGTCCAACATGATTTGAAAATATGCCTCACGCATATCAAGAGTCACATAATAATTATGACCTGCGGCCTGCTCGACTAATTCTTCTAGTCTGGGCAGTGGATAGATATCCGTGGCTAGATGTTGATTCACGTGGCGATAATCTAAACACATGCGCTTGCTGCCGTCCGGTTTGTTAACTAATACAATAGGAGATAACCAGGCAGCTGTTGATCTTTCAATAATTTCTCTCTCTTCCATGTCTTGCAACATTTCAGCGATCACCTGTTTAGCCTGTTCAGGATATCGATAGATCAGTTCACAGCTGGGCTGTGGGTCTGCTACTTTAATGTGAATGGGGGGACCGCTGATGGTTCCTAGTTCTCCTTTTTCCAAAATGAAGAAGGGATTGTGTTGCAGAATTACGTTAGCTAGTTCTTCTTGTTGAGCTAAAGCTACGTGAGGCCATGTCTGTTCGTCAATTAGCTTTCGGAGTCGTTGAACACGAGTTCCGCTTTCATCAGTTCGATCACTGGTAGGGATCAGGTCCTTATGAATTTTGGTAACTGAGCTGACTGTATTTTCAGGAGGGTCGTCAATAATTTCATATGAGCCTAGAATGGTACCTTTACGAAACAGTTTATCTTGTTTAGCTCCATTATTGAGGGGTAAATAGACTAAACCCTCTGAATTCACTTGTAATATGTAAGGGTGACTATTATGACTGAAACGCGCTTGTGGGTAGAACAGTAAAGTGGTTTTAGGCTCCTCACTGACTGGCACGGCTATGAATCTGGTTTGATATGGGGTGAGCCTCTCTACTGTTAAGAGATTAATCTGTTTCAACTGTTGAGGGTTCCTGACGGCCCTGATAGGTGTGGCCAGACTCGCTCAACTTTTCCTTTCCGCCGCGGAACATAGTTTATGACGTACGGGGCTCCTCCCCACATCAGCGCTCGTTGCGCACCATTCCAGATCAACGGGGATTGTCCGAGGACATCACATCCCAACAACATTTCAGTAGTCAAGTAGGCGTTCGGGACAACTGGACACCACTGTTGATGAACTTTCTCGTCTCCCACTCTGATCTCTACTTTGACCATACCCAGGATACGGAGCGGCGCTCCTGTGACTCCCTGTAATCTTGGTGGATTTCTCCTCGTGTTTATTTCTGTTCCTAACCGCTTCACGGTGGCCTCTTTGAGTAAGGTGTAACCACTCCCTGTATCAACTACGGCTTCCACTACTTTATTATTCATGCTGACAGTTATCGTGGGCGATGTTATGCCTGCGGTTAGTCAAATAGACTGATGGTGGAACTTTGTTTGGTTGGCGGTCTGCCTCACATTTGGACTGGGTTGGTGAAATCTGTTATTGCTCCGCGTCGCTGCGCTGTGGTTTATGCGACCTGGGCAATCATGACTGCCTCTACGACATCCCAACCTACGGCAATCAAAACAGTGGCCTGGTGGTGGTTTTGCCCAACATTCTTGCAACATGTGTGAACTCTTCAGACAATAACTACAGTATTTTCGCCTCGGTGTTACAGGAGGAGTAGATTATTTTTGGTTGAGTTGTTCTAAATTTGTTTTCAAATCCCTTAATTGAGCTTTCAATTCAGTCACTTCCTTGTCTGACTCGGGTTGACGGTTATCATGGGATGGTCTTGGTGGAGTATCCACTACATTTGTATTTGAGGGATCTTCACTTTTATTGTCCCTATCCGGCATTGCATTAACTCGGGTGGTGTACCTCTCTTCGAGAAGCTGCCTCTCATTTTCGATCCTGTCAATGAATTTACGGAGTGGATATCCGTCATCAAGGTAACCTTCCAATTTTTCCCTGGACTCGAGCGGAAGACCATACCACAATTTCTTCTTAATTCGTTTATCTCGCAAGGGAAACTTTTCTTTTGGAAACTTCGTTTCAAGAGCCGCGTGCTTACACATGAATCTATGTACAAATGCCTGGGGTGATTCTTCCCAGTCATAGGTCATACTTTCTAGCTCTTGCCATGCTCGATCTACACTCAATTCAATGGCAAACTCCGCGCTCAAGAATTTTTTTAGTTCGGGCCATGACAGTGAAAAATGTTTCTTTTGGTAATTATGGATGAAAGTGGCCAGTTCGGAACCCATTCGACTTTTGGCAACTTGGTTTCTGGGCTCCTGGCCTTTGGTTCCATCTTTCATGGAAAAAAAAAAAAAAAAAAAAAAAAGCAATGCCCCAGTAAGCTTAGAAATGGGGGTAGAAGTACCATCAGACACAACCTAACGATGGCCAAACCCCAGTTTAACGGTGGGTTTTTATATTTTTTAACGATTTTGATATTCTAGACTTAAATTTTGTTTTGGGTCGATTTATAAACTGTTTTTAGACGTAGATTAATGTGTTTGTCAAAGGTGGGATGAACATTGTCATTTGAGGGTACAGTTTACTAAGTTTGATTTTGTCCAGACATATTTGACAATTTTCAGATTTTATTTTTGGGTTAAGGTGAGTTATAAACTGCTTTAAGGCTTATTTTAGCATGTTTTCAAGCTATTTGGGGGTTTAGGTTAACTAGAAACTTGTTTTTGGACTCATTTGGGTAGGTTTAGGACTTGGTTGGAGGGGGGGAACCCAAAGCTCAAAAACACATCCCTATACTTCACATGTTAAATTTACCCCAATATACAATATCCCGCCTAGCAATGGGTTTTTACTTAACCAATTGCATCGTTAAACTGGGGTATACCTGTACCTTCCTCTCTTCCAACTTTTTTTCCTTCATGTTACTTTTTATTATTCATTTCACTTCACGTGGTTCTACACTATATGACAAGCCTAATGGTTTCCTGTAACCCAGGAAACCGTTTAAAATACAGGGTGGTAACTATACAACCAAAGTACAGGGTGAAGTGCAGCCTAAAAATCTACCCCAGTAAACTTGGTGGAGAGGGGTAAATCTGGCATCCACCCAGGATCCAAACTCCATGCTGTTCCCTATGCCATGCTGTGGTGAGGCCGTCAGTTACAAGGGAACATCGGTTCACAGCACAGGAAAACCCTGCAAGGGCAGTTGTTTCCCTGAGATTCATGGGTCTGCTTAGCCAGATTTACTGGGGTTAATCAACAACTATAACTTTCAACAGCTTTCCTTTTTCATGTAGGTCTGATATTTCAATGAATAATCTGAGATAAAAAAAAGCAATCTTACACAAAGTTTAAAGTACATCACAACATTTAAATACAGTACCTACACTACAAGAGGTTCTTCATACACTATATGAAACTGTCTAGTGTTAGCAAACAATAAAATATAAAAAGTCAGCATACTAACTATATTTTGAATTCCTTTCAGAATCCAGTATCATATACCTACACTACTATACACCCAGTATAGTACAGTGAAATACAAAAACAGACATTCTGTTTTGAGGGTTTATTCATGAAAATATAGCAGTAATAATTCTTAGACACAATACATTTAATTCAACAGGAGAAATACATTGAGGTGGTTTGTCCATGTGGAGAGGATGGAGGGTGAGAGACTAACTAGGAGAGTGAGTGAGGTGGAAGGGGGAAGAGGGAGTGGGAGACTGAGGATGAGATGGAGGAATGGAGAAGAAAGGTATATGAGGGGTGGGGGGATAAGGTAGGAGGAGGGCAGCAAAATGGAAGGGAATAGAGTAAGGCATCTGGCTGTAGATAGGTAAAAGTTATTAGAACTTTTTACAATGGTCATCTTTAATTTTTGTTTCACAAATCAGTAAGTGCTCATGGGAAAACAGGGGGGCAGTAAATATGGCAGCGTACAAATATTTATTTTACAAGGACAAGCAAAACTTTCTTACATTCAGTGCCATGAAACATTAATAATTTCAAGTGCTGTAGTACACATCATTTCACTCAAAAATTAAGCACAAATCAGAGGTTCAAAATGTCACTTCCACTGCAGCTGACATTTACAATGCATCTCCAATGTCATAAAACACTCGTAATCACATCTGTACCACAACCAGGGGATATATGGCTTCTGTCAGTTAGTCTCTACACCATTTTCCTTATCAGCTTCCCCGTGTTCCATGGCTGTCTCTACATTTTCTGAAGTCTCCTCTGTCATGCTTTGATATTCAGCCCCCTGAGCTTTCTTTGCCTTTGCTTTGGCTTCCTTTTGCTCTTTTTTACTCTGCTGAGATTTCTTATGAACTGTAAAGAAAAAAAGTAGCTCTATTATGATCCTATAAACATGAACTCAAGCATCCATCCATCCATAGGGCTAGTAAACATATCTAATCACTAATCACACCTGGTTGCATCTCTAAAGTCATGTACTGATTCCTGTTGATGCACGTACTGTATGAACTGCCTTCCCCCATATCCTGAAAACATGTAACTTGGACCCTTTGAACTAGTATATATTTAAAAAGCTCATGTATTACTTACATCTCAAGTCTGACCCATTTTCCACCAAAAAAACATATATGGTCCCAAACTGCTTACTGATAGGCTCTTCAAAGATATATTCTAATGTACTATTCAGAGGGGAAAACAGACATAAGACTATGACATTATTATCATCATCATCATCAAAAGAGACTTAAAACAACAAATAATGGTTATGACTGAAGTGACAGTCACAACACTACCAAAAACGTTTTTCTCTCACGCCCATCCAAATGTGACAATTATGATACCTGTGGTGCCCTAACTCTGCTGCTCCCTTACCATCTCCATTGTCTTCTATATTCTTTCTCCTCTTTCTGTTACTGTTCTTCATTCTATTTTTATTATGCATTTCCTCATTCCTTCTCATGTCACATCCAAAAGATACAGGTAAAAGGAAGGAAGAAAAGATGGGAGTAAGAGTTCCATTAACCATAAGTTAGCAAAACACGTGGCCTCGGAGTCCCCGGGGGGGGGGGGGACATAAATGCCCTCACCTTCCGCCCCTCTCCCGGTGATGACTCGAGGTGCCTGGAACCACTGTCTGATTCTCTTCTTCATTTCTGCAACATTTGTGGCCTTTCAACTTTCGCTCTGTTGAACACCACCTCTCCTTCTCTAAACCTCGCCTTTTTTTTTCTAACTGAGACTCAGCTGTCTGAGGCAACTGACAGAAGACCCTTTTCTGTATCCTCCAACTTACTCTATACTCATTTCAAAGCCAAAGGTGGCTGTTGTGTATATTTACGCAACAACTTATCTTGCTCTCGTGTTCCTGAATTCGATTCTTCTGAATTCTCTACACTCTGGCTTCGGCTTTCCTGTTATTCTCTGACTAAATATATCTGCGCTGTTTACTTATATCATAATTCTACTGACTATCAAAAATTCTTTAACCATCTTACTTCTACGATGGAATGCATTCTGTTCATTTCTCCTTTCTCTGAAATCTCCATTCTTGGAGATTTCAATGTTCAACACCACCTTTGGCTCTCCTCTCCTTTCACTGATCCACCTGGTGAACAAGCCTACACCTTTTCTATCCTTAATGACCTAGAGCAGCTTGTATAGCACCTTACCCTTATCCCTGACTGCCTTGGAGAGAGCTCCAACATATTTGACCTCTTCCTTACAACTAATCCTTCTGCTTACACTGTTAATCTTTTCTCTGCATTGGGCTCCTCTGATCACAACCTTATCACCTTAACCTGTCCTGTCGCTCCGGTATGGCCTGCGGACCCTCCAAAGAAACGTCGTCTGTGGCACTTTGGAGCTGCAGATTGGGAGGCCCTCAGGCAGTATTTCTTTGATTTTCCCTAGAATGATTATTGCTTCCATGGCCAGGAGCCAACTGGGTGTGCCCTGCGCATTACAGAGGTTATGCTCTCGGGCTTGGAAGCATACATTCCTTTCCCATATTCTTTGACTAATGCAAGAAAGCCTTGGTTTAATCATGCTTGTTCTAATGCTGTCCACAACAAGGAGAGGGCCTATAAAAGGTACCGGAGCCAACCCACCCCTGAATCACATCTTTTATACGTTTCTGCCCGGAATCATGCTAAGTCTGTTCTTCGCTCTGCTAAAAATAATTTCATCCGTACTAAATGCTCTCTAACTCAAATTCTTCCCCCTCCTTCTGGTACCTTGCCAAAAACCTTTCTAACAACTTTACCTCATCATCCTTCCCTTCTCTTTTCTATGATGGTTCTGTAGCTATTTTTTCTATTGATAAAGCTGATCTCTTCGCTCAGACTTTCTCCTCCAATTCCATCTTAGACAATTCTAGTGCAGTTCCTCCATCACTTCCACCCTCTGACTTCCTCATGGCTGACATCAAAATTTCTTCAGCTGACGTATTTTCTGGCATCACAGGCCTCAATACTAATACGGCATATGGGCCTGATGGAGTCCCTCCTGTTGTTCTCAAGAACTGTGCTTCTGTGATTACACCCTACCTAGGCAAACTCTTTCGCCTTTGTCTATCAACTTGTACCTTTCCTTCTTGCTGGAAGTTTGCTCTCATTCAGCCAATCCCAAAGAAGGGTGACCATTCCCAACCCTCTAACTATCATCCAAATGCTTTCACATCCTGTATCTCAAAAGTTTTCGAGTCAATTCTTAATAGAAAAAATTTAAAGCATCTTTCCTATCACAACCTTCTTTCTAATCGTCAGTATGGGTTCCGTCAGGGATGCTCCACTGGCGATCTTCTCACCTATCTTTCAGATTCCTGGTCATCCTCCTTTCAGAACTTTGGCGAAAGCTTTGCCACTGCACTTGACATCTCAAAGGCTTTCGATCGAGTCTGGCATAAATCTTTAATTTCCAAACTGCCCTCCTATGATTTCTATCCTTCTATCTGTGTCTTCATCTCTAGCTTCCTTTCTGGTTGTTCTATAGCCGCTGTTGTAGACGGCCATCATTCTTCTCCTAGATCTATTAACAGTGGTGTTCCTCAGGGCTCTGTCCTATCACCAACTCTCTTCCTTTTATTCATCAATGACCTTCTAAGCTGTACATCTAACCCTATCCACTCATACACTGATGACTCCACCCTTCACCTTTCCATTCAGTTCCCGCAACGTCCATCTCTGCAGTTACTTCAACAAACAAGGGATGAGGCTATGGCACACCTAATGTCTGACTTGGCTCGTATCTCTGACGGGGGTAAAAATAATGTTTTTTTTAAATGCATCAAAGACTCAGTTTTTACACCTATCAACCCAACAAAATCTGCCACAGGCATACCCACTAATGTTTAACAATATTCAGCTTAATCCTGCATCATCCCTGAACATGCATGGGGTTTCATTTACTCGGGACTTATCTTGGAAAGATCATATTACATCTCTTGGAAAATCTGCTTCCAAGAGATTATGTGTGCTAAGCGACTCCGTTTTTTCTTTATCCCTGCACAATTGTTGACTCTATACAGGGGTTTTATCCGCCCCTGTGTGGAGTACAACTCTCATGTGTGAGGAGGCTCCCCACATACAGCTCTTCTCAATAGGGTGGATTCAAAGGCTTTTCGTCTCATTAACTCTCCTCCTCTTACTGACTCCCTTCAACCTCTGTCTCTTCACCGCACTGTTGCATCTTTATCTCTTTTCTATCGCTACTTCAATGGTCACTGTTCCTCTGAACTGTCCGCATGCATTCCTCCGCCTCTACGACGGGCATGTAGCACCCGTCTAGCAGCAAACTCTCACCCCTTTTCTGTCCAATTCTCTTATGCCAGAGTTAACTGTTACTCCCATTCCTTCATTTATGCAACAGGTCAACTCTGGAATGTCTCCTTCTGTCTGTATTTCCTGCTTCCTATGATCTCCAGTCTTTCAAACGCAATGTGTCCAGGCATCTCGAAATGATCGGATCTTGAATTTGGCTCTCTCTTGTATTTTGTTTTTCTCTTGGAAGGAACAATTTTGCGGGATCGTGGCCTTTGGTTCCTTCTTCCTCACAAAAAAAAATAAATAAATAAAAAATAAGAAAAAACTGCTGCCATGGGGCCACCCTACAGGTACATTACAGTACATACATCATATAAGAAATTGGCACCACCTTGTGGTGGACAGTTTGTCACTAAGGGTCAGACCAGGGTCCTTCCCATGGCAAAATGCTGGAAAATATGAGGTTAGGCTCATGATGGGTGCCACAGCTGCTTCACCCAGGGTGCACAGCCACACCACATGACTAAGCTCCTTGTCAGCACCTCCCCACATAGTAAAAGCAGTTAAACATTATTCATTTTTGGGTGTCTGCAATAAATGACCAAAGCTTATGGACTTGTCTTATTTTTAGTAATACTGGCCATATGAGTAAGTCGGCACATCCTGTGGTCCCCACCAATGAGATGCCATGCATACAGCTCATGGTGCTGTCATTAACTCTTACGTGCACCATGAGTTTCCAATAAGTTTCTGTGCAGGCACAAAACCAAAACCCTGCTACAGCTGCCTCTGCTCGCATGGAAAGAAAAAAAATTCTGCAGCCAAATTTGCCCCTGGGAAAATGCTTATATTGTTATAAATAGTAGCCCATCATCTTAGCTGATGTCATTAAAAAAAATAAAAAATAAAAATAAATAAATAAATAAATAAATGTACAGAAATGATGTGAGAATAAGCCTTATTTAGGAGCAAACTAGACACTATAAAAATGATGTGTGAATAAACCTTATTTAGGAGAAAACTAGCTTCTACTAACTTCCCACCATCATTGCACAAAATTTTTCCAGGGATGTGCAGTTGCAAGGTACATGTTTATTTGCAGAATTTCATGAGCTTTCTTATGAGCACTGGGAAATTTTGATATGCCACACAGTTTTTTAGTAAATAAAAAAAAACTTTGAAAATCGACTAAAAAAGCATGATTTGTTTATGGTATCTTTTCGTGTTATTATTGAGACTGTAACAGACATATATGTACCGTAAATTATTTACATGTTTGTGGTCCAAAGCATAAGGAAGCCCATGATATAACAGAAATTCTTATAACCCTTACTGTTTTTGAGAAAATTATTTTTGAAAAGTTAAGGCAGGTTGGACAGGGGAACAGCACGAAAGCTCGTGCCTTTATGAGGAGTATGTTTGTGTTTCCAAACATTCCCCAAATATTTTGTACACAAATGTTATTTTGCTCTGCAAAACTATGCATAAAAAAATCAGCAGCTTGCCCATGCTTTTTCTGGATTTTTTATGCAACTTATATTTTCTGAGTAAAATGCCTGAGAGAAAAACAACGCAATGCACCTAATTTATCCTATGAGAACATACAGTAAACAAACACATTTATACCTTATATATACATAGTATAAAAACTAGACAAATCAGCTGGTTACTGACATCCTCTAGCTGTGCTGGAATGCTTCCGGAAGGTAGAGATGGAGTTGCAGAGAGAAGGAATGGTACGATTACAGCCTATGTGTGTGTGATTATTTGTGATGTGAGAGAGAGAGAGAGAGAGACTCTGTGTGTGTGTGTGTGTGTGTGTGTGTGTGTGTGTGTGTGTGTGTGCTCATACCTAATTGTTCTTACCTATCTTTACAGGAATGAGTCAAGCTCGTACTGTCCCGTGTCTTAAACCATATTTATCGTACATATCCTTAAATTTGTGAATTGTTTTGGCACACACTATTTCATTCGGTAGTGCATTCCACTGATCAATTGCTCTGTCTGGGAAACTGAATTTCCTTACGTCTTTATCACCTCTCTTCTTATGCAGTTTTTTGCAGTGTCCTCTTGCTGATGCTTCCCCATAGGTTAAGTAATCATTTATGTCTATTTTCTCCTTCCCTGATTTGCATTTATATAGCATTATCATGTCACCTCTTTTCCTTCTCTCCTGTAGTGTTGGTAGATTCAGTTTATTTAGTCTTTCTTCGTGGCTTAGATCCCTTAAGCTTGGTACCCATCTTGTAGCGGCCCTTCGAACTTTTTCAATCTTGTCTATGTGTTTTTTGAGATGAGGACTCCAGACTACTGATGCATACTCCAGGGTTGGTCTGATGAATGATGTTATTATCCTTCTTAGCATGTCTTCATTTATGTATGTGAATGCTATACTCATATTTGCAAGCAGTGTATACATGTTCCCTACCTTCTCACTGATGTGGTCAGCCGGCGATAGTCCATCTCTCTTTCTGATGTGTGTAGGGTTTTATTTCCTAATGTATAATCCCAATCAGGTCTTTTTCCACTTTTACCAAACTTGATTACATGACACTTGTCCACACTGAATTCCATTTGCCATGTATTACTCCATTCATTAAGTTTATTTAATTCTTCTTGTAGCTCCTTACAGGAGTCTGTGTTAGTAATTCTCCTTTGTATTTTTGCATCATCTGCAAACATATTTAGATAGCTTTCATTTCCAGTGTTACTGTCTATATCATTTATATACACTAAAAACATGATTGGTGCCAGCACTGAGCCCTGTGGTACTCCACTAGTCACTTCTTTCCGTGATGAGTAATTTCCCCTTAGTACTGTTCTCATTTCTCTTTTAATGAGAAAATCTTGCATCCAACAATATAGTTTGCCTCGAATTCCTCCTTGATCATACAGTTTCCACAAAAGTCTTTGGTGTGGTACTGTGTCAAATGCTTTCTTGAAATCTAAATAAATACTGTCCACCCATCTTTCTCTTTCCTGTATTGTGTCTGTTACTCTGTCATAGTAGTTCAACAGATTAGTAACACATGATTTTTCTTTTCTGAGACCAAACCGTCTTTCTGTTATCATATTGTGTTCTTCTAGATGATTTACCCAAGCTTTTCTTATAAGCTTTTCTAATACCTTGCTTACAACACTGGTCAGTGATACTGGTCAGTAGTTGAGTGGATTTTGTCTATTCCCTTTCTTGAATAAGGGGACAATGTTTGCTTTCTTCCAAATATCAGGTAGTTTACCTTGACTCAAGGATTTCTTGAAAATTAAAAATAATGGTTTACTTAACTCCTTTGCACATTCTCGTAGCACCCAACATGAAATTTCATCAGGACCATTTGCTTTTCCTCTGTCTAATTTACTTAACTCCTCCTGTATTACTTTTTCTGATATTTGTATATCTGGTAGTATGTGTTGGCATGCATGTTCCACATTGGAAATTCACAAATATCCTTCTCTTGTGTATAGGTGATTCCCTCATCCGTAATGGATTGTATTTTATCTTTTACTTTGGTTTTGCTTCTGATGTAGCTGTAAATATAGCTTCAGTTGATCACTACTTTTATTTATGATATACTCCTCAAACTGTTTTTGGGTTTCCCTCCATATTCTTGTATAATCGTTTCTTGCATGTTTGTAATTATTATATGCCCTTTCACTATTGTCTTCTGTATCTATTCCACAACAAATCTCTTCTTTCTTTTGATTTTTTACATTCTGTATTGAACCATTTCTTTATTTTCTTTTCTGCTTCTTTTTTTTGTCTTGAGATCCTGTTTTTTACTTCTTCCACTTCTATACCAGTGATTACTTTAGATTTGTTGATATCTACTGAATCTCTGACCAACTTTGGATTGTTTTGGATTATTCGTTTCACTTCCTTTTTAATGCTTTTTTCTTCCACCCTTGTTTCTAAGTCTTTCTTTACTTTCACCACTTCAGCATACGTAGTTTCCACATCATTTTTGTAGCTTTGCACAGTTTCATTCACCCGTGTTATCTTCTCCTCAGCATCACTGCTCTGGTCTATCAGACTGCTTACTTGCCTAATTGTCTCTGTATCAATTTTGAACTCTTCCATAATACTCTCGTGGTTGACTACTGTACTTGCCATTTCACTCATTTTCCTCCTAAGTGTATTGACTTCCACTGTTAGTTCATTTATGGTTGTCTTTCTTGTTGACCTCCCTTCCTAGTTTTTCTATTTCTTCCTTTTGCAAGTGCATCTGCTTCTTAATTTCATCAATCTCATTCTGAAAAGCTATCTCCAGTCTGTGTACACGCTCCACCAGTTTATTGTGAGTCTCCATTTCAACCAGCTCTTGGTACAAATCATCATCCTGCTTTCCACCTTTATCCCTTTTCTTTTCCAAATTTGCTTTACTAAAGTATGTGGCCATTTTGCAGTACTAAAAGCACACAGAGTGCTTACATTCCCTGGGGCAGTTGTAGTCTAAACAAATAATCAGCTGATTGAGCGCATTCTTTTGCTACTTTGTTCTCTTTTCTGTTTGAACAAGTCTTGCTTATACTTATTATTATTATTATTATTATTTTTAATAATAGAAAACCATTTAGTCTAACCTGGTACAGAGCTTGACTCATATAAAGATACTAATTTAGGTAATGCCACTGGCCAAGCTGGCCCAGTATGGAGCGTTGTCGGCCTGCATCTGCTCTCCTTGGTGCCTCCTTGGTGTGTGTGTGTGTGTGTGTGTGTGTAATTCACCGGGTCGGTCAGGATCACTTGATGGTCGTGATCGTCAGCATTTTACCCTCCCGGAAGGGAGCTGAGAGCTCATATACTCCGATCTAAGGGCAAGGCTGTGACTTTAACACACCCACACACCCGTCCCCTTGCTCAAGGGGGACAGTAACCACCCACTTCGTCAGTGAAACTTTTCGCAACCTGAGCGAGGCGCGAACTCCCGTCTACCAGATGGCAAGCGAGAACGTTACCACTGCACCAGCGAGCGGTGTGTGTGTGTGTGTGTGTGTGTGTGTGTGTGTGTGTGTGTGTGTTTGTGTTTTACTGGTGGTGGTACCAGTGGTGGTAGTGGTGGTACTATCAGTGGTGGTAATGGTGGTGATACTGTACGTGGCCTTGACCCTGGAGGGAGGTTTATCATGATGGCTGGTGGCAGGATTAGCTCTCCCTCTCCTCACTCTCTTTCTTTCCTCCTCACCCCAGTCACTCTCAAAATCATTCTCCCCATAATGTTTGTCTGTGTTCTCCTCACTCTGTTTCATTACATAAATATTTCAGGCACTCCTCTTCGGACAACCCTGTCCCTGCCATCGCAGTTACTTAGAGTAGTGAAAGGGAATGGTCATGAGCAGTTATAGATTTGAAATTTGGATTTCGTTGAAAATACTGTATATAAAAACACTTATACACCTTCTTCACAGACACACCGCACTATATAACATATTATCACCATAATACACGTAAGGTATGGACGGGCAGAACAGATACCAAGGAATAAAACGGCAGGCCACACACTCACACACCCTGCTTGCCTGACTGCTGAGAGGACATTGAGCTAATAATAGACCGCTTGTCCCTGTGACAGGGTTGACAGTGTTGCCATATGTTTGCCTTGGACACAGACACCCTAACATATAACTCACCAAATTTGATGCACTTTCAGCCACTGATAAAGTTTTAACAACGATTTACTGGGAAAATGTGTCACAGTGAGTCATCACTTACTCTTCAGACTGAAAGCACTTTGACTTGTTTTGCGTCATCGTGCGTGAAGGGGTTAATACAAGCTACATACCTGCACTGCCCCTAACCATACATGCAGGAACACAGTACACCAGGCCCTTCACATTCGCGGATTCAACTTCGCGTCCCTCGCACATTCGCAGATTGTCCCTCTGTGGAGCCGAGATTTTGTTCATGCCCGCAAAGTGTCGCCACGCGGATGCTCGCAGGTCATTTTGCACCAAAACAGGTCCACACCAAACCATTGCGCTCCTCTGTCTCCCTCTCAGTCTGTGTCCTGTCACTGTCACGGTCATTTTGTTGCCTATACATTGCCACATCAAACCTCCCCTGATCTCTGTAAGCACTTTGACTCGTTTTGCGTCATCATGCACAAAGGGGTTAATACAAGCTACATACTTGCACTGCCCCCTAACCATACATGCAGGAACACAGTACACCAGGCCCTCCACATTAGCGGATTCAACTTCGCGTCCCTCGCACATTCGCGGATTGTCCCTCTGTGGAGCCATGATTTTGTTCTCGTCCGCAGTGTCACCAAGCGGATGCTCGCGGGTCATTTTGCGCCAAAACAGGCCCACACCAAACCACTGTGCCCCTCTGTTTCCCTCTCAGTGTGTGTCCTGCCACTGTTGCGGTCATTTCATTGCCTATACATTGCCACACCAAACCTCCCCTGATCTCGGTACTGTCCCCAATAATTGTGCTCTCATGTGTTTAAAGGTAAGTAGTGCATTGCTGTGCTAATTTGTGAGTGAATTACCTTCCAATTGTGCAAATTTACTTGTGATAGCTTTGTTCCACGTGTGTTTGTGTTGTCCCGCTAGCATGGGCACCAAGTGTCCCGCATCCCTTAGTGGTGAGCCCACTCCTAAATGGGCAAAGAAAGTAATGAGCCTGGAGGAAAAGGTGAAATTGCTAGACAAGCATAGGGAGGGTATGAGTTATGCTGGTGTTGGGAAATTACTTAATGTTAATGAGAGCACAGTGTGGTACACGAAGAAAAATGAGGAGATAATTATGGCGGCATTGGCATCCACTGCACCACCCTCAGCCAAGCAAGTGTCACAGGTGAGACATTATGATGTCGAAGATGGAGCATGAACTGTTTGTATGGATAAATGACCAAAGCAGGAAAGGAAATCCCACAGACAGTATCGCGATTCGGGCAAAGGTGAAGGCACTGTATGACAGGATGACTCCCAACCCCGACACCCCAAGCACTAGCACAGATCCTGGACCAGCCACAGGCACCCATCCTGAATTCACAGCCAGCAAAGGTTGGTTCGACAGATCGAGAGGCGGTTCTCCCTTCACACTCTGAAGGTGAAGGGGAAATCTGCATCAGTGGACCATGTGGCAGCAGCAGCATTCCCAGAAGCACTTCAGCAAATTATTGAGGAGAAAGGATATAGGCCTTAGCAAGTATGGAATGTTGATGAGACAGGCCTATATTGGAAGAGAATGCCTGCTATGACCTTCGTCTTGAAGAAGGAGAAAAGGGCTCCCGGGTTCAAGGCAGCTAAGGACCACTGCACCTTACTGATGTGTGCCAATGCTGCTGGCCACATGATCAAGCCAGGATTTATTTATAAGTTGGTGAATCCCAGAGCACTCAAGCGACGCAAAACCTCCAATAAGAGAGCATGCACCACCAGCACCATTTTTCTGGATTACTTCCACCATTGTCTCCTGACGGAGGTGGGGTCATACCTTCAGGAAAATGGCCTTCCTGGCAAAATCCTCTTGCTCCTGGACAATGCTTCGGGCCACCCATAGTCACTCAAGGGTATGTGTGAGGATGTGGAGGTTGTGTTTTTGCCGCCCAACACAATCTCCCTGATACATCCTCTTGACCATAGTGTAATAGCAGCCTTCATGGCCTATTACACCTGGAGGTCAATGCAGAGGCCCTGTGCATCTTTGGATGCGAACCCCGACCTAAACATCATAGACTACTGGAAAGGGTTCACCATCACTGACTGTCTCACAGTGGTGCAGGAAAGTCTGAAGGATGTGCACCCTGAGAGAGTTAATGGCTGTTGGAGGGCTTTGTGGCCGGAGTGTGTCTGAGATTTTGCGGGTGCTCCTCAGGAGCAGATGAACCAGGCCGTAAGGAAGACACAGGAGTTGGCAAGGCTTGTAGGTGGAGAAAGGTTTGTGAATATCAAGGAGGGTGAGGTGAGGGAGCTGGTGGATGAACATGATGTGGCCCTCACCAATGAAGAATTAGTGGAGCTCGTGTGGTCTGCAAGTGAGGAGGAGGATGCAGAAGAAAATCCTGACGATGCCCCGCAGCATCAAGGCCTCACCCTTGAAAAGCTGGGGGAGATGATGAGGGCAACTGCACATGTGAAGCAACTCTTCTATGATGCGGACCCATCGAAGGTGAGGGCATTGAAGGTGATGAGTGGCATAGATCAGATCGTAATGCCCTACAAAACACTGTTCGACAACATGAAGGGGAAGCGGTCTCAGTTACTTATCACAGTGTTCTTCTCAAAGACAATGCAATCTCTTGCTGCTGCGCTGTCATGCATTCATCTTCCTCCACCACACCTGAGGATGAGGAGCCTGTATCTGAGCCTGAACCTCAACCCGTGTCTGACCCTGAACCTGTTCACCCTGACTCTGACGGCGCATCATCCTCTCCACCTGCCTCTGAGGACGACATTGACGATCCATCTCCACTTGGCGATGACGCTAGCAGTGGAGATGAGGTGGAGTCTATGCACATGTAGACTCCTTATGCCATGCAGTTAACACTCCACATCATCTCATCCAGTCATCCGTCATCAGTAACAGCATCTCTAATCAATTTAAACATCATCGATGTCATGTTCATCCTCTCCACCTGCCTCTGAGGACGACATTGACGATCCACCTCCACTTGGCGATGACGCTAGCAGTGGAGATGAGGTGGAGTCTATGCACATGTAGACTCCTTATGCCATGCAGTTAACACTCCACATCATCTCATCCAGTCATCCGTCATCGGTAACTGCATCTCTAATCAATTTAAACATCATCGATGTCATGTTCATAAATCATCATCATCAAGTTATCAGAGTTCGTCCGCCAAAACTTCAGGAACAGTGGTAATTTGACTCTGAATTTAATGGGTATGGTTGTATGAAGCTGCGGTAAATACGTAGCTGATGACTTGCCCACACTCACGTGGATGTGCGCGAGACACGCTCACTCGCGGGAGTCTGTGGAAGTCACTAGGTACAGTATATATTTACCCTAACTTAGTAATGTACTGTATAGCCAAACCCAATCAAACTTTGTTATTAAACTTTTTTTTACAGTTGGTCTGTTACTATATGTGATATTTTATGCTGCTTTCAGGTCCCAGATATGATTTATTAGGTACAGTATGTGCACATTTGCTCACAAGGGGTGATTTGTGGCTGTAGAGGCATGAGGGGGGGCACATCAAACATTCGCAGAAAACCCACTTTCGCGGGGGTCTATGTCCCCTAACCCCCACGAATGTGGAGGGTCTGGTATATATGAAAGTAACAGTGCATCAAGAGGAAATAGCTGGTTTTGGCACTGATAAGCTTCCAGTCCATACAAAATATCAGCTGTACCAAGGCAATCTCAATATGGGGATTGCTTTCAGAGGAAGTACGATTTCACTTGACAGACTGACTGACTGTACAGTACATCGAAGACCTCCATTAAAAGAATTCTTCAATCTATTTTTTTCTTTTATTCCTATTATCTTATCCATTCTTTCACCCACACACTTCAACCTGTTTGTACATATTCCTACATCCCTGCTTCATATGCAGATAACATCACCATAACAACCACACATGACATTGCAGACAGCTTGCACACTGCTGCAGGACTACCTCACACTGCAGACTTGGGCCAAGGACAGCAAGCTTATGATTGTCCCAGCTGAAGCCACCATCACACTCACCACCAGTAGTAAACTTGAACACACGTATTCCTCCCACATTACAGTTAATGTATATGTGCCTCCCCCCCCCCACAATAAGATCCTAGAAGTGACATATGACACCGGACTCATCTTCAAAGACAATGTACAAGACATCAAGAGGCGATGCAGCCCCAGACCCAATGCACTCAGGGCAACTACAGGGCCAGACTAAGAGGGGGAAGGAGGGACCTTCTTACTCTACAAACAATGCATTAAGTCAGTGAAGTCCTATGCCTCCCCAGCATGGGCTCCAATCCTAATACCCACTACAACACTCTGCAAATCACACAAAACAATGTTTTGAATCACCAATGGGTGCACCAAAACCACTCTGACAGCTCACTGACACTCTGAAATGAAAGTCCTCCCAGTCAGAGACTATCTTGAAATGAGGAGCACACAATTCTAAGCAGCAGCCTGTGCCAATACACAAACACTCCTGTCATTACATGACAAACACACACAACACATAGTTACATAAAACAGCCACCAAACAGACATTATCAAACCCCCTACAACAATATTCCACCTCCAGACAATCCAACACAAGCACTGAAGAAACACCTACATGCTCGTTTCACCCGCAAGGATATATAAAACCTTAATCACAACACCATACTACCGGCTCCCTCCTGATATCAACCCATCAGAGGTACAGTACATGCTCGATTTAACGGACTAATTCAGCCAAGCATAGTTCTGTTACATCAAAGTTTCTGCTAAATACAGAGAATAATATAAAATTTGCCTATAAGTACACCCCTGTACATAGATTTCATATCACTGTTAATTAACGCATGAAATACTGTAAGAACTTTGGCTTACCTCCAAAAATAGGGGTTCTGCAGTTATTGCAGAAATATACCTGACTCAGGTAGCCATATTTGATGGTCTGTATGGCCCCTCAAACCTGCGTCAGTCCTGGGGGGGGTTTATTCGCTGAATGAGTCACCCTCCATCAGCACTAGAGGTGGCTGAGGGGTGACAGAGGGGCTGGGGAGTGACAGGGATCGTGATGGGGATGCGGATGGAGATGGTGTTGTCCCTGAGGTGGAGGGGAGAGAGACATCAGAGGAGGAGGCTGTAGAGGGTAGAGAGATGTCTAAGGTGGCACCGTCTCGCCTTTCCCTGCTTCAAGGTGGTGGTGGTGGTGGCTTGAAAAAGTCTGAGATCTTGGTCTTATTTGGCACATACAGCTTCCTTTGAAGCCTCCTCACTGTTCTTCTCAGTTCAATCAGGTTAAGGTAGAATGGTTCCAGGTCCTCATGATCCACATCAACAATAAAGTCAATCAGCCCATCAACCTGCTCCCTGATCTCAGAGAATTTCCACTTGGATGGATGCTGATCCTGCACTCCTCCTCTTCCTCTGGTTCTGGTGCAGTCACATCAACCACAATTTCATCCTCACTTGGGCTGTGGTAGCCAGGAAGTCCATCCACTCCTGAATGTCCTGCATTTGCACCTCACTCTCACTTGCCCTCTCGAAGGCAACCCTGCACTGCTCTACAGCGAAGCCTTCAAAGTCTGCTGTCTCCTGCTCTTGCTGTCATACATCAGCCACAATTTCATCCTCACTTGAGCTGTGATAGCCAGGATCCCCAGTGTCAATGTCCATCCACTCCTGAATGTACTGCATTTGCACCTCACTCTCACCTTCCCTCTCAAAGGCAACCCTGCACTGCTCTGCAGTGAAGCCTTCAAAGTCTGCTGTCTCCTGCTCTTGCTGCCATCTGCCATGGCTGTCAAACAGAGCATTCCAACCATGCATCAGTGTCCTACTAGTCACTTGGTCCCATGACTTCCTGATGATGAGGACTGTGTTTTGCATATTGTATTTTTTCCAAGCTTTAACACTTCTCTTTCCTCTGGTGTCCTCTCCCTCATCTGGCTTTATCTCCACCACCAATATGTCCTCCAGCATCAATCTCCTATAATGCCTTTTGCAGGCATTAATGATGCCCTGGTCCATGGGTTGCAGAATGGAGGTTGTGTTGGCTGGGAGGAACATGATCTTGATCTTCGTATCAGGGGTGGTTAGAATGTCCTCTGAAGGGTGTGCTGGGGCCTGGTCCAGCAGCAGGATTGCCCTAACCTCCTCTGGATGCACATTATGCACCCTCTGCTGGAACCCCTTGACAGAGGGGATGAAGCTGTTGAAAAACCACCCCTTTGTTAGTTTGCCAGAGAACCATGCCTTTTGGTTGGCATCATAGTCCACTGGCAATCTGTCCATGATGGGCCTCATAGCCCTGGGCTGCTTAGCACTCCCTGCCATCACAGGCCTGAGCCTGTGAGAGGCATCAGCATTAACACCCAGCAAGACTGACACCTTAGCCTTGCTGAGTTTATGACCAGGCACATGGGACCTGGTCTTTTCAGCCCATGTGGAGGTAGGCAGTGCCGTCCTGAAATGGCCAGTTTCATTCGCATTATATAATTGCCAGTCCTGTAGGCCTTCCTGCACCTTAATTTTCTTAATTTCTTCAATAAATGGTTTAGCACTATCATCACCCAAAATTTTCTTATGGCCTAGGTTATGCCACCTTGAAAATACAGACATCCAACCATCACTGCATTAAAATCCTTAATTTCTAGTTTCTCAAGAAACCTTGTAATTGTATTTATCTCAGGACCCCTCATAGGCATGCCCTGCGACCGCTCTTGCTTATACCAAGTGTACACTGCTTGGTCTAACTTTTCATATTTTGTTCTTTTTTTCAGATTTCTTTTCTAGCAGCTTTGATTTCTCAATAACATTACCTGCTTCTGAATGTGCCTTCAGCTTTTTCAGTTCTTTTCTCTTATGCATCTCATACACTTTTTTTTTTTTTCCCATAGTCCTTCACAATCATAGCACAAGCCACACCATGCTCAAGCTCTTCTATCATTTCCAGTTTCTTAGCAAGTCTTAGCCTCACTCTTTCCTGCTTTTCTTGCACTTTAGGCATGATTTCACTAGGGTTTCACTGCAAAAATAGGCCTAGAACGTAAAGAAATCCACAAAAGCACGGAGGAGTTGTTGGTGGGACGAAGGATGCGGGCAGACTGGGCCGGGCTCCTGCCAAAACAAAGTGGGGTGCTACATTTAGCGGAATTGTTTCTGCAATACCTAGCATAGGAAAACGGAATTCTTTTTTCTGCTATGATGAGCAATCCGCTAAACTGCTCTCCATTAAATCGAGCATGTACTGTATCCTTAAATAGAGATGATCGAGTTCACCTAGCTAGGCTTAGAACAGATTATCACCGAACCATTTGTTACCAGCTTGGGTGGAATCACAGATGACATGTGCCCAGTTTATAGAATAGCCCCACACAATAAAATACAGTACACATACTGGGCAGTCTGTCTCTCCATGTAACTCCACATGATCCTCTCAAATAACTCATTTCCACTGCTCTCACTCTTGACTTGCATTGTTCCAACAAAGTCCAAGCTTCACTTCCAGATGTGGGAAAAAGTCACTGCATGACAGTATCGTGATCCCCATTCTTAATTATGGAAGCAAAGTTTGGACCTTGTTGGAAGGACACAAGTCATAAGTGAAAGCAGTGGAAATGAGTTATTTGAGAGAAGCATGTGGAGTTGGAGAGACAGACTAACAAATGAGGAAGGGAAAGTGTTGTGGTGTGGAAGTGGATGTGATCGAGCACGTTAGGAGAAACACACTGAGGTGGTTTGGCCACGTGAAGAGGTTGGAGAGTGAGAGACTAATGAGGAGAGTATGTGAGTGAGATGGAGGGGGGGGGAGACTGAGGATGAGATGGAGGGATGGAAGAGAGGTATACAGAGATGGGGGTGTAAGTTGGGGGGAGGGCAGTGGAATGGCAGAGGACAAGGTGACATGGAGGTGATCTGTTTGTGGCCACCTCTTACATAATTAATGTGTATGGCTATATATACAGACAGGTAGATACAATGAAGCACTGCACAGCATATGCCACAAAAAGCGTAGACACATCATCGGTGTTGAGAACTTATGGGACAACCCCATAGAGGCAGTTGCTTGCCTGCTGTCGATGGATCTGCTCAATCAGATGGACCAGGTTATGCAACAATGACAGAGATCACATATTTTTGTATACTTCACCACAGTCTATCTTTTTATCCTTTTTCTCATTCACAATTGTCTTGAACATATTGTATGCAAACTGTAACCAGGTGCTGGAGAGGGCTGCATTCACATAGTGGCTGATATAACCAAGCAGCTCCATTGTCTGCTATACAAACTCTTGTCATCTCCTAGAAGGATGGTGAACTGTAGGAAAAGTGCAACTTCACCCTGTGATCCACCCGGTTCAGGTCCACCTGAGCCTGAGGTAACATCATTATAATCGAATATGTAAGCATTAGTAAGTAAGCTTATAATCATTGGTTTTACTGTATGTTTCACACGCATGTGACCATCTGTGACAGTTACCTTCAAGAGTGAAAAGAAATATAAATACATCCACGGAACATAATGAGGTGGTGGAGAGCAATGCTTTCATACAGTAACACTGATCCAGCTGAGTAGCTTTGCAACCCAGTCATATAAACATCCCAAGTTCTTTCTCAGTTCTCTAAAAGGGAAATGGTGGACTGCTGGAGAAGGGCAACTTCACTCTGACTTCCATTTGTGTTATGTTTCAGGTCAACGTGGGGCTGCAGCTACAACCACTACCACTGTACTACTACTACTGCCACTACTGGAACATTATGAAATAACAACTAATTAACTATGCTAAAGGCTGTAATAACAAAACAGTAATACAGTATCGGGTACAGTGCTGTGCAAAGGAAACATGGTCATATCTTTTAATGGAATGAGTAAAATGTTAAGTACATAAAAGAAATAGTCATATCATTTAACGGGATAAGTAAATGTTCAACATCATCAACAACAACATCCAAACATATGTTGCCCCATGAGGAGCGTAGGAGCCTGGGGCTGGGCAAGTTGGTCCTGACATTTAAGATGAGTGACCAGCCTCACTCATCCCTGAGTGGCATTATGTGAGCAGTAAACCCCAACTACCCCTTGGATATAAGCCTACAAAGGCTCAATCCAATTTGAGCGCCTTAATTACCCACTCAACTACCAGCCACCATAATTTGGTTATATGGTTACCAACCAGCATAGTAAATGGTTTCCTGGTGTACAGGAAAACATTTGGCTTGTCACTCAAGTGCAGGGTCGCCCAATGGAAGAAGGAAGAGGAAAGAATGAAGGAAAGACAGACAGAAGAGGGAGCACAGTCACCCATAGGCAGAAGGAAGAGGAAAAAAAGACAGAAGAAGAAGGAAGGAAGAGAGGAAAGGGCAGACACCCAAAGCAGCACTACACTGAGTGAGGGGATGGTGAGTGCTCCTAATAGAAAAATTTTAAGGCATCTTTCCTATCACAACCTTCTTTCTGATCGTCAGTACGGGTTCCGTCAGGGACGCTCCACTGGCGATCTTCTCACCTACCTTTCAGACTCCTGGTCATCCTCCTTTCAGGCCTTTGGCCAAAGCTTTGCCATTGCACTTGACATCTCAAAGGCTTTCGATCGAATCTGGCATAAATCTTTAATTTCCAAACTGCCCTCTTCCGGTTTCTATCCTTCTATCTGTGCCTTCATTGCTAGCATCCTTTCTGGTCGTTCTATAGCTGCTGTTGTAGACGGCCATCATTCTTCTCCTAGATCTATCAACAGTGGTGTTCCTCAGGGCTCTGTCCTATCACCAACTCTCTTCCTTTTATTCATCAATGACCTTCTCAGCTGTACATCTAACCCTATCCACTCATACGCTGATGACTCCACCCTTCACCTTTCCATTCGGTTCCCGCAATGCCCATCTTAGCAGTTACTTCAAAAAAACAAGGGATGAGGCTATGGCACACTTAATGTCTGACTTGGCTCGTATCTCTGACTGGGGTAAAAATAATCTTGTTGTTTTTAATGCAACTAAGACTCAGTTCTTACACCTATCAACCCGTCAAAATCTTCCACAGGTATACCCACTAATGTTTAATAATATTCAGCTTAATCCTGCATCATCCTTGAACAAGCTTTGGGTTTCATTTACTCAGGACTTATCTTGGAAAGATCATATTACATCTTGTAATATCATCTCTTGTAAAATCTGCTTCCAAGAGATTGGGTATGCTAAGCCGACTCCGTTCCTTCTTTACCCCTGCACAATTGTTGACTCTATACAGGGGTTTTATCAGCCCCTGTGTGAAGTACAACTCTCATGTGTGGGGAGGCTCCCCACATACAGCTCTTCTCAATAGGGTGGAGTCAAAGGCTTTTCGTCTCATTAACTCTCCTCCTCTTATGGACTCCCTTCAACCTCTGTCTCTTCGCAGCACTGCTGCATCTTTATCTCTTTTCTATCGCTAATTTAATGGTCACTGCTCCTCTGAACTGTCTGCATGCATTCCTCCACCTCTACGACGGGTGCGTAGCACCCATCTAGCAGCAAACTCTCATCCCTTTTCTGTCCAACTCTCTAATGCAAGAGTTAACCATTACTCCCAGTCCTTCATTTATGCAACAGGTCAACTCTGGAACTGTCTCCCTTGTCTGTATTTCCTGCTGCCTATGATCTCCAGTCTTTCAATTGCAGTGTGTCAAGGCATCTCAAAATGAATGGATCTTGAATTTGGCTCTCTCTTGTATTTTGTTTTTCTCTTGGAACTGTTATTGCGGGCTCATGGCCTTTAGTTCCTTCTTCCTCGCATTAAAAATATATATATATATATATATATATATATATATATATATACCACAAAAGAGTAAAATGTTAAGTACAGGTATACCTTGATATACGATACCCCGGCTTAACAATGGGGGTAGAAATACCACCATACCCTGCCTAACGATGGCCAAATCCCAGTTTAACGATGGGTTTTTTATTTTATTTTTTACCGATTTGGATGACATTTTAGACTAAAATTGTGTGTTTAGGTTGATTTATAAACTGTTTCTAGACTTAAATGAATGTGTTTTAGCCACAGACAGGGTGAGCATTGTCACACTGGGGTACAGTTTACTAAGCTTAATTTTTTCCAGACTTATATTTGGCAATTTTCAGATTTTATTTGTTGCTTTTAGTAACTTATTTACAGGTGTCACGCTTAGGTTAGCTTCTTTACAGCTGTCAGGCCATTTAGATTAGCTTTAAACTTTTTGAGTTCATTTGGGTGTGTTTTGGATGTGGTTGGGGGGAAACCCAAGGCTGAAAAATGCATCCCATTACTTTACATGTTAAATCTACCCCGATATACGATACCCCACCTAATGATGGGTGTTTACCTAACCAACTGCATCGTTAAACCAAGGTATACCTGTACAAAAAATAAATATGGTCATATCATTTACTGGAATGAGTAAAATGTTAAGTACATAAAATAAATAGTCATATCATTTAATGAAATGGGTAAAATGTTAAGTACAGTACATTAAATAGTGTACCATCAGCAACTTACTTTCTAAACTTTCTTGCAGGGGCTCAATGAATTTTTCAAATTCCATTTCCTTCAAAGCAATGAATACATCCTGAGCACTAACAGTTTTCTTCTTATTTTTCTGTGCCAAGTTATTTGCTGATGAGGTGGTGAAGAGGACAAAGACTGATGCAGCCTTGCCAATGGCGCACCGAGCCTCTTTCGAAATGGCTACTCCATCTGGCAGTGTGTCCTTGATGATACGGGATATCACTGCATTTGGCAAATTCAAATCCTCTGGCCTCTCAGCCATATTTCAGTTATCTGAAAGAGAATGATACATAATACAGTACAACAACAACAAGACATGAGTTTTGTTTTGTCAATATCTTTTAATAGCATTAACAGATAATGACATTTAAAATGTCCTGCAAAGGGACGCTGGGGATATTATTTTCTGGTAACTCCTTAAATCCAAGTACCAGTATGTCTTTTATTCATTCATTCATTGCCAGACGCCATGTATCCCAGACGGGGTGGCCAATGGCTTAGAGTTAATTGTTTTACAGGGAGGGGCACTAATCCTCCACCAACCCCACTTGACAGTATGTCTTTTATATTATTGCTATATTCTTAAATCTCCAGGATCTGTTATTCAGCTTCAGTGATGCCTTTTTGAACTGGAAGACTTTGATTCAGCTATCATTAATGCCTCCACTATCAGGGTAATAAGAAGAGTAAGTATATCAAGACATTATCATATCTAAGGAGTTAGGGAATATATGCACCAAAATTAAACATTATATTTGTATCGCATTGTATTGTTTATAAAGGCTCCAACACAATTGCATGGGCGAGCCTTGGTCACCTATGGCAGCTTTCCATGTTGTTCAGTCTCTGCCAGCATCCCTATTCAGTCTCTTATCCCTTAGGTAACACTCTATGATCTTGTGTCAGGTCTATTTTGGTCTGCCTCTTGCAACCCAATGCCCGACATACACACTTTTCGCTCTCCTCACCCAGTTGTCATCCTCCATCTTCCCCAAACCATCTCAATTTACCCCTCTTCATCACAACACAGCACCAATACATTCAAGTTACATCCTTTGTCTCAACTCTTCAATCGCAATCCTAGTCCCCCCAAGCCTCGTATTCAAGGGCACAATACACTTCCATCTACAGTAATCATTGTCATTTCTGTATGTTTGCGCCTACAAATATCCTCTTCCTTAACTGCCAGGCCTCACTATCATACAGCATTACACTCCTAACACATGCTGCATACAAAGATTCCTTAACACAGACGGAGGGCTCTCTCACTGTTACGAGAGGCAACCGCTCCCTGAACTTCTTCCAACCACTCCTTACTCTAGCCACAGAACTAGCTCCAGTCCCACCTCCAGCACATAACATGTCTCCCAAATAACAAAACTCCTCCACACACTCAAGAGACTCTCCGCAAAATTAAGTCCTTCGTGCCTGACAATCTCTACATGCTCTCCCCATCTCAAAAAGCATATAGACAAGATTGAAAAAGTTCAAAGGGCCGCTACAAGATGGATACCAAGCTTAAGGGACCTAAGCTACGAAGAAAGACTAAATAAACTGAATCTACCAACTTTACAGGAGAGAAGGAAAAGAGGTGACATGATAATGCTATATAAGTGCGTATCAGGAAAGGAGAAAATAGACATAAATGATTATTTAACATATGGAGAAGCATCAGCAAGAGGACACTGCAAAAAACTGCATAAGGAGAGGTGATAAAGACGTAAGGAAATTCAGTTTCCCAAACAGAGCAATTGATCAATGGAATGCACTACCGAATGAAATAGTGTGTGCCAAAACAATTCACAAATTTAAGGATATGTACGATAAATATGGTTTAAGACACGGGACAGTACGAGCTTGACTCATTCCTGTAAAGATACAATTAGGTAAGAACAATTAGGTAGGTAAGAACACTGCTCACACAGAGTCAGCATTATTTCACAGTCTACCTCTAATACCACTAAATCTCTTATGCACCCACTTTTCACAAACACTGCACAAGATGGAGTTACTTCCCACAACCTAGTGGCATAGCTACTGCACACAGCCACACTCCTTATATGGACTCTGACAAACACGCGCTGGCTCTCATTGAGGTTGAACACAGTTTTTCAGCACTCCCCTAAGCCACCAGTTCAGCTGTTCACCTGTTTCCTCTACCCCCATTCCACTACTGAAGACACTTTGTTACTACTGTACTGTATAAATAAACATCTCTCCCAAAAGTGAGTAGGCCATGAATGTGGATGCATGAATTAATGTTTGACTAAATGATGTGTAGTTAATGAATCAAACAGTGAGAGTGGGTGTCAGAATGTGCTAGGCAGAGTCTGTGGTTCAAACACTGACCGCATGGTCTGTTAGGAGTATCATAACTCACGCCAAAACTCAGCATTATCACATGAAAAAACAGGTTGGGTGACCTAATACAAATACTTCCGATAAGTTTATGAAGGCGACAGAAAATAAAAGTGACCCAAACACACGTAATGAAAGTGGCGAAAAAAAAAAAAGCAAATAAATAAAACCAAATAAAAGTTTAAAAGGCCTACAAACACTTTGAGGTGCCAAGGATGTGGTACAACATGCTGCCTCTCCTACTATCATAATGTCATATTGCTGCCCAACAAACTGGAGTGGCTAACAGTCACCGCTCAGTCGGTTAACATCAGGTGACTGAAATAACAGAAGCTTGGCAAATTACACCAGAGATCTACATCAATGGATATTACCTTCTGTTCCACCATCTTTGGACATCAAAATGTGGAGGAGGTGCAGCACTGTTTTACCACAAATCATTGTGTCCACTAACGCTGTCCATTCAAGTGCCAAAATCTGAGTCTCACAGACTTACTGCAAAACCTAAACAGTGAGGAAACGAAGAATATGATATTTACAGTGGCAAAGCAGTTGAAGGGGTAAAACAGGGATATTTCAGATGAGCAGTGTGTGAAGAATGATGAAGGAAGGATAATGGTGAAAAGTGGGGATATTAAAGATGCATGGAGAAAGCATTATAAACAGTTGTTTAATGAAGAGTTTGACTGGAACAGGGAAGGTTTGAAGCCAGATGATCCAGTTTTTGGCCCTTGGTCTTTGATTGACACTGCTACTGTGAGTGAGGCAGTAAGCAGGATGCAGGTTGGGAAGGCAGCAGGTGTGTCTGTGTTGATTGCTGAAATGCTGTAAGCCTCAGGAGATAAGGATGTAGGGTTAGTTACTGACTTGATAAATACGATTATATATGAATGTGCTGTCCCAGATGACTGGCTGAAGAGTGTGATTGTAAATGTGTACAAGGGAAGGGGTGATCCCCTGGAAAGAGGAAATTATAGAGACATAAAGCTTTTGGACCTGATAATGAAGGTAATGGAGAGAATCCTAGAAGGTATGATTACAGGAGTGAACGCCAATATGCAGTTTGGGTTTCTGCCACGCAAAGGGACCACTTACAGTATATAGGCCATAATCATTGTTCAACAACTTCAAGAAAAATATACCAGTATAGGAAAGAAAGGGGATCTGTACTTTGTTTTTGCTGACTTGGAGAAGGCCTGACTGAGTCCCTAGAGAGGTGGTGAAGTGGGCAATGAGAAAGCTTGGGATTGAGGAGTGGCTGGTTAGGGTGGTTATGGCAATGTATGCGAGTGCTCGCAACCAAGTAAGAGTGAATGAAGATCTGAGTGATGAGTTTTCTGTGAATGTTGGTGTGCATCAAGGGTCAGTCTGGAGCCCCTTGTTGCTATTCATGGAAATGCTGTATGCCAATGATATGGTGTTGATTGCAGAGAATGAAAGGGAAGTGGAGGAAAGATTTAGGAAGTGGAGAGAAGGTATGGGACACAAAGGCTTGAGAGTAAATGCAGATGAAAAATGCTGAAGCATGGGGAAGAGATACAGTAGTAGTAGAATGGATGTGGAAAATGTGCAGATTGGCCTGGGAGGAAGGTAGAGTCCTGGAGGATTGGAAGTCAGGTATAATTATTCCCTTGTACAAAGGAAAAAGGGAAAAGGAAGTGTGTGGTAATCATAGGGGCATTTGTCTTCTTAGTATAATAGGAAAAGTTATGGTAGGATACTTATTGACAGAGTTAGAGAAAGAACAGAGAAATTAGTTGGAGAAGAACAGGGATGCTTTAGAAAGGGAAGAGGTTGTGTAGATCAGATATTCATTCTTAGATCTTTAGTGGAAAAGTTTCTAGAGAAGGGGAAGAAGTTGTATGCGGCTTTCATGGATTTGGAGAAAGCATATAATAGGGTGGATAGACAAGGATTGTGGAACATGTTAAGAATATATGGAGTAGATGGGAAGTTGTTGAACGCTGTGAAGAGAATGTACGATGGTGAGAAGGCTGCAGTGTGTGTGGATGGTGAACTAAGTGAATTTTTCTCTTTGAAAGTTGGGTTGAAACAGGGATGTGTCATGTCTCCATGGTTGTTCAATCTGTACATGGATGGGGTAATAAAAGAGGTACAAGGTAGGGTAGTGGATGTTGGAGTGGCCCTGGTGAGAGAGGATAGTGTTTGGAAACTCCCTGTACTGTTGTTTGCAGATGTTACTGTGTTGTTGAGTGAAGACGAAGGGGAGCTGCAAGGCTTGGTGGATGAGTTTGGGAGTGTGTGTAAGAAACGGAATTTAAAGGTGTATGTAGGGAAGAGTAAAGTGATGGTATTTGAGAGAGGTGAAGTCAGTGAATGTACAGCAAGGTTGGATGGTGAGGAATTGGAAAATGTGAGTACGTTTAAGTACTTGGGTAGTGTGATGAGTAAGGATGGAGGTTTGGAGGGCGAAGTGCTTGAAAGGGTACAGCAGGGAAGAAAGGTTGCTGGTTCCTTGAAAGCAGTGATAAGAAACAGGGAAGTGAGCATGGAAGTGAAAAAGTTACTACATGACTGTATTGTGATACCAACTCTAACGTATGGAAGTGAAGCTTGGACGTTGTTGGAAGGACACAAGTCAAGAGTGAAAGCAGTGGAAATGAGTTATTTAACAGGAGCCTGTGGAGTCACATGGAGAGACAGGCTGACGAATGAGGATATAAAGGAGCGTTGTGGTGTTGATGTGGATGTGATAGGAAGCGTTATGAGGAACACACTGAGGTGGTTTGGCCATGTGGAGAGGAGGGAGGGTGAAAGACTGACGAAGAGAGTGTATGTGAGGGAGGTGGAGGGGGGAAGAGGGAGGGGGAGGCCGAGGATGAGATGGAGGAATGGGGTGGAGAGGTATATGAGAGAGGGGGGTGTGAGTTGGGAGCAGGGCAGTGAAATGGCGGGAGACAGGGCGACTTGGAGGTGATTTGTTTGTGGCCACCCCGAACGGGATTGAGGCGTCTGGCAATAGTTAGATAAATAAATAGACAATCTAAAGACACTACGAAAATTTTGTTATTTATTCAGCGAGAATGAGATGTGCTGACAGAAATGGGTAGGGCTGAAAGCAGGTGACTGGCAGATTGGTGAGAAGCTGCCAGTATCTGCCTTTGAAATAATAAATGCAGTTATTCTTGGGGTGGGGGGGAATCCGTCTATAGTCGAAACCATATACAGTTGGTTCGCACAGTGCGCAATTTGCATTGTGCACGAGTGACCAAAAATCATAACCAAAAACCCTTGAATGCGCGAGTTTACCGCACAGAACTCAAGGCAGAGGCAAGGAGTGGCTCAAAAATGCCATTTTCTATTAGTGCGCGACCACCCCTCACACAGTGCATCACGTGTCGTCAAGTTGATGCGCAGAAATTTCCGGGCATTCTACTGCACTGAAGCAGCAATACTGACATCAGCACAAGCTGTACCAGGTTTCGAGGACGATACATTGGCGGACATACAAGAAGTGCACACTGCTACTGAGGAACAGCCTCCCAAGGAAGTGTTGCAATGGACAGACGAGGCTGACGCAGAGTCCGACGCCAGGCGGAGTCAAGTTGAGCAGCCTAGCATGATAGAAGGCAGGACTGAGCTGTGTATGTCAAACATTAGCAAGATCCTTGCTGCCGTGGATAAGCTCAAGGAAGAGGTGAAGGAACAGGAAGTGAGCAACCTAAGAACGGAGGAACTTCTGGTTGGTATCGACAAACTCTTCTGTTTCTACACAGACAGGCACAGGGAAGAAATAAACAGGAGAAGACAGACGCTCATAACAAGCTACACGCAGCGGGCTCAAGTTAGTGAAATTGCGGAACCAGCGACATCATCTGCTCCTGTTCCTGTTGAGGATGAAGAGGATGCAATGTCAGAAGTGTCAGCATTGGACTTTGAAGGGTTTATGGCCGAAGTGAGTGACTTTGATGCTCCTGGGGAAGGTGCTCAAGAGGACTCTGTGGAGGGAAGTGTTGGTGCGGTGGGAGGTGCAGTGCTGTAAGTGTTGCTGCGCCTTGGAACCCCTGTTATTTAAGGTCATCAGGCCTGTTGTCTACTGTTGTTGAGGTGACTACCCATATTCTTGTTATTGTAGCTATAGCTTTAGTACAATGTCTAAAAAATATGACCTTTATTATGTCTTTACCGGCCAAAAAATGTCCAGGTATGAAGGGGTACCGTCCATATGTAATTATTCCCATAAGATTATATATTCCCAGTACGCGAATTCCCAGTGCGCGAGGTCGTGGACCGCCCAATCTCTTCGCGCACTGTGCGAGCTTACTGTATATATAAAAAAATAAATAAATAAATAAAATCCCATCAATACCAAGGAAGTATTGTATAAAGGAAACAATTTTTAATTCCTAATTAACAATCATATTAACATAACAAAATAATGGCTGTGTAAGAAGTACTGTACATTATACTGTACTGTATAATGATTATGTAATGGTGCAGGTGATGGTGACCATTATCCACTCAATTGACGCTGTACTACCTACTTCTTCTTTCACCTTTACCACTCTTTTTCAGTGTCTGCCCTCTCTTTTCCTATTTCTCCAATCTTTCCTCTCACTTTTTAATTCTTATTTAAAAATCACATTAACATACACTAATGGATGTGTAAGAATCACAGTACATTATATTGTATAATGATTATATAATGGTGACCATTCTCCACTCAATTGATGTTGTACTACCTACTTCTTTCACCTTTACCACTCTATTTCAGTGTCTGCCCTCTATTTTCCTATTTCTCCAATCTTTCCTCTCACTTTTTATTACTCTTCTTTCTTTTTCAGGTGGCTTTACACTGAGTAACAAGCCTAGTGGTTTCTTTTAAGCAAGGAACCCATTTACAACACTGGGTGGTACCCATAGAACCAATCCACACATGTTCCCTACCTGTCAACAAGTGGGTTGGCAGAGGGTTAGTACAACTCTCCGTAAAACCACTAACTCAAAGACAAGCAGCTACCCCTTATAGGATTATGATGTCTAGCTGGTGAGAGAGAGATAATGGCGTCCATTAGAAAATATCACATCTTAGGAATGTAAATCCCATCAGACCTGTACTGATAACCAGCATGCCAAATCTCTGCAATCTGGTGCCATGCATAATCACTGTACAATATAGCTATACTGTACTGCTACAGTACTGTATGTGTAAAATAACAGATTTTTGTAAAGTTTAATACTAGGATCTTATCATCATATGTTAGTACCATATGATATACAATAAACAATATGTCACTGATGCCACTGGCTACATCACCCACCACATACTGTATGTTGTATTTTGTAGTGAAGAGGCAAAGATGGCAATTTTACAATAATGACTTTATGGTCAGAGATGAAGAGGTGACGCCTTCCTCTACTGACTGGTTTACAAGGTAAAGGCAAAAGTGACCACCCATTACTAAGCAAATTAAATTAAATTATAGTAAACTCTTAATAATCTGGTGTAAAGCAGCCAAAGGGGTGTCAGACAGTGATGTACTGATTGAAACTGATGTAATGCCCTTCCAAAACTTCCAAAGGGGATCTAATCCCCTATAAAATCCTGTAACTGCATAGTACCGTACAACTGTTCAAACACAGAAAAACACCCTTCGGTACTATAATCATGATAAAATGTCAATGTACTGTACATACACTCTACACCCAACACCCTGAGGCAGAGTTCGGCAGGGCAAGCCAAGTTAACAAGGCAGACAGAAAGAGGACTGGCAAACCTAACCAAGAGTGAGGGGAGAGAAAGGGAGACAGGTGAGGTATGAATGACAAATAAAACAGATGTTAGGGGGAATAAATTGACCAGTGAGTAACGGGATAATTTCTTGATACAGTAACTCCCACTCATGATGGTTATGCCCTAGTGTCAAATAAACTTCATTGCCACATCCTTCAGTTCCACCACACAAACCATAACACCATTGCTCCGTTGCTGGCGGTTCCACCTCAACACTGCCTGATCTAAATCTGGTGGTTGGATCTGGCCATCATTTTCCATTCAAAGTGTTGGAATGTCTGCCCATATCCAGTCCCACTCAAAAAGTTTTGTTCTTAGGCATTCTTGATGTCCTGCAAGGCCATATGAGGCAAACCAAAAAACCCAGCCGTCCAACTCAGTCCATCCCTTGTCCTATTTCCTGATAATCTCCTGCTTCTTACAGAGAAATAGGACCTTCCTGGCTGCTTGGCAGGAGGAGATGCCATAGTAACACATGCCAGCAGCAGGCATAAAGCTAGCATGACAGGCAGGACAGCGATCAAGCACAGCTTCCACACAGCATTACTGGAGAAGTGTGAAGCAGTGGTCTTGGGGGGGAGGGGGGACCGATACATCATCCATTTTGGTACGAGATACACAAGGAGAGAAAAAAAAAAAGGTATGAAATATATTGAGGATGAGGGATACACGAGTACGTTCAGTAGGTGTACTTAATACTGAACATGAGAAGAAAACAACAGATAGAGTTTATAAAGGTACCGGTAACAAATTAGAAACTTGCCAAACTTGGCAATACCAGAAGCAATGTTTTGGTGCCAACTCACAGCAGTGTTTAGGTGGCTAGGTTAGTTAGGACTGAATGGATCAGGGTTAGTAAGGACCAAGACAGGTATTTTGCCAGGTATAAGTGGCAACCACTGGTGGTTAAAATCATGGTGATCTGGAGGGAAAAGCCCTCCAGTTAGGATAGGCTAGGTTAAGTTGGATTGTTTGGCTTCCTGTAGTTCTGAATGATGCACTAACATGTCTTGTCAGCGAGATTGTTGATAACAACCTGTTGTTGGGGAGATCATCGGTTAACAACCCATCGACAGCAAGATCACTGGCAAACAACACGCTTCTGCAGGCGAAGCAGTAGCTTCCGGAAATACCAAAAAATAATTGTATTTTGTTTTTTCCTATCCATTTTTTTTTTTTTTTTGTTGTTGCACACTGTACTTTAATTACTTTCCTGAAGAAGGTAAGAACATAAGTTGACAGCTGGGCCTGTTGTGCCTATGTGGTATATTCGGTAAATTACAAGTCCATAACACCAGATTCCCATGGGGTAACAACATGAATCAACATAGACTTTGTCAGTTTTCTTCTGTGGTTTCTTCTGCAAATTAAAAATAAGCGAGATCCTGTATTGTGGGATCTTTAATGTGGCATTAAGCCTCAATAAACATTAATCCTAATCTAGTCTTTTTTCTATCTATCTATCTATAGCCCGACGCCCTAATCCCGCAAAGGGTGGCCGCAGACAAAACGCCTCCAAGTCACTCTGTCACCCATCATTTGACTCCCCTCCCCCCAACTCACCCCCCCCTCCCTCATATACCTCTCAACTCCATCCCTCCACCTCATCCTCGGTCTACCCCTCCCTCTCCCTCCCTCCACCTCACCTACATACACCCTCTTAGTCAGTCTTTCATTCTCCATCCTCTCCACATGTCCAAACCACCTCAGTGTATTTCTCCTAATCTTTTCAACCACATCCACATCTACCCCACAACGTTCCTTCACTTCTTCATTCGTCAACCTGTCCCTCCATGTCACTCCACATGCTCCTCTCAAGTAACTCATTTCCACTGCTCTCACTCTTGACTTGTTCCCCTCTTGCAAGGTCCACGCCTCGCTTCCATACGTCAGGGTAGGGATCACAATACCATCATGCAGTGACTTCTTAACTTCCATACTCACCTCCCTATTTCTTATCACTGCTTTCAGTGTGCCAACAACCTTCCTTCCCTGCTGTACCCTTTCACGTACTTCATCCCCCAAAGTTCCATCCTTACTCATCACACTACCCAAGTACTTGAATGCACTCACATTCTCCATATCCTCACCATCCAACCTCACTGCACACTCTGTGACTTCATTCCTCTCAAACACCATAACTTTACTTTTGTTTACATAAACAGAAACAAGTGAATTTCAAGCCATTTTATGCAATACCCTACCCAAATGCAACATAACCTAACCTAGAGCCATGAAACTGAGCCTGAGACCATTTCCTATCTTATCCTAAGTCGTTGGCAGAGTCCATCTTGATTTATTCCAAATTTGAAAACATACAACAGGCTCACTTCCAGCCCTCTGAATGGATGAATCAAATAACCATAAGTTACCAGTGAAAACAAAAGCATACCGCCAATAACCAAATGTACCACTAAGAAACAAAATTGTGTTGCTTTTAATGGACCAAACCTGAGGAAACTGTCATCAAAGGCACACATTAGGGGCCCCACGATATCTCATTTTTTACGTGGAAGAAATGTCACAGTAGTTTACTTAAACCTGCAACAAAGTGACCTGCATTGTTTTCTTAGAAAACTGGTGTTATAGTTTTGTTACCAGAAAAACTTGCTGCAGTACTAAATATTCAAGGTATATGAAAGCACAAAATCATAAATCTTTAAGTAGCATCCTCTCGTGGAAATGCGTATGGAGTCACTGAGTTCTGCAAATGACAAACCATGAGAAGGCAAACCTACTGTAAAAACCATTACCAGTGGAGCTACACTGAACCTTAACTTGGATAGCGTTCACAGTCAGTGAAGACTGCCACCACTTGTTTTATGTAACCAATGCCAGTCCCCCATGCATCCATGAACTCTTCAAAATCATCATTCAATTAAATATCGTTTTATGTTCATATGGTCGAGACTGAATTAAGTTAGTAACATCCCGTAGCTTTACGTTCATTCTACAGTTACTTATTATGACAGGCACACTGTGAGGAATTCACTTAATTTTCCCTGGATCTGAAGATTACATATCAATAAGAGATAAAACCTACACGTTGAAACGTACAGAAAACTGTGCTGCGCCACGAAGTGAGCCAGATTGTCAACAAACTTCTTCCCGCGCTTTTTTTTTTTTTTTTTTTTTTTTTTTTTACGTGAAGATGATAAAATGCAAATACTTCCCAACTATCACATTTAAGTGAAAAACGAGTAAACAATTTCAGTTAAATGAACGAAGTTGTTATTCGAACGAAAATCATCACAAAGTCTTACGAAACTACCGAATATTATAAATGTTACATAAGAGTAAGTTATCAGACTATACATATATATATATATATATATATATATATATATATATATATATATATATATATATATATATATACAGCATTATGCGCGCCTCCGCAGCCGGATCCCCACCCCGCAAAAGGAGAAGAAGCCCTACCCCCACCCCAGGAGGACACCACCACGGCGGGTCAGGTGAGTGCGGGACTGGCCCAGAGGAAGGCGGGCGCCGGGGCGCCTCTACCTTGTAACCCTCTTCCCCTCAACCTACCCAACTGCGATGTCGCGGGAATGCGACACTACTTCTCGGCCGGAACAGCCCTCACCAGGATCGAGATGGGACTGCTCCAGATACAGTCCCAGGCAACGCCGCGATAACGGCCACTGTACGTACCGGGGAGGGAACGGCCACTGTACATCCTTCAGTTGATTCCCCCTGCAGCTCCGCGGTAATGGCCACTGTACGTACTGGGGAAGGAAAGGCCACTGTACGTCCTGCTGCAACCACATCTGGAGACCGCCTCGGTGTGCTAGCTATTGAGCACGTACTGACAGGCAAAGGCAAGAGGAGTGGAGCCACGATGATGGCCATTGTACGCGTCGAGGAGGGAACGGCCATTGTACGTCCCTCATCCACTTCCTCCTCCTCCGACGGGAGTAACCCCGCGGTCACGGTCACTGTACGTACCGGGGAGGGAACGGCCACTGTACGTCCCTCAGCTACTTCCCGTTGGGCAGGCAGACCCGCGGCAACGGCCACTGTACGTGCCGGGGAGGGAACGGCCACTGTACGTCCTTCATCTGCCTCTTCCTCCTTCGAGAGCAGCGCTGCGGCAATGGCCACTGTACGTACCGGGGAAGGAACGGCTACTGAACATCCTTCTGCTGCTACCCCAAGAGGCTGTGGAGCCGTGACGACGGCCACTGTACGCGTCGGGGAAGGGATGGCCATTGTACGCCCTTCATCCACAGTCTCGAGGGTTCTCCAGGAGGGGAAGGTCCCTTGTGCGGCCGGCTCACTAACCGTCGGCTGTGTAGGACGCCCTTCTCTCTCTCCCTCCAGGTGTGGTTCCCCGGAGGTGCTGCCGTTCCAGGAGTGTTGGCGAGGTCCTGTCGCTGAAGGCCGGGTTCACGCCCTATGGTCTGCCCCTGAATAATGCTGGATCCTGACAGACGCCCCACAGGAGAGGTGCTGCAGTCAACCCCTGACGCGCCCCAACCTAGAGGCGACTGCAGCACCAGGCCTCCCAGGGCCAGCCCGTGGACCACAAGGCAGGACCGTTCCGGCCCCACTTACCGTCAGCCCTCCACCAGGAGTAAGAAGCGGCAGGCCCGACTCCTGACACTGTTTGGCCCCAGTCCCGAGGGCCCCTTACCAGGTCGAGGCCCCCATAGGGAAGGGCCTCCCTGCACCCTAGACCAGAAACGCGCCCAGGTCTTGATGCCCCCGAGAGCTGTACAGTGCCTCCTACAGGAGAGCTCTCCCGAGGGGGCCCCCTCCCACTCCTGGGCGCCACCTCAGTTAACCCAGGCCTCAGTAGCCCAGTGACGACACCTCCAACTCCCGGAGTCGTGCTAAATACTTAGTGAAAGTGACTATCAGTGATGCGAGCAGTGAGACAGAAACAATACACCAAGGTTCCTACTCTAGTTTATCCAAGGTACTGTGTTTATGCTTAAGTCTTTCGGAACCAGGGTAATGTACTAGTGTGCGGCCTGAGACTAACCTATTAAGGATAGTCCAGAAGACAAAGTGTGTGATCAGTGTCGCCGCGGCTAAGTGACATTCTCTCGTGCATTGACTCAGGCATAGATACTGTGCCCATGTTTTATGTTTGCTAGTATTAATTAACTTGTCACCTCATTCTGTTCGTGTGTAGTGTATCTTGATGTGTATATTGAATGGAAATTATGCCTGGCTCTGACATCAATACTATGCCCACGTGACATGTTATATATGTGCATTGAAGTGAAATTGTACACTGACTCAGGCATCAATACCTTGGCCATGGATATGTTACATCAGTATTAGTCACCCTGTCACTTTGCCCCTTCCATATTCGGTATATCTTTGTATATGTACTGAAAGGATATTGAATTGAGGCAATAGATGTGTCAAGGTACACTGCCGAGTTTTTATGTCGTGTTCCTTTGTAAGTGTTCTACTTCCGGTCTAGAAAGAGGACCCCGCTCAGTCGCGGGTGTCATTAGAGCAAGAAGTCGGTCTAAAAACACCCAGCATAACACTGGTGGCAAGCTGTGGTTCTGGATCCGAGTAGAACACGGAGGAACAAAGAGGGAAATCTTACACAATGGCAGCCAAACCTCACATTCAGTTGCCAAAGTTCAACCCTGAACAATACAACATCGATGTATACTTGGATATGGTTAAACCCTTTTTATACATAGGGTTTGACAACAGAAAGAAAATTGCCATCACACTACCTAACCTGGACAAAACTGTGGCAACTATAGCCACAAAAATCGTTGCCGATTTAAAATGGGACCAATTCACACATAACGTGAAACAAGCTGTTACGCCGTCCTTGGGCAGAGTTGTCGCTCTCGCACAACTTGCACAACGGCAGCCTCAATGACATTATTCATCCAGGCATGGCGACTCGTCACCGCCGCCTATTCCGTAGCAAGCACAGCCACTCGGGATCAACATACATTCAATACCCTGCTGAGAATCCTCCCGAGCACAGTCATGGAACATTTTACAATTTATGATCCATCGCGAGACATGGACCAAGACCTGCAGCTTGTACGACGCCTCCTCGCCGCCAGCCACACACCGCAACCTATACATGCTGTCAGTAAATTCCCCACAACCAAGACGGCGCCCCCCAAGCAAAGGGCACCCCCATCACAACCCACTATGGGACCATCACCTGCCGTACCCAGGGCTCACCCTCAGAAGAAACGCCCTAACCCCAGGGAAAACTCCAATTTGATTTTCATTAACCCCTGGGAATTTACCGCCTGCAGTCGCAGCTGCCCTCTGCACGACATCCGTGAACAGCTGAAAGCCACTCGATGCAGGACGGCCCCACAAGGGCGTTGGAAGGTGTCATTTCTGGAAGATGATGCTCCACCCCAAATTTATACAGACTTAGAGGAAGAGGAGCCCGGAGAGGAAGGCACCGTACAGCAGATGGATATTTAGGTCTGCCCCCACACCTCCCCACAGTGGCGAGGCCCACTTCACACAAGTACAAACCCCCAGTCTACAACAAAATGAGGCTGAATGGGGTCAAGGCAAGACTACTGGTGGACATGGGAGTGGCCAGATCCTGCCTCTACTCGCATTTTTACTCCCGCCACAGCTCCGCGTTTGGCCCCCTTCTCTCCACCTCAGCCAACCTCGTAGACGCAGGAGATGGCCCCCTGCCTATCCGTGGGGAAACCCGGGACCTGCGGACTGAAACCCACCAGCAAGTCACCGCAAGACACCCCTTCATCATCTTCGATTCCACTTGCCGTGCGTATAACATGCAGCTACCTGGGGCTGGACCTCCTACAAAAACTTCACGCAAGCATCGACTGCCACAAGCGCCGCCTTCACTTCCATCCAGCCCCCCCCTCCCATTAACCACCCACGCAGCACGTGCACACCCCCACCCCACACACCCCCATTCCTCACCACCCTCAACCACTCTGCACGTGCATCACACCTCCACCCTCACCTCTCCCATCAGCCAACACCATACCTTCTCACCCGGTCCTTCTCTTCTGCCTCTCCTACTTCACCTGCCCCTCCAATTTTTCCTGCCACCATCACTTCTGCTGTTACCATTCCCCCCCAGCATGAGGCTTGGTTAAAATTAAACAAGCCCAACGGTACCTCTGTACTATTTTCACCCGCCTTACCATCCAGGCCCCTTTCATCATGTTTACTCTCTCCAATATTCCTTCCCCCCCCAATGTCCAAGCAGTGCGAATCGCCAATCTCTCCACCACACCACTTACCCTCCCTCAAGGGTTAATAATAGGCTACATGGAGGAGTCGCCTTGTGAGACCCCCCCCCTCCCACACCACGCTACCTACTCTGCCTGATCACCTCTCCACCCACCAAGCTAACAGCCTCCGACAACTCCTGCTGGACTTCCAAGACCTTTTCTCATCTGGCCCAGCAGACATCGAGCACACCAACTACCTCAACCACGAAATCCACACTACAGGACCACCCATCCGCCAGCCCTCACAACGCAAGAACCCTAACCAACAGGCAGAGGAAGACCGGCAGGTCCAGGACATGCTCGATGCCAGTGTTATTTCCAACTCCTCCAGCGCCTGGTCCTCCCCTGTCGTACTCGTTAGAAAAAAGGATGGCACCATGCGGTTCTGTGTTGACTACTGTAAACTAAATGATGTCACCACCAAGGACGCCACTCCCCTACCCAGAATAGACAATTCCCTCGACTCACAGTCACTACACGGCTCGTCATGGTTTTCCATCCTCGACCTGCAGTCAGGATACTGGCAAGTCCCCGTCCACCCAGAGGACAAACAAAAAACAGCCTTCTCTACCAGCAATGGCAAACATTATGAATTTAACGTCCTCCCTTTTGGACTTTGCAATGCCGCAGCCACGTTCTCCCGCCTCATGGAGTCAGTTCTAAGCGGCCTGACCTGGAAGATCTGCCTGGCATATTTAGATGACACCTGGCATTTTCAGCTGAACCTGGACCGATCATCTCCACCGCCTCAGACAAATCTTCATACGAATACGCCAGGCTGGACTTAACCTCAAACCTTCAAAGTGCGTCCTAGCGGAAAGTTCCGTCTCCTTCCTGGGACACGTGATCAGAGCCAAGGGCATCTCTTCCAATCCCGACAAACTGCGCCCCATCGCTGACCTCCCTCTACCTAAGGACGTCCACGAAACACGCGCCTTCCTCGAACTTACCTCTTACTACCAGCGTTTCGTCAAAGGCTTCGCCGACATTGCCAAACCCTTACACGATCTCACAAACAAAGGCGAGCCTTTTGTCTGGACAGGTACCCAAATTGAAGCCTTCAACACTCTCAAAAACAAACTCATCTCAGCCCCGATTGTCGCTTCCCCAGACTACAACCTCCCCTTCCATCTATACACCGACGTTTCCCTCATTGCCACAGGAGCTGTATTCGCCCAGGCGCAGGACGGACAGAAGCATATCATCACCTGCGCCAGCCGCACCCTCAACCAAGCTGAGAAAAATCACGCTGCTACTAAGCATGAGTGCCTGGGCATTATTTGGGCGATGGATTGCTTCTGCTCCTATATTTCAGGCACCCATGTCGTCATCATTACTGACCATCAATCTCTCCAATGGCTACGACAATCCAACACAACCAGCGCTCAACTGATTCAATGGCGAGAGGCACTGGAAGAATTTGATTTTGATATATCATATCAACCTGGAAAGCTGCACATAAACGCTGATGCCCTCTCCTGCCTACCCATCAACTCAATCCGCACCAAACCGGACCTCATCCAAATGTGGCATGACAAACAACGCCCCACATGGATGCCGCCACACACCTTCACCAAAGTACACCATGGCGAACACCTATTTAACCAAGACGGCCACATTGTCCTAGATCCCAACACTGCACACGATGCCATGCTTCACCTCCACGCTGACAACGGCATCCACCTCGGCACAAAGAAGTTATTACAAGTCTTCAGTGACATCTGTTGGATGCCAAACCCTTCCACCATTGCCAAAAACATCATCCAAACGTGCCGAGCCTACTCCTTGGGTAAAGACATCACACGCACAGCTGGACCAGCAGGAAAAATCTCCGCACAAAAGCCATGGAAACTACTTTCGGTTGATGTAGTCGGGCCCCTAACACCCAAAGCAGGTTACAAATACATCATCACCTGCGTTGATGTATATTCCAAATTCATCATCGCCTGCCCCACAAAAGAACATAATGCAGTAATAGTAGCAGATGCATTGATCTGCCACGTCTTCCCTTATTTTGGGATCCCTCAGGCCCTACATTCTGATAACGCCCCTGAATTCACAGGCAAAGTCTGGGAAGAACTTGCCACACTATTTGGCTACCATATTTCACACTCCTTCCCATACTGGCCCCAGGGAAATAGTGTTTGCGAGAGAAGTCATCATTCTCTCCTTAACCAGGTATGGACCCGAATTATTCAAACAGGCAATGATGACTAGCCAGCCCATGTGAAAATTGTTCAGTGGGGCCTGAACACATGCCCTAGGGATGATGGAATAACCCCCCACGAGTGAGTCTTCGGGGAAGCCCCGCTCCTTCTGCCCCTCCGCCAACACCTCCAACCCCCTCCCCCACCCGCCACCACCAACCCCCTACACCACCTCAAGAGGCGCCTCCAACACCTTCAGCAACAACAATATCTACAGCCTGACACGATCACCTCCAACCCCTACAAACCGGGAGACTCTGTCATCGTGGCACGCCTACCTACCCCAGACAAAATCTCTCCCTGATTCGAAGGCCGCTTCACCATCATCAAAGTCCCCAACCCTTACCAAGTCATTATCCAACAGCATGGGCATACACGCATGTACCGCAACCGCCAAGTGCGCCTCTTCCAACCCACCAACAATAACTTCCGGCTCAACCACGTGCCACACACCTCCCGCTGCTCACCACTCATCTCCCCTCCTTCCCAGAATCATCCCGCTGACTCATACTCCTACTCCTCGCCCTCCCCTTCCACCTCACGTGCCACCACACCTCCTCCCACTGTGCCCTTACATGACCCACCACCGAGTTCCTCTGAGTCCGCACCCTCACCAACCTCCCCTCTGACCACACCCCACCCGTCCACCTCACCTCCTCCAACCCACCACCCCCAATCACCAACCCCGACCTCTACCACCACACCACACGACGCCATTCTGCGACAAGTCCCTCCATGACCACCGTGGAAGCAACCACCCACACCATACTGCCACAACACTCACCCTCCCCCCCCCTCACCAACCCACGCACCACCTCACCCGCTAACTCCCCACGTGCATCAACTCCACCTAGCACCCACACAACTCATTCGTCCACCCCTATCCATCCTTTACCCACTGATCATGCCCACTACACACGCCACCCCACACCATCACCCACAACCACAACAGGATGCCCACACCACCATGTGCCTCCACAGCTTCACCTTCCACACCTGCTCTTACTACCACTACCACCAAATCCGGACGCCTCTCATGCCCACCAACCAGATACACCCCTACGCCCACTCCTACCTCACCTACTTCCCCACTCTCACCCCCACATGCAAAACACACCCCCAACACTACCCCCATCACAATCACCCTACATCAAGCACAGTGGAAATTTCCACCGACCCAATTCCCCAGGAGGAGTCGCTGCTCCTACCCTAACCTCCCTGATAAAAAGCCTAGGACCTCATCCCTAGCCAGCATACAGCCACCAACCCTATAAAAATTTTAAAGCAACTTTCCTATCACAACCTTCCTTTTGATCGTCAGTATGGGTTCCGTCAGGGACGCTCCACTGGCAATCTTCTCACCTACCTTTCAGATTCCTGTTCATCCTTCTTTCGGGACTTTGGCAAAAGCTTTGCTATTGCACTTGACATCTCAAAGGCTTTCGATCGAGTCTGGCATAAATATTTAATTTCCAAACTGCCCTCTTACGGTTTCTATCCTTCTATTTGTGCCTTCATCTCTAGCTTCCTTTCTGGTCGTTCCATATATAGCCGCTGTTGTAGACGGCCATCGTTCTTCTCCTAGATCTATCAACAGTGGTGTTCCTCAGGGCTCTGTCCTATCACCAACTCTCTTCCTTTTATTCATCAATGACCTTCTAAGCTGTACATCTAACCCTATCCACTCATATGCTGATGACTCCACCCTCCACTTTTCCATTTGGTTCCCGCAACGCCAATCTCAGCAGTTACTTCAACAAACAGGGGATGAGGCTATGGCACACCTAATGTCTGACTTGGCTCATATCTCTGACTGGGGTAAAAATAATCTTGTTTTTAATGCATCAAGGACTCAGTTCTTACACCTATCAACCTGACAAAATCTTCCACAGGTGTACCCACTAATGTATAATAATATTCAGCTTAATCCTGCATCATCCTTGATCTGTAGGAGCGAACAGTCATTGCAGGCTCGTGGTCTTTGGTTCCTTCTTCCTCACATAAAAAAAAAAAAAATGCACCAAGCACCACCACCAAAGATGAGGATCCAGAGAATAGTTTGGCATCCCCCAAACAGACCGGGCTTGAGAGTATGAGGGACCCACCAGCTCCTCCGCAACCTCCGCCACACCTCACGCACTTCCACACTCCGCCTCACATTCAACCCACACCAAGAACCCAACCACATTACACACCACTGGACCGCCCTCCTCCAACACATCATGCCTACCCACCAGACCTCCACTACAAGTACATACCACCTCCAGTCACGGGGCCATGACTTCTTTACCATGGACGGTGGTAACATGCGCGCCTCCGCTGCCGGACCCCCCACCCCGCTACAGAGCCACAGCCCTACCCCTACCCCAGGAGGACACCACGGCGGGCCAGGTGAGTGCAGGACTGGCCCAGAGCAAGACAGGCGCTGGGGCGCCCCTGCCTTGTATCCCTCTTTCCCTCAACCTACCCAACTGCAACATCGCAGGAATGCGACACTACTTCTCAGCCAGAACAGCCCTCACCAGGATTGGGATGGGACTGCTCCAGATACAATCCCAGGCAATGCCACGGTAACAGCCACTGTATGTACAGGGGAGGGAATGGCCACTGAATGTCCCTTAGTTGCTTCCCCCTGCAGCTCTGCGGTAATGGCCACTGTATGTACCGAGGAAGGAACGGCCATTGTACGTCCTTCTGCTGCAGTAACATCTGGAGACCGTCTCGGTGTGCTAGCTATTGAGCATGCACTGACGAGCAAAGGCAGGAGGAGTGGTGCCACGACGATGGCCACTGTACGTGTCAGGGAGGGTATGGCCACTGTACATCCCTCATCCACTTCCTCCTCATCCTATGGGAGTAGCCCCATGGTAACAGCCACTGTACGTCCCTCAGCTACTTCCCGTTGGGCAGGCAGGCCCGCGGCAATGCCCACTGTACGTGCTGGGGAGGGAATGGCCACTGTACATCCCTCATCTGCCTCTTCCTCCTTCGGGAGCAGCGCCGCGGTAAAGGCCACTGTACGTACCAGGGAAGGAATGGCCACTGTACATCCTTCTGCTGCTACCCCAAGAGGGTGCGGAGCCGCAATGATAGCCACTGTACACTTTGGGAAAGGGACGGCCACTGTATGCCCTTCATCCACAGTCTCGAGGGTTCTCCCGGAGGGGAAGGTCCCTTGCGCGGCCGGCTCACTACCGCACGGCTGCGTGGGATGCCCTTCTCTCTCTCCCTCCTGGTGTGGTTCCCCGGAGGTGCTGCCATTCCAGGAGTGGTGGCGAGGTCCTGTCGCTGAAGGCCGGGTTCACGCCCTACAGTCTGCCCCTGGACAATGCTGGATCGTGACGGACGCCCCAAAGGAGAGGTGCCACACTCAACCCCTGACGGTGCCCCAACCTAGAGGTGACCGCAGCACCAGGCCTCCCAGGGCCAGCCCGCGGACCCCAAGGCGGGACCGTTCTGGCCCCACTCACCGTCAGCCCTCCGCCAGGGGTAAGAAGCGGCAGGCTCGACTCCTGACACTGTTTGGCCTCAGTCCTGAGGGCCTCTTACCAGGTCGAGGCCCCCATCGGGAAGGGCCTCACTTCACCCCAGACCAGACATGCGCCCGGGTCATGATGCCCCCGAGAGCTGTACCGTGCCTCCTACAGGAGAGCTCTTCCGAAGGGCCCCCTCCCAGGCGCCACTTCAGTTAACCCAGGCCTCGGTAGCCCAGTGGCAACACCTCCAATTCCCGGAGTTGTGCTAAAGACTTAGTGCAAGTGACTATCAGTGATGTGAGCAGTGAGAAACAGTACACCAAGGTTCCTACTCTAGTTTATCCAAGGTACTGTGTTTATGCTTAAGCCCTCCGGAACCAAGGTAATGTACTAGAGCGCGGCCCGAGACTAACCTATTAAGGACAGTCCAAAAGACAGAGTGTGTGATCAGTGTCGCCACGTCTAAGTGACATTCTCTCGTGCATTGACTCAGGCATAGATATCGTGCCCATGTGATATGTATGCTAGTATTAAGTAACTTGTCACCTCACTCTATTCGTATGTAGTGTATCTTGATGTGTATACTGAATGGAAATTGTGCACTGCCTCTGACATCAATACCGTGCCCACGTGACATATTATATATGTGTATTGAAGTGAAATTGTACACTGACTCAGGCTTCAACTCCTTGGCCATGGATATGTTACACCAGTATTAGTCACCTTGTCACTTTGCCTCTTCCATATTCAATATATCTTTGTATGTGTATTGAAAGGATATTGAATTGAGACAATAGATGTGTTAAGGTATACTGCCGAGTTTTTTATGCCCTGTTCCTTTGTAGGAAGGGCGTTGATGGTTCGGACACCTTAAAAAAAAAAATATTTATAAAAATTCAGGTTTAAGCAGGAGGGTAATCTGGTTTATGTTAAAATGTTGCCACATCATTTGGCTCTTTAGGCTGATAATATGATATTTTTAGCTCTTTTCAGGTTTGAGCTATCGTTAACAAAACACAAGTGACTAAATCGTCCGAACCATCCCTACCAATGGTGATGGTTCAGACAGAAAGGTGGGATGGTTCGGCCATATGTATTACTCGTCATTTTCTTAATATTATGTGAGTTGGATTGGATAAAAACAAACATTTATCAATTCAAAGACATTTCATTTTCCTGAAGTACAATATTAAACTTCAGAATCTAAATGACTTTTAACGCATATTGCATGTAATGCTGTGTTTTTAAGGCGACTTCTCGTCGTAAAAACACTAGCTACTGCAGCGGGGTCCTCTTTCTAGACCGGATGTAAAGCACTAACAAAGGAACAGGACATAAAAACCAGACAGTATACCGTATCACATCTATTACCTAGGTCCTACTCATAACAATGTAGCCTACATACAATGATATTTAGTATATAGAGAAACAGAGATACAGAATTAACACTTGGCTTCACAGAATGATCATATATATTATCACTATTACACAGGGAGATCGCGGGTATTCTTTAATAGGGTTCTCAAGTCACTTGGAAGGTAATATGCAAATGGGGTTGTTCACTTTATGTTCTTGAATGGGATTCTTATGTCACTGAAGGGTAATATAAAAATGGGGTTGTTCACTTTAAGAATACCGAGATTGAGAGTCTGTTTCGAGGATATTACTATAATAGACGTAGGGTGCGGATAGCGACACTCGACACTGTCACCTGGTCACGGAGACACGTACACTTATCTTTCAACTCGCCCGCGCACCTACCTCTGGACTCACAGAAAACTCCCTGGTTCCTTGATGTGGGGAGGGATTAAATCAATTGACAAAATACACTTCCTGCCCCGATAGTACTAGTTTCTAGTGGGCCACTGTTTAATATATTTTCTGTGTAAGCACTGTCACTGTTCTCTTGGTCACTGTCACTGTCACTGTTTTTCCCCTTGTTTCCTGGGTTTAGTAGTTCACTGTTGCACTTAGGATCAGGGAGGCTCAACTGTCTGGGGGCCTCGACCTGAGAGGCGGCCCTCGTACCAGGACCGCGCCGGTGGGGTGCAGGGAGGCCCTGTGGTCTGGGGGCCTCGACCTGAGAGGCGGCCCTCGTACCAGGACCGCGCCGGTGGGGTGCAGGGAGGCCCTGTGGTCTGGGGGCCTCGACCTGATCGGTGGCCCTCAGGACTGGGGCCGAACAACCGGAGCAGTCGGGCCTGTTTCCTCCGACTCCGGGGAGTGAGGGAGCCTGGATCGCCTTCGTCGTGGACTGCGGAGTCGGGCCTGGGCGTCCTGGGACTGCGGGTGCCAAGGGGGAGAGGCGCCGTCAGGACTGGACTGCGGCAGCGTCTCCTGCGGGGCTCCGGCAGGGACAAGGAACTCCCGGGTGTGGGCGGTAGGTCCGATATCGGGCCTTGCCACCACTCTAGTGTCTCATCCGGGACTATATTCCCGGATGGCGACGAAGGGCTCCCTGAAGGGAAAGAGGCTAGAGGAGGACTCACGCTACCCGTGGTCTCTTGAGTGTGTCTGGAGGCCTGAGCCGGGGATCTCCTTCCCCTATTGCGCACCTTGGCTGTGGCCGTGAACTTGCCCGGTGTACGGGGTACACCTATAGGGTGATCGATGTCGCCCTTTCGCCGTGGCAAGGTACCGCCGGCGTGGTGTTCCTCCCGTAGTAGGAGACAAGCCGGAGTGAGGGGCACAAAGGCCACACTCTCTCCAATACTGACTGATCCTACCTGCAGGGAATTCTCTACCCTGGTACGTGCCCCGGCCGGAGCCGAGTGTCTGCCTGTACGGAAGACGACTAACGGGCGAACTGGTTCGCCCGTCCGTTGCGGCAGGGTACCGACCCCGGGACGCCGCTTCCGTAATAGGGTAGTGCTACACGTACGGTAGCAGGGGCTCTTTACCCTGGACCGTATTCTGGCCGTAGCCAAAGAGCAGCTGGAGAGGGATGCACGAGGGCAACTCTCTCTCCCTGGTGTGTTAAGGCCGGAACCTGGGGTCTCCTTCCCCTTTGCACACTCTGTTAGGCCGTAGCCTAGGTCTGTCAATCTCTCTTTACTTTTATTTAGGCCGTAGCCTTGGGCCTCCTGCCCTTGGGCCTCCTGCCCTAAAGGTGTAACAAGACCGTCAATACGGTCTTACCTGGGACTGATTTGGCTTCAGTCCCACCCCTGTTCTGACGATCACTACCCCGCCCGCACAGTAGTTCGGTTCCCCTGATCACCTGGGGTTGGGGCACTTGCGGGGAATAGGGGCTCAGGGCCGTGATGCCCTGATGACCCTCTTGCCCGGGATCACTAACCTCACCAGTGTGTCCTCCTGGGGTTGTGGTGGGGTGGCGGCTCGGTGGTGGTGTGGGGGGTGGTGAGGTGGGAGGTCCTGCGGCGGGCATGGCGGGCATTTTATTGCAGCCTGCAAAACTGAAACAGAAGTTGTAATACCCCTTCCATCATTTTACACTTTGAGGAATATGTTAAATAAACAAAACTATAAATATATATTCCCTGACAACTATGAAGAATGGTGTTTCACTATGTGTTCAAATATAAGAGACCAAAAATAGCATTATCATATGATAAGGTCATGACTTAGTAGTAGTGGAGGGATTGTTCAGACTGTTCGAACCATCCCCCTCCCCAACTATCCGAATCATCCCGAATCTATGTAATTAACTGACGGGTACTCTGGTTTCACCCGAGAGAGTTTAACATTCATTTTTCGAAGCAATATGTTCTACACGCAACACAGATTCACTCTGATAATGCACAGTTTGATGCCTGGCATATTCATAAGAGCCTACGATATACACTACAATTTTTACACAAGAGATGCAAAAAAACATAAAATCTGACCTGCATCAAAAAGTGAGAGGTTTCTAGCTTGGAGATTCTGTGTGATAGAAGTAAACAAACTCTCCCACTTTCACGCAAGATCACACGGCCCTAGGTCCCATATATTTCTCAGGGAATGCACCGCCCTCCCCTAAGTGTTCTACTTCTGGTCTAGAAAGAGGACCCCGCTCAGTCACGGGTGTCTTTAGAGCGGGAAGTCGGTCAAAAAACACCCAGCATAACAGTACTAAAATACACACCTCCGCCGCCGCCGGACCGACCAGCCCACCCCTCCCCACCGCACTGCCGAGCCGCAGCCCCACCACCACCACCCCAAGAGGAAACAACGGCAGGCCGGGTCAGGGTGAGACTGACCCAGAGCGAGAAGGGCGCCGGAGCTCCACTACCTTAAGTCCCTCTTCCACCCAACCGACCCAACAACAACCACACAGGAGGAAGGGACAACCCTGCGGGCGAAGCAGCCTTCACCAGGTTCGAGGTGGAACTGCTCCAGATTCAGTCCCAAACAACACGTCCGTGGTAACGGCCACTGTACGTGCCGAGGAGGGAGTGGCCACTGTACACCCCTCAGTTGTTTCCCCCTGTAGCGCTGCCATAATGGCCACTGTACATGAGGGGGAAGGAGCGGCCACTGTATGCCCTTCAGCTACAGCCACATCTGGAGACAGCCTCGGAGCGTTAGCTATTGAGCGCGCTCCGACTGGCAAAGGAAGGAGAAGTAGAGCCACGATAACGGCCACTGTACGTGTCAGGGAGGGAGCGGCCACTGTATGCCTCTCATCCACTTCCTCCTCCTCCTACGGGAGTAACACCACGGTAATGGCCACTGTACGTGCCGGGGAAGGAGCAGCCACTGTACGCCCTTCAGTTAGCTCCCGTTGGGCAGGCAGAGCCGCGGTAACAGCCACTGTACGTACCGGGGAGGGAGCGGCCACTGTACGCCCCTCATCTGCCTCTTCCTCCTTTGGGAGCAGCACCGCCACAACGGCCACTGTACGTGTGGGGGAAGGAGTGGCCACTGTACGCCCTTCATCCGTGGTTCCTGGAGTTCTCCCGGAGGAGAAGGTTCCTTGCGTGGCTGGCCCTTCACCTCTCGGCTGCGTGGGATGCCCTTCTCTCTCTCCCTCCAGGTGTGGTTCCCTGGAGGTGCTGCCATTCCAAGAGTGGTGGCGTGGTCCTGTCCTGGTCCTGCAACCTACCCCTGGATAGCCCCGGCCCCTGACGGACGCCCGGCAGAGGAGGTGCCGCAATCTACTCCTGATGGCGCCCCGCCCTGTAGGCAGCCGCAGCACCCGGACTCCCAGGACTGGCCAGCAGGCCCCAGAGCAGGGCAGTTTGAGCCCCACTCCCCCGCAGCCCTCCGCCTGGAGTAAGAGGCAGCAGGCCCGTCTCCTGGAGTTGTTTGGCCCCAGCCCCAAGGGCCACCTATCAGGTCGAGGTCCCCAGACCGGAAGGCCTCCCTGCACCCCACTGACGAGGCCCCGGCACGAGGGCCACCTATCAGGTCGAGGCCCCCAGACCGGAGGGCCTCCCACAACCCCATCGATGAGGCCCCAGCACGAGGGCCACCTACAAGGTCAAGGCCCCCAGACGGGAGAGCCTCCCTTCACCCCCCTGAGAAAGCAGCCCCCGGCGACGACGCCCCTGCAGGTGGTTCATTGCCTCCCGCAGGAGGACTCCCCATTAGGGCCCCCTCCCATGCCCGGGCGCCACCTCTGTTAGCCCAGGAACCAAGGGCATAATGGCGATTTCAATGCCTCTCTTATGTCGCGCCTAAGTCTTAACCACAGAGCCAGGAGTGAACGTGACAGTGGAACAGTGAGGGCAATAATAATATAAAGTGACACACAGATACATGAATGCCCAGGCAAAAAGTAAGGATTAATAAGTACTGGCATCAAGACGATCGGATATAAGGAAACATTGTGTCTATACCAATGGCGCACCGAGAAGAGACAAAAACCAGTGAAATAGTGACGCCGCAGCTAAGTGACAATCCCAGGTGCCGTGACTCGCGCCATAACAAGTGTATAGTAATATTAACCAACCTGACGCTTATTCGATCCGCCTATACTACATCCGGTCCAGAATATTAAATGACAATTATGCCCAAACAATAATACTGGTGTTGTGCTCTAGTGACTAACAATCTGTGTGTATCTGAATATCACCATGTTCTGTTCTTGATGTATTTGTGTACGTTGTATTGGGAAGCCAACTCTGTTATTCTGTCTATTCCATATCCAGTGTCTCTTTGTTCTTATATTGTAAGGTGTGTTGAGCTAAGACAATAGATGTGTTAAGGTGTACTGCCGAGTTTTTATGCCCTGTTCCTTTGTGGGTGCTTTACTTTCGGTCCGGAAAGAGGACCCCGCTCAGTTGCGGGCGTTTTTAGGACGAGAGGTCGAACTAAAAACACCCCGCATAACAAATACTGTCATGCTAGGTGTTTTTAGGCCGACCTCTCATCCTAGAAACACCAGCTGTTGAGCCGGGGTTCTCTCTTGAGACTGGAGCTAGAACACACAACGAGATGAGCAGGATATTAAAAACTCTGGATAACAACCTTACACACTTATTATTTCACTTACAATTCGCAGTATACAATATGAATGTATGTAACACACAGTACACTATTCAGTCTCAGATACATCAGGCAGACTAGAGGGCTCCGACTGAAAACACAGGTATCACACATTATACTTTGCAGTTATAAGGGCACTAGACAGAGACAGTACACAGTATGAACATTGAAATACCGGCCGTGGCAACCCAGATCGCCACCACACCCCTAGGAGGAGACTAAGGAGGGGTAGACAGCGCGCGGCATGTCCAGTCTATACGGACATAAGTTCACCCGGGCCACGTGCCCCTATTCCCTGGAATGCGATCGACGAGACCACCCCAGTCTGAGTGCACTACCTCTCGGGCGAGCTAGCTTTCGCCAGGATCGGGGCGGAGCTGACCCTAAAGCTCCGGGCAGCATCCCGGCGACGCGACGTCCCAAAGCTGCGCAAATAAAGAGGCGGCCCATAGCTATTCCGACCAAAGGGCCACAGCCTATAGCCGGACCCCAGTGACGGCCAAAAACCGCACACAAAAAAAAGGCCACGGCCTATAGCCAGGCTGCCCATAAGGAGACAGCCCATCGCCGCTCTGCCTGGTGCTGCCCACGTCCCCTGCAGAACCAGTGATGGCCCATAGCCGTCCCGGGGAGAGACAGGTATGGCTCCTCTCTTTCTACAGTTGCTTCGGAGGGCAGGACAGCACGTCGCCCTCCATGCGGGACTTCGGCGACAGCCCACTGCCGCACCGACAGGCTAAGCTCCAGTCTAGAAGGGGAACCCAGCAGAACCCAGCTACACTCTAGGCGTTCTGGGGTCGGGAAGCCGACCCCTAAACATAACAGTTATTATTACTCACACTCCCAAACTGAGTTTACGGTCATTCCCATTGTGAGTATTGAAAATATAAAGTAGCGACTAGCGAACTACCACACTCGCTAAAAGGCTTCACAGGTAACTATTATTACTATAGCTTATACCTACAGCTCTACACACTAGCGAGCAAGCTCCGCTCATAATAATCGCTACAAAATGGATTTGGGTAGACTTCTGTAAAATGATAAATACATAATGTGGACTGGCGTGTTATGCTTTCATGTAATAAACATTTTTCAAAGAATGAATCAACGATAAGAGACAATATTGTCTGTTATCCTTGGAATGAATGGTGTGAGTTTCGTGTATTTTTGCTTTAAAAAATTTAATTTAGCATCATGTTTGTACGACAGAGATATAATGTTTAAAATATCTTTTCGTAATTTATTGCTTATCCTTAGTTTGGGATTTGGTGGAAAATTGTACGTGGTGCTTTTTTTTTTTTTTTTCATTAGCGTTTGCCGTGTTGGGATCTGGGAACACTGTCATGGTTGGGTCAAACACACGCGTGTGTATATGGTAATCGGATGCCAGCAGCGCTGCAGTGGGTGTATATATCTTTATACACCGATTAACTACGGACAATAGAGGTCTCCTACCAGTATGGCAATGCTGGCTGAGCCACGACGCAGGCAAAAGTGGTCACTGAACCCCAGAGGAACGGCTTGGGCCAACGGTACTTATGTATCTGTAACAGTTTTTAGACATTAAATAAGTACAATAATATAATTGATAATTAGTTCTCATTTGGGTATTATTTTTCAAGTTGCCAATATGCGGTTCAGGGATATTACAACCATAAACGCATAGTATGATACCTGATTCTCAGGTAAGCATTCTGCTGCAGCAGGTTAGGTTAGGTAGGCTAGGCCCTGAAAAATATACTGAACAACCTGGGGATGTGGTATTATTTGACAAGTTGCCAATACGCAGTTCAGGAATTTTAGCACCATTAATGTACAGTATATTCCCTAAGGATCATAATGAACCCCCATAACCCTATTTGGAAATTGGTATTTTCAGAGATAATGAATTTAATTTAAAATTCCAAAAAATACATACTTTGGATCTTCACTAGGCCAGTCCATGTTAACCCGCCATGTGCCGGCTATTTTTAACCGTATGGGTCACCGCAGTGCCAGCCATTTTTCGACCTTTTTTGGGGGGGGAGCTTAAATGATAGATTTTGAGGTGGAAACAACGAATTTTGCCATTAAAATGCTCATCGAGGCTCGGAAATCAGTTTTATTGAGTCCTGCATACTCGTGTACAGGTATAGCCGCTCTCATACTCACCACGTACGTGAGAGAAAGCCATTTTCTATGTAAGGTATACTCAGGTATCTATGCTGGGAAGGTATAGCAATGTTCAGTACACTTTTCTGATTACTTATTACTTCAGCATCTATCACAATTTTTGCGTCTTTCTCTGTGAATGCATTATCTTACACTTAATTGAAGGTACAACCTGATTTCATTACATACAGTCCTGGCACTTACAAGAAGGTATTTACAACTTGACTTCACTATATAGTCCTTACACTTACAAGAAAATATTTACAACTTACACTTATATGAAAATACAGTATTTACAAAATGCCTTCACTATGTACAGCACTGGGTGAGGCACACGGGCAGAGTGAGGCAGAACAAACATGAGGGGGGGAGAGAGTGAATGTATGGTCTTGACAGCGTGGGGGATGGTAGAGGAACAGTTACCATACATGCCTGCCAATTTTTACCCGCGAATCTTGAAATATGCGCTCACAGCGAAGTTTTTTTATTTTAAATCGTTTTAAAACGGCACTGATACTGGCTGCGAAATTATGTCAGACCATTTTAAAATGGCACTGGCACATGGCGGGTTAAAAATGCGTGCGTTCGTACGTGTGTTTCTCTTCCCCTTGACTGCGCATGCATCTCATAGGTCTGTATCACCCACTCATAGGCCTACTTAAGGCCTGTCTATCTATTGCCAGATGCCTCAGTCCTGTATGGGGCAGCCACAAACAAATCTCCTCCATGTTGCCATGTCCCCCGCCATTTTACTGCACTGCTTCCAACTCACACCCCCCTCTCTCATATACCTCTCCACCCCACCCCTCCATCTCATCCTCGGCCTCACCCTCCCTCTCCCCCCCTCCACCTCACTCGCATACACCCTCCTCGTCAGTCTTTCACCCTCCATCCTCTCCACATGGCCAAACCACCTCAGTGTGTTCCTCCTAATGCTGCCTATCACATCCACACCACAACGCTTCTTTATATCCTCATTTGTCAGCCTGTCTCTCCATGTGACTCCACAGGCTCCTCTTAAATAACTCATTTCCACTGCTCTCACTCTTGACTTGTGTACTTTTAGGTCATGTGATGGTATTCTACCAATGAATTTGAACCGTGGTCTTTGATTCCTTGTGGATGGAAAATTCAAATCCTTCTCGGTATGGCCTGTGAAGAAAAAAGACATGCTGTGTGTCCCGGGTGTGATATTGATTATTTACGGGTGAATAAGTGTTTCCACTCGGAACCTGAGGAGGCTGTTGAGTTTCTTAGAAGACACGGTGTATTACCTTCAGAAGTTTATTGCCCAGACTGTCAGGAACCATTTAAATTTAGAAAAGACAGACATCAGTGGTACTGTGGTCGGTACAAGAAGTACGTCCTATTCCTGGAGGACAATGACGACCTAGACGGCCCTCATCCTGGACCATCGTATCTCTAGGGTAAGCATTCCCCTAGGATAGGTTAGGTATGTTGGTTAGGTTTGGTGTGTTTGGTGAGGTTACGTTATGTATTCCCCTAGGATAGGTTAGGTATCTTGGGTTAGGTTTAGTGTGTTTGGTGAGGTTATGTTACGTCTGTTTGGTTAGGTTTCGTCTGTTCCGTTACGTTAACCGGTGGTGCAGTATATTTTTCTGGCAGTTTTTGATGCAATTTGAGTTGTTTTTTTACTTCATTTTCCCTGGAAAATGCTTGATTCACCTGTTTGTCCAATCAAAGTTCATGATTGGAAAAGAGGGGAAATGAGGCATTTCCGACAAAATTGAAGGTCAAAAACATTCGAATTGCATCAGAAACTACCAGAAAAATATATTGCACTACATGGGGGGTGTATTGGCAACTTGTAAAAATTTACCTTGGTATTATTCTACAAGTTGCCAATACGCAGTTCAGGAATTTTAGCACCATTAACGTATATACAGTATAGTACAGTACTCATCAAAAGTATTCAGCGTTGTCTGCCGGGCGCGCAATCCTTATGGCCCAAAAAGAATCACCCATTTTTGGGGGTGAAAATTGAGCCACAAGTTTGCGCCGCGAGCATGACGTCACGGTAGCCTGAGGCCTTCCGATGCGCTCGTTGGTTCCCGCCTCAGTCGCCCACGGGCTGCCTGAGAGAGAGGAACTCCGCCGCGTGTCCCTCTCAAATTGCACCATTTTTTACCGAGTGTCCCGCAGTGTTTTGGGGTTTACCACTTTGTTATGGCACCTACCCGTGAACTATCGAGTGAAATCATATCCCAGATCATTGCTCTAAAGGAGGCAGGTCACCAGACAAAGGAAATTAGTGAATTGGTTGGTGTGGCACGATCGACAGTGCGTCGTTGGTGTGCGCGGTTTCGGTTGGAAAACAGTGGTGAAGTTCCCACAAAGAAACCGAGGTCTGGTAGGCCTAGGAAAACTTCCCCTAGGCCTGTTAATGTTTTAAAACGTGCAGTGGAGTTTAATCCTCGTGTGAGTGCAAGGAAAATTAAGGAGAGCAACCCGGAAGTGTTTGGTGAGGTGTCAGTGAGAACAGTGTCTCGTAGGGTGCATGAGCTTGGTTACACAAGTCATAGGCCTGTGAAAAAGCTTCTTCTCACCAAGAGCCAGAAAATTCATAGGCTTGTCTTTGCTACTAAATATCTCAACTGGGGTGAGGAGCAATGGTTGTCAGTGTTGTGGTCTGATGAGGCAACGTTTAGTGTTACCTGTAACAGAGGAGCACGTGTGTATCGACGCAAAGGTAGTGACCCATTTGATCCACGGTATGTGGAAAGCACAGTAAAACATCCTGATTCACTCATGGTATGGGGTTGTTTCTCAGGGAAGGGTTTGGGGAAGCTTGTTGTACTTCCCAAGAACCTCAGAGTGAATCAGGATGTTTACCTGGAGCTTCTGTCTGGTCATCTACCAGACTCCTTCGAGCTAACAGGTGCACGAGTGTTTCAGCAGGACGGTGCACCTGCTCACAAGGCAAATTTGGTCACCAATTGGCTTCATGACTGCGAGGTATCATTCATGAAAGACTGGCCAGGAAATAGCCCAGACCTCAACCCGATTGAAAACCTCTGGTACCTCGTAAAGAAGAGTCTCCAAGGGAAGGACGTGAGCTCTCTGCCTAAGCTGGAAGCCGCCATTCGTGACTCCTGGGACAAAATACCCCTCCAGCACCTCAGGAGCCTCGCCCTTTCACTTCCAAGATGTCTCAGGTCCGTGAAGAAGCGTAAAGGCTACCCTACGAAGCATTAGAGGTAATTAAAATGCATTATTTATATGTTTTTTCAACGCTGAAAGGTTTGTTTCTTAGGAGGGACGCAGGGTGCTCCATACTTCTGACGAGCACTGTATATTTCCTAAGGATCGTAATGAACCCCATAACCCCATTCAGAAATTGATATTTTCAGAGATAATGAATTTAACTTAAAATTCCAAAAAATGTATACCATGGATCTTCACTCAGCCAGTCTGTGTTAAAAATGCTTGCGTTAAATTGATACAGTGGAGTCTCTTTTATCCGAAATTCTTTTAACCATAATATGCCATTAACCTTAGGTTTTACTAAAACGTACTCATTTCGATTAACCGCAAAAATCTGAAAAATATCCAAAATTCAAACGGCAGGCTTGTTTTGCACCTCTAGCATTAATTTACGGTTGCTCCACTAGTCACTAGAGCGAGCGTTGGTTGCACCAGCCCCCATCCACCGCCTCAGAAGATTTGGATGATGTGGGAGATGATGTGGAAATGACTGAATAAGGAAACAGAAAATATGGAAAAAAAAAAAAAATTAGGTTTAAGACTTAATTTGTTCGAACTGCTTACAGTGAATTATGTAATTGTTTTGATGAAGGTTTATTTAAGTTTATTTGAGTGAAGATTTATTGAAGTTGACAGTTTCTATTACAGTTACAAAAGTGCAGTTACATATGTACAGTATTAAGTGTTTTGGTGATGGTTGAGTGGCTTTTGGGGTGCTGGTGGTGGTGGTAGGCTGGACGTCGCCAGAAATGGGTGAGTACAGTACTGTTCCCTTGTATCCTATATATTATTACAGTATCTTTTATCCAAAAAATCAGTTAAACAAAACTTTGAAAGTCCCATGATTTTCAGATAATAGAGACTCCACTGTATTTATTTTCTTTATTGCTGTTTTGTTAGTGGACAGTCTTATCTTACCCAGTGGAATTGTGCTATCATATTGTGTATGCCTGTATATGTGTTTTTGTGTGCAAATGCATATTTCTATTTTTTTATGAATATTATTCATTTTTAATTTAAAACAAATTAAAAAATTAATACCGTAAAACGCCATAACTTCGGACATTTTTTATGTGTTTTAATGAATAACTCATTGTAGAATGGTGCAATTTTATTCCTGTTGGTGTCATGTGGTAGCCAGGGAGAGTACCTACTAACTCCATATATTTAAAAAAATTAGCCAAGCTAAACTTGTGTTTTTTTTTTTCATTTTCAAGTGTCCGAAGTTAGGAACAAATTTTCTAACTTCGGACAGCTCTTCCAAACTTCGGACATCCATGTATTTTCCCTTTAAACATGAGAATGGTTAATGGGATCTATCTCTGGACACACTGGCCAAACTTCGGACACTTGAGAAGTTTTTAAAAAATGTAAAAAAAAATATTGGGCACTCGTGACCAGAGTTATACATATATATAGAGAAGTATCCCAAAATATCTTCTTTTTGGAGCTCGTAATTTCATATCACATTAAATTGCATCATATCACATTGTAGTGAGGTATTCTGGCCGTAAATAGAACTAAGAACTATTCAGGAACTTTTTGAGATGAAAAAATAAAATAAAAATGCACTGCATATACCCAAAACTGTAAGAGGAACTGTCCTCATTTTCCTAAACAAAACTTCACTTAATTATCAAGTATCTACCTCATTGACTCAAGAAATGCATACTGAAATAACATAATATGATGTTGAACATTTCTTACAGGTTCTAAAGACACACACACACACACACACACACACACACACACACACACACACACACACACACACACACACTGTCACTGCTGTCATCAACCATTGGGTATACAAATGTGTGAGGTGTACCCTGAACGTGTTTGAGAAACCTGACATGTATTTCTGGTTTTACCTTCACAATGATAGCAATATAATGCCTATATCTGTCTTTGGTATCAAAGGGAACCCTCACAACTACCCAATCTGAGGGAACAACTTTATCCCCAATAATCTGGGTAGAGGTGACTGTCAGGGGAGATGCTTGTGCTTCAATCTGAGGGAACAACTTTATCCCCAATAATCTGGGTAGAGGTGACTGTCAGGGGAGATGCTTGTGCTTCATGGTTGGGTGCAGATGTGGAAGTGGAAGGCTGTGCTGCTATCTCTGCTGTATCCTCTTGTGGCTGCAGTGGCTGGGGTTGTGGATCATCAACTTCACACTCTTCATGCTGGCTCTCTGTTTCATTTTGTAGTGCCCTTGTAGTAATAATCATGCCCGGTGACACATTCAACCTTTTCTTTCGCCTTGGTTTCGCTATAGCTGGACTTGAGCTTGACTGACTGGTTCCATGCCTCATGTCCTTCAACAATTCCAACACTGAGCTGTCTAAGGCAGTACTGGTAGATGGTCCTGGTGTACCAGTATCAGCTGTATCTTGGATTGAATCTTCTGGAAGTCTTGAGATGGATTTCTGTGGATCAAGAGGATAAATGCCGCACTTCCTAAACCCACTACGTAGGTTGTCAGCAATGGTCCCTTTAACTTTATCCACCAGTTCGGTCAGTAATGCTGGGAAGCAGTCTTTAGGTAATGAAGCACTCAGCCTACCAACATTAGTTTTCTTGAAGTTCTCGAGGATCTTACGCTAGTGCACTTTTAGAGGCCGGAACACAGCAACATCGAGAGGTTGTGTCAAGTGCGTGGAGTTAGGTGGTAAGAGAAGAAAGGAGATATTATGTTTCTCACATGACTCAATAACACTGGGTGATACATGGCTTGCCAAGTTGTCTCCTATAATGACAAATCTACCTGTCTTGCGTTTAGCATAGGGGAGGATAATTTTGTGGAACCAGTCATCGAATGAACACGAGTTGAACCATCCACTGGGGGACCTATTGTATAGTGTTCCAGGAGGGCCCCCTTCAGTCCATGTATCGTAAAGATGGATAGCTTTATACACCACATATTGAGGGAGTAACACACCAAATGCAGTTCCAGAGAACATAATAGATATTGAGGATTTTGTTGAGTTCATGATTCTCTCTGGATATTTAGTGCCCCACCTCACTATGACTTTCTTTTTACCTGGATCATCAGTAAGATTGGTCTCATCAAAATTTATTATGTTCTTTGGAGGCACACCTTCTAGGGATTTTTTCAGGTTACTGTAGAACTCGGCTAGCATGGCTCTTGTCACTCTGGCTCTGTCAGTCTTTATATTCTGGGACAGTCGTCTACTAAGGGTTTGTTTGTGGCACTTGAAGAAGGAATGGGCCCATTTAACACCAGGTACATTGTTACTGAATCGTGACACAACAACCCCTCGTTTGTCTAAATATGCTTTCACTAACATCCTCAAGTCCAAATTGTCGAGTGGGAATCCCCATTCTGCCAATGTGAGGATTATCTGACACACCAGTAACTCTTCATCATGGCTTAATGAAGTATTACGTCCCACTTGTTTGCAATGTTTTTGTATCAGGTAATCATGTAATGTGCTCTTTTTTAATTTATATTTTTCAGCTGCTTTGCGCACACTCATGTTCTTGTTATTTATGTCATCTTTAGCCTTTTCCAGGGCACTTTTGGACACTTTACTTGTGTAGGCTCTTTTCTTCTTTATAGGAGATTTCGCTGTTTTAGCCATGTTTTTCTGTTTATATAATTAGCATCACTTTACCATTAATATTATTGTCTGTCCTAAGTTTGGACTTTATTTGGCTCAAATAATTTGTCTGTCCGAAGTTAGGAATTTTTTCTGCGAAATAAAGAAGTATTCATTACAGCAGGCATAGCAAGATTATCCATGCATATATTTTGAAACAGTTTACTTCCCAGTACTTACAGCACTTTTCTACATATAATCGTACTGTTCACTTTTTTACAATTGAAACTGTTTGTTCTGTGTGAACAAAGTTTTGCAGGGTAAGAAAATTCAGTTATTTTTTCCAATGGATTCACGAATTTTTTTCACCCACACATATTCAAGCTAGTTTAATAGGATTAATACATAATAGTCTTAGAGGATTACCCTACCTACCCACATCATTATTTTTTGCAAATATTGCACTCTTCCAATAAACTTGAATTATTACATTTTTTTACGAAATGTCCGAAGTTTGGACGCCGTCCGAAGTTATGGCGTTTTACGGTAATAAACAAAAAAAGAAATATGCATTTGCACACAAAAACACACATACAGGCATACACAATAGAGAGATTATTAATTTCTATGATCTTAGGAGGAAGTAGTTCATACAAGGACGGTGGAAAGGTTACAAGTGGATGGAAAAAAGGCAGAATATAAGAGGGAAGTGGAGGAGTGATTGGATAAATATGGATTGGAGCAGGTGGGGGATGTGGAAGGTGTGTGCAAGATATTCACAAATCTGTGCAGCATGTGAAGTGGTGTGTGGGGTGAAGAGAAGACGAAAGGGGATGCAGGGAACAGCATGGTGGAATGAAAAGTGAGAGAGACTGTGGCTCAAAAGAAGAAAGCATATAGTGCGTGGATGAAAAACAGGGACGTGGAAGAAGTTGAGAGATGGAAGAGAGAGTTATATGTAGAGAGGAACAGAGATGTGAAAAGATTAGTAAGAGAGAGTAGGAAGAGAGTGGATGAGGAATTTGAAAGTAATTTGAGTGTAAAGTGGAGGGAATGTAAGAAAATGTTCTGGAAAGAGGTAAGGAGAGTAAGACAGGGTGTTAAAGAAGTTAGTCGGAGAGTGAAAGATTAAAATAGTAGATAACTACTAGTGGAAAAGGGAGAAAAAGTGAGCAGATGGAGAGAACACTTTAAGGAATTGTTGAACATAGAGAATGAAAGTAATGCAAGTATAAGTGGCTGGGGAATGGCAGGGAGACAGAGGGATGTGAGAAGAAAGGAAGAAATCAGTAGGATGGAAGTTGTGGAAGCAATGAAGAAAGTCAAAATGGGGAAAACCCCAGGAATTGCTGGAGTGTGTGGTGAAATGCTGAATCATGGGGGAGAGAAAGTACAGTATTAGAATAGATGTGGAAGATGTGCAGATTGGCCTGGGAGGAAGTTAGAGTCCCAGAAGATTGGAAGTCAGGTATAATTATTCCCCTGTACAAAGGAAAAGGGAAAAAAAAAATGTGTGGTAATCATAGGGGCATTTGTCTTTTTAGTGTAATAAGAAAAGTATATGGTAAGATACTTATTGACAGAGCTAGGGAAGTAACAGAGGAGGTTCAGGTTGAGGTTAGTTCGAGGTGTGTAGCCTTTCCAGCGGCACAGCTGTTCACTTCTCTATGTTTCTGTTTTATTTTCCTTTAGTTCATTTTCTCTTTTTATTCACATATCATATAGTTCTTTCTTTTTTTCAATATTCTCTGCCTGGAATAAAAACAATCACTCATTTTTCGCCTTCTATTCTGGGTCTCTGTAGCTCTACGATACTGTTTCTGTATCTATCTATCTATCTATCTATTGCCAGATGCCTCAATCCCATTTGGGGTGGCCACAAACAAATCGCCTCCACATTGCCCTGTCCCCCGCCATTTCACTGCCCCGCTCCCAACTCACACCCCCCTCTCTCATATACTGTACCTCTCCACGCCATCCCTCCATCTCATCCTCGGCCTCCCCCTCCCTCTTCCCCCGTCCACCTCACTCATGTACACTCTTTTCGTCAGTCTTTCACCCTCCATCCTCTCCACATGGCCAAACCACCTCAGTGTATTCCTCGTAACGCTCCCTATCACATCCACACCACAATGCTCCTTTATATCATCATTTGTCAGCCTGTCCCTCCATGTGACTCCACAGGCTCCTCTTAAATAACTCATTTCCACTGCTCTCACTCTTGACTTGTGTCCTTCCAGCAACGTCCAAGCTTCACTTCCATACCTTAGAGTTGGTATCACAATACTGTCTTCTAGTAACTTTTTCACTTCCATGCTCACTTCCCTGCTTCTTATCACTGCTTTCAAGGAACCAGCAACCTTTCTTCCTTGTTGTACTCTTTCAAGCACTTCACCCTCCAAACCTCCATCCTTACTCATCACACTACCCAAGTAGCCTACTTAAACGTACTCACATTTTCCAATTCCTCACCATCCAACCTCGCTGTACATTCACTGACTTCACGTCTCTCAAAGACCATCACTTTACTCTTCCCTATATTCACCTTTAGATTCCGTCTCTTACACAGTCTCCCAAACTCATCCACAAAGCCTTGCAGCTCTCCTTTGTCTTCACTGAACTACACAGTATCATCTGCAAACAACAGTACAGGGAGTTTCCAAACACTACCCTCTCTCACCAGGGCCACTCCAACATCCACTACCCTACCTTGTACCTCTTTTCTTATTCCATCCATGTACAGATTGAACAACCATGGAGACATGACACATCCCTGTTTCAACCCAACCTTCAAAGAGAAAAATTCACTCAGTTCACCATCCACATGCACTGCAGCATTAGCACCATCATACATACTCTTCACAGCATTCAACAACTTCCCATCTAATCCATATATTCTTAATACTTTCCACAATCCTTGTCTATCCACCCTGTCATATCCTTTCTCCAGATCCATGAAAGCTGCATACAACTTCTTTCCCTTCTCTAGAAACTTTTCCACAAAAGATCTAAGAATGAATATCTGATCTACACAACCTCTTCCCTTCCTAAAGCCTCCCTGTTCTTCTCCAACTAATTCATCTGTTCTTTCTCCAGCTTTGTCAATAAGTATCCTACCATACACTTTTCCTATTATACTAAGAAGACAGATGCCCCTTTGACTACCACACACTTCTTTTTCCCCTTTTCCTTTGTACAAGGGAATAATTATACCTGACTTCCAATCCTCCGGGACTCTACCTTCCTCCCAGGCCAATCTGCACATTTTCCACATCCATTCTACTTCTATCTCTCCCCCATACTTCAACTTTTCACCACACACTCCATCAATTCCTGGGGCTTTCCCCAATTTACCTTTCTTCATTGCTTCCACAACTTCTATCCTACTGATTCTTCCTGTCTTCTCACCTCCCTTCTTCTCCCAGCCATTCCCCAGCCACTTATACTTGCATTATTTCCATCCTCTATGTTCAACAGTTCCTTAAAGTGTTCTCTTCATCTGCTCACTTTTTCTCCCTTCTCCACTAGTAATCTACCATTTTTATCTTTCACTCCCCTGCTAACTCCACTTCCACCCTGTCTTACTCTTTTCATCTCTTTCCAGAACATTTTCTTACAGTCCCTCCACTTTACACTCAAGTTTCTTCCAAATTCCCCATCCGCTATCTTCTTACTCTCTCTTACTAATCTTTTCACCTCTCTTTCTTTCTGCATATAACTCTCTCTTCCGCCTCTCAACTTCTTCCACCCCCCTATTTCTCATCCATTCATTATATGCTTTCCTCTTTTGTGCCACAGCCTGTCTCACCTCTTAATTCCACCACGCTGTTCCTTGCACATCCATCCGTCTTCTCTTCATCCCACACACCACATCACATGCTGCACATATTTCTTCTGTAAATATCCTGCACACACCTTCCACATCCCCCATCTGCTCCAATTCATATATGCCCAATCGTTCCTCCACTTCACTCTTATACTCTGCCTTTTTCTCATCCTCTTAATCCATACAGATTCATTACACTGCAGTTCTAATGCAGGCTTAAATGAGTGACATTTTCAGTCCAGGTGTAAGTAGTATTTGTTTCACTTTGTGTCTACAATATACAGGAGAAGCTTCATTTATGCAAAAGTTCATTTTTTCTTTATTTTACGTGACATCATTTTGGTATCGTTGTGTACCCTCAGGCACGGGATACCCTTGGCGGTCTTTGATGCTTAGTGCTATAGTGCATTGTTGTCCATAGGGCCAGTCCAAAGCAGTCATATTTCTGGGGGCAGAACAGCTTTTGACTAGTCTTGACTGGTCTAGTTATCCAAAACAGCCGTGGGACCAGTCAGAACCAGTCCAGATTGTATTTAAAAGCCTCACAGAAATAGGTACTGCTTATGGACCTATTAAATCTGTAAAAAAAAAAGTGTCCCTTTTGAAAAGCCTCACAGAAATAGGTACTGCTTATGGAACTGTTAAATCTGTAAAAAAAGTGTCCCTTTCAAGAAAAAAGAAAAATCTGCTTGCTGAATTTAACCTATACTATAGTTTTTGCTGTGGTCACTGGCCATATTAGTGTTTTATTGAAAGTTGTTGTTGTTGTATACTACCATTTCCTGAGCAGTGTTAATAGCCTGGAAAAGTGGGCAGGGCTGTGGTTCTGCCAAGGCCATCTGGTGTGGGAGAGTTGCCAGGAGGGAAATATTGGAGTTGATGGGGTGAAACCAGGGATGTTTGAGTGAATGAGGGTCAGACTCTTGTCACTTGGTACGCTGCCTTTGTATTTTGCTCTTCATGTTTATGGGTGTTATGTAGTTGTTAATAATTGGAAGTATGATTAGGATGTTTATCACTGTCCAGTATGGCATATCAAGGAGCTGCTACGACTAGTTCTGGTATGTAACAGATATGATTTATTGAAGAGGTCATGCTGGATTTATTTTTGTCACATTTACAAGAGTTGAAATGAATACTTTTACTCAGATACCTTTAGTAGAGTTTAGGTATTTTAGTACCACTAGTAGAGTTCTTTATTTCATAGTACCAGTAAGTGAGTGTGAGATGTTAGTAAATTCTTCTAATTGCAGATGGCAGCAAATTTGGACAGAAGCTAATGGAGAAGATGGGCTGGACTAAAGGCAAGGGCCTTGGACGAGAGGAGCAAGGAATGAAGGAGCATCTGTCTGTCAAATTAAAAGATAACACCAAAGGTCAGAAAAATTCATGTTGTCAGAGGTATATCTTGTATAGTCTCACTGCATTTTGGTACATAGGTGTGATCACGTTGATGAAACTGCATTTACAGAATGGTGGTTTTGATCCCGATCTCCTGACCAAAGTCCCAATTTTTCTTTCATTGCTTCCCTTTACTGTCAAGCACATTCTCACACATTGTGCAACCTAAATTGTTTGCATTCATTACCCTTTGAAACTGGGCTAAGCTGTAGGTGAACTGTTCAAATTTTCGCACTAAATTAGACTTCAAAACACCCTATATATAGAAGAAAATCTATTATTTATTGGCACAAAATTATTATGAAAAGCGATAGATCTAGCACCAACAGCGTCAGACTGACAACTATGGTCACATGGGTACCAGCAACAAGCTGGCGACCTAGTCGCTGGTGCTGATCGGCTCAACATATGGCCCAAAAGAGCAGAGGACTTTTGTATTGGGACTATTTATGGAAACCACCGAGAGAGCGGAAATACTGTAAGACCAGATGCCAAATGATAGGACCTTTACTGTATTACTGGTTTCAAACATGAAATTTTACATGCAGTAATCCCTCCACTATCCGATAAAATAGAGCCAAAGGCATGTCCGGAAAGTGGGCCCCTGGCTCCTGGACTGGTACTTAAGGACCCTAACCCAGCCTAACTTTGAAAGCTACCTAAATAACTCCCTACTGGACATGCATAGAACCTATTTAAACCTATTTAAGACCCTGTTCACACCAATAATGGACATAAAGCATGAAATAAATGAAAAGGAACCAAAGAATGAGGAATTAGAAGTGACTGTACCTCAGCATGTCTTTGGCTGCCTTCTCTAAGGCTTTGGCAGTGGTGAAAATGCTCTTGAAGCACGTACAGTAATCCATTGTTGTGCCGCACTTACAGTACGATAATTCTTTGCACTGTGAGTTATGATTGTTTAACACTGCACATTCTGTTAATTGCACCACGCCAGTTTCAACCGTCAGTTTGCACGCCACAGTTAATCCTTTGCACTCTAAATTCTAATTTCTTTACACTGCACAACACTGTAAATTCCTGTGTGGTCTAGTGGCGAGGTATTGCAGTTTATTCACTGTTTATTCACAAAAAATGAGCACGTGCACCATCCTTTGCGATAAGCATCTACTCGTGATTGCAGTTAAGCAGTAACTGGTGGTGAGGGAGGAGCAGGGTTGCCAAATCGGAGCTCGACCACATTACCACACTCCTCAGTTTTCATTACCAAATTTAACTTTTCATTACCAAACTCGTAAAGCTAGCATTTATTCTTCACTAATTATATATACAAGTGGAAATAGATGTACATCACTCTTCTTATAATTAACAGCATGTTGATTATTTTCACACTATGTAGGCTAGGATTAATCAGAGAGAGCAGACAATCCACCATCTCCATCCTGTGTATCCTCATATATGTGAAAAATCCGTTTGGTAATGCATTATTCTGATTCATTACTAAACAGATTTCTCATTACCAAATTGATCCACATTTGGTAATGAAAAATAACCACTGTCAACCCTGACAGGGAAGCGGGAGGGGGAGGAAGGAAGGGGTGAAGGGGCTGTGGTGTAAACAGCTGTTCGACGCCCCGCGGCAATTTCAAATTACGAGTGGGAAAAAATCGTATTTTTGGGGGAGATTTTAAATTTTTTTTGGCCATTTTTGGGTTCCGAAGGTAAAGGCCCACAATGTCCGGTAAGTGGGGTGTCCGGAAAGTGGGCGTCCGGATAGTACGGGGATTATTGTACTTTATGAGTTCATAAAGTGTTGTGGACACTTGTAAGAAAAAGTACAATGTTAGTTTTACTTGATGCGCTCTAGCAGTAATAATATAATTATCCAAAATGAAATGGAGAGCTGAATGGTTTAGTAGGCTATAGGATGATGCTAAAGTAGGTAATGTACTTACTATAACTCCTTTGCTGACGAGGACCTTGCTTGCATGGACTTTGTACACACAGAGACCATAAGTGGCACCAGAGTTTGGTAGAGTGCTTCAAACTGCAGTGCTTTTGAACTACCCACATAGTGATCTCTGGGCTATCATCTTGGCTGCCATCTTAACCTTTATCAGGAAAATTTGAGAGGTTTGCAACTAACACTTAGGAACTCTGTAGAGGACTTGGTTTTTATTTAACAAGTTAGTCTGTTATTGTGAAGCTTTCCCACTTTTTTATTCCTTCAAACCCTTTTAATGTCTGCTTTACCTCTGTACGGTAGGTTATGCATATCTGTAGTCTTGTCATGGAGAATTTTGTATTGGCAAGGTGGGAGTGTATCATAGTGAGATTTTCCCCAGTTTTTTATCCCTTTAAACCTATTTAAAAGACCTGTCTTATGTTTGCTTTACCTCTGAGAAGTAGGCTCAGCCCATAAGAAACATCTTTAGCTGTAGTCTAGTTGGGATCACAGAGGGTTTTTAAATGGCTAGCTTTAGTGTATCAGGGTGAGATTTCTGTCTTTATTCCTTTGAGACATCTGAATCTGTTTTATGTTTTGTTTTACCCCTGTACAGTAGGCTTATGCCCTCATGAAGCATATCTGTTCTTTAGTTGGGTACATAGAGGAATTTTAGTCTGCAAGTTGGGGTCTGGCTGGAGGATTGGTTAACACATTAGCTTTATTATAATGGGTTAAAGTGGCATTTTTATATGGATTCCACATGTACGGTCTGCCAAGTTAACACTTAAGTTGCAAAGAGGAGATACAATGTACATTTACAGTACTTTGCTTAAAATCATAACTTCTTCATGCTGAATATTTGTTTTGATATTTCACAGGTCTTGGTTATCAGGGGAAAGATGATGAGTGGATTAAGCATTATGAAGGTTTTGAGAATGTCCTTGCAACACTTAACAGTGAAGAGAACAGTGCTGCTAATTCTAAGAATGCCTCCACCAACAACAGTGCCACTAACAGTGATGATGAGGATGTTTGCCAGAAGAGTCAGAGCTTCAAGTCTTTGGAGGCTATGTCAAAAACCTCTAAAGCCAGGGTGCAGTAAGTTCCTTTTAGCAGTAGTTTGATTTCCATTTTTAGATACTTTATATTTCATCAGAAAGTGAGTTGGTGGAGGGTTAGTGCCTATCCTCATAAAACAACTAACTCATAGACAAATGGCCATCCCTCGTGGGATTTTGGTGTCTGGCTGTAAATAGATAGATACAATGGGAAAACAGTGGAGTAAACATAGATGGAGAAAACTTAAACCATTTCAGATTTTCAGTTGACGTTGTCCTAATTACTGAAACAGCAGAGGCATTGTAAGAAATGTAATATGACATGAACAGAGAAAGTCTCAAAGTATGACTAAATTTGAACCGAGTAAAACTAAAGTCCATCTATCTATAGCCAGATGCCACAATCCCATAAGTTATGGCTGTTTGTCTTTAAGTTAGTTGTTTTGTGGGAAGGGGCACGAACCCTCCACCAATCCACTTGTTGACACGTAGGGACTATGAGTTGGTTATATGGTTACCACCCAGTGTTGTAAATGGTTTCCTGGCTTACAGGAAACCATTAGGTTTGTCACACAGTGTAAACCCACCTGGAAAGGAAAGAAGAGAAATAAAAAAGTGACAGGAAAGATGGGAGAAATGGGAAGATAGGAGGGTAGACACAGAAAAAGAATGATAAAAGTGAAGGAAGAAGTAGGCAGCTCAGCACGAAGTGAGTGGATGATGGTCGCCACCGCCTACCAGCAGTGACGTGTAATTAGAATTCGCCAAAGAGTGTCATCAAAATAAATGAAGAATCTCTCATCAGGAAGTTGAGTAGAACAATTACTTGGAGGAAATACGAAAACTAATGAATGGGCACGAAAATGAAGTAAGAAGATGCATTGCACATTGATAGAAAGCTTTTGGTAAACATAGTGACATAATGAAAAGTTGCATGCTAGTATGCATTTAGTGAGAAATATATAATGACAGCATGTAGAGAGTGAGAGCAATGTGAGTATAAGTGGTTGGGGAATGGCTGGGAGAAGAAGAGAGGAGGGAGGAAGAGATCAGTAGGGCGGAAGTAGTGGAAGCAATGAAGAAGATCAAGATGGGAAAGGCCCCAGGAATTGATGGAGTGTGTGGTGAAATGCTGAGGTATGGGGGTGAGATTGTTGTGGAGTGGATATGGAAGTTGTGTAGATTGTCTTGGGAAGAGGGAAAGGTTCCAGAGGACTGGAAATCAGGTGTAATTGTTCCATTATACAAAGGAAAAGGGGAGAGAGAAGTATGTGGTAACCATAGGGGTATTTGCCTTCTTAGTGTGACTGGTAAAATATATGGTAGAATACTCATTGATAGGGTTAGGCATATGACAGAGGAGCTAGTTGGAGAAGAACAAGGGGGATTTAGGAAGGGAAAAGGGTGTGTAGATCAGATATTTGTTCTAAGATGTTTAGTGGAGAAGTATCTAGAGAAGGGAAAGAAAGTGTATGCTGCCTTCATGGACTTGGAGAAAGCTTATGACAGAATGGATAGGCAAGGTATGTGGAAGGTATTAAGAATATATGGGGTGGAGGGGAAATTGTTGAATGATGTGAAGAGTATGTACGAAGGAGCTAGGGCTACGGTGCGAGTGGACGGTGAGCTGAGTGAGTTCTTTGATCTCAGTGTGGGACTGAAACAGAGTTGTGTGATGTCTCCATGGCTGTTTGATATATACATGTATGGGGTTGTGAAGGAGGTGCAAGGTAGGGCAGTGGATGTGGGGGTGGCTCTACTGAATGAGGGTGAGATTTGGAAGATTCTGGTGTTGCTGTTTGCTGATGATACAGTATTGTTGAGTGAAGATGAATGGGAGTTGCAAGGTTTGGTGAATGAATTTGGGACAGTGTGTAGGAGGAGGAAGCTGAAAGTTAATGTAAACAAAAGTAAAGTTATGGTGTTTGAGAGGAATGAAGTCAGAATATACAGTGAGGTTGGATGGTGAGGATGTGGAGAATGTGAGTGCATTCAAGTACTTGGGTAGTGTGATGAGTAATGGAACTTTGGGGGATGAAATGCGTGAAAGAGTACAGCAGGGAAGGAAGGTTGTTGGTTCACTGAAAGCAGTGATGAGAAATAGGGAGGTGAGTATGGACGTTAAGAAGTCACTGCATGATAGTATTGTGATCCCTACCCTGACGTATGGAAGCGAGATGTGGACCTTGCAAGAGGGGAGCAAGTCAAGAGTGAGAGCAGTGGAAATGAGTTACTTGAGAGGAGCATGTGGAGTGACATGGAGGGACAAGTTGACGAATGTAGAAGTGAAGGAATGTTGTGGGGTGGATGTGGATGTGGTTGAGAAGATTAGGAGAAATACACTGAGGTGGTTTGGACATGTGGAGAGAATGGAGAATGAAAGACTGATTAAGAGGGTGTATGTAGGTGAGGTGGAGGGAGGGAGAGGGAGGGGTAGACCGAGGATGAGGTGGAGGGATGGAGTTGAGAGGTATATGAGGGAGGGGGGGGGTGAGTTGGGGGGAGGGTAGTCAAATGGTGGGTGACAGAGCGACTTGAAGGCGTTTTGTTTGTGGCCACCCTTTGCTGGATTATGGCGTCGGGCTATAGATAGATAGATAGATAGATAATCCCTAGTTAAAGTTTGTGCCAACTTTAACATATGGATGTGAGACTATGGTGTGTCATGAAAATGAAAAGTCAAGAATTAGAGCAGTGGAGATGGGACTGCTGAGGAATGTATGTGGATTGTGGATGGTGGATAGGAATAATACGAAATAATGTTATTTGTGAAAGATGTGGAGTGAGGAAGTCGGTGGACACCAGAATCGAAGAAGGTGTACTGAGATGGTATGGTCATGTGGAAAGAATGGATAACAACAGATTGGTGAAAAAGGTATATCTGAGCAAATTTGAAGGAAGGAGGAGGCAAGGTAGGGCAAGGAGAAGGTGGAGACATGTGGTGGATGAGTGTGTGAGGAAGATAGGTTTGGAAGTTGATGAGGCTAGGGAACTGACAAGAAATTGAGCTGGCTGGGTGAATGTTGTGAGGAGAAATGCATGATCAGGGATTTGGCACCCCATTTTAACATGGCAGCATTCGGATTGACTCTGTCGGATATGTTTATTTGAAGCTACAGAATGTGGTGAATGTTTTGGTGTACCTGATAGAGCCAGGATTCTAGGGGCTTGAATGAGTGAATGGAAGTGTGGCCCAGTGGATTGGGGAAACTTGGGCTGTCTGGACGTTGCTACTCCTCACCGTACCCGAGGGTGGGAAATGAGGTCTGGATGATGATGATGATGATGTATGACATACAGGTGTGAGACCTGGAAACCAACGAAATCAATGGAAAATGCCTTGATGTTGTTGCTGTCGATCAGCTTCAGTCTGTCTGGCTGAACAGAGCCACCACCTGCAGCAAACAACCTCCCCTTCAGGACCATCCCTTGCAATGAACCAGTATTCCTTTATGGCTGATTGCACCTTGCCACAGTGAGGTACAGGAAGAAGTGTGGAGGTATGGTTTGTGGATGGATGCCACATTTGCATCTCATGCAGTTAATAGGGGCGCCGTAGCATGCTCCACTTCACCCTGTAATTTGCTTGTATGCTTACCACTCAGCATTGTTAATGGTTTCTAGAGTAAGAGGAAACCATTAGATTTGTCACTCGGTGTAGAGCCACCAGAAGTGGAAAGGAGAGTAATAAAATGTGACAAGAAGGAAAAGGAGCTGTAGGAAGAGAAGAGGGACGATACAGAGTCAGAATGAGAAAGGAGAAGAAGTAGGCAGCACTACATCAAAAGAGTGGATGATGGTTGCCATCATCAAACACCATGCTCAAATGTAATGTTGTGATGTGAAGGATTTCCTCCATGCCTCGAGGTGCCAGGAACTTGATGATTGGTTGTATTTTTCTGTGGCCCCTAGGTTGTATAGTAGTTTGCCCATGTCATTAGTCTTGACCTCTGGTAAACCCTTTAAGGGAAAGTTCAAAGCCTTTCTCGGTTTAAGGAACTACAGTCTTGAGAGAGGTGTTGTGATGGATGAAAACATCTGCTTTTCTGCATATGGAGTTTTTATTGTAGTGTACAGTATCTGAGCAGTGTCACAGTTCTTGTAAAGGTCATAGTGTGTGTTGAGCACTAATGAAGTACTGTACTTAGAATGAACTGGCACTTTTGAGAAACCAATGACCAGATCCTTTATTATGTGAAATATATTCCTCATTTCTCATCTACCTATCTATCTCTCAGTAGCCAGATACCATAATCCCATAAGGGGTGGCCATTTGTCTTTGAGTTAGTGGTTGTTGTACAGGGAGGGGCACAAACCCTCCACCAACCCACTTGTTGACACATAGGGAACACATAAGGGTTGGTTATGTGATTTCCACTCTGCATTGTAAATGGTTTCCCGGCTTACAGGAAACCATTAAACTTGTCACTCAGTGTAAAGCCATCTGAAGAGGAAAGAAGAGTTAGAGGTGATAGGAAAGATGAGAGAAATAGGAAGAGAAGAGGGCAGATAGGAAAGGAATGATAAAGGCAAAAGAAGAAGTAGGCAGCACTTATTTACAAGGTGTGTACAAGATAATCTTGGGTTGAGACCGCTGAATGGATAAGGGAATATTTGAATGATATTGTGCATTGGAGGGAGCACAGACAGTCAAGAAGATGCTGGATATAGCAGTTGAATGTGAGATAGCAGGATATGAAAGTTGAAGAAGCGAAACAAGTGTTGAAGGGTCAGAATAGGTTGTTGTTGCATAATGCTGGTCTGTCTGGTTGAGCAAACCTGTCAACCCCAGGTAAGCTACTGCTTTGATGAGGCCATCCCACAGGTACAGTACAGTGTATGTGTGTGTCTGGTGCCTCCTTATGGTAGACAGTATCTTACTGGGGTTGAATTAGGGTCCTTCCCACAGTGAGGTGCAGGGAAACGATGAGGTTTGGCTGCCAGGTGCATGCTGCAGCTGTTTCACCCAGGGTCACAGCTCCACCATGTACAGTATAGGCATTTTTTCAAAATGGATAGAGAAAGTATATATGGAGATGCACAGGTCAGGGATTGTCAACATAGTCATGGCCTCACAGCTATTTATGAAGCATGTTAAAGAAAAGAATACCGGTATGTGAATGATATGCCATTATGTTGGAGTGGAGTACAGTATTTTTAACCACAAAGCATAAATTTCCCATCCATCCCATGATGTAAAAAAAAAAAATAATAATAATAATCCATGCTTTAAGCCAGTTTTACATGATGTGAAAGAGAATATAGTGAAGTATCAGTACAGTACACATGATATTAGGTGAATCTCTCTCATTTTAGTCATCCATCTATCCATCCGGCATCTAAACCCGTGTTGCCCCATGAGAAGCATAGGGGCCCAGGGTTAGGCAAGTTGGTCCTGACATTTACAATGAGAGTGACCAGCCTCACTCATCCATGAGTGGCATTATATGAGCAATAAATCCCAGTCATCCCTTGGAAATGAACCGACACAGGCTTAATCCAGTTGGAGCACCTTAATTACGCACTAAAACACTAGGTGCCATAGTTTGGTTATGTGGTTACCACCCAGCCTGGTAAATGGTTTCATGGTGTACAGGAAACCATTTGGCTTGTCACTTAATGTAGAATCACCCGTAGACAAGGAAAAGTAAAGAATTAAGGAGAGAACAACATAGGGAGGAAGGAAAGAAGGAAGGAAGAGAGGAAAGGGCAGCCACCTGAGAGCAGCACTACATCAAGTAAGTGGATGGTGAGTGCCCCCACATACCACCTCATAATGGAATTACTTCTGGGATTTTATTTAATCATTTACCTTTTTATTTTTATTTTTGTTACATCACAAGTAGTTTTTAATGTGGTGAGATAAAGGTCAGATTTTTAGGTTTGGGTGTGTCAGTTTGTAGGTCAGTATCTACCATAGTATAGTATGACCAGGGAAAATACTGTACATGTATTTAAAGATTAAAATTCAGAGCACTGCAGGAAAAGTTTCAGATCCTCCAGTTTCCTTCACACACAAAATTTACCGATATGAAAGGATGATACTCAGTATACGACATGCCAAAGTATGGGTCTGCCAGTTATTAGGCATATGGTAGAGTTTGTTTAACCATGGTGAAGCTGGAGGCTGAGAATAGTTGGCTCTGCAGCATTCAGTGAGGGATTTATTTATGTCATGTATGGCACTAAATTAGACATGGAGTATTAAAAAGTTCTGATAATTGTCAACAAACAGTTTTACTGAACATCAGATGCATACTTCAAAAATCCACTTCAAATTATTTTCCTCCTCCATCCACACACTTATTCCAGTGTTGCTGCCACTGATAAAAACAATAATGGAATTCTTCATTCTTGGTGCTCTTCAGGACAGTTTCATATTAGATTTCTTCAGTTGTGTCAAAACAGTGTCCTTTCATTATGGCCTTCAGTTTGGAGAGTAACCATAAGTTGCATGGTACTGAGTTAGGTGAATTAGGTAAAGTTCGGTTTAATGGAATATTATTCTTGACCCAGATCTGCTGAGTAGCAAGTCATGTATGACTAGGCCTGTTGTTGAGAAGCAGTAGCCACCCACCATTGCATTCCTCACATTGTCTGCATCTCATTGTCTCACGCATTTATTTCAGAACTTCCCTGTAAAATGCTGCAATAATGGTAAAACATCTGGGGATATATTCTGTGTGCACAATTCTTTCCACTTCAGAAAATGCAAGCAGTGTGAGTTTTGCCTGTGATCTTTACTGATGAACTTTATGAGGTCATGGTGACATTGACGTCCTCCACTGGGAGCTCTTGTCTTTTGGCCTCTAGGATATATGTGTAACCTCAGGTTTCATTCTTTGTTGTGACAGTGGATAAGAATGCAGGATCTGATATACCCTGCAAATCAGGCTGGAGGGAGATTTAACACAGTGCACTTTTTGGTCATGTGAGAATGTGGAACACAGTTGACAGCAAAATATTGACAGTTAGCATGTCATATAAGCACATGTTTATCCATGCTACACTGCATCAGAACCACATATTTTGTTGTCTGGTGATATATGGCATTTAGAAGAATGGCTTATAAATGGTAAAATGGCCTGAATCAATGGCCATTCATTACAAATGGATGAGACCATTGTCAGAGTTTTTTATTACACCTTGTAATAATTGTCAACAGACAACATCTCAGTTCAGAGTTAAGTGAAGGATGATCTTGAGCACTATACAGCTTAAGCTGTGAATGGCAGTTTGAATGATGAGATTAGATGTGTGGCCCATTTCTCCTTGTACATTCTTGATACAGTAAACTAATTTCCTGCATTCTTGTTTTCATTTTTGCCATGTCAGGTAATGGATGGGACTTGACTGTATTAGTGTTGTGATGAGGAGGGGTAGATTGAGATAGTTTGAGGATGTTGAGAGGATGGAGGATGACAGGTGGGTGTAGAAAGTAAGAAGTGAATATTGGGAGTAGGGTTTTGAGAGGCTGACTGAAAATGTCCTGGGATGAGGTCTTAGAGACAGTGTGACCTCAGGGGTAAGGGACTGAACAGGGACGCTGCCAGAGATCGAGCAGCATGAAGAGCCACTATTAGGTGACCAAGGCTGACACATGTAAGCATGTTGAAACCTTTTTAAATGATACATAAACATCATGATTCCTATTCCCATGTCAAGATTATGTCCACGTCATTTATTTGTGGGAAGTATTGTCAGGATGATAATGAATCTTTTACTTCTGCCAGCAGTTATGTATTTTGAATACTAACATTTTTTTGTGGTTTTCTAGCTATCATAAGTTTACACGAGGCAAGGACCTGAGCCACTACAATGCTGATGACCTTGGCTGTATACTAGGATCCAAGCGGGCAAAGATCCTGGCAGAAGTTGCAACACAGGAAGAGGTTGGCCTTGGAGGGGAAGCAGGGGAGGATGGGAAGGGGCATGTTGATCACTTAAATGGAGTTACCACCATAAATGGAGGAAGTGCACAGGTAAGATATTTGCTGTTGTTGTATCCTGTCTTTTGCAATAATTGTTGTCTTGAATATTATCATATGTTTCAGTATTAGTATGGAATATCATAGCTAACTTCAGTAAGTGGCACTGAGAGGAACCTACACATGGAGACAATGTGGACCCTGAGTGGAGTAGTTGCAACATTCACCTGGGAGACAAACCTCCTCATATTTACCAACACTTTACAGTGGGGAAGGACCTTGGTCCGACTCTGGTGAGGTACTGTATACCACAAGAGTCTGCTGGTTCCCTACATGGTATATATATATTGTACTCTGCCAGTAGGACAGCCCCTCAAAAAGCAGTTGCTTACCTATGGTCAGTGGGTCTGTTCATTCAGACAGACAACAATAGCAACCTCAGCAAGTGGGATTTAGTAGGGTCCCTGTACAACACGAGATTGGTTATGTAGAACTTCGTGCTGAATCAAGTTCATGCTAAAACATGACACATATTTACGTGGAAATTAGGGGGTTAGACTTCTGGGAGCCCCATATTTTTCCAGAAAAGAATATATATATATATATATATACATATATGTATATGGTAATCCCTCTAATATCCGAACATCCCCCCCCCCCCCCAACCGGACATAATCGTCCCGGGATCCAATATTCCCCCCCCCCCCAAAAAAAAACGAACTTTTCTCGACCGTAATTTGAACTTGGCGCACGGGGCGCGGGACAGCTTTGTTGTGGCGCGTCATTCCTCCGATGTCCGCTAGAGCACCCCTGCATCCTCCCCACTTTCCGCCTGTCTCTCATCACAAGTACACGCTCGTCATCATGGCTGCCCACGTGCTCACTTTTGTGGTGGTGCCTTACCTGCTACAGGCACTCCTGCTGCTCTTGTGCCTCTCCTTCGTGTGTGTGATGATGGCCCCGCCACCTGAGAAGAGGAAGAGAGTGGTGTTGACTCTGGAGAAGAAGCAGGAGATTTTGGAGAAAGTAGATGCGGGGTGGTCTTCTTCCTGCATCCTCCGCGAGTTCAACCTGGCCCGATCTCCTTTGTTTGATATTAAGAGATCCCGAGACAAACTCATGCAGTACATGGCTGACTCCTCGTCGAGAAGCAAACGCAACGTAGAGAGGAATATGATGTTCACTCCCAAGTTTGCTGAAGTTTGCTGGTATCGACAGCAATGTGCTGCTGGTGTGATGGTACGTGGTACGGAGCTGAAGGCTGCTGCTGAGAAGTTCGCCAGGCTTCGCGACGCCCTAGACTTCAAGGCATCTGAGGGTTGGCTCTTCGCATTCAAGTTACGGCATGGCCTTACCAACCGTAAAGCTCATGGCGAAGCTTTGGATGCTAACGAGGATGGAGTTGACGAGTTTCGGCAAAAGGTGAAGGGCTTGATCGACAGGGAGGGCCTCACTCTCGGTCAGGTCTACAACACTGACGAAACTGGTTTATTCTATCGCTCTTTGCCAATGAACACTCTAGCCAAGGAGACGGAAAAGCGTGTACCTGGCCGCAAGCTCTCCAAGGAACGGATATCAGCTTTGTGTTGTGCCAATGCTAACGGCATGCACCGGCTTAAGCCCGTTATTGTTGGCCGTGCAAAGCAGCCTTGGTGTCTTCATGGGGTGATGGATGTCCTTCCTGTTGTCTGGTACCATTCTTTGAAGGCATGTTTTACAGCCCAGATCTTCAAAGACTGGTTCCACCTCCACTTCGTCAAGGAGGTCATACATTACCAGACGGAGACACTGGGAATCCCGCGCGACCAGGTAAAGGCCCTCCTTCTCCTCGTCAATGCACCTGCCCACCCGTGCGACAAGGACTTGGTGGCTGAGAATGGCCGGATTAGGTGCATGTTTCTGCCACCTGATACGACTGCTCTCATCCAACCAATGGACGAAGGAGTGATCGTGGCAACAAAGCACCTATACCGACAGAAGTTCCTGGATGAGGTGATGGTTGTTCTCGAGGACGAGGACGAGCGCAGGGAGGGACGGGACAAGCGAGGCCAGCGGACTTTGGAAAACCTTCGCCGCTACGACATCAAGTCTGCAATCTACAACTGGGCCAGTGCATGGAAGGAAGTCCCTGTCAAGACTCTAGAAAATGGTTGGTCTCGTCTGCTTCTCGGAACGGATGTGGAGTACGATTTTCTAGGTTTTGATGTGGATGACTTCCATGCACATCTACTTAAGCATGGCGACGATGTTGATGTGGACGATGTGCGTGAGTGGTCGGATGACGACGAGGGCGATCCTGGGTATCAGACGTTGTCTGATATTGAGATCGCATCTTCAATTGCAGGTGTCAGTACCCAGCTTGAAGATTCCGACGAGGACGGCGATGGTGATGCGGACTCCTTTCAGCATGACACAACTCCAGCCATCCCCAAGCTGAGCACACTCCGGGAACGCCTAGAGTTCATTCTGGACTACCTGGAACACCCGGACTGCGACAGGGAGATGGGGCCCTTGGGACTTGTGGAGGAAGTGCATGCTTTCAGGCAGCGCATCATCAATTGTCAGAATCGTCGTTCCTTGCGTCAATCAACGATTGACAGTTTTTTCAGGCCCGTGACCCCCGCTGTGCTCAGCCCTGGCTCCACTCCGTTGCCTCCCCAAGACAGGCCCTCATGCTCCGAGCCACAGCCCAGCATATCAGCCACGATGGAGTCACCGCTCGACGTGAGTTTGCGTCTGTCTTCAGAGTCGTCTGCAGTGGGTACGCCATCACCACGACCCAGCGACGCACCCCTAGGTCACCTGCCAGTGATACTCTCGGACTCTGACAGTGAATAGACACCAAGAACATCTTCACTAGACCACACGGGAATTTACAGTGTTGTGCAGTGAAAAAAACTGTGCATTGTGTTAAGGATTTACAGTTGTGAGTGAAAAGACAATTTTTGAACTAAATTTAACGTAAATAGACTTGTGGGTTTTTCCTTTAGAAAATGGTTATAAGAGTGGAAAAAGTTAAAGTGCAGAGTGCAACACTTATTAAGTTACAGCGGAGCATAAGTTAGACAAGAGAGCGCACTGTGAAGAGAATGGACTTCTGAGTGCGAATGACTAAGTTCAGTGCAAGACTTCATGAACAGTGTACTGCAAGTGCTTCAGGAAATCCTTCTTGCTGTCAGAGTCCGAAAGGAGGTGGTTATTCATTGAGATGGCCATGGACTTGCTGTAAGTAGGCAGAATGTTTCATACTGTACTGTACTCTATTTTCCATACTATACTTACCTCAGACACCTCATTTCACTCTTTTATGTCCCTTATTGGTGTGAATATGCTGTGTCTTAGGTGCTATGCATGTGCAGTAGGAAGGTGTTTTTCTGAGTTAGGCTAGGTTAGGGTCCATAAGTACCAGTCCAGGAGCCAGTGACTTATGAGTACCCAGAATGTTGAATGTTGTATGAACCTACCTCAAAAACCGCATTCTATGGTTCTTTTGCATTTATTTCAGTCTTTTATGTGCCTTATTGGTGTGATTTGGGTCTTAAATAGGTGCTATGCATGTCCAGAGGGAGTTGTACAGGTGTTTCTCTGAGTTAGGATCCGTAAGTACAAGTCCGTAAGCTGGGGCCCAATATCCCGACAGGATCACTATCCGGACCTCCCTGTGGCTCTATTACGTCAGATATTGGAGGTATTACTGTATATATATATATATATATATATATATATATATATATATATATATACAGTAGAACCTCTCTCATTCGGACTATATGGGGGGAAGGGTTGTCCGAATTAGCAGATTGTCCAGACCATCAGGGTAATCTCCAGTTCATACCAAACTCTATCTACATATGGTATGTTTGTTAATTATTAACATATGTGGCATATGTCAACCCTACGTAACTGCAAAAGATGAAAGGATACTAAAATAACAAAACTAATCATGTACAACAGTTTTGTATTGCATAATTTACAGGTAAGGCCATGACAAGAAGCTAGCCCATATTTTAAATTGTAGTAAGTGACTAAGGCCCGTGAAGGCAAAAAAATAAATTAATTAATTAACTAATATTTGGAATAAAAATATAACTTATGTAGGCAGAAAATACATTGTCATCTTTGGCATATTGATAACACGCATATGGGCAAGAAGCTAATGTTTGATGTACAAGTAAAGCACATTTAAGTACAGGTAACTCGCACGGAACACGATCTCACGGAACGCGCTCGCAATTATACACGGTAAGGGCTGGGATACATATAAGACAACGTAAGATTAAAAAACCATTATGAAAACTACAAATTAACGCAGGAGAGGCCTTTGAAAGATCAAATCCTCGAACGTCACCACAGCGCGCAGTTTGTTTTGATTATGTGACGATCTAGGCGGGAAATTATTCAGTGAGTGAGACATTCCCGAGTACAGTAGCACAGTATTTATAAGTTAAATATTTACAGTACTGCACTGTTCTGGTAAGTTTATGTGCAACTTAAAGTACTATTAAATAACGTTAAAGCAAGAAATAAAGTCTTATAACCAGTTTACCTGATAGGCGTCAGAATATTGCCTTTTTTATTTGTTCGTTTTTTCCACAATACTGTACAGTATCTGTAAGTTAAATATTTACTGTTCTCGTATGTACTGTACTTGTAAGCACTTAAATAAAGTTAAATAATTAAGTAAAGCCTTGTAACCAGTTAACCCGAATTATATGATTACCCATGATCGGCGTCGGAATATTGCCTTTTTTGTTTGTTCGTTAAACTCTTACTGTACTGCTTTTCTATGGTACTGTATTTGTAAGTTAAATATTTACTGTTCTGGTATGTACTTGTAAGCAATTAAAGCATTAAATAAAGCCTTATAACCAGTTAACCTGATTAATATGATTACCCATGATCGGCGTCGGAATATTGCCTTTTTTTTGTTTGTTCGTTAAAGACTTATAATAAGAGAAAAATACATTTTTGTCTTGGTATCTTAACCTATTTGCTCAGGTTTGCTGTAATGGTTTGCAACTTGTAGAAAACTGTGAAAACTTTCGAGAAGTGAAAGAAAATCTGGGACATGACCTTGACTTCACCGTCTCATGTATCATCTGTCAGTTCACCACCGGCTATCGTGATGGGTGGATGTACGATTTTTTCACTCGTGGCCATGCCTAACCACACATAGTTACACCCATTATCTCAACCCAGACAGAAAATACAACCTTTTTCCTCCCTTGCAAAACACAAACAACCACCCTGTTTACGAGACAGCAATATATATTGCGAAAATAACAAGGTAAAATGATAAAGATGAACGTAAAATGATAGAGAAAGATGAACATGTTATGACGGAAGAAATACGTTTTCCCCGTCTGTAAACGTATTTATTTCTGCTTTGTATTTGTATTCGTAATAATTAGACTTATTGTTAGTTCTGAAACTGCATTACGATTCTATTTTTAGCCATTCTTGTGGTGTGGGAGCTGGAAGTTGTGACACAACTTCCTTATTGCTAATCGGACTGACCCTCCACTTTATTCTCCCGTGGCAGAGTCTAGCCTTGGAGGACGTGCAGTTTTCTCATTTAGGACTGAAAATTCAACTCTTTCGCTCCCTTTTCCAAGCATGGGCACAACGATAACATAAAAAATAACTCGAAACTACCATAAACATATATCAAAAAGGTGTAAATGTATTCATAACATTTTTTTTTTCCAGCCATTCCTAACAGATTATGTACTGAAATCATTCGATATCACAGCACTGCATTTCTAAGTTAAATATGTACTGTTCTGGTATGTACTTGTAAGTTAAAGCACTGGTACCAGTTAACCTAATTTGTATGATTACCTATGATCGGCGTCGGAATGTTTCCTTGTGTTTACGTACAGTATTTGTGTGTTGAAGTTTTGCTCTGGAGTACTGTATTTGTGAGTTATAACATTAAATAAACCTTCTAACCACTTAAAGTGCTTTCTAGTGACAGATAACAGCAAAGCAACACATTTGGGGGGTCTAGGGAGCAAAATACGGAGTAGTTTAAATATACGCGATTTCGCACCTAACACGGCACGGTAGGAACGAAACCCACGTGTTCCGTGCGAGTTACCTGTACAAAAAATAACCTACAGTAATCACTAAACACTGCAGAATATTCTGACCCATTTTTGTGTAAGCAAACTCCTCCTTTTAACACCTTTATTCATTACAGAAGCTACACTTGCATTAAGGGGCACTGTAAGGAGGATTAACTTTTGAAATACAACGTAAAAATATAAATGGTTGGTGAACTAGTTGATGGAACGAATGCTAGCATGTGTTTAAACAGGCACCCATGCTGCGACCTAGCGTGATCCGACACTAAACGAATGATGATCGCTTTCTGCGCCGATACTGAAAATGACTTTAGAATTACTTTCAACATATTTTTGGAGCTTATTATTTATAAATTTTGTCCGGATTAACAGAAACCCGGATTAAAGGGGTCCGGACCAAAGAGGTTCTACTGTGTATATATATATATATATACACACACATATATATGTATTTATATATACAGTAATCCCCATACTATCCAGACACTCACTCTCCGGACACCCCACTTACTGGACATTATGGGCCTGGACCTTCAGAACCCAAAAATGGCCAAAAAAAGAAAAAAATCCCCCCCCAAAATCCTAATTTTTTCCCCACCCGTAATTTGAAATTGCCGCGCGGCGCCAACAGCTGTGTACACCACGTCCCCTTCACCCCTTCCTTCCTCCCCCCTCCCCTGTTAGGGTTGCCATTTGTTATTTTTCATTACCAAATGTGGGCTAATTAGGTAATGAAAAATTTGTTTGGTAATGAATCAGAATACTGTAATGTACTGTATTACCAAACGGATTTTTCACATTTATGAGGATACACAGGATGGAGATGGTGGATTGTTTGCTCTTCCTAATTAATCTGCTAGCCTACATTGTGTGAAAATAATCAACATGCTGTTAATTATAAGAAGGGTGATTACATGTATTTCCACTTATATCTATCTATCTATTGCCAGACGCCATAATTCCGTGAGGGGTGGTCATTTGACTTTGAGTTATTTGTTTTACAGGGAGGGGCACTAACCCTCCTCCAACTCACTTGCTGACACGTAGGGAGCACGTATGGTCTGGTTATATGGTTACCACCCAGTGTTGTAAATAGTTTCTTGGCTTACAGGAAACCATTTGGCTTGTCACTCGATGTAAAGCCACCTGTAAGGGAAATTTATATAATTAGTGAAAAATAAATGCTAGCTTTGCGAATTTGGTTATAAAAAGTTAAATTTGGTAATGAAAATTGAGGAGTTTGGTAATGTGACTGTTGCGATCAGGCAACTCTGTTTCCCCGTCACCAACACTCCAACAGTTACTGCCTAACTTCGATTGCGAGTAGATGCTTATCGCAATGGAAGCCACACGTGCTCATTTTTTATGAATAAACTGCAATACCTCGCCACTAGACCAAACGGGAATTTGCAGTGTTGTGCAGTGTTAAGAAATTAGAATTTAGAGAGCAAAGGAAAAAGCCTATGACAGTCCCTAGAGAGGTGGTGAACTGGGCAATGAGAAACCTTGGCTTGGAGGAGTGGCTGGTTAGAGTGGTTATGGCTATGTATGTGGGTGCCCACACCCAGGTAAGAGTGAATGGAGGTTTGAGTGATGAGTTTTCTGTGAATGTTGGTGTGCATCAGGGGTCAGTTTTGAGTCCCATGTTGTTTATCATGGTACTTGAAGCCCTCTCACGTGACTTTAGAAACGGACTTCCGTGGGAGATGTTGTATGCTGATGATTTGGTGTTGATTGCAGAGGACGAAAGGGAGGCGGAGGAAAGGATTAGGAAGTAGCGAGATTGTATGGGGCACAAGGGCTTAAGGGTAAATGCAGATAAAACAAAAGTGATGATATCTTGGGTTGTTGGCGGTACTGTCAAAGACGAGGGAGAGTGGCCATGTGCAGTTTGCCACAAGGGCATGGGAAGTAATTCCATCTTGTGCAGTGTTTGTGATAAATGGGTGTACAAGAGATGTAGTGGTATCAGAGGTATACTGCGAGATAATGCCGATTTTATGTGTACGGCGTGTCAGGGAGAGCAGATGTAGATTGTCATGCTTGAAAGGATTGAACTTGCTGGTTAATCTCTTGAGTGTGTGGAACAGTTTTGTTATTTGGCAGACGTGTTGTGTGCTGGAGGTGGGGCTGGAGCTAGCTCTGTGGCAAGGGTGAGAAGTGGTTGGAAGAAGTTCAGGGAGCTCTTGCCTCTCCTGACATTGAGAGGGCTCTACTTAAGTGCTAAGGGGTCTTTGTATGCAGCATGTGTTAGGAGTGTAATGCTGTATGGTAGTGAGACCTGGGCAGTAAAGGAGAAGGATATTCACCGGCTCAGACGTACTGAAATGACAATGATTAGGTGGATGTGTAGTGCATCCCTGTATGCAAGGTCTGGGGGGGCTGGGTTTACGATGGAAGAGTTGAGAGGTAGGATGGGACTGGAGTGTATTGGTGTTGTGATGAGGAGAGGTAGATTGAGATGGTTTGGACATGTGGAGAGGATGGGGGATGATAACTGGGTGAGGAAGGTGAGAAGTATTAATGTTTGGGGTGGGGTTACGAGGGGTAGACCGAGAAAGACATGGGACGAGGTCATTAAGTGTGACCTCAGGGTTAAGGGACTGAACAGGGAGGCTGCAATGGATCGTGCAGCGTGGAGAGCCGCCAAAAGGTGACCGAGGCTGATGCATCCAAGCATGTTGGAGCCTTTAAAAACGAAACGAACGAAACAAAACGAAAAGAATAACTGTGGAGTGCAAATTGGTGGTTGAAACTGGCGTGGTGCAGTTAAGAACAATGTGCAGTGTTAAATAATTATAACTCACAGTGCAAAGAATTAAATGCAGCACAACACTGGATTACTGCACGTGCTTCAAGAGCATTTTCACCACTGCCAAAGCCTTAGAGAAGGCAGCCACAGATGTGCTGTAAGTACCCTGGCTGAGGTACAGTCACTTCTAATTCCTCATTCTCTGGTTCCTTTTTATTTATTTCATGCGTTATGTCCATTATTGGTTTTAATAGGGTCTTAAATAGGTTTTAATAGGTGCTATGCATGTCCGGTAGGGAGTTATTTAGATAGCTTTCAAAGTTAGGCAGGGTTAGGGTCCTTAACCCCTAAAACGCGGCCGTGGACAGCCGACCCCCCCCGTGTGGCGGGGTTGTATCGTGGTCTGAGTACCTGTAGGAAAATATTTGCCAAAAATCAGAGATTAACCCTAGAACATTATAATTTTTATGGCAGATAGAACTTACATTCAGCTTTCTCCTGAGACAGGTGTTGAGCCTTCGTGGACTACCCAAGGACTTGTGGAGACTTGCAAAGTTGGGTAACAAAATCTTCACTTTCACACCTCCAGCAACCCGGTTTCCCCTCTACCACAGCCTCAGTCTGTCACAGTACACTTTATACTACAACGTACAGGTAGTTTGGAATCCGTATTTGTACAATAAGCACTGAAAATAAGGCTACAATCAACGGAGCGTACGGCCGACATGCAGCGCGGCGGCGGTCTTCCCGTCACTGAACAAACATTTCCCTTTTCACAGCTAAAAACACGTATACTACATTATTTTCCTTCATAGTACTTCCCAAACGCTCGCATGGCACTATTACGGCCATAAAAATCACTGTCACTGCCAGTATTGTGAAGCGGGAATGAGAAAGACCACCGCAGCGTGATTTTATTCTGCCTTACGCCAGTCACTTTATTCTCGCTCCTGCCGGCCGCTCGCACTTCATTTCTATCGCTCTGTTTCACGCTCGCCGTCAGTTTAGTGCCTTATTCATCAGTATCACTGTTATTAGTTATAAAAATAATATTTTCTACACACCAAACTGTCACTGTCATAACATAGAATAGAAAAATATGCTTTCAACTTCTTACACTGGAGTGACTGTCACTCTCAATACTTATATTATTACTATGTACAATAATTTACACTGAAATCACTGTCACTGTCAGTGGTATTACAACTACATACACTAATTTACACTCAACAGACTGTCACTGTCAGTCACGTACAAGAAAACTAAACACTCGTATCACTGCCACTGTCAGTATTATTTACAATATTTTTACCCTTATTTTCAATATCTACTCAGGCTGTGGTAGTCAAAGAAACACGGGTAAGCACACAGGGGAATTTGGCACTCTTTGCACTGCAAGGAGGTGCGTCTAAATGTTCTTTCTTGCCGGGTAGTGTGGCTGCACACATGGCACCTCCTCAGTGCTTTTCCCCTCTTGGCAGTGCTAGGCAGTGGCTCCAGGTGGTGTCGCTGAAGGTAGTCCTGGCACTGTAGGCAGTCTGGAGGTGTCTGTAAGTGGCACCTGGGACCTGATGGCAGTACCTGCCCAAAACACTGAAGCAGCTGGTAGACACAAGTCTTAGAAAACTGCCTGAGAGAGTAGTTAGCTGCGTTCCTGTTCTTGATCTTATACAGGATGAAGGCGTTCAGCATGCACATATCCAGCAAGTGCAAGAACACCTTCCTGTACCAGCGCCGGTTCCTCCTCAGGCAGTCAATCCCGATCATCATATTGGACTTGTCCACCAGCCGCATATTGACGTTGTAGTCAATTACAGCATCAGGCTTCATCACAGGATCGCCAGTCCTTCTGTCGACCTTCCCTGTGGCTTGCATTTCCCCCTTGTGCACTGTGGTGAGCAGATTGACGATCCTCTTGTCGTGCCACCTTATCGTCAGCATCTTGTCGGATTTCTTCAGGTGCACGTCTCCCCGCTTTGATCTTTCAGCCTCGGGGAAGGCAGGGTAGTGTGCCCTATTGCTCCTGACAGTGCCACAGGATCCGACGCCGTGCTCTGAAAGGTACTTGGCGAGTTTGGGTGCTGTATAATAATTGTCCGTATACAGGACATGATTCCCGCCAAAGTACTTTTCCAGAAACACTTTCACCACAGAGCTAGAGAATCCAAGGGGGTCAGTCTTGTCCAAGTCCACATTGCTGGCGGTGTAGATAACAAAGTCTAGGATGAATCCCGTCTTGCAGTCGCACAGCACGAAAAACTTTATTCCATAGCGGTGGCGTTTGCTTGGAATATACTGCACGAACCGAAGACGGCCCCTGAACAAAACCAAGGACTCGTCGATCACTACTTTCTTGAAGGGCCTAAGGAACATCATAAACTTGTCCTTGATCATGTTCAGGATTCCCCTCACTTTCCATAGGGGGTCAGTCCGGGAAGGCTCATCGTTGTTGGCAAAGTGAAGGTACTTCTTGAGTTGCCTGAAACGATCCCGAGTCATGTACTTGTTGAAGATGGAAGTGGGGCAAAGATCGTCAGCACTCCAGTACTCCTCGAGCTTGTGCTTCCAGTTATGTGGCATCAGAAGCATCAAGCCGATGAATACAAATAGTTCCCGGATCGTCACAGGAACCCATGCTGCCATCCGTGACGTGGATGGCGTTGCACCTTCACCTTGACGAACTGCAGCACATTGTCCTTCGTACCTGTTCGTCTCGGTACAAATCTGCTCCATGACTTCGTTATCCAGGAAGGCCAACAGGTAGTCCAAACATTCACCACCCTCGGGGACAGGGAAGTCAGCCTGGATCCCACACCCAGTGGAATCAAAGGGCAGATCCTCTGGCACAAAATCAGAGCCCTCAGACCACACGAAGGCATCCAGAGCGCCCTGCCTAGGCTGGGAGTGGGTGGGTGCGGCAGGGGGTGAGGCAGGCCGTGTGGCAGTGGGTGAGCTAGGTCATGCCTGTGTGGTGGTGGTGGGGAGAGTAGGAGAAGGTTTAAGGTCACTCGCAGTAGCCTGGGTGGTGAGTTGCGTAGTGCGGTAAACCTTACCATTAATTCTAGCACTGGGAGACACTTTCCTACTCATGCCAGCACGAACACGGGGCCTACGAAAACCAGACTGCCTGCTTCCCTTCCGAGGTGGTGAAGGAGACTCTGAAGACTCAGGAGAAAGCACAGCAGACGAAGATGACGACAGAATGGGGCTGGGAGTGCGAGGCGGTATGGCTGCGGCATGACCTGGGGTAGGGGACAATGGCCGGCCTGAGGAGAACAATGGCTGGGAACCGGGGTCACCACTTCGCTTCCTCTTGGCCCCCTTACCATACACCACTCCCTTCTGCACTGGAGCCTTGCTTGACGAGGTGCTAGGCACAGGAATTGTCTCTTCCTGCACCTCAGACTCAGCACTCGATAAAGTGTCTGATTCAGCAAGGCTCGATAACACCGCAACGTCACTACCGTAGTCCATAGAAGCTTTCAGTAATTCTAGGCCTATAGCAGACTCACTTAGGCCCTTCGCACTCCCTAGTAAGGGTTTGGATGGGGTAGAAGTCACAAAGCCCTTTTTCGGAGGGCTGGAAGGCACTGACTCGGAAGAGCTGGAATTTGACATGGTGTCACCTTCAAAGACTGCGGTAAACTGACGCTAAACAGGGGCAAACTGCGCGAAAAAAAGCTAGTGTGACAACTGGGGAAACAAGTGTTTCCAATTAGCATAAAGTGCTTGCGAGAGGAAGGCGCAGATTGACATGTCTGAGCAGTCCGCGCGCTGCCATATATCACGGCGAGGGTGGCCGGGCAGCGGTGCGTGTGCGAGTAAAAAAAAAGATACTTGGCAACAACGGAGGTCAGTGGTACAAAGGTCAAGTGTGCTAATAGTAGCTAAAGAGTGGCGGTACTGATAGACAATACCAGCTTGAGCGTGCTTGCCCGCGGTTATTCAGAATTAACTAGAATCGCAAACGCGACGATCTGCCGTTATGTCCTTTTCGCCAAGCATCGCAAACGCGACGATCCGCGTTTAAAGGGTTAAGCACCAGTCCAGGAGCCAGGGGCCCACTTTCCGGACGGGACCACTTTCCGGACATGCCTTTGGCTCTTATTATATCAGATAGTGGAGGGATTACTTACATTACAGTATATGTATGTATGTATGTATATATATATATATATATATATATATATATATACACACAGTATCTTCGTGTCCAGCACGGTAATATTGTCATGCATGGGTCACGTGTTGGACCAAAAACATGTTGGACTAACAATAGAGCTTATGGGGAAAAATGAATTATGTCAGCAACCCTCGGAAAAGTCACCCTAAATACCTACCATATACCTATACATATATTGATACTATTGTAATTATAATAAATGGTACTGTGCTATGAATGATAATTAACCTTTTAGGATAGTGTTGGTGGGCTTGCTGGGAATGGAAGATGGTATCCAAGGCTGTAGTTAGTCCTACTGGGTCCCCGGAGGATGGCTGCTGGCGTCACTAGCGAGTAATGGCTGTTGCAGCTCCTCAACCTCCCTCATAAATCCTTCGAAATCAAACCTCCCTCATAAATCCTTCGAAATCACACTCAGAATCACTATCTTCGTCCATTAATCCTCGGCAAAGTGCATGCTTCTCACACTGTTGCCAGAGCCCCGTCTCGTGACTGTGGAAAGTGATTGCTGTCGCTGACTCGGTAGAGAATAAGGAGAAGCAACTTTGTTTATAAACTGGTACGCACGCTGATGAGAAGGGTTTCAAAACGATTGATATTTATTCTAAAATATTAATACGTATGCAGTGTCAGGCTAAATGTTCAATGCTGTAGTACGATACATTCTCTGTCGAGTCGCCTGGGTTTTGGTCACACAGTTTTCCCCATCGTATCCTCGGCAGATGAATTCCAAATGCCCGTGGTATCGTCGGGAATTTTACCATGTTACCGTTCCGATTTACCATCGTATCCTCGGCAAACCTGGTATGAAGCGCTGTGTGATAGCCTTCGGCTGCCAGGATCTTGTCTTAAGTTTTTTATTATGATCACGTTGGCTTCATTCATGTCGTAGGCCTTGGCAATGTCAACTTTCCTCTCCCCTTTCTTCTTCCTCTCGATGCTTTCTAGCTTGGTGGCCTGAGGGAGGTGCCGACGCTTCTTGGGGTTCTCAGAAGGCTTCCTAGGCATCGTGAGCAGGGTAAAATGCAGTAACAAGGGCAGAAAATGCAGCAAGAAAAAAGCACCTTCCAATGCAATTATGCGACTGAGTGGCTCTGTGGCAGGAGAAATGTAAACAAAACATCACATGACACCAGAAGTGTTTTTAATTGGCCGGCATCACGATCACGTCACGATAGCGGGCGAGGAAGGCTACTTGATCAGAAGTTTTTCATTGGCTATCATCATCGTGGGAATGTCCAGTATGGCCGTGTTGGACCGGGGGTGATCGTGCTAGAGTGAACTCTGCGGATTCGGCCCACTTCTCGGAGCTCTGTGCGTGTTATGCTAACACACTCGTGTTGCAGTAATTAAATCGTATTAAATAATACTAATTAATTGCTCACCGTGCTGGACTCGAATCGTGCTGGACTAATGCGTGCTGGACGCGAGGGTACTGTATATATATATATATATATATATATATATATATATATATACTGTATATATATATAAATATATGTATATATATAAATAAATATATATAGCCAACGGCCATACCACGTTGAGTACACCGCTTCCCATCCGATCAGCGAAGTTAAGCAACGTTGGGTCTGGTTAGTACTTGGATGGGTGACCGCCTGGGAACACCAGATGCTGTTGGCATAACTCCCTACGTGTCAAGTGGGGTTGGTGGTGAATTAGTGCCCCTCCCTGTAAAACAATTAACTCTAAGCCCTTGGCCACCCCGTTTGGGATACATGGCGTCTGGCAATGAATGAATGAAATATATATATATATATATATATATATATACAGTGTTGGGCAGGTGCGCAAAGACTTGTGCATTGCGCATCGCACGAGACCTTGTGTGGTATTGCACTTTTGCACATGAAAAGGCAGGTGCGCAAGCACATTTAGTTGCGCTTGCACAACTAAATTTGCACTTGCACACCTGCCTTGTGCACCTGTCCTGTGATTGCGCGCAGGATTGCGCACTGCGCAATCCATGGGACACGTGGTTTTGGGAGCTGCCCATATGGCTGGACAAGGGATGGGGGTAGCCTGGGTGGGTTGCGAGGGTTCTGGATTGTTGGGGGGAGGCAGGAGGGTAGTACCGTTTCTTAAAATGCTTCAACAGAGATAATGTATTTTAATATTTTTTAAATTAGTATTATTCTTGGTAAAAAACAGTGGAAGAAATCAGTAGGATAGAAGTTGTGGAAGTAATGAAGAAAGTCAAATTGGGGAAAGCCCCAGGAATTGATGGAGTGTGTGTTGAAATGCTGAAGCATGGGGGAGAGATAGTAGTAGAATGGATGTGGAAGATGTGCAGATTGGCCTGGGAGGAAGGTAGAGTCCCAGAGGATTAGAAGTCAGGTATAATTATTCCCTTGTACAAAGGGAAAGGGGAAAAAGAAGTGGGTGGTAATTATAGAGGCATTTGTCTTCATGATGTAATAGGAAAAGTGTATGGTAGGATACTTATTGACAGAGTTAGGGAAAGATCAGAGGAATTAGTTGGAGAAGAACAGGGAGGCTTTAGGAAGGGAAGAGGTTGTGTAGATCAGATATTCATTCTTAGATCTTTAGTGGAAAAGTTTCTAGAGAAGGGAGAGAAGTTATATGTGGCTTTCATGGATTTGGAGAAAGCATATGACAGGGTGGATAGACAAGGATTGTGGAAAGTATTAAGAATATTTGGAGTAGATGGGAAGTTGTTGAATGCTGTGAAGAGTATGTATGAGGGTGCTAAGGCTGCAATGCGTGTGGATGGTGAACTGAGTGAATTTTTCTCTTTGAAGGTTGGGTTGAAACAGGGATGTGTCATGTCTCCATGGTTGTTCAATCTGTACATGGAAGGAGTAATAAAAGAGATACAAGGTAGGGCAGTGGATGTTGGAGTGGCCGGGGTGAGAGAGGGTAGTGTTTGGAAACTCTCTGAACTGTTGTTTGCAGATGATACTGTGTTGTTGAGTGAAGACGAAGGGAAGCTGCAAGACTTGGTGGATGAGTTTGGGAGAGTGTGTAAGAAACGGAATCTGAAGGTGAATGTGGGGAGAGGAAAGTGATGGTCTTTGAGAGAGGTTAAGTCAGTTAATGTACAGTGAGGTTGGATGGTGAGGAATTGGAAAATGTGAGTACGTATAGGTACTTGGGTAGTGTGATGAGTAAGGATGGAAGTTTAGAGGGTGAAGTGCTTGAAAGGGTACAACAAGGAAGAAAGGTTGCTGGTTCCTTGAAAGCAGTGGTAATGGGGAAGTGAGCATGGAAGTGAAAAAGTTACTGCATGACGGTATTGTGATACCAACTCTAATGTATGAAAGTGAAGCTTGGACGTTGTTGGAGGGACAGAAGTCAAGAGTGAGAGCAGTGGAAATGAGTTATTTAACCCCTCAACCATGGGGCATCACTTTCGTGACACTTGGCAGCAAGGGATCATACCACGGGGCGTCACTTTTGTGATTCTGTGTTATTTTGAATTCGCCTGGGCTTTCAAGTGGTGGCTTGTATCATCTGTCAGTACTACCAGTGTCCAACACTAGTCAGCACTCGTAATGTCACTTGTACTCCCATCCATTGTTGACAGTTTAGCCATTTCTCCTTGTTCTTGACTCCCCTCCTTACCTCCCCTTCATTACCCTCTCCTCTCACCTGCCCGGCTGTGCTACGCTAAGTATATCTTTCCTGGAATTTTCCACTGATTTCATCCATTGAAATAAGCCCTATGCCCTATTCTTATACCAAATAATATATACAAAAAAAAAAATAAGGTAAGTGATAGTGCTATACATCTGGAATTGGCTAATTATCACCTGGCAACACCTCACATGCAGTCATTTGCTAATTTTCGCTGTTTATTTCCCCTTGAAATATGCCATATAATCTATTGTAATAAAAATATATATAAGGAGGAAGGGAGAAGCCAAAGTGATATTTACATTCGCCTGGAACTACCTAATTTATTATGTATTGTCTAGATTTCCTGCCAATCAGTTCATAGCGTATATATTAGCAGCTGTCACCAGGCTGAGATTGGCAGCTCTGCACTTCCCCTAGGCAGCCCACGACACACTGTTTACTGTCGTCTTTCAAGGTGAAAGCACGTCGGATTCGCGCCTGTCAAATTTTGCCCCTTTTTAGCTCCATGCAAAGGGCCCTGTGACCTCTACCTCTGCTAAACCTCGTGTGGAAAGAGGTAAAGGGATAAGTGATTGGTGTGGAATGTGAACTGGGTAATTTGTCAATGAAAATGATAGAGAGTGACTACGATCTTTCTGGTGAGTAAAACAGTGCAAGTGGAAATGTAAATACTGTAATGTGTAAATAATGTGTAAACAGCAAGTGAAAACAATGAATGTAAATATAAGTGAACAGTGGAAAATAGTTTTATAAGTTACTACAAGTGACAGTGCCTAACACAGTGTAAATAAAATAGAAATGTAAATAATGTTAATAAAATAGAGATTGTAAATAGAAATGAGTAGTTACATAAGAATACGAGTATATATATATACTAGGAGTAATGAAAGTGAAAGTTTCACTCTAGCGTGTATGAATACAGTACTATGAGTTATGAAAGTGAAGGTGAAAGTGATAGATCTTGGGTAAGATTGATGCGGAATGGTCAACTTCCTGCATCATAAATGAGCACTGTTTTCCATGCTTGACCATGGTAATTTCATGACTTTGGTTTATTGGTCTGCTTGACCAGATTGACTAGTGTTAAACAACAGGAACAAGTGTTGTACGTTGTACTGTAGTGTAGTCCTTTACAATGGCTTTCAAGCTAGGTTATGTAAGAAGGAGGGCCAGGGGAGAAGTCCATTGTCTGGATGGATTCACTTTCCTGACATGCCTCTGGCTCTAAAAATATGGGATAATCGAAGGATTACTGTACATAACCTCGTCCAACTTCGTTGGCGGAGGTAATAAATTATTGCAGCATAGGCTGCTCACCAGTTAAATAGAAATATGAATATATATTTTCATCAGATCATCCACATCATTATCAGAATTATCATCTTACTGTAATTCGCATGTAAAATACTGTACAGTACTGGGTTAGGTAGGATCCAGAAACAGAGAGAGAGAAATGTAAAATTGTTAAACATCATGGCAGTGAAATGGGCCACACAGCCTTTCACACATCATTAAATCATCATCATCATCATCATTGTCATTGTTGTCATTGTCGTCGTCATCATTCCATCATCATCCATCATCCAATCTTACATTGCCCCATGAGGAGCGTAGGAGCCCGGGGCTAGGCAGTTGGTCCCGACATTTAAGATGAGAGTGACCAGCCTCTCTCATCCCTGAGTGGCATTACATGAGCTGTCAACCCCAATCACCCCTTGGATATAAACCTTCACCGGCTCAATCTGATTGGAGTGCAATAATTACCCACTAAATCACCAGGTGCCAAAATTTGGTTATATGGTTACCACCCAGCATAGTAAATGGTTTCCTGTTGTACAGGAAACCATTTGGCTTGTCACTCAGTGTAAAGTCACCCACAGGCAGAAGGAAGAGGAAAGTTTGAAGGAAAGAAAAGAGAAGAGGGAGTGTAAAGTCGTCTGCAGGCAGAAGGACAAGGAAAGAATGAAGGAAAGAAATACAGAAGAGGATGGAAGGAAAGAGGGATGGAGGAGAGGAAAGGGCAAACGCCCGAGAGCAGCACTACATCGAGTGAGTGGATGGTGAGTGCCCCCACCTACCACAAATCATCATTATTATTTTCTTTTTCATCCTCATCCTCCTCTGGAAGAAATAATATAATTAAACACTCACAGCATTAGACATCATCATTCTTGCTTAACTAACTTACTTGACTTCTTCCATGATGTTTAAAATCTTAAAATGACTCAAGAGCAGTAGATATAATTTACCTCAACTTTCAGAAAGCATTTGACACTGTCCCTCATAAGTGTCTCATAAGCAAAATAGTAGCCCAAAAGGAAATATACAGAAATGGTTGCAAGATTGAAGACTGAAGACAGCGAGTTGTGATAAACGGAAAGGAATCCAAATTGCATAATGTAATTAGTGGCGTTCCCCAGGACTCAGTACTTGAACCAATACTTTTTATTTTCTATATAAATGACATAGATGAGGGTCTAAATTGTAAAATATCCAAATTTGCAGATGATACTAAAATAACCAGTAAAGTAACTTCAAATTTAGAGTGGCAACAGGTACAAAGTGACCTTAATACTTTGGCAAACAGTTACAAAGTGACCTTAATTCTTTGCCAAGCAGGGCAGAAAAATGGCAAATGAAACTCAACTTAGAAAAATGTAAAGTACTTAATATAAGTAACAACGTCTATGCGGATTACAAAATGAACAATATCCAGTTATCAAGTATAGACAGTGCAAAGGATCTTGGTGTGATAATATCAGATGACCTTGAACTGAGTAAGCAGTGCACCGAGGAAGTTAAAATTGCAAACAAGCTGGTGGGTTTTATGGGAAGAACTTTCAAGTTTAAGTCGGAAAAAGTCATACTTGCCATGTACAGCACATTAGTGCGTCCCCATCTCGAGTCTTGTGTGCAACTCCAGCCTCCGTACTACAGAAAGGACAGAAAAGTTAGAGAAAATACAGCAGAGAATTACAAAAATGATACCATGACTGAGAAACAAACCATATGAGGAACGCCTTGAAGAACTTAAATTTTATCCATCTATAGCCAGATGCCATAATCCCGAAAGGGGTGGCCATTTGACTCTGAGTTATTTGTTTTACGGGGAGGGGCACTAACCCTACACCAACCCACTTGCTGACACGTAGGGAGCACGTATGGTTTGGTTATATGGTTACCACCCAGCATTGTAAATGGTTTCTTGGCTTATAGGAAACCATTTGGCTTGTCACTCAGTGTATTATTTAGCCTAATGAAATGCAGGGTAAGAGGTGACCTTATTGATGTTTTCAAAATCATGAAGGGATATGACAACTTAGACATGAATAAACATTTTGAAATAGACCAGTCGAGTCAAACCAGGAGTAATGGCTGCAAAATTATGGGAAGGCATTTCCAGTCCCCTGAAGCAAAATATTTCTTCTTCAACAGAGCCATAAATATGTGGAACAGATTGCCCTCTTATACCGTGAACAGTATCTCGATTAAGACATTAAAAAACAAAATACAGTAGACAAGTATTTGCTCGAGAATCCTCAGCTGACTGTTTTTCTGTCTGAATAACTTACTTTTACCAGCTAAGTGTAAGTTCATTCCCCTTCTGTCTACGAGACACCCCATAAACTTAACGTACCCGTACACAGCCTGCGTCACGTTATTATATACTGTATTTTTCAATTTATTCAATGCAAATATAGTAATATAAGCACAGATTAGGATCTGCACAGATGGCCCTGAGTTAACAGTCACTGCTCTTGCTTTAGACCTATGATGGGCTGTGGATCACTGAGGGTCCCTTTTAGCTAAGTGACCACCAACGGGATTTTTTAAAAATGTACCAGGGGTCACTGCTTCAGGAGGTAAGTTGTATTGTCCCGCATGGGAGAGTTCCTCGTATCAGTGGAGTGAACGGAGCTGGGGCCTGATTGACGCTGCATACCTTAAAAGTGCCAGGCAAGGCTGCCGCACCACCCCTGAACATCCACACTGTGCACTGTGCAATTTCCACATTATGTCTACAGACACCCCGTTTACTCAACGTACCGATTCATAATGTCATGTCATAGTTATTTGTTTATTTCGTTACTTTCCCTATTCAGGTTATTCAGACTGGTAGCATATAGATAAAGTGTTATAGATTGTAACTTTTCCTTTCCAGTCCTTCCTATGAAATTTCCATGTTAATTTTTCCATGCTGTATGGTGGTTTTTCTTACTTTCCTGGAGGATGTGGGGGTGGGGGGAGTCTTCATGCTGTACTACTCTTATCTTTCAGCATGAGGAGTTAGATCTTGTAGTCATACTCTACTCTGTAACAAGCAGCCTCGAAAGGACCAGAAGGTCTGTTGCTGTTTCCTTTGTACAGTATATTCCTCCTCCTCCTCCAAATGGGATGTGGTAGGTGGGACCCTGAAACAAGGAAAGTCTTTATCTATCTGTCTGTTGCCAGATGCCTTATTCCCATACGGGGTGACCACAAACAAATCACCTCCATGTCGCCCTGTCCTCCGTCATTTCACTGCCGTGCTCCCAACTCACACCCCCATCTCTCATATACCTCTCCACTCCATCCCTCCATCTCATCCTCGGCCTCCCCCTCCCTCTCCCCCCCTCCACCTCACTCACATACACTCTCCTCATCAGTCTCTCACCCGCCATCCTCTCCACATGGCAAACCACCTCAGTGTGTTCCTCCTAACGCTTCCTATCACATCCACATCCACACCACAACGCTCCTTTATATCCTTATTTGTCAGCCTGTCTCTCCATGTGACTCCACAGGCTCCTCTTAAATAACTCATTTCCACTGCTCTCACTCTGACTTGTGTCCTTCCAACTATGTCCAAGCTTCACTTCCATATGTCAGAGTTCGTATCACAATACTGTCATGCAGCAACTTTTTCACTTCCATGCTCACTTCCCTGTTTCTTATCACTGCTTTCAAGGAACCAGCAACCTTTCTTCTTTGTTGTACCCTTTCAAGCACTTCAGCCTCCAAACTTCCATCCTTACTCATCACACTCCCCAAGTACTTAAACGTACTCACATTTTCCATTTCCTCACCATCCAACCTCATTGTACATTCACTGACTTCACCACTCTCAAAGACCATCACTTTACTCCTCCCTACATTCACCTTTAGATTTCATTTCTTACACACACTCCAAACTCATTCACCAAGCCTTGCAGCTCCCCTTTGTCTTCATTTAACAACACAGTATCATCTGCAAACAACAATACAGGGAGTTTCCAAACACTACCATCTCGCACCCCGGCCACTCCAACATCCACTGCCCTACCTTGTATCTCTTTTATTACCCCATCCAAAAACAGATTGAACAACCATGGAGACCTGACACATCCCTGTTTCAACCCAACCTTCAAAGAGAAAAATTCACTCAGTTCACCATCCACACGCATTGCAGCCTTAGCACCCTCATACATACTCTTCACAGCATTCAACAACTTCCCATCTACTCCATATATTCTTCATACTTTCCACAATCCTTGTCAATCCACCCTGTCATATCCTTTCTCCAAATCCATGAAGGCTGCATACAACTTCTTTCCCTTCTCTAGAAACTTTTCCACTAAAGATCTAGGAATGAATATCCGATCTACACAACCTCTTCCCTCCCTGAATCCTCCCTGTTCTTCTCCAAGTAATTCCTCTGTTATTTTCCTAACTTTGTCAACAAGTATCCTACCATACACTTTTCCTATTATGCTAAGAAGACAAATGCCCCTATGATTACCACACCCTTCTTTTTCCCCTTTTCCTTTGTACAAGGGAATAATTAAACCTGACTTCCAGTCCTCCGGGACTGTACCTTCCTCCCAGGCCAATCTGCACATCTTCCATATCTATTCTACTACTATCTCTCCCCCATGCTTCAGCATTTCACCACACACTCCATCAGTTCCTGGGGCTTGCCCCAATTTGACTTTCTTCATTGCTTCCACAACTTCTATCCTACTGATTTCTTCCTGTCTTCTCACCTCCCTCCTTCTCCCAGCCATTCCCCAGCCACTTATACTCGCATTACTTCCATTCTCTATGTTCAACAATTCTTTAAAGCGTTCTCTCCATCTGCTCATTTTTTCTCCCTTCTCCACTAGTAATCTACCATTTTTGTCTTTCATTCCCCTACAAACGTCACTGCCACCCTATGAAAGGCAAAGGTACAAAAGTGGGAGAATAATCAACATCATGCCCAGTAATATGGGTCAGAACCATTCACACATCATTCAAGGCCACAGAATCCTGGATTCACATTACAAGTCTAATCGTCTGCATGTAGTTTAGAGTTTTTATAAATGTACCTCACATACACTACCAGATAGTCCTTCCATCAACTACCATAGTCAGAAGGGATGCCAATACCTTGCCATGTACACTCACGGAAAAAAAATCTTTACACCAAACTCTCTAAACATTCTGGATGTGGGTTGAAATCTTGTGATAATACTTGCATCCACTCTGCTGCGATATTGGTAACCCTGCTGGAGGTCGCCAAGTATATGATTCGAGTCTTCGAATGAACCCCCAGCATTAAGACAACAGTGTGAACAACTTTCATTTACATTGGTATTTGTGGTAGGTGGTGGCGACCATCATCCACTCACTTGATGTAGTGCTGCCTACTTGTTCCTTAGCATTTATCATTCTTTTTCTGTGTCTGTCCTCCTCTCTTCTTATTTCTCCCATTTTTCCTGTCACTTCTTATTGCTTTTCTTTCCTTTACAGGTATCTTTACATTGAGTGACAAGCCAAATGGTTTCCTGTAAGCCAAGAAACCATTTACAGCGCTGGGTAGTAACCATATAACCAACCCATCCATGCTCCCTACGTGTCAACAAGTGGTTTTGTGGAGGGTTAGTGCCCCTCCCCATAAAACAAATAATTCAAAGTCAAATGGCTACCACTTACGGGATTATGGCGTCTGGCAATAGATAATAAATAGATAGATAGATATTCAGTTGCCTAACAACATACTATCTACAGATAATAGTATAAGATAATAAACACCTCAGTGAATTTGATATTATGATTAACCCCTAAAGCGCGGCCGTCGACAGCCGATCCCCCCCCTGTGGCGGGGTTGTATCGCGGTCTGAGTACCTGTAGGAAAATATTTGCCAAAAATCAGAGATTAACCCAAGAACATTATAATTTTTATGGCAGATAGTACTTACATTCAGCATTCTCCAGAGGCAGGTGTTGAGCCTTCGTGGACTACCCAAGGACTTGTGGAGACTTGCAGAGTTGGGTAACAAAATCTTCACTTTCACACCTCCAGCAACCCGGTTTCCCCAGACCACAGCCTCAATCTGTCACAGTACACTTTATACTACAACGTACAGGTAGTTTGGAATCCGTATTTGTACAATAAGTACTGAAAATAAGGCTACAATCAACGGAGCGTACGGCCAACATGCAGTGCGTCGGCGGTCTTCCCGTCACTGAACAAACATTTCCCTTTTCACAGCTAAAAACACGTATACTACATTATTTTCCATCATAGTACTTCCCAAAGGCTCGCATGGCACTATTACGGCCATAAAAATCACTGTCAATGCCAGTATTGTGAAGCGGGAATGAGAAAGACCACCGCGGCACGATTTTATTCTGCCTTACGCCAGTCACTTTATTCTCGCTCCTGTCGGCCGCTCGCACTTCATTTCTGTCGCTCACTTTCACTCTCGGTGTCAGTTTAGTGCCTAATTCATCACTGTCACTGTCATTACTTATAAAAATAATATTTCCTACACACCAAACTGTCACTGTCATAATATAGAATAGAAAAATATGCTTTCAACTTCTTACACTGGAGTGAATGTCACTCTCAATACTTATATTATTACTATGTACAATAATTTACACTGAAATCACTGTCACTGTCAGTGCATTTACAACTACATACACTAATTTACACTCAACTGACTGTCACTGTCAGTACGTACAAGAAAACTAAACACTAGTATCACTGTTGCTCTCAGTATTATTTACATATTTCCACCCTTATTCTCAATATCTACTCAGGCTGTGGTGGTCAAAGAAACACGGGTAAGCGCACAGGGGAATCTGACACTCTTTGCACTGCAACGAGGTGCGTCTAAAAGTTTGTTCTTGCCGGTTTGTGTGGCTGCAAACATAGCACCTCCTCAGTGCTTTCCCCCTCTTGGCAGTGCTAGGCAGTGGCTCCAGGCAGTGTCGCTGAAGGTAGTCCTGGCACTGTAGGTGGTCTGGAGGTGTCTGTGAGTGGTGCCTGGCACCTGATGGCAGTACCTGCCCAAAACGCTGAAGCAGCTGGTAGACACAAGTCTTTGAAAACCGCCTGAGAGAGTAGTTAGCTGGCTTCCTGTTCTTGATCTTATACAGGATGAAGGCGTTCAGCATGCACATATCCAGCAAGTGCAAGAACACCTTCCTGTACCAGCGCCGGTTCCTCCTCAGGCAGTCAATCTCTCCGATCATCATATTGGACTTGTCCACCAACCGCATATTGACATTGTAGTCAATTACAGCATCAGGCTTCATCACAGGATCGCCAGTCATTCTGTCGACCTTCCCTGTGGCTTGCATTTCCCCCTTGTGGACTGTGGTGAGCATATTGACGATCCTCTTGTCATGCCACCGTATCGCCAGCATCTTCTCTGATTTCTTCAGGTGCACGTCTCCCCGCTTTGATCTTTCAGCCTCGGGGAAGGCAGGGTAGTGTGCCCTATTGCTCCTGACAGTGCCACAGAATCCGACGCCGTGCTCTGAAAGGTACTTGGCGAGTTTGGGTGCTGTATAATAATTGTCCGTATACAGGAAATGATTCCCGCCGAAGTACTTTTCCAGAAGCACTTTGACCACAGAGCCAGAGAATCCAAGGGGGTCGGTCTTGTCCAAGTCCACATTGCTGGCGGTGTAACTAACGAAGTCTAGGATGAACCCCGTCTTGCAGTCGCACAGCACGAAAAACTTTATTCCATAGCGGTGCCGTTTGCTTGGAATATACTGCACGAACCGAAGACGGACCCTGAACAAAACCAAGGACTCGTCGATCACTACTTTCTTGAAGGGCCGAAGGAACGTCATAAACTTGTCCTTGATCATGTTCAGGATTTCCCTCACTTTCCATAGGGGGTCAGTCTGGGAAGGCTCATCGTTGTTGGCGAAGTGAGGGTACGTCATGAGTTGCCTGAAACGATCCCGAGTCATGTACTTGTTGAAGATGGGTGTGGGGCAAAGGTCGTCAGCACTCCAGTACTCCTCGAGCTTGTGCTTCCAGTTATGTGGTATCAGAAGCATCAAGCCGATGAATACAAATAGTTCCCGGATCGTCACAGGAACCCATGCAGCCATCCGCGACATAGATGGCGGTGCACCTTCACCTTCACGAACTGCAGCACATTGTCCTTCGTACCTGTTGGTCTCGGTACAAATCTGCTGCATGACTTCGTCATCCAGGAAGGCCTACAGGTAGTCCAAGCATTCACCACCCTCGGGGACAGGGAAGTCAGCCTGGATCCCACACCCAGTGGAATCAAAGGGCAGATCCTCTGGCACAAAATCAGAGCCCTCAGGCCACACAAAGGCATCCAGAGTGCCTTGCCTAGGCTGGGAGTGGGTGGGTGCGGCGGAGGGTGAGGCAGGCTGTGTGGCAGTGGGTGAGGCAGGCCTTGTGGCAGTGGGTGAGCTAGGTCGGGCCTGTGCGATTGTGGTGGTGGTGGGGAGAGTGGGAGAAGGTTCAAGGTCACTCGCAGTAGGCTGGGTGGTGAGTTGCCTAGTGCGATAAACCTTACCACTAATTTTAGCACTAGTGAGACACTTTCCTACTCATGCCAGCACGAACATGGGGCCTACGGAAACCTCTACGAATACCAGACTGCCTACTTCCCTTCCAAGTTGGTGAAGGAGACTCCGAAGACTCAGGAGACAGCACAGCAGACGAAGATGATGAGAGAATGGGGCTGGGGGTGCGAGGCGGTATGGCGGCGGCGTGACCTGAGGTTGGGGACAATGGCCGGCCTGAGGAGAACAATGACTGGGAACCGGGGTCACCACTTCGCTTCCTCTTTGCCCCCTTGCCATACGCCACTCCCTTCTGCACTGGAGCCTTGCCTGATGAGGTGCTAGGCACAGCAATTGTCTCTTCCTGCACCTCAGACTCAGCACTCGATAAAGTGTCTGATTCAGCAAGGCTCGACAACACCGCAACGTCACTACCGTAGTCCATAGAGGCTTTCAGTAATTCTAGGCCTATAGCAGAGTCACTCAGGCCCTTTCCACTCCCTAGTAAGGGTTTTGAAGGGGGTAGAGGTCACTAAGCCCTTTTTCGGAGGGCTTGAAGGCACTGACTCGGAAGAGCTAGAATTCGACATAATGTCACCTTGAAAGCCTGAGGTAAACTGACATTAAACAGGGGCAGACCGCGCGAAAAAAAACAAGTGTGACAACTGGGGAAACAATCGTTTCCAATTAGCATAAACTGCTTGCGAGAGGAAAGCGCAGATTGACATTTCTGAGCAGTTCGCGCGCTGCCATATATCATGGCGAGGGTGGCCAGGCAGCGGTGGGTGGGTAGGTAAAAAAAAAAAAAAAAAAGATACTTTGCAACAATGGAGGTCAGTGGTACAAAGGTCAAGTATGCTAATAGTAGCTAAAGTGTGGCGGTACTGATAGACAATACCAGCTTGAACCTGCTTGCCCGCGTTTATTCAAAATTAACTCGAATCGCAAACGCGACGATCCGCCATTATGTCCTTTTCGGTGAGCATCGCAAACGCGATGCCCTGCATTTTAGGGGTTAACACACACTACTACATAAATGTGAAAACACTCTCTCTCTCTCTCTCTCTTTCTTTCTCTTTCTCTCTCTCTCTCTCTCTCCCTCCCTCTCTTTCTCTCTCTCTCTCTCTCCCTCCCTCCCTCCCTCTCTTTCTCTCTCTCTCTCTCCCTCCCTCCCTCTCTCTCTCTCTCTCTCTCTCCATATATTCTTCATATATTGGTATTTTTTTATTAATTTATATTTATATATAGATAGATACACCCTCATTTATCTCTATCTGCAGCCCAATTAGGCTGTGTCAACATCCATGTAAAGGATATGCTGGAGGAGTAGTAATATTGACCCCCACCTTTTTTTTTTACACAGTTAGTAAAGGGTGTATGAGCCTCCTGCACTTAAAACACAGTTCAACCTCTTAGGCATCTGACAACTCTTCCAGCAATGTTTTACTTCAATAGTGAACCACTTTTGAGCACAATGATCTTGAGACAGTTTGGCCATTGATTACAAAATGCTTTAGTAATATTATAGGAAATCTATCTATCTATCTATTGCCAGATGCCATAATCCCGTAAGGGGTGGCCACGTGACTTTGAGTTGTTTTACGGGGAGGGGCACTAATCCTCCACCAACCCACTTGTTGACATGTAGGGAGCGTGTATGGTTTGGTTATATGGTTATCACCCAGCGTTGTAAATGGTTTCTTGGCTTACAGGGAACCATTTGGCTTGTCACTCAGTGTAAAGCCACCTGTAAAGGAAAGAAAAGCAATAAGAGGTGACAGGAAAGATGGGAGAAATAGGAAGAGAGGAGGGCAGGCACAGAAAAAGAATGATAAAGGCTAAGGAAGAAGTAGGCAGCACTACATCAAGTGAATGGATGATGGTCACCACCACCTACCACAAATTATAGGAAATACCTGTAATAATCACAGATATAAAATATAACAATGTAATGTGTTTATTTGTAACAAAGATATGTGTTCACGTCACACCCTCAAGGTAGGATGGTTATATCAGTTATCTCAATGACACGTTTATATGAGCGAATCTTACTCAGGCACAGCCAATTGTTGGAGATCTCACTTGTCCTTGATTCAGGCATGCCAACACCACAGACTGATGCTTCACCAGATTCATTCCGTTCACACAAACATATTTCCAGCTCACCAGAGTAAAGATTGTTTTTTCTGCGAGTGTTCCTTTCTGTCCATAATTCACTCAACTAACTTGATCACTCTATGGTTCCATAGCATTACTAGATTCCTTACTGACTGTATCAGATACTCATTTACTGTATCCACCCTCTGTTTTCTTGGCCTGCAACACCTCCTACCTTCAGAGTCACTTGTGAGTACCTGTTTTCAACCTTAGTTATTTCCATTCTCTTCATGTGACCATGCCACTTAAGTATTGGTAAACTCTTTGTGAATATATGTGAAGTTCATCTCGAAAGGAAAGAAAAAAAAAAAGCAGATGGGTAGACTGAGGTGGAACCAGGATTCTGGGGCAAGAATAATGTACTGTTACCTTGAATAAATTACTGATGTTAGGTTTTCCCCATCATTGAAAGGTTTAGGTGATTGCTTCCAAAACCAGACATTATGTAGTTAGGAACATTTTCTTTGTTTTTACTGATAGGAAGGCATATGTTTAGGGCGTCAGACAGTTTCTGTTGAGAAATTATTATTCATCCATCCATCTGTCATCCAGTCCTACATTGCCCCATGAGGAGTGTAGAAGCCTGGGGCTAGGCAAGTTAGTCCTGACATTTCAAATGAGAATGACCAGCCTCACTCATCCCTGAGTGGCATCACGTGAATAATACACCCCAACCATCCCTTGGATGTAAATCTTCACCGGCTCAATCCGATTGGAGTGCTGTAATTACCCACTAAAACACCAGGTGCCATAATTTGGTTATACAGTATAGGTACCACCCAGCATAATAAATGGTTTCCTAGTGTACAGGAAACTATTTGGCTTGTCACTTATTGTAGGCTTGAAAATTTAATCATATCCTTTGTATCGTATTGTTTATAAGGGCTCCAAATGCATACATGCATCGGCCTTGATCACCTAATGGTGGCTCTTCACACTGCATGATCTCTGGTAGCCTTCCTATTCAGTCTGTCATCCCTGAGGTCACACTATGACCTCATCCCAGGCCTTTATTTTTTTTGGTCTGCCTCTTGCAGTCCTACTCCCAGTGTTCACACTCCTCACCTTCTGCACCCAAATGTCATCCCCTTTCCTCTCAACATGCTCAGACCATCTCAGTCTACCCCTCCTCATCACAACACCATTGCATTCCAGTTCCATCTTTCCTCACAGCTCTTCAATAGTAGTCCTTTTCCCCTCAGGCCTCACATTGAGTGCCGCACTACACATCCATCTGATCATCATCATTTCCATATGTTTGAGCTTGCAAATATCCTCTTCCTTTATTGTCTAGGTGTCACTGCCATACAGCATTACACACCTAACACATGCCAGATACATGGATTCCTCTCAGTTTAAATGTAATTATTGTGTTGTGAAGAAAGAGATTTTATATATTGCTGTTTTTATGCTCAGAATTAGTCATGATCAGTAAGAAATCAGAATTAGTGTAGTAGTGGACTGATTACTGTATTGGAATGAGCGGTTATAAGAGAGGGAGATACAGTATTTGCAGGAACACAGTAATGTAAATGTTCTTGACATGACTGTCACCTGAGAGGGGTTTCTTGAAAGGTGTGGGATATTGGTGAACCTGATATATTAACTTTTTGCTTTTGCCTGCTCTTAAATATAATGCAGTATCTCTCTCTCTTACTTACAGGAATACTTTGCCCAAAAATTGAAAGCCTTAAAAAAGAAATCTGAGAGGGAGCCACCGACAGAAGACAAAGCCAATGAGGATGAACCAGAAGAGAGTTCATCAGCAAGACCTGCATTTGGAGCTAACTTAAGCCTCTGCGATGAAAGAGATGCAGATAACTTAGCCCAGTGGCAGGACCAGACTGTTTATAAGGCTATGAAAAAGAAGAAGAAACACTCAGCAGAGGAAAATGGTATGGAAAATATTAATTTGGGAGTAGGAGAAAATGAATGGAGTGAAGTACATAGCAAGAAATGGGATTCTGAAAAATCACGTGTTGAAGAAAATGGATTTGAGCATGGGATTGGTAAGAAGAAAAAGAAAAGGAAGTATGATGAAATTAAGGAAGATGTTGCAGGTAACAAAGACATATCTGATTTTGTCTTCAGAGAAGTTGACATCAAAACCAAAGAGAAAAAGAAGAAGAATGGTAAGAAATATGGAGGTAATGAAACTAAAGTGATGGAACAAGTAGGTCATGAAGATGATGAATTAAGGAAGAAGAAAAAAGAGGTAGTAGTGGATGAACATTGTAGTGGAAATGTTGACTCATCATGTTCAGGTAAGAAAAATAAGAAAAGGCAAAGGAAAGGGCTAGAGTCAGTGCTAAGAGATGATTACCTAGGAAATGCTGTTACTAATACTTCAGAATCAAATAAGAATGACAGGAAAAAGAAGAAGAAAAAGAAGAGGCATGATAAGCATCTTTTAATAGACGAAAGCCATGTAGAAGTTGCTGGTGTTTCAGTTCCTAGTAAGAAGCATAAGAAAAAGAAAAAGTGATGCAGCAATGGGGGATAGCTCAGGAAATGTAGATGCATCAGTTCATTGTGAAAATGAAAAAAGAAAGATGTGGTAGAAGAATACACTCATATTAGTGAAAACAATAATAAGTAGTACGTTGATAATCAAATCATTTGTGTAACAAAAAAAAAAGATTAAGAAGAAAAAAAAAATAATCATGAAGAAAGTCAAACATAAAAGAGATCTTCAAACATAAAAAGGATCTTTCTAAAGGATGGCCCAAAAAAATCAGGTTGTAGTTTTGTATTATTATGAGCTTAAATTACAATCAGAATTATAGTGTTACCCAGTTGGATATAATTTCAGAGATTGCCTTCTTCCCAGCTTGTATTCAGTATATAGTCACATAGGCTTTCACTTGTCTGTGTGTGTTTTGAATCAGTGGATAATGGTGAGAGTTTAAGGCCACTTTCACACGAGGCCGCCACTGGTGGCCCATTGTGAAGGGGTCGGCAACTAGTGTCCTCCACTGAACTCAAGCCACTCCTTGGCACAGTTCTCAGTTGAAAGAATGGCATCACAGGAAGAGCTCCTTCTCCTTGCCGTGCTTGTGGCAACTGGTGGCACCGTATGAAAGCTCCGATTTGAAACGATGCTTTACAGCGAGTGGCAGCAGCCACCAGTGGCGGACACTAGTTGCATGAGCAAGCCACCACCGGGAGCTGGTTGCCGGCCGGGCAACCGCAGTGGCCTTGTGTGAAAGGCTCCATTGAAAACTATGGGAGGCAACTAATTGCAGCCACCGGTGGCCTCGTGTGAAAGCGGCCTAAGTATTGATGTACAGTAGTCTGCATGATTTTATGAAGTTAGGAATCACAGTACAGTACTTACCACTGGTGTTGATACTGTAGATAATAAACCATGGCTATGTATGTTTTTTGTTGTATGAAACCACCTAACTCTATATAGAATTGACCTTGATTGATTTTGCATACTGAGTAATGTCTTGCATACTGAATAACCTTATCTGCATCTTGAAGAATGTGGATACAGTGCTATAGCAGTAGTACAGTGCAGCTACTTGTTACAGTACTTAGATATACTTTTCATTTTTCTGTATGGTCTAGAGATAATGGCAGGCAGTAATAATAAGCCATGTAATTTTTCAGCTGATGTTTTAAAAGTTTTATAATACACCCATACCCTGTTAACTGGCGCCTCGCTAAACCTAACACAAGAAATAGAGGAATATGCCCACAATCTGAACAATATGAATGTCCATCACCTCAGTAGTCTGACATTCCACTTCTCTAGTCCAACACCCTGCCTCTCCTTAGGTTTGAAACGAGAGACTCGCGGTCCTCCTTTCCTCCCTCCGTCCCCTCTCATCCCCCCCTATCCCTCCATCCCCCACCACACCCAGCACTGTCTAGGGATGTCTCCCTCCCCTTCCCCACCCATGATTTTCTCCCTCTCCACCCCCCCACCCTCCCCCACTTCTGCTTGTATTGTGTGTGTGTGTGTGTGTGTGTGTGTGTGTGTGTGTGTGTGTGTGTGTGTGTGTGTGTATTTACCTAATTGTATTTACCTAATTGTGATATACAAGAAATGAGCTATGCTCATGGGGTCCCGTCTCTGTTTCTCAATAAGTCAAATTTTGCATTAAACTCAATTTAAGTTTTTAGACTGGACGATCCCTTTGTCCAGGCTATTCCACAGGTCTGTGCATCTATAAGGAAAACTATGTTTCTTGATATCCTTCAAGCAGCTTGGCCTCTTCAGTTTCATTCCGTGTCCTCTTGTTACTCTCTCATCCCATACAAACAGATCTTCTTGGTCGATTTTATCTACTCCCATCATGGTCCTGAACACTACAATCATGTCGCCTCTGTCTCCTTTCCTCTAAGGAAGGCAAATCCAGCTTTTCCAGCCTCTCTCTGTACAACAGATCTGCCAAACAGGGGACCATCTTGGTTGCTGTTCTTTGTATTCTCTCAATCTTGTTTATATCTTTCTTTTTGTGTGAGAACCACAATACTGCTGCATATTCTGACCTGGGGTGGATCATGGCCACTATCAATTTTTTCATCATCTCCTCATCCATGTAATGAAATCCTACCCTTATGTTAGTCAAGAGTTTATACGTCTCTCTAACTGTCTCAATATGTTTTTCAGGTGACAAACTATCCTGGGCCAGCACTCCCAAATCTTTCTCTTCTCTCGCTTTTGTGATTGGTTCATTACCCATCAAATAATTCAGTGATGGCCTCTTGCTACTTTTACCCAATTCCAATATTTTACATTTCTTTCCATTGAATTTCATTTCCCTCATCCGGCTCCAATCATGTATCCTATCCAGATCCTCCTGCAGCATTTTACAGTCCTCCTCAACCTCTACCTTCCGTAAGATCTTTACATCATCAGCAAACAGACTTGCATAATTGTTCACTCCATCTACCATATCATTTACGTAAATCAGGAACATTACTGGCCCCAACACCGAGCCCTGTGGGACTCCACTTGTTACTTCCCTCCATCCAGACATCCTGTCCTTTATGCATCATCATCATCATCTGGACCTCCATTCCCACCCTAGGGCAGGGTGAGGAGTAGCAATGTCCAGACAGCCCAAATTTGCCCAATCCAATGGGCCACACTTCCATTCACTCATCATTCAAGCCCCCAGATTCCTGGCTCTATCGGATACTCCAAAAACATTCACCACGTTCTGTAGCTTCACATAATCGTATCCAATAGCGTCAATCCAGATGCTGCCACGTTAAAATGGGGTGCCAAAATCCCTGATCATGCACTTCTCCTCACAACATTCATCCAGCCAACTCTACTGTATCTCCTGTCAGTTCCCTAGCCTCACCAACTTCCAAACCTCTCTTCATCACACATTCATCAGCCATATCTCTCCACCTTCTCCATGGCCTTTATTACTGTCCTCATTTGTGTGTCTCTCAAATAAGTCCTCATTCATTCCAGTAGGTTTCCCTTCAGTCCTCCTGTATGCTTTAATTTCCACATTAGTCTCTTATGGGGTACCTTGCCGAAGGCCTTCTCCAAATCTAAATACACACAGTCTACCCAACCGTCTCTCTCCTGTAGCATGTCAATCGCTCTTGAGTAAAAGCTCAACAAGTTGGAAACACACAACCTTCCACTTCTGAATCCAAACTGACTTTCAGCCAAAATATTCGTCTCTTCCAGATATTTTATCCATTTATCTTTCAGGATTCTCTTGCACAATTTTGCGACCATGCTGGTTAGGGATACTGGTCTATTCAGGGGTTCTTCCTTGTTTCCTCCCTTATAAATTGGTACCGCATTTGCCCTCTTCCATTCTTGAGGCACTTTCCCCTCTCCCAGAGAACAGACACTTAAACTGTGAATCTTATCTGCCAGTTGTTCTCTGCATTCCTTCAGTACCCAATTAGAGATTCCATCTGGTCCTGGGGCTTTCCTTACATCTTGAGTTTCCAGTAGTTTATATACTTCCTGTACTTCCACTTTTATAACTTTTATCACCATATTTCTAGTCACTTCCTCCCCTTCCACAAACTCTCTTTTGTTAGTGAAAACTGATTGGAAACATACGTTCATTATTTCAGCTTGCATTGCCGCATCTTTATAGATCTCTCCTTCTGTTTTCAGTTTGGTGATTCCTTCGTTTTGGTTCAGTTTGCCACTGACAGATCTGTAAAACAGTTTGGGTTCATCCTTACATTTGTCTGTTATACATTTTACAAAGTTCCTTTCTTCCTCTCTACATATTCTTGTATATTCATTTCTAGTTCTTTTGTATTCTTCCCTTGTTTTGTTATTACCTCTCTTTCTCCAGTTGTTCCATGCCGTGTCCCTCTCTTTTTTTTTCTTGCTTATACACCTGTAAAACCACTCCTTTTTCCTGTTTTCTTTCCCCTTACTCTTGGCACATATTTTTCCACTCCCGAATTACAGAGGTCTAGAAAGATATCCCACTTCCTCTGTATCTCTCTTGTTTCTCTGAATTTTCTCCAGTCTGCATTTTTGAGAAATTTTCTCAATCCTGTAAAGTTTGCTTTCCCGAAGTTGTATCTTCCATGTCTATAAAGCTTGTCTCTTGGTACCATGTTCCCTATTATCATCTGGAAACTCAGTGACCACATGATCACTTTTTCCCATAGGACACAGATATTTCAGAGATTCAGTTACGTCATGTTCTTTGGTTAGCAGTAAATCTAATCTTGCTGGTGTGTCCTCACCTCGGAATAGTCTCTTCTTTGACCCACTGCATCATCACATTGTTCATTGTTATATTTAACAATATAGTGCCCCACAAATCTTCACTGCCTGAGTCCCATTCCTCCCAGTTCACCTCATTACAAATAAAGTCACCCATTAAAATTATATTGTCGCTTTTCTCAATCACTTTCTGTAGATAACTAGCCATGTCTGACAACATCTGGTATTCATCATCATTCCATGCTCTTGTCTTAGGGGGAACATACACTACTGCTGTATCTCTCTTGCCATTCTCCCCAGTTTCTAATTTTGTATTTATCACCTCATCCCTACCTTCTCCCATTTCCACAGAATCTGTATTTATATTGTTCTTTACTGCTATCATCACTCCTCCTCCTGTTTTTTCTGTCTCTTCTCCACAGTTTGTATTTACCATCTCCCATAAGAACATCAATATCTTCTCTCAACTTGGTCTCTACAAAGCACATGACATCAGGTTCATGTACTCTCAAAAAATTGTTGATTTCTAACCTTGTCGATATTAAACCATCAGCATTAGTATGTGCCACTTTCAAACTTTTTGTTGTTGTTTTTTATACACTCTTCTCTCTTTCTCTCCGTTGGTACCACTTCCTCAATTTCTGATCCATAACTCTCCAATAAAACACTGTCTTCTCTTCCTCCGTTCTCTGTTCGTTTTTTTCCTTTGCTTCCTTTAACCCCTTAACCGCGGGGCATCACTTTCGTGACGCTTGGGAGCAAGGGATCATACCGCGGGGCGTCGCTTTTGTGATTCTGTGTTATTTTGAATTCACCCGGGCTTCCAAGTGGGGGCTTGTATCATCTATCAGTACTGCCAATGTCCAACACTAGTCAGCACTCCTAATCTCATCTGTACTCCCATCCATTGTTGACAATTCAGCCATTTCTCCCTGTTCTTGACTCCCCTCCCTATCCCCCCCTCCATTACCCTATCCTCTCGCCTGCCCGGCCGTGCTACGCTAAATAAATCTTCCCTGGAATATTTCACTGATTTCATCCATTGAAATAAGCCCTATGCCCTATTCTTTTACCAAATAATATATACAAGAAAGAAATAAGGTAAGTGAGAGTGCCATACACCTGGAATTGGCTAATTATCACCTGACAACACCTCACGTGCACTCGTTCGCTAATTTTCGCTGTTTATTTCCCCTTGAAATATGCCGTATAATCTATTTTCGTAATAAATATACATATAATGAGGGAAAGGAGAAGCCTAAGTGATATTTACATTTACCTGGAACTACCTAATTTAAAATGTATTGTCTAGATTTCCTGCCAATCATTTCACTACTATATATTAGCTGTGTCAAGAGGCTAACATTGGCAGTAATGCATTTCCCTAGGTAGGCCACCACCCCGGCCCACCCTTATCAGTTCACTCTCATCTTCCAATGTGGAGGTACGTCTGTTCGCTCTTGCTAGCTTCAGGGACTTTTCACCCCTATGCAAAGGGCCCTGTAACCTTTACCCCCTACTAATCCTCGTGTGGAAAGAGGTAAAGGGCTGACAATTGATAAAAGAATAAATTGATATTGAGTAAAACAGTGCAAGTGGAATTGTAAATAATGTGTAAACAGCAAGTGAAAGTAATGAATGTAAATATATGTGAACAGTGGAAAATAGTTTTATAAGTTACTTCAAGTGACAGTGCATAACACAGTGTAAATAAAATAGAAATGTAAATAACGTAAATAAAATAGAGAAAGTAAATAGAAATGTAAATGAGTAGTGTTATAAGAATACGAGTATATACCCTAGGAGTAATGAAAGTGAAAGTTTCACTCTAGCATGTCTGAATACTATGAGTTATGAGAGTGAAGGTGAAAGTGACATTCACTCTCAATGCTAGTATACAGGACGAGAAAGTGAATGCTACGTATTTTACTGAAAGAAATTGAATCCCTACAGTGACAATAAACTAATACTACTGAAGGAAACTTATGGATAAAGACTGTAGATATATATAAGTGTTATATAGTAATAGAAATATAAAGTGTGAGGGGTTTTATGAATAATAAATGACAGGGTACCAAGAGCGAACTAGCGCAAGTGCGACGGTCAGACGCGCTCGTAATTTTCATTGCTTTCACAGTGGGTTTTTTTTTGGAGTATGGATCCCAAACTACTTGAAAATCATAGAATAGTGTTTATAGTGTTAATATCTGGCTGTGGTAATCATATTACGGGTTGTCGGGAAGTGTAAAGTGGAGACTTTGTTACCCAACTTCAGAGGTCTCCACAAGTCCTACGGTAACCGACGAAGGCACAACAAACATTCCAGGAGAAAGCTGAAGGTATGTGCCATAAGCATATGTAATTTTAATATTCTAGGACTAATAACTGATTTTTGGCAAATATTTTTTGAGAGTCTGTCGGAGCCCGAATAACCCCGCGGCACACGCAAAACATTGGTAAACATGCCCGCGGTGTTGGGGTTAATAACTCCTTTATTTTAGCTCTTTCTATCTCATTTGCATCTCTCCTTATCCAAACATTTTTGAACCCCTCTTTGTCTGATAATTTCCATGTTCTAATGATTTCATTTACCATTATCTGGGACTTAAACTTTACCTTCAATGGCCTCACCCCTCCTTCCTTGTACTTTCCTAACCTAAACACTTCTTCAGTCTCTTCTTGAGCTTCGTTGTTACCCTCCATAACTACTGATATTATTTCTTTAACCTTACTTAGTTCTTCTCTTTCTCATTCTAATCTTACTGTCATATGTTTTTCTTTTAGTCCTGAAATTGTTACACATTTTTTCTTAGCTGCTACATCCCGGACTGAAGATTCTCATTACCCTAACCACTTCCTTCTCCACCTTTTCCTTGCTTTGTTGTTCTGTAATCTCTCTCAAATTTACATTTTCTTCCACCCCTTATGTTGCTCCTTGATTTCTTTAATGTGCTCATCTTGCAGCCTTGATTTGGATTCATCTTCATCAAGTTTGCTTTTCATCCTGTCCATTTCTTCTTCCAACCTTTTATTGTCCCTCTTGAGCTGTTTTATTTCATTTGAGGCAGATTCATTACTCACTTTTAATGCTGTGACTTCTCTTTCTTGTTCATCACTGCATGTGCAAACTTTTTCCAGTTTATTCTGTAGACCTTTTATTCTGTAGACCTTTGATCTCTTTCTTCTGCCCTAAGGTCTGTTCCTGCAACTCTCTAATTACTACACATACCTTCTTTAACCCCTGGACATTCCTCTCTGCCGTTTTCTCTACTCCTGCTACCCTTGTTTGGTTCAGCTTAGTTCTTCCATTTCCCACATCATCTTCAGAGAAGCCCACAAAATCCCCCTTACCAATTGTAAACAAAGCACCGTCCCTCTCCACCATGATGCAACCATTTGGAAACTTTCTGTTTCCATTGTATCTTGTACACTTTATGACCGAAACGTGTTTTTTTTTTTTTTTTTTTTTAACTTGTCTAACGGGACCACCACTCATGCACCCATTCACATAATCACAATAGGCTGGTCTCCTTTTCGTGGCTGATTCAGCGATTATTTCCCCACGATCCAGGAAGAGCTCCGTCTCTGTTGACGACCTTTGTGTGTGTGTGTGTGTGTGTGTGAGTGGTGAGTGAGTGAGAGTGTGGTAAGTGTGAATGAGTGAGTGAGTTGGGGGGGGGGGAGATAGAACAGTTTGGCTTTCTTGTCTCCTTCCCTGTCCCCCCACCCTCTCCTACCCACATTTGTCTTTCTCCCCCACCCCTGGTTGTCTCCCTCCCCATCCTCCCACCCTCCCTGACCCCCGCTTGACTCCCGTGTGTCCCGTGTTCTTACGTAATTATATACAGTATGTATATATATATATATATATATATATACACATTATATATATATATATATATATTTATATATATATATATATATACAGTATATATATATATATATATATATATATATATACAGTATATATATATATATATATATACAGTATATATATATATATATATATATATATATACATACCCTCAATCCTCGTAAACCGCGGCAATTTGGGTCTGGACCACTGCCGCGGATTACAAATTCCGCGGTTTATAAATAATAACTCTTATGTGAAAAACTAATTAAGGTCTGGACTTTGGCCAACCACCCCCCAAAAGCACCCTACCTACACCTATCTAGGCACCATCAAACACAAACATACATATTTAGGAATATTCAGTGCATGTATTTAATATAAATAAGCAAGTTTAAGGGATCTCACCTTAATCCTATGACGATATTGCTTAAGTGAATGAAGTGGGGTTGTGTTGGGAAGAACTTAGAACCTCTCAGCATGAGGTGGGGGTGCTCCCTCATGCTGTTCTCCCTTCCCCAGTTCCTCAGCCTCCCTCAGGAAGCCCTCAAAGTCTGCCTGGTTTTGTTTTGGTTTCTCCTTGGTTTTGTAGATCGTCCTTATGGTCGACTCGTTCCTCCCATATTCTTTCGCCAGGCTTGCAAACTTCTCTCCCTTCTCAACACGACAAATGAGCTCCAAACATTGACTGTACGATAAACGGCGGCTGCTTCTTGATGCCACAGGGCTTAGAGCCCTGGGGTTCGGGAGGGGCCATGGAAGGTAGGAGGTAGGGGGAAAGTGCACAAAAAAAGGCAGGTAGCTCTCGTACCGCACGGTGATGCTCTGAACTGTGCGGGTTGGCGGGCAGAACAACGATAACATGGCGGCATTAGTATGCACACTTGCCACCGGGGATGGGTGGTGATTGGTTGTTGGGTCACGGCTATCAAATTGAATGCCGCGGTTTACGATTCTCCTTGGAAAAGGCCCACTTCGGTGCCTAGGTCCGCGATTTTCGTGACTTAACAGCGGTTTAAGGGTGCCGGCAGTCTGACAGCCACTTTGCCGCGGATTACGAATCCGTGGATTATAAACACGCTGTTTACGAGGATTGAGTGTATATACATATACAGTAATCCCTCTAATATCTGAACGCCCAATATCCGAACATCCCCACTAACCGGACATAATCCTCCTGGGATCCAATATTCCCAAAATGGGCCAAAAACCGCAAAAAATAAAAAAAAAATCTGACTTTTTTTCCCTCCCATAATTTGAAATTCCCGCCTGGCGCCAAACAGCTGTTACACCATGGTCCCTTCACCCCTTCCTTCCTCCCCCTCCCCCCTCCCCTGTCAGGTTGCCATTTGGTATTTTTCATTACCAAATGTGGGCCAATTTGGTAATGAAAAATTCGTTTGGTAATGCATTAGAATAATACATTACCAAATGGATTTTTCACATGTATGAGGATACACAGGATGGAGATGGTGGAATGTTTGCTCTCTTTGATTAATCTGCTACCCTACATAGTGTGAAAATAATCAACATGGTGTTAGTTATAAGGAGAGTGATTACATGTATTTCCACTTGTATATATAATTAGTGAAGAATATATGCTAGCTTTACGAATTTGGTAATGAAAAGTTATATTTGACAATGAAAGTTGAGGAGATTGGTAATGTGGCTGTTGCGATCTGGCAACTCTGTTGCCCCACCAACATCAACAGTCACAGCTTAACTCCGATGGAGAGCAGATACTCATAACAGTGCAAGCCACAGGTGCTTGTTTTTTGTGAATAAACAGTGAATAAACTGCAATACCTTGCCACTAGAACACACAGGAATTTACAGTGTTGTGCAGTGTTAAGAAATTAGAATTTAGAGTGCAGAGGATTAACTGTGGACTGCAAACTGGCGGTTCAAACCAGTCCAAGAGCAAGGGACTTGTAAGTACCCAGAATGTTTAATATTGTATAAACTCACCTCTAAAACCTCATTTTATGGTTCTTTTGCATTTATTTCAGTCTTTTATGTCCCTTATTGGTGTGATTTGGGTCTTAAATAGGTGCAATGCATGTCCAGAGGGAGTTGTATAGGTGTTTTTCAGAGTTAGGGTCCATAAGTACAAGTCCATAAGCTGGGGCCCAATATCCGGACAGGACCACTATCCGGACCTGCCTATGGCTCTATTGATCCGGATATTGGAGGGGTTACTGTATATATATATATATATATATATATATATACAAATATATATATCATCATCATCATCATCATCATCAGCCGTTGAGGTCCACTGCAGGACCGGCCTATCCCTACCGAAGCAGGGATGATACAGTCAATGTATCTCTACCAAGTGGCTTAGGCTGTCTGGTAGAAACTGTATGTAGGGTGAGAAGTGCTTGTGAGTGTAATTGTAGTGTTGGAGTGGCCTTGGATGTGTGTGTAGTCTGTGAGCCAAGTGTAATCGGCCCGCCTTAAGCCGACTGGGTGCAAGCATACTAGTATGCGACACTGGTTCAACCACAGCACCCCTTGTGTCCGCCAAAGTGGTCAGTGGCGTGGTGAACGCTTCCCAAAGTTTTTACAACTCTGGCGGGGAGGCGAACCCCCGCTCACCAGCGTGCGAGACGCACACTCTACTACTGTACCACAGAGGCTCCAAATATATATATACATATATATATATATATATATATATATATATATATATATATATATATATATATATATATATATATATATATATATATATATATATATATATATATATATATATATATATATATATATATATATATTATATATATATATATACATATATATATATATATTTACCACGTTGAGTACACCACTTCCCATCCGATCAGCGAAGGTAAGCAACGTTGGGTCTGGTTAGTACTTGGATGGGTGACCGCCTGGGAACACCAGATGCTGTTGGCATCCCTATGTGTCAAGTGGGGTTGGTGGAGGATTAGTGCCCCTCCCTGTAAAACAATTAACTCTAAGCCCTTGGCCACCCCGTTTGGGATACATGGCGTCTGGCAATGAATGAATATATATATATATATATATATATATATATATATATATATATATATATATATACATACAGTATATATATTCTGATCCTTTTTACAACCCCTAATGCATATACTGTGGGGCCACCAGTTTGGTGACCACAGTAGTCTGAAAAAACCTTGCCAAACTGAAACCCTCTGAAATGAAGGCAAACTTCTGATGGGAAAAATTCACAGGAATCTTTGGTCACCCAAAAGTAAAACTTTTGAGCTATTTTTGTACTTCTAACCCATTATTTTTGAACGATAAAATAAATAACAATGTAAATACATAAAGGAAATAAACTTACTAATAGCATATTTATGAGTCTTTTATTGGGCCGAAGTAGTAAGTGTTATAGGCCGACTGTTTTCCTGGGTGACTGCTGCATTGTCAATATCCTCACTTTCCTCTCCACTGTCATCACTGTTCTCTTCTTCGCCTCGAGCCTCTCTCTGCCTCCCTCACCCCTCTCCTAAGGGCCTTTATTTAGTTGGTCAAGGCCAAGGGTGCAAGGCATTCACAGTGGTGGGGACCAATTACAAAGATGGCTGCCAGTCTGGATGTGCATTGGATTTGGAGACAAAACTAATTCTGCCAAGGGGTGTAAAGAATAACCTTCTGTATGAATTCTGATAAAAAGAAAAAGTAAGAGAAAAACACAAACTCAGCATAACTAAACTTCAGTAGGGGAGGCCGTTGCAAAGGCAGATTCCCCAACCAGAACCAGAACCAGGACCAGATCAGCTGTCAAAGTGAAGGCTTTCTCACCAAACTGGCAGACATGAGAAGTTTCTAACCTGTCGCCATACTGAAATCCGCCAAACTCTTTAACGCCAAACTGGCAGCCCCACTATAAAATGCCACAGACACATCACACACCCTTGCCTCATACCAGTAGTTAGCAGTATATTGAGCCATTCACTCAAACCTCCATGAACACTTTTATCTTAAAGATGTACGGGGGACACAGTAGCTCAGTTTTAGAGCTTTTGGCTCGTGATCGGGGGAACGCGGGTTCAAGCCACGCCCAGGTCTGCCATGCTGGGAGGGGTAGCTCCCTCCTGTAATCTAATGGGGCTATATGACCTTTGATGTCTAGCTCGGGGAATTCATTTCTCCATTTAAGGATATACAGTACAGTACTTGATCTTTTATTCTGGTTGATGCCAGGCACTTTTAGATAGCTAGGGAGAGATCTTTTGGGATGAAGGAATTAGAAAACTTAATAATGCATTCAGCATTAGGATGTAATTTGTATTTTCAGGCTAATGCCGGACAAAGATATTCAGCTCAGGTGAAATTCTCCTTAGTGAGGGAATAGTTCTCACACATGCTTCACTAGCCTTACTATTATTGTAAAGGATTACCACAGCAGTCATAATTTTTGTACACTATTCATTTACATTACAGCATATGCAATTCCTTCCACAATCTCTCACCTTATTAGCCTTGGATATTTTTTCAGATCCTTAAATATCTCACATACCGTTATTGTTAAAATTTTTGTAGTTTTGTTCCTTCACCATTTCCCTCATTCCAAACAGCTTCTCTATGTACCCCTTAAACTGTGAAAAATATGCTACTTTTATTTTGCCAGATCATGTAACTGTTGTAATACTGTATCTGTCACATCTTCTAAATGATTATTCTTTGATAAATCTTATAATGACTGGTTACTAGTGTAAGGTAGTTGTTGGTAACTTTTACTCTAAATCAATGTTACATTCACTCTTTATCTACCATGGTGGCATTTCTTTCTTGGTTTTTATCATACTGCATTAAACACAATGATATATTGTTCCAGACAATTTTGTTTTCCATCCTGCCACAGTGTAGTGTATTTGCATTACAGGTTCTGCAGCAGGAAGTTTATAAGCTTTCCAGGTGTTGAAATATTCCACTACTAATAAGAAATATTTTGATGTTGCAGGAGCATTTTGCCAAGCTGTTAGCTGCATTGAAGAAAGCAGGGTTTGCAGTAAACTTAGAAAAACAAGAACTGGAGAATAGAGGGAAAAACTCAGATTTTGCTCTTGAAACTGGAGGTACCAGTAGTGATAATTGTGAACAGTTGTCAGCAGAAAAAGAAATGAAGAAAAAGAAGAAGAAGAAAAAGGATAAACCAAAGCAAGAACAAGAAGTAGGTGGCAATACTGTTTCACTTTACAACAGTGAGAATGACCTTCATGAAATTGAGAAGCATATTGACTATACTAATGAGCTAGAATGTATAGGACACAGTAAAAAAAGGGGATCAGGGACAGAAACTGAAGCAATTAAATTCCGAGAAGATGAACAAAGTTTCAGCAAAAATCAGCTGACAGCTGATTATGACACTTCAAAAAAGAGAAAGAAAAATAAAGTGGAAGCAGCCATAAGCTCCCCTGAAGTACCTGTTGTGTACCCAGAACTGAATCAGGAAAATAATCTGGGAAAGAAAAAGAAGAAAAAGGAAAATCATAAGGAAGAAGAAGTTGTAAATGAATATGTAATGCTATTGGACAGTGAAGCCTCCCAAAAGAAACCTGAAAATGAAGTAACCATTAGTTCCCTTAAAGTTAATACCTGTGTAGTGCACCCAAAACTAGATGAGGAAAATGATGAGGGGAACAAAAAAAACAAGATATATAAGGGAAAGAGTGAAGTTTTGAACAGTAGCCAGGAGATAGGGACTGCTGTTAACCAGGAGCAGGCTGATGTGATTTCTGATGCAGAATCCTCATTAAATGAAGCAACTTTGAACACTGCTAATAGTTTAAACAAAAAGAAGAGAAAGGTTAATGAAGGAGTATCAGCTGATAGAAAACACAAAAAGAAAAAAGAAAGGCTTCAGAATAGCAGTGCCATTCAGAATATTGCTGAAAATCCTCTACAGAGATTAGAAATAGAATCAACATGTGCAGAAAAGAAGTTGGTAATTAAAAGGAAGAAACCAGAAATTACTAACTGTATCAGTGCAAAAGGTCAGAATGAATTAGAAAATGGTGCTAAGAGTGACACAGATTGGCCACCTAGTAAACGACAAAGGAAGAAGGAAAGGATAGTGCAGCTGTTGAGAGAATTAGAATTGTGTGTAGCAAAAGTGGTAAAAGAAATAGAATCTTGTGTGGATTCAGACTCCAGCCAAGATGAAGAGCAGCCATTACAAGAAGTAAAAATAAAAATAGATAAAAAGAAGAAAGATAAACAAAATACTGGTAGATATGAGGAAGGAATGAGTGAGGACCACAGCAAAGTTTACAGGGAGGAGAATGATGTGCATGAAGTTGAAGAAAGTAACAGAGGAAACTGGGAACAGCGAGATATCATAACATTTGCAGAATCAGCAGCAGATCCAGAAGAAGTGGAATCTCTGAAGAGCCGCAAACAACGAAGGACCCGACCTATTGAACAAATACTCAAGAACATCACAGCTGGAAATAGAATCTTTAGGGTCAAAGAGTCCAGGTTTGCAAGTGTGTCGGGCAGTAGAGGAACAGCCTATCCAGAAACTGTAAATAATAAAATCATAATAGAAAATGAAGAGTCTGTCTTAGGACAGGTTGAAACAGAGTCTTCGCTGAATATGGGAGATGGCCAGCGTGGTAATATGGGAGAGGAACCAGTGCCAAAAGATTCAGAGTCAATTAAGCTGGATCATAACACAGAAATCAGCCCAAGTCAGGACATAATTGACCCTGACTGCCCCAGTTTCCAAATCCCTCTCAGTCATGGTAAGATAGACAACACACAGCGAGAAGTGAATGCGGGTAAGAGACAAGGAAGTAGAACGGACAAGGGACTTGTTGCGAAACGATGCAGAAGATTGGAACTTGCTGAGAAACGAGGCAGAGGAATGGGATTTGCTGGAGGAGAGGGCAGGGGCATGGGATGGAACAGGAAAAGAAACTGTAATGTGAGACAAGGCAGTGAGTATGGTAGGGGAAGAGGCAGAAAGTTTGATAGTGGATGGGGAAGGAGGTTCAACTGGGAACAAAACAGGGGATTTAATGGGGGACAAGATAAGAATTTCAGTGGAGGACAGGGCAGGGGATTTGATAGGGAACCAGATAAAGGGTTACATGGGAGAAGTGGCAGGGAATCACATCAAAGAAGGAACCATGGTAAGTGGAAGAAGGGCAGAGAGAGACATGATGAAGAGTCCTTGATCATGGCAAGCAAAGCTTTTAAAGGAGCCAGCTTTGATTCATTTAAAGCTTATCATACTTAATGCATACTGTATATTGAAGAAACATTATTGGATGTGAGTTTCTGAGTGTCCTACAATTTTATGGCATTATGCTTAAATTTTTAGTACTAATGATGTTTGGCAGAGAACTTTATTGTAGAAGTTATGTTGCTAGGTAAGGTAATACTAATGTTCAGGAGAGCTTCATTCTGGACATTCACCTGTATGATGTTCAGTGAGCAAGAAGAGGAGAGTAGTGTTTTAAATAAGGCCAGAAGTGTTAACTTTGTAAATACTGTATTGTGTATTTTTTGAGAGACTGGTTATGGCACTTACTCTCCCAGAAAAATGAGTGATGTGTTGATAGTACACTGTCGTGTCATTGTCATTATTGTTGTTATCATCATATCTTTTTTTCTTTTTTCCACTCAAAGATGGGGTGAGGTAGAGCTCAGAAAGTAAGAAAAGTGAAAACTATGATACAAGAACTAACTGTCATGGGCTACACACTCAGTCACTCACTGTCCGGTCTCCAGAATCCTGACTGTCTCACAGGCATAATCAACACATTCATGTCTCATTACCCATCAGTTAGAGTTAGTCCTGTGACCACCAGGGTAAAAAGGTGGTTCCAAATCCTTGTCCTGTGCTTCTCCTGTTTAAGTACTGTGTGAATATGATAATAAAGAAGTACAAATGTTACACTTTGAAGAAATGTAGAACTGTCTTTTGGTGACTGTACATTAAGTGGTGTGCCAAATGCTGTCTTGCACTCTGGGAAACTGATTCCTGTGTTATACTGGTTAGTACTACTACTACTACTAATAATAATAACTAACATCATCATTATCATCATCATCATGCGGACCTCCTTTCCCATCCTAGGGCAGAGTGAGGAGTAGCAACATCCAGACAGCCCAAGTTTGCCAAATCCAATGAGCCATGCTTCCATTCACCCATCATTCAAGTCCCCGGAATCCTGGCTGTATCTGATACGCTGAAAAACTTTCACCACATTCTCTAGCTTCACATAAACGTATCCGATACAGTCAGTCCAAACGCTGTCATGTTAAAAAGAGGTGCCAAATCCCTGATTGTGCAGTTCCTCTCACAACATTCATCCAGCCAGCTCGATCTCTTGTCAGTCCCCAAGCCTCGTCGACTTCCATACCTCTCTTCCTCACACACAAATCCACCATATCCCTCCACCTTCTCCTTGGCCTACCTCGCCTCCTCTCTCCGTCAAATTTGCTCAGATATACCTTTTTTTTTTACCACTGTATTGTTATCCATTCTCTCCAAATGACCATACCATCTCAGTACACTCTTTGATTCTGGTGTCCACAGACTTCCTCACTCCACATCTTTCACGGATCACATTATTTCATATCCTATCCACTCTCTGTACTCCACATATATTCCTCAGCAGTAAAATCTCCACTGCTTACACTCTAGACTTCCATTTTCATGCCACACCATAGTCTCTCACCCATATGTTAAAGTTGGCACTAACACTACATCATGTAATCCTCATGCAGCTGCAACACTCAGGCCTCTGTTTCTTATCATGGCTTTCTTTGCACCAGCTGCTTTCCTTCCTTGTGTCACTCTGCTTTCCACTTTTGCACATTTTCCTCTATTTTCTATCACTGTACCCAGGTATTTGAACTCTCCCCAATTCCAGTCTCTCTCCATTCATTGTAACATCACATGGGGAGTCACCTACTCTCTCGACTACCATCACTCTACTTTTTTCTACGTTTACTCTCAAGGCACGACACTCACAGACATCAGCAAAACTCTGCACTAGTTTACCGAATTCTTGTACAGTATTTGCAAGCAGCACTGCATCCTCAGCATACAACAAATTTGAGATACTCCATCCATCACCATTCATTACCAGTGCCATCCCTCTCCATTACTCATGTTTTTACTCCTCTCATTGTGGTAGGTGGGGGCACTCACCGTCCACTCACTTGATGTAGTGCTGCTCTCGGGTGTCTGCCCTTTCTTCTCCTCCATCCTTCTTTCCATCCATCCTCTTCTGTCTTTCTTTCCTTTTTCTTCTGTCTGCGGGTGACTTTACATTCCCTCTTGTGTCTTTCTTTCCTTCATTCTTTCCTCTTCCTTCTACCTGTGGGTGACTCTACACTGAATGACAAGCCAAATGGTTTCCTGTTCACCAGGAAACCATTTACTATACTGGGTGGCAACCATATAACCAAATTTTGGCTCCTGGTGGTTTAGTGGGTAATAAAGGTGCTCCAATCGGATTGAGCCGGTGAAGGTTTATATCCAAGGGGTGGTTGGGGTTTATTGCTCACGTAATGCCACTCAGGGATGAGTGAGGCTAGTCACTCTCATCTTAAATGCCAGGACCAACTTTCCTAGCCCTGGGCTCCTACGCTTCTCATGGGGCAATGTAGGATTAGATGAGGATGGATGGATCACCCCTTCCATATATATATTTAACAACCATGGGGACATCACACAGCCTTGTCGCACACCCACATTGGTCGTGAACCATTCACTTAGATGCCCATTTACTCTTACACATGCCTCACTACCATCATAAAAACTCTTGATGGCATCTAGCAGTTTACCAACTACACTGTACATGCGCCAAACCTTCCACAGTCCTTCTCTGTCTACTTTGTCGCATACGTTTTCCAGATCCATAAATGCCATAAACACCTTATAGTCCTTCTCACAAGCCTTCTCCACTATATGTCTCACTGCAAATATTTGATCCACACATCCTTTGCGACTCCTAAAGCCACCCTGTTCATCGCTCACTAGGACTTCTGATATCTCTCTTACATTCTCTATAATAATTCTTCCATATACCTTTCCCACAACACTCAATAAACTCATGCTACGATAAGTCTTGCACTCACTTCGCTCACCTTTATTTTTGTACAGGGGAACAATCACAGCCTTTTCCACTCTGCTGGCAAAAAATCACTCATTCATGCCTTCTTACATATCTCCAACAAGCACTTCGTTCCGCTATCTCCACTACACTTAATCATCTCTGCATACACCTCATCAACCCCAGCTGCTCTCCCATTTTTCAGCCACTTCACAGTGTTCTTCACCTGTGCCAGTTTCATGTTTCCTGGGACTTCATTCCTTCTCTGCACGCTTCCAGAACCAATCATGTTAACAATGGCTCTGCTCTCACTATTCTCATTCATCAGGCTTTCAAAATATTCATTCCATGTGGTCCATACTTCATCCCCATGAGTTAATAATCTACCACTTACATCCTTCACACGTTCACATTTCTTTCCGCCGTCACTTCTACTGTACATTTCTGCACCTCTTTCCAGAATAACTTCCTGTTTTCATAGTAATTTGCATTCATGAGATCATCATTTACCTCCCTCTTTTTCCTCTTCACTAGTCTCATTACTAGTCTCTTAACATGCTTTTTGCTTTCAGTATATTCAGTTCTTATTTCAACTGAACCCCTGTCCTGTAACCACTGTAGCCACTTCTTCCTCTTTTCCTCCTCCACTTTCTTAACCACTTCATCCCACTAAGCCGTACCTTTCGTCTTTGTTATTACTGCTGCCACACCACACACCACATAAGCATTCCTAACTAAACAATCCCTATAAGGATTCCACAGGCTGTCCAGATCCATTTAATTCCAATTCACTGATTACAACTCCTCTCCTACTTTGGTCCTGTATTCATCTGCCGTTTCTTTGATCCTCAGCTTCTTAACTTTCAGTCTTTCTCTCTGACTGCTCCTCTCTCTCCTGGTCCCCTCACTCCTCTCAGCTTGATCTTGCATACCACAATCATATGATCTGACAGACCTCCGCATCGTTCTCTCACAGCCCTTGTATCAGCAACCATTTCCAGCATTGACCTCACTACGAGCACGTAATCAATCAGGCTCCATTCAGCACGATCCTCATTCCCTCTATATCATGTATATTTATGTGCATTTTTTTGTTTGAAATACGAGTTACATATGCAGAACCTCCTTTCCTGACACATATCCTTCAGTCACTTCCCATTATCATTTTCTCCGGGTACTCCATTGCAGTCTATCATGTCATTCTCAGCACCAGTGCCTACTCTTCCATTCATATTGCCCTTTACGATCACTTTATAACTCCTGGGCATTTCTCCCACTGCTTCATCCAGCTCATCCCAAAACCTGTCTTTCTCTCTCTCACTCCTGTCCTCACATGGTGGATACACTACAATCACTGCCACTGTCACAAACTTGAACTTGACATACATACATTTTGAGCTGACACATTTGTAATCTCTCATTCCACTCAGCCACACCTCATTCATCAACAAAGCAAGTCCTTCCTTACATCTTCCTTGCCCATGCATTCTTGTTCTTATACATTTCTGACCCTCCCACTCCACGTCACACCCTTTCATCTTTGTTTCATGCAATGCCATCACGGCATATCTCGCACTCTAGAACTCATTCACCACTTCCACCCTCTTGCTTTCCTCATTCACACCTCTCACATTTCACAAGACCATGCGAATCTGCCCATTTACTTGGGGCCATGGGCAGGTATTGGTCCCACTGAGGCTGTCTGAAACATTTGCCATGATTAAGTGATTTTAGACAGGGGAATCTGGGGGACACTTAATCCAACCAAAAACCCTGGTTATATGGTTACCACCCGGCATAGTAAATGGTTTCCTGGGTACAGGAAACCATTTAGCTTGTCACTCAGTGTTGAGAGCATCAGGGCATCCCAACATTGAGTGAGTGCGTGATATAATAATAATAAAAATCATCCATCCATCCATCCATCATCCAATCCTATATTGCCCCATGAGGAGCATAGGAGCCTGGGGCTAAGCAGTTAGTCCCGACATTTAAGATGAGAGTGACCAGTCTCACTCATCCCTGAATGGTGTTACATGAGCAATCAACCCCAACCACCCCTTGGATATAAACCTTCACCGGCTCAATCCGATTGGAGCGCAATAATTACTCACTAAACCACCAGGCGCCAAAATTTGTTTATATCGTTACCACCCAGCGTAGTAAATGGTTTCCTGGTGTACAGAAAACCATTTGGCTTGTCACTCAGTGTAGAGTCACCCACAGGCAGAAGGAAGAGGAAAGAATGAAGGAAAGAAAGACAGAAGAGGAAGTGTAAAGGTACCCATAGGCAGAAGGACAAGAAAAGAATAAAGTAAAGGAAGACGGAAGAGGATGGAAGGAATGGAGAGAGGAGAGGAAAGGGCAGACACCTGCAGCACTACATTGAGTGAGTGGATGGTGAGCACCCCCACCTAATAATAATAATAATAATAATCCATCCATCCATCCATCAATCCATCCATCCATCATCCAATCCAGAGTTGACGTAGGAGCCCAGGGCTAGGCAAGTTGGTCCTGACACTAAAGATGAGAGTGACCAGCCTCGCTCATCCCTGAGTGGCATTATGTGTGCAATAAACCCCAACCACCCCTTGGACATAAACCTGCACTGTCTCAGTCCGATTGGAGCGCTGTAATAACCCACTAAACCACCAGGCACCAAAATTTGGTTAAATGGTTACCACCCAACATACAAAATGGTTTCCTGGTGTACAGGAAACCACTTGGCTTGTCACTCAGTGTAGAGTCACTGTCAGGCAGAAAGAAGAGGAAAGAATGAAGGAAAGAAAGGCAGAGGGACTGTAAAGTCACCTGTAAGCAGAAGGACGACGAAAGAATGAAGGAAACAAAGACAGAAGAGGATGGAAGGAAAGAAGGGTGGAGGAGAGGAAAGGGCAGACACCCGAGAGCAGCGCTACATCGAATAAGTGGATGGTGAGCGCCACCACCTACCAGTAATAATAATAATAATAATCTGTCTATCTATCTATCTATTGCCAGACACCTCAGTCCCGCTCGGGGTGGCCACAAACAAACTGTCTCCACGTCACCCTGTCCCCTGCCATTTCACTGCCCTCCTCCCAACTCACACCCCCCTCTCTCATATATCTCTCCACCATATCCCTCCATCTCATCCTCGACCTCCCCTTCCCTCTCCCTCCCTCCACCTCACTCACATACACTCACTTCGTCAGTCTTTCACCCTCCATCCTCTCCACATGGCCAAATCACCTCAGTGTATTTCTCCTAATGTTTCCTATCACATCCACATCCACACCACAACACTCCTTTATATGCTCATTTGTCAGCCTGTCTCTCCATGTGGCTCCACAGGCTCCTCTTAAATAACTCAATTCCACAGCTCTCACTCTTGACTTGAGTCCTTCCAACAACGTCCAAGCTTCACTTCCATAGGTTAGAGTTGGTATCACAATACTGTCATGTAGTAACTTTTTTACTTCCATGCTCACTTCCCTGTTTCTTATCACTGCTTTCAAGGAACCAGCAACCTTTCTTCCCTGATGTACCTTTTCAAGCACTTCACCCTCCAAACCTCCATCCTTACTCATCACACTACCCAAGCACTTAAACATACTCACATTTTATCCAATTCCTCACCATCCAACCTCGCTGTACATTCACTGACTTCACCTCTCTCAAAGACCATCACTTTACTCTTCCCTACATTCACCTTTAGATTCCGTTTCTTACACACTCTCCCAAACTCATCCACCAAGCCTTACAGCTCCCCTTCGTCTTCACTCAACAACACAGTATCATCTGCAAACAACAGTACAGGGAGTTTCCAAACACTACCCTCTCTCACCAGGGCCACTCCAACATCCACTACCCTACCTTGTACCTCATTTATTACCCCATCCATGTACAGACTGAACAACCATGGATACATGACACATCCCTGTTTCAACCCAACCTTCAAAGAGCAAAATTCACTCAGTTCACCATCCACATGCACTGCAGCCTTAGCACCAGCATACATACTCTTCACAGCATTTAATAACTTTCCATCTACTCCATATATTCTTAATACTTTCCACAATCCATGTCTATCCACCCTGTCATATGCTTTCTCCAGATCCATGAAAGCTGCATACAACCTCTTCCCTTCCTAAAGCCTCCCTGTTCTTCTCCAACTAATTCCTCTGTTCTTTCTCTAAGTCTGTCAGTAAGTATCCTACCATACACTTTTCCTTTTATATTAAGAAGACAAATGCCCCTATGATTACCACACACTTCTTTTTCCCCTTTTCCTTTGTACAAGGGAATAATTATACCTGACCTCCAATCCTCCGGGACTCTACCTTCCTCCAAGGCCAATCTGCACATCTTCCACATCCATTCTACTACTATCCCTCATGCTTCAGCATTTCACCACACACTCCACCAATTCCTGGGGCTTTCCCCAATTTATCTTTCTTCATTGCCTTCACAACTTCTATCGTACTGATTTCTTCCTGTTTTCTCACCCCTTCCGTCTCCCAGCCATTCCCCAGCCACTTATGCTCGTCTTACTTCCATCCTCTATGTTCAACAGTTCCTTAAAGTGTTCTCTCCATCTGCTCACTTTTTCTCCCTTCTCCACTAGTAATCTACCATTTTTATCTTTCACTCCCCTGCTAACTTCACTTCCACCCTGTCTTACTCTCTTCACCTCTTTCCAGAACATTTTCTTGCAGTCCCTCCACTTTACACTCAAATTCCTTCCAAATTCCTCATCCACTCTCATCTTACTCTCTCTTACTAATCTTTTCACCTCTGTCTTCCTTTCTACATATAACTCTCTCTTCCGCATCTCTGCTTCTTCCACGCTCCTATTTCTCATCCATTCATTGTATGCTTTCTTCTTTTGTGCCACAGCCTGTCTCACCTCTTCATTCCACCATGCTGTTCCTTGCACCCCCCTCCGTCTTCTCTTCATCCCACACACCACATCACATGCTGCACATATTTCTTCTATGAATATCCTGCACACACCTTCCCTCATTTGCTCCAATTCATATTTGGCCAATCGTTCCTCCACTTCTCTCTTATGTTCCGCCTTTTTCTCATCCTCTTGTAACCTTTCCACTCTCCTTGCAAATACTCCTTCTTCCCGTCTTTCCCTTCTATTTCTCCATCTTATTTGGATCTTGATTCTGGCCACCACCAAGTAGTGGTCAGAAAGTCCACTCCCCCAACCTCTATAAGCTCTTGCATCCATTACACATCTTTGGATCCTTTCATCCACACACACATAATCAGTCATTGCCCTCCTTTCATTCAGTTCACCACCCACCCTTCTCATCACTCACCATGTATACCTGTGGATCATTTTATGCCTGAAGAGGGTATTGGCTATCACCAACCCCCTCCCAGCACAAATGTCCACTAACGCACTACCATTCTCATCTGTCTCAGCAGGCACACCCCACTCACCAACTATTCCATCCTCCTTCACATTCCCTACTTTACCATTCATATCACCGATCAAAAACACTCTCTCATTCCTTCCAAACTTTTCCATGCACACTTCCACATTTGTCAAGAACTCTTCTTTCACTCTGCTTGCATGATCTTGCGTTGGCTCATACATGCACACAATCACACACATTTGTATTCTAACTTTCAATCTTACCCACAAAATCCTTGACCCAACTGGTCCATACTCTCTTATGTTCTTCTTCCATCTTTTACTCACAACTATACACACTCCTTCTTTTGCCTTCTCATTCTCACCTACTCCTGCACATATACCCCATCCATACTCCCATTCTCTCACCTCTCCATTTAGTTTCAGTTACTCCACATACATCAACTTTTGCACCCTCAAGCACCTGGACAATCTCTCTCTCTTTCACCTCATCATTCACACCTCTTACATTCCATGTTGCAATTACCATCTCTTTTGTCTGGTCCTGGGTTGTCATCTTTTGGTCAGTCCTTGTCCGAGGCTTCTTGTTCTACTTTTTAGTTAGTTGTTTTTTGGGGAGGGGCACTAACCCTCCGCCAACCCTTTTAGTCGCCTTGTACGACAAGCAGGGATACTGGGGGAGTATTCTTGAAAAACTCCCCTACCCCCAGGGGGGTATAATAATAATAATAATAATAATAATTACAATAATAATGCTGGGTGGTAATAATCTATCTATCTATCTATCTATCTATTGCCAGACGCCTCAATCCCGTTTGGGGTGGCCACAAACAAATTGCCTCCAAGTTGCCCTGTCCCCCACCATTTCACTGCCCTGCTCCCAACTTACACCCCCCTCTCTCATATACCTCTCCACCCCATCCCTCCATCTCATCCTTGGCCTCCCCCTCCCTCCTCCCCCCTCCACCTCACTCACATACACTCTCTTCATCAGTCTTTCACCCTCCATCCTCTCCACATGGCCAAACCACCTCAGCGTGTTCCTTGTAACGCTTCCTATCACATCCACACCACAACGCTCCTTTATATCCTCATTCGTCAGCCTGTCTCTCCATGTGACTCCACAAGCTCCTCTTAAATAACTCATTTCCACTGCTCTCACTCTTGGCTTGTGTCCTTCCAACAACGTCCAAGCTTCACTTCCATACATTAGAGTTGGTATCACAATACTGTCATGTAGTAACTTTTTCACTTCCATGCTCACTTCCCTGTTTCTTATCACTGCTTTCAAAGAACCAGCAACCTTTCTTCCCTGATGTACCCTTTCAAGCACTTCACCCTCCAAACCTCCATCCTTACTCATCACACTACCCAAGTACTTAAACGTACTCACATTTTCCAATTCCTCACCATCCAACCTCGCTGTACATTCACTGACTTCACCTCTCTCAAAGACCATCACTTTACTCTTCCCTACATTCACCTTTAGATTCCGTTTCTTACACACTCTCCCAAACTCATCCACCAAGCCTTGCAGCTCCCCTTTGTTTTCACTCAACAACACAGTATCATCTGCAAACAACAGTACAGGGAGTTTCCAAACACTACCCTCTCTCACCAGGGCCACTCCAACATCCACTACCCTACCTTGTACCTCTTTTATTACCCCATCCATGTACAGATTGAACAGCCATGGAGACATGACACATCCCTGTTTCAACCCAACTTTCAAAGAGAAAAATTCACTTAGTTCACCATCCACACGCACTGCAGCCTTCGCACCATCGTACATACTCTTCACAGCATTCAACAACTTCCCATCTACTCCATATATTCTTAACACTTTCCACAATCCTTGTCTATCCACCCTGTCATATGCTTTCTCCAAATCCATGAAAGCTGCATACAACTTCTTTCCCTTCTCTAGAAACTTTTCCACTAAAGATCTAAGAATGAATATCTGATCTACACAACCTCTTCCCTTCATGAAGCCTCCCTGTTCTTCTCCAACTAATTTCTCTGTTCTTTCTCTAACTCTGTCAGTAAGTATCCTACCATACACTTTTCCTATTATACTAAGAAGACAAATGCCCCTGTGATTACCACACACTTCTTTTTCCCCTTTTCCTTTGTACAAGGGAATAATTATACCTGACTTCCAATCCTCCGGGACTCTACCTTCCTCCCAGGCCAATCTGCACATCTTCCACATCCATTATACTACTATCTCTCCCCCATGCATCAGCATTTCACCACACACTCCATCAATTCCTGGGGCTTTCCCCGATTTAACTTTCTTCGTTGCTTGCACAACTTCTATCCTACTGATTTCTTTCTGCCTTCTCACCTCCCTTCTTCTCCCAGCCATTCCCCAGCCACTTATACTCGCATTACTTCCATCCTCTATGTTCAACAATTCCTTAAAGTGTTCTCTCCATCTGCTCACTTTTTCTCCCTTCTCCACTAGTAATCTAAAATTTTTATCTTTCACTCCCCTGCTAACTTCACTTCCACCCTGTCTTACTCTTTTCACCTCTTTCCAGAACATTTTCTTACAGTCCCTCCACTTTACACTCAAATTCCTTCCAATTTCCTCATCCACTCTCTTCTTACTCTCTCGTACTAATCTTTTCACCTCTCTCTTTCTTTCTACATATAACTCTCTCTTCTGCCTCTCAACTTCTTCCACTCCCCTATTTCTCATCCATTCATTCTATGCTTTCTTCTTTTGTGCCACAGCCTGTCTCACCTCTTCAGTCCACCACACTGTTCATTGCAGGCCCCTACGTCTTCTCTTCCTTCCACACACCACATCACATGCTGCACATATTTCTTCTGTAAATACCCTACACACACCTTCCACGTCTCCCATCTGCTCCAATTCATATTTGCCCAATCGTTCCTCCACTTCTCTCTTATACTCTGCCTTTTTCTCATCCTCTTGTAACCTTTCCACTCTCCTTGCAACTACTCCTTCCTCTCGTCTTTCCCTTCTTCTGTTCCTCCATCTTACTTGAATCCTAATTCTGGCCACCACCAAGTAGTGGTCAGAAAGTCCACTCCCCCAACCTCTATAAGCTCTTGCATCCATTACACATCTTCGCATCCTTTCATCCACACACACATAATCAATCATTGCCTTCCTTTCATTCAGTTCACCACCCACCCTTCTCATCACTCGCCATGTATACCTGTGGATCATTTTATGCCTGAAGAGGGTATTGGCTATCACCAACCCCCTCCCAGCACAAATGTCCACTAATGCACTCCCATTCTCATCTATCTCAGCAGGCACACCCCACTCACCAACTATTCCATCCACCTTCACATTCCCAACTTTGCCATTCATATCACTGATCAAAAACACTCTCTCATTCCTTCCAAACTTTTCCATGCACACTTCTACATTTGTCCAGAACTCTTCTCTCACTCTTCTAGCACGATCTTGCATTGGCGCTTACACACACACAATCGCCCACATTTGTATTCCAGCTTTCAACTTTACCCAAACAATCCTTGACCCAAGTGATCCAGATGGTCTTATGCTCTTCTTCCATCTTTTACTCACAGCTATACATACTCCTTCCTTTGCCCTCTCATTCTCACCTACTCCTGCACATATACCCCATCCATACTCCCATTCTCTCATACTTTCTCCTCTCCATTTTGTTTCAGTTTTTCCACATACATCCACTTTCGCACCTTCATGCACCTGGACAATCTGTCTCTCTTTTACCTCATCATTCGCTCCCCTTACATTCCACGTTCTGATAACCATGTCCTTCGTCCGGTCCTTGGTCGTCATCGTTTGGTCAGTCCTTGTCCAAGGCTTATTGTTTGTTTTTTTAGTTAGTTGTTTTCCGGGGAGGGGCACTAACCCTCCGCCAACCCTTTTAGTCGCCTTTTACAACAAGCAGGGATACTGGTGGAGTATTCTTGAATTATTACTGGGTGGTAATAATAATAACAGTAATAATACTGGGTGGTAATAATAGTAATAATAATAATGACAATAATAATTATAATTACATTAATAATAATAATGATGATGACGATGATAATTTTACTGGATAACCTAAATATGCCCCAAGGAAGAATGTATTATTTATGGTGGCAAATCAGATGAAGAGAGAAAACAGGATTATCATAGATAAGCAGAGTATGAAAAATGATGAGGAAAACGTAATGGTGGACAGTGAGGATATTAAAGATGCCTGGAGAGAACATTATAACTGGCTACTGAGTGAAGAGTTTAACTGTAACAGGGAAGGTTTGGAGTAAGTTGATCCAGGGTTTGGCCCTTGTCCTTTGATGCTGCTACTGTGAGCACAGCAATAGGCAGGATGTAGTTGGGGAGGGCGGCAGGTATGTTTGGGTTGGCTGCTGAAATGTTAAATGCCTCAGGAGATATAAGAGGGGGTTCAGTTGCTGATTTGTTAAATTTGATTATGTGTGTGTTGTCCCAGATGACTGGCTGAAGAGTGTGATTGTAAATGTGTATAAGGGGAATGGTGATGCCCTGGAAAGAGGAAATTGTAAAGGTATAAAGCTTTTGGACCAAATAATGCTGGTAAGGGAGAATCCTAGAATGCATGAGGGCATACTGATGAGATGCATTTGAGTTTATACTAGGCAGAGGGACCGCTAATGGCATGTTCATTGTCTGACAGCTTCAGGAGAAATATATAGGATAGAAAAGGGAGCTTTACTCTCTTTATGTTGACTTGGAGAAGGCCTTTCACGTTCCATGAGGAGTTGTGTAAGTGGGCAGTTAGAAAGCTTAGGATCAAGAGGCGGTTGGTCCGAGTTGTTATGGCTGTGTATGTGGGTGCTTGCACCCAGGTGAAAGTGAATGTAGATTTGAGTGATAAGTTTTCCATGCATGTTGGCTGCATCAGGGCTAAGTCTTGATCCTCTTGTTGTTTGTCATGGTGCTTAAAGCTCTCTCATGCGATATCAGAAATGGACTCCCACGGGAGATGTCGTATGCTGATGACTTGATATTACTGTAATTCAGAGAATGAAAGGGAGGTGGAAAAAAGATTTAGGAAGTGAAGAGACAAAATGTAGCACAAGGGTTTGAGAGTAGATGTTGATAAAGCAAAAATTATGATGTCTAGGGCTGGTTGCTGTACTGTCAAAGCAAAGGGAGCGTAGCTACATGCAGTTTGCCATAGAGCTGTGGAAAGTAACTCCATCTTGTTCAGAGTTTATGATAAGTGGATGCATAAGAGATGTATTGGTATTAAAAGTAGGCTGCAAAGTACCAGTAATGCAAATTTTTTGTGTGCAGTATGTTGGGGAGAGCATGTGGAGGGTGAAAAGTGTGAAAGGATAGATCTTGCTGGAAAGTCTCTCATTTGGAGGAGTTTGTTATTTGGAGGACGTGTTGTGGTGGAGGTCGGACTCTGGCTATGACAAGAAGTGGCTGGAGGAGGTTCAGCAAGTTGTAACCTCCTAACATTGAGAGGGCTGCCTCCTCATGCTAAGGGATCCTTTTATGAGGCCTGTATTAGGAGTGTAATGCAGTACTGTAGTGAGACTTGGGCAGTAAAGGATGAGGATATTTGTAGGCTCAGATGTATGGAAATGACAAAGAGTAGATGGTTGTGTAGTGCATCCTTGAATGTGAGGCCTGGAGGGGCTAGGATTATGACTAAAGAGTTGAGACGTAGGACTGGACTTAAATGTACTGGCATTGAAATGAAGAAGGGTAGATTGAGATCGTTTGGGCATGATGAGAGGATGGACGATGACAACTTGGTGTGGAAGGTGAGAGATGTGAACTTTGAGGGTAGAGTTATGAGAGGCAAACCAAAAGACCTGGGATGAAGTCATAGAATGTGACCTCTGATAAGGGATTGAATAGGAAGGCTGTGAGGGATTGAACAGTGTGGATAGCCTCCATTAGATGATCAAGGCCGACGTACGCAAGCTTGTTTAAGCCTTTATATATGATACATATGTGTAAATGATATGCAAGTAATGATAATAACAATAATGATAATTTGGTCTTTGTTTTTTAACCCGTACCATGCTAGCGACATAGATCTATGTTCCCCTCTAAAACGCCAGTGACATAGATTAACATCCTGCAGTATTGAGAAGTCATTGCAAGAACTGAAGTAAAGTGCAAGGTAATAACGCATCTCGCTAACTTCAGACATTTCTCCGCTATGTTTACAACACTGATTTAGGAGCATGGGAGGCGAGTGACAGTCTTCACAGTCTAAAAACTGCTCTGCTCTCTCAGTAACCTTGAAGATTTTTGAGGAACAGTGGCTCCAACCTGACTCAATTCAACCAACTTCCTGGCTTTGATGATTACTTTTATTAGTGCCAGGGATCTTATATTGATGTATTAAGCCCATTTATTCACAAAAAAAATAATCCAAAATCGGTTCACAAGCTCACAGCCGCTCGGCTCTCTCAGTAACCTCGAGGATTTAAGAGGTAGAGTGGCACCAACCGGACTCAATTCAACCAACTTTGTGGCTTCAGTGAACACTTTTATTAGTGCCAGGGGTCTTATAGTGATGTATAAAGCCCATTTAGCCAAGAAAAACAAAAAATCCAAACTCAGCTGGCACAGAGGGGTATATATTCTTTTTTTTTCCAGCACAGTATGGATCAAAGCACCAGTTTTTCCTAAAGAATTCACCAATACTCAAAACTCATTTACACTTTTACAATTATAGTGTAAGAACTGTGATGTCACTAATAATACAGCCCTCATGAATGAAAAATGTGACAGCAATTAAACCCTTTAATTGTCCATCACAACACTACTCCTCAAATTGCTGGGTCTTTAAAAAAGAGAAAGGCTTTGAGCAGCTCTTTAAAAGATTTGGCTGAAGTCAATTGCCTCATGAATAATGATAGTTTATTATATACCGGGTAACCTAGAGATTGTATAGGAGAAAGACCTATCAGAGAGAGATGACTGATGAACAGTTGTAGGCTCATTGAGGTACAAGGAATCATCTTCACTTCTTAACAGCACACCTGGGTGCAGTGACTGAAGTTTTAATAATTCAGCAGGATAATTTGGCTTGCCTAACTGGAGAACCTTGCCGATAATAAGACACAGTTTAAATTCGTTTCTAGCTCTTACTGGCAATCAGTGTAACTCGATTTGAAATAAGGTGGCTGGGGTTCTTGGGGGGGCAGGCCAGAGATAAGGCTTGCTGCTTTATTCAGTACAGATGAACCTTCTTTAATACACCCAAGTTTCAGACAGAACTGTCTGGATGAAGCTGTGACGTACCAGTCTTCGAGTCAGGGCATTAGCAGTGTCACTACCCATCCTGTTTCCTTGACTATTAATGATTTCTGTTTTACCATCATTCAGCTTGACCCCTACCTGTAGCACAGGTTGACGTGTATAGCCGTTAGGATTTTAGGCGCAGAGCAATGCCGGTTGACGTGTACACTGCATGCATCTTCCCGCCATCCTATGAACCCATAACCGTTTTCTATGACAACAGGGTAGGTAGATACCCAAGGTGCCCCACTGACATGTGGCTCAGTCTGTACATGGCACTGGTAAAGTGTAGAGCGATGTCTTGCTCATCCTACTCGTCCGATTCTGCTCCCCCATGCGCGGGGCCAATTGCATCATCAGTCCCCGCGAAAGTTCTGCCCTTACTGCCGGGGAAAGGACTCGGTGACTGAGGGGGGGTGTGGGAAGTTGTAAATAGTAATCAGGTATGCACAAGTTTTTTTTTTTTTTTTTTTTTTTTATGCAGTGTGAAATGTAAGGTTATTAGTCATATCTATTAAGTTTTATAAGTGCCTTGTAATAAGCTTTACAAGTGCAGTGCATTAAGTGTTACTGTTTATGGTTATTTGTGAAACAATAATTGGAAATACCTTGAGTAGCCCTACCTGCTACATGAAAGAAAACCAGGAGTGCATGGATGAGAAAGAGAATGACCTGGTTGGCTACAACTAAATTTTTTCCCTCATTACACAGAAAATAATGGTGAATATGTCAGAATTAGTGTATTTGTGATGTAAAGTACAAAAAATTTAAGTTGTGTGTAAGATTAGTAATAGTTTCATGATGCCCCTGATTAGTACTGTAATGCTAGGTGAAAGAGGCCCGACTCCTCGGTTCTAAAGCACCTAACGAGTAGCGGGGTCCTCTTTCGAGACCGGAGCTTAGTGCAATAAAGAGAGGCAGGACACAAAAACTTCAGGCAATAACCTTTACACGTATATTACCACAGTCAGACACAGGACAAAAACAGCAGATATTACAACACAATATATGACAAAGAAATAAAACCTTAACTAGGATATTAGTATCTCGGAGGATACTGGCTTAACTAATACTGATGCCAATACAGTAATTGTAATGCTGTGTTTTTAAGGCGACTTCTCGTCGTAAAAACACTAGCTACTGAAGCGGGGTCCTCTTTCTAGACCGGAAGTAAAGCACTAACAAAGGAACAGGACATAAAAACCAGGCAGTATACCGTATCACATCTATTACCTAGGTCCTACTCATAACAGTACACATAGAATGATATTTAGGATACAGAGACACAGAGATACAGAATTAACACTTGGCTTCACAGAATAATCGTATGCACTACCATTATCACACAGGGAGATTGCGAGTATTCTTTAATAGGGTTCTTATGTCACTTGGAGGTAATATATAAATGGGGTTATTCACTTTAGGTTCTTTAATGGGATTCTTATGTCACTTGGAGGTAATATATAAATGGGGTTGTTCACTTTAAGAATACACGAGATTGAGGTCTGATTTAGGGATATTACTATAAAAGAGGTAGGGTGCGGATAGCGACACTCGACACTGTCACCTGGTCACGGAGACACGTACACTTATCTTTCGACTCGCCTGCGCTCCTACCTCTAGACTCACAGAAAACTCCTTGGTTCCTTAATATAGGGAGGGACTAAGACAATTCACAAAATGCACTTTCTGCCCTGATAGCACTAGATTCTAGTGGGCCACTGTTTACTATATTCTCTTGGGTAGTCACTGTCACTGTTCTCCTGGTTACTGTCACTGTCACTGTTTCCCCTTGTTTCCTGGGTATAGTCACTGTCACTGTTTCACTTTAGGGTACAGGGAGGCTCTCCCGTGTGGGGGCCTCGACCTGAGAGGCGGCCCTCGTCTTAGGGCCGCGCCGGTGGGGTGCAGGGAGGCCCTGTGGTCTGGGGGCCTCGACCTGATAGGTGGCCCTCAGGACTGGGACCGAACAACCGGAGCAGTCGGGCCTGTTTCCTCCGACTCCGGGGAGTGAGGGAGCCTGGATCGCCTTCGTCGTGGGTTGTGGAGTCAAGCCTGGGCGTCCTGGGACTGCGGGTACCAAGAGGGAGAGGCGGCGTCAGGACTGGACTGCGGCAGCGTCTCCTACGGGGCTCCGGCAGGAACAAGGAACTCCCGGGTGTGGGCGGTAGGTCCGCTATCGGGCCTTGCCACCACTCTAATGTCTCATCCGGGGCTATATTCCTGGATGGCGACGAAGGGCTCCCCGAAGGGAAAGAGGCTAGAGGAGGACTCACGTTGCCCGTGGTCTCTCGAGTGTGTTTGGAGGACGGAGCCAGGGATCTCTTTCCCCTATTACACACCTTGGCTGTAGCCGTGAACTTGCCCGGCGTATGGGGTACACCTATAGGGTGATTGGGGTCACCCTTTCGCCGCGGCTGGGTACCGCCGGCGTGGTGTTCCTCCCGTAGTAGGAGACAAGCCGGAGGGAGGGACACAGAGGCCGCACTTTCTCCAATACGGACTGATCCTACCTTCAGGGAATTCTCTACCCTGGTATGTGCTCCGGCCGGAGCCGAGTGTCTGCCCGTATGGAAGACAACTACCGGGCGAACTGGTTCGCCCGCACGCTGCGGCTGGGTACCGTCCACGGGGTGTCGCTTCCGTAATAGGGAAGTACTACACGTATGGCAGCAGGGGCTCCTTACCCTGGTCCGTATTCTGGCCGTAGCCGAAGAACAGCAGGAGAGGGATGCACTAGGGCAACTCTCTCTCCCTGGTGTGTTAAGGCCGGAGCCTGGGGTCGCCTTCCCCTTTTCACACTCTATTAGGCCGTAGCCTAGGTTTGTCTGTCTCTTTTTACTTTTAGTTAGGCCGTAGCCTTGGGCCTCCTGCCCTTGGGCCTCCTGCCCTAGAGGGTGTAACAAAGCCGTCAATACGGTGTTACCTGGGACTGATTTAATTTCAGTCCCACCCCTATTCTGTCGATCACTGCTCTGCCCGCACAGTAGTTCAGTTCCCCTGATCACCTGGGGTTGGGGCACTTGCGGGGAATAGGGGCTCAGGGCCGTGATGCCCTGATGACCCTCTTGCCCGGGGTCACTAACCTCACCAGTGTGTCCTCCTGGGGTGGTGGTGGGGTGGCGGCTCGGTGGTGGCGTGGGGGGTGGTGAGGTGGGAGGTCCTGCGGCGGGCACGACGGGCATTTTACCACCCTCCGCGTTGTTGAAGTCACGGCCCCGTGACTGGAGGTGGTAGGTGGTGGAGGTGGCTGTCTGGTAGGCCGGGGTCAGGTGTTGGGTGAGGCTGACCCAGTGAGTGGTGAACGCGTTGGGCTCCTGATGGGGGTTGAGCGTGAAGTGGAGGGAGGACGGATGGTTGGTCCGGCGTAGGAGGCGTAGCAGGTGGTAGGTGCCCTTGATTCTGGCTGGTAGGCGGTTGTATGGCTGCCAGCGGACTTTCGTCACCTTCATCTCGGGGAATGGTGCCTGGTGGAGAGATGAAATTTGAATGCTGGAGAGTGGCGGGAGGTTGGTGGTCTTATTGGGGCTAATTTGGTGGGAGGAGCGTCGTCCTCTGGGGAATTGGGAATTGGGAAAGTTCCAACGTGCTTGGTGGAGGGGGAGGGTTATGGGGGAGGTGTTTGGGGGGGTATGTGGGGAGGGTGGGTTTTGGGGTGGGTGTGCGATGGGTGGAGATGTCGGTGTGTATCTTGCGGGTGGGCGTGAGAAGCGTCCTGATCTGGTGGTGGTAGTGGTTATGGTGGGTGTGGGTGGCGAGGCTGGTTGTGTGCGTGGTGGTGGTGAGGGTGTGCGGAGGTTAGGGGGGGGAATGGTTGGGGGTGCGGTGTGGCACGTATAATGGGAGTGATCATGAGGAAGGGTGGTGGTGGGTGTGGAGGTGGTGGGGTGGTGAGTGGTGTGGTTTTCGGGGGGGGGGGCAGTTGTGGTGATGTGGGTGGCATGGGTGAAGTGGGTTGGGAGGTGGTGGGTGGATGGGTGTTAGGTGGGTGAATTTCAGGTTGTGAGGTAGTGGTGGTTTCAGCCTGTGGTGGTGGTGTGTCGGGGGGTGGGCTGGTTGCTGGTGAGTTTGAGGAAGGGGGTGAGAAGGAGTAGGAGTAGGAGTCTGGGGGTGATTCTGAGAAAGGTCGGGGTGGACAGGTGTGCGGGCCGGGGTGCAGGTAGGCTTAGTGCGGGGGTGGGCTGTGTCGAGTGGGTGGAAGGGGCGCACGTGGCGATTTCTGTATGTGCGGTGTTGTCCTTGTTGATCTACAGTGACTTGGTATGGGTTGGGTACTCGCACAATTTTGTAAGGTCCGTTGAATTGGGGGGAGGTCTTGGGTGGGGTAGGCAGGATTGCGACGACAACAGACTGGCCAGGTGTGTATGGGTTGGAGTGGGTTGCATCAGGTGCTAGGTCTTGTTGTGAATGCAGATGGTGGAGGCGGCGTTTGAGGTGGTGGAGAGGGTCGGTGGTGGAGGGTGGGGTGGGCGGTTGTAGGTGGTGGCGGAGTGGTAGGAGTAGGGGCGATTCTTTGAAGACTCTCTCATGTGGAGTTATTCCGTCTTCTCGTGGGCACGTATTTAAACCCCATTGTATGATCTTGACGTGTGCAGGCCAGTCTTCGTTTCCCGTTTGCATAATGCGTGTGCGGACCTGGTTCATAAGGGAGCGATGGCTTCTCTCGCAGATGCTGTTGCCCTGGGGCCAGTAGGGGGATGAGTGAGAGATGTTGTATCCGAATATGCTTGCTAGTTCTTCCCAGATTTTTCCCGTAAATTCTGGAGCATTATCCGAATGTAGAGCCTGTGGGATCCCAAAATACGGGAATACATGTCGGGTGAGGGCGTCGGCAACTGATAGCGCAGTGTGATCCTTGGCGGGGCAGGCGATGATAAACTTAGAATATACATCCACGAAGGTAATTATGTACTTGTAGCCTGCTTTTGGTGTGAGAGGGCCGATGACGTCTAAGGAGAGTAGTTGCCACGGTTTTTATGCTGTTAACTTTCCTGTAGGGCCTGGTGTTCGGGTGATGTCCTTTCCAAGGGCGCATGCTCGGCATGATTGTATGATCTTTGCGATGGTGGATGGGTTTGGGGTCCAGTACATGTCGTTAAAGACTTGTAGCAGTTTCTTCGTTCCCAGGTGGATGCCGTTGTGGGCATGGAGGTGGAGCATGGTGTCGTGGGCAGTGGCGGGGCTAAGGACGATGTGTCCATTTGGGTCGAAGAGATGTTCGCCGTGTGGATGGAGTTTAGTGAACGTGGTCGGTGGAATCCAGGTGGGGCGTTGTTTATTGTGCCACATTTGGACCAGGTCTGGTTCTGTTGTGATGGCGTTGATTGGGAGACGGGATAGAGCATCGGCGTTTGTGTGCAGTTTGCCTGGTCGGTATGTGATTTCGAAGTCATACTCTTCGAGTGTCTCTCGCCAGCGTATCAGTTGGGCATTGGTGGTGTTTGATTGCCGTAGCCATTGTAGGGATTGGTGATCTGTAATGACTATTACATGGGTGCTTGAGATGTAGGACCGAAAGTATTCTAGGGACCAGATGATCCCTAGGCACTCACGTTTGGTGGCCACGTAGTTCCGTTCTGCAGCATTCAGGGTGCGACTGGCACAGGCGATGATGTGTTCTCTCCCATTTTGTACTTGTGCAAGGACAGCCCCTATGGCGATGAGCGACACGTCAGTATACAGGCGGAATGGGAGGTTGTAGTCTGGGAACGCGACTACTGGGGCGGTGGTTAACTTGGATTTGAGGGTGGTAAATGCTGTTTTCCTTGTTTCGGTCCACACGAAAGGCTCACCCTTTTTTGTTAGATCGTGTATGGGTTTGGCGATATCAGCAAACCCTTTGACAAACCGCCTATAGTATGATGTTAACCCCAGGAAGGCTCTGGTCTCATGTACGTCGCGGGGCAGGGGGATGTCTGCGATGGCTTGAAGCTTATCTGAGTCTGGTGAAATGCCTTCGGCGTTAATTAGGTGTCCCAGGAAAGACACTGATCTCTCGGCCAAGACGCACTTTGTTGGTTTCAATTTTAGCCCTGCTTGGTGTATGCGGTGAAACACTTGTTTGAGGCGGTGAAGGTGGTCGGTCCAGGTACGACTGAAAACGATGACGTCGTCGAGATACGCCAAGCAAGTCTCCCAGGTTAGTCCACTGAGGACTGACTCCATCAAACGGGAGAATGTGGCAGGGGCGTTGCAGAGTCCGAAAGGAAGGACGTTGAATTCATAGTGTTTGCCATTCGATGTGGAGAAGGCGGTTTTGTGTTTGTCGTCGGGGTGTACAGGAACTTGCCAATAGCCCGACTGCAGGTCTAGGGTGGAGAACCATGTCGAGCCATGTAAGGAGTCCAGTGAATTGTCTATCCGGGGTAGGGGAGTTGCATCTTTGACTGTGACGTCGTTGACTCGGCGGTAGTCAACACAAAAACGCATTGTCCCATCTTTTTTTCTTAAGAGTACCACCGGTGAGGACCATGGGCTAGTAGAGTTGGAGATCACGCTGGCATCTAGCATGTCCTGGACCTGCCGGTCTTCTGCCCGTTGCTTTGGATTCTTTCATCGTGATGGTTGGCGAATTGGAGGTCCGGTCGTGTGTATCTCATGGCTGAGATAGGTGGTATGGCCAAGGTCGGTTGGGCCGGAGGAGAGTAGGTCCTGAAAATCCAGGAGGAGTTGTCGTAGGCTGTTGGTTTGGGCAGGGGATAGGTGTGATGGTAGGTCGGGGAGAGTGGGATGGTCCGGAGGTGGTGCTTGGCATGGTTCGGCTTCTTCTGTGTCGCCGATGATGAGTCCTCTTGGTAGGGTTAGTGGGTTAGTGGCGAGGTTGGCGATACGGATTTCGTGGGCATGTGGGGGGAGGAAGGTGGGGCTTACTAAAAAGAAAGAGAGTGGTCCGGTGGGGATGGATGGTGAGAAGAGGACGGAGGTATGAGAAGGTTTGTTTAGTTTTACCCAAGCTTCATGGTGGGGTGGAATAGTGATTGAGGAGGCGATAGTGGCAGGAAAAGATGGGGAGGGGCGCAGATGATGTGTGGTGGGTGGTGGTGATGGGGGTAAGGTAGTGTGAGGGGTTGGGTTGGGGTTAGGTGTATGGGTGATTTGGGACAGGTGAGTGTTTGATGGTAGTGTGTGTTTGTGTATTGTGTGAGGGGTGGTGTTCCTATTTTTCTTCGATGTTTTTTTTTTTTTTCTTCTTTCTTGTTGATTGATGCTTGGTTGGGATGGGCTGGACTGAAGTGGAGGCGGCATTGATGGCAGTCAATGGTGGCGTGTAGTTTCTGGAAGAGGTCCAGCCTTAGATATCCATCATACTGATTGCATGTCGAGTCGAATATGATGAATGGGTGGCTAGTGGATATTTGTTGGTGGGTGTGGGTTTGAAGGGCCCGTGTTTCCCCACGGATAGGCAGGGGGCCGTCCCCCGCGTCGACGAGGTTGGCTGAGGTGGGGAAAAGAGGGCCGAATGCAGCAATGCTGCGGGAGTAGAAGTGGGAGTAGAGGCACGATCTGGCTGCTCCCGTATCCACTAGTAGTCGTGCCTTGACCCCGTTTAGCCAAATCTTGTTGTAGACTGGGGGTCTGTAGTTCTGTGAGGTGGCCCCCGCCACCGTGGGGAGGTGCGGGGGCGGGCCTAAAAATCCATCTGTTGTGGAGTGGTGTCGTCTTGGTCGTCGTCGTCCGTTCCCGAGTAGTGTTGTGGCGGTGCGTCGTCTTCCGGGGCGTCTTCGTCTAAGGAGGAGACTTTCTTGCGCCCTTGGTGAAAGGTTCTGCGCCTGCTAGCTTTAAGCTGTTCCCTAATGTCGTGCAAAGGGCAGGTGCGACTGCAAGCCGTGAATTCCCAGGGATTAATTGTGATGAGGTTTCCTTGCTCCCTGGGGTTTGGGCGTTTCCTCTGCGGGTAAGCTCTAGGGACTGTGGGAGACAGCTCAGTAGTTGGCTGGTGAGGCGGCAGCTTAGGTTTGGATGGGGGGTGTTGCTTTGTTGGAAAACTTGTCACCACGTGGAGTGGCTGTGGTGTGGGGCGGGCGGCGAGCAGACGTCGGACGAGTTGCAGGTCATTTTCCATGTCCCCTGAGGGGTCGTAGATTGAGAAGTGCTCCCTGACTATGCTGGGGAGGATCCTCAATAGAGCATTGAATGTAGGTATATCCCGGGCATTTGTAGGTGCCTCGGGATAGACAGCGCTGACGAGGCGCCGAGCCTGGGTGAATGTATCATCCAGGTTTCCGTCGTAGGTAAGGGAGTCGAGTTGAGAGAGAGCGACAACTCGGCCTATTGATGGCATAAAAGCCTGTCTCACTATTTGCGAGATATTGGTCCCATGACAGTTCTGGGACGATTTTTGGTGCGACAGTAGTGATTATTTTACTCAGGTTAGGTAGTGTGACTGCGATCTTTTCTCTGTCTGAGTCGAACCCTATGTCTAGGAGGGGTTTGACCATATCTAAATATACCTCTATGTCGCACTGGTCCGGGTTGAACCTCGGCAATTGGATGTGTGGTTTGGCTGCCATTGTGTAAGTTTCCTTTCTTCGTTCCTCCGTGCTTTTACTCGGATCCAGAACCACCGCTTGCCACCAGTGTAATGCTGTGTTTTTAAGGCGACTTCTTGTCGTAAAAACACTAGCTACTGAAGCGGGGTCCTCTTTCTAGACCGGAAGTAAAGCACTAACAAAGGAACAGGACATAAAAACCAGGCAGTATACCGTATCACATCTATTACCTAGGTCCTACTCATAACAGTACACATAGAATGATATTTAGGATACAGAGACACAGAGATACAGAATTAACACTTGGCTTCACAGAATAATCGTATGCACTACCATTATCACACAGGGAGATTGCGAGTATTCTTTAATAGGGTTCTTATGTCACTTGGAGGTAATATATAAATGGGGTTATTCACTTTAGGTTCTTTAATGGGATTCTTATGTCACTTGGAGGTAATATATAAATGGGGTTGTTCATTTTAAGAATACACGAGATTGAGGTCTGATTTAGGGATATTACTATAAAAGAGGTAGGGTGCGGATAGCGACACTCGACACTGTCACCTGGTCACGGAGACACGTACACTTATCTTTCGACTCGCCCGCGCTCCTACCTCTAGACTCACAGAAAACTCCTTGGTTCCTTAATATAGGGAGGGACTAAGACAATTCACAAAATGCACTTTCTGCCCTGATAGCACTAGATTCTAGTGGGCCACTGTTTACTATATTCTCTTGGGTAGTCACTGTCACTGTTCTCCTGGTTACTGTCACTGTCACTGTTTCCCCTTGTTTCCTGGGTATAGTCACTGTCATTGTTTCACTTTAGGGTACAGGGAGGCTTTCCCGTGTGGGGGCCTCGACCTGAGAGGCGGCCCTCGTCTTAGGGCCACGCCGGTGGGGTGCAGGGAGGCCCTGTGGTCTGGGGGCCTCGACCTGATAGGTGGCCCTCAGGACTGGGGCCGAACAACTGGAGCAGTCGGGCCTGTTTCCTCCGACTCCAGGGAGTGAGGGAGCCTGGATCGCCTTCGTCGTGGGTTGTGGAGTCGAGCCTGGGCGTCCTGGGACTGCGGGTACCAAGAGGGAGAGGCGCCATCAGGACTGGACTACGGCAGCGTCTCCTACGGGGCTCCGGCAGGAACAAGGAACTCCCGGGTGTGGGCGGTAGGTCCGCTATCGGGCCTTGCCACCACTCTAATGTCTCATCTGGGGCTATATTCCCGGATGGCGACGAAGGGTTCCCCGAAGGGAAAGAGGCTAGAGGAGGACTCACGTTGCCCGTGGTCTCTCGAGTGTGTCTGGAGGACGGAGCCGGGGATCTCTTTCCCCTATTACACACCTTGGCTGTAGCCGTGAACTTGCCCGGCGTACGGGGTACACCTATAGGGTGATCGGGGTCACCCTTTCGCCGCGGCTGGGTACCACCGGCGTGGTGTTCCTCCCGTAGTAGGAGACAAGCCGGAGGGAGGGACACAGAGGCCGCACTCTCTCCAATACGGACTGATCCTACCTTCAGGGAATTCTCTACCCTGGTATGTGCCCCGGCCGGAGCCGAGTGTCTGCCCGTACAGAAGACAACTACCGGACGAACTGGTTCGCCCGCACGCTGCGGCTGGGTACCGTCCACGGGGTGTCGCTTCCGTAATAGGGAAGTACTACACGTATGGCAGCAGGGGCTCCTTACCCTGGTCCGTATTCTGGCCATAGCCGAAGAACAGCAGGAGAGGGATGCACTAGGGCAACTCTCTCTCCCTGGTGTGTTAAGGCCGGAGCCTGGGGTCGCCTTCCCCTTTTCACACTCTATTAGGCCGTAGCCTAGGTTTGTCTGTCTCTTTTTACTTTTAGTTAGGCCGTAGCCTAGGTTTGTCTGTCTCTTTTTACTTTTAGTTAGGCCGTAGCCTAGGTTTGTCTGTCTCTTTTTACTTTTAGTTAGGCCGTAGCCTAGGTTTGTCTGTCTCTTTTTACTTTTAGTTAGGCCATAGCCTTGGGCCTCCTGCCCTTGGGCCTCCTGCCCTAGAGGGTGTAACAAAGCCGTCAATACGGTGTTACCTAGGACTGATTTAATTTCAGTCCCACCCCTATTCTGTCGATCACTGCACTGCCCGCACAGTAGTTCAGTTCCCCTGATCACCTGGGGTTGGGGCACTTGCGGGGAATAGGGGCTCAAGGCCGTGATGCCCTGATGACCCTCTTGCCCGGGGTCACTAACCTCACCAGTGTGTCCTCCTGGGGTGGTGGTGGGGTGGCGGCTCGGTGGTGGCGTGGGAGGTGGTGAGGTGGGAGGTCCTGCGGCGGGCACGGCGGGCATTTTAGTAATTCTAGTGCACAGGTGTACAGGGTACACGGGAGCGCGGGGAGAGAGGCTCAGACGGGGGGGGGGAGGGGAAGGACTCGTGACAGGTCATAACAGGGTTATAGTAATGTGTTGGGAGAGGGTAAGTATTATTAATTCAAACTTAGTATCATCTGCTACCAAAGGGGTTTTGACATTTGATTCTATTTCTCGTTTACGTTTACGCTAGCTGCTGGGAGGAGATTCTTTAGAAAGCGAGGGAGTGGAGGGCACTGGGAAATCACTGTGTTTACGATAATACAAACGGGAGAATGTTATTTACACTTTATTATTTTCTGGTAACAAAGGACATGGGTGTATTTTCACTATGGTTTTCTACAAGGGCGTCACTTGTGAGTCAGATTCCTCAGAACTTACTCTCTGTGCTCGTCCTTATCCACCCGTGATTTCACTCGCCCCGATATTTAACATACATTAAGTCACTGTATCACTGTAACCTGTTTCTAGGGCAACGTCACACTTAACATAAGTCAGTTCACTAGTTCTGGGGCAACACCACACTTAACATAATTTACTCATGTAGTGGGGGCGACGGGGAGACACGCCGGCGACTACTCTGCCGGGCTAGGGGCACCGCCAGGGGAGGGCATGCCGAGAGGGCACGGGAATACTCGCATGGGCATCCTCTCGGGTCCAGGGCTGCAGGTGGCGCAGGGGCCTGCAGTCTCCGGGCTAGGTTCAGGGGTGTGGTCCTCAGGACTGGGGCCGAACAGGTCCAGGAATCTCTGGCTCAGGTTTCGGCTGGAGGTGGAGGTCTTACGCCGTCTCGTGGGCGTGGAGAGGTCTCGGCCGGGTGTCCTGGGGAGGGCCTGGAGTGACTGAGGACTGCGGTCGAGGGGCGCCGTCAGGGAGGGGCTGCGTCACCGACCTGAACTAGGGTCCTTCAGGCGGGTCTTTTCTAGGGCCAGGCGTAGAGAGCGGAGGCCAGGAAAAGCCGTGAGGCCTTGCTGGGTTTCTCCGGCGCTGGGGATCCGGGCGTCTGCCTCACGCAGGGGCAATGACACTGGAAACACCTCTCTTTGGCCGTGGGGCCCGTCAATTGGCCGTGGCTGCCCAGGGGCGCAACTATGAGGTGCCAAGGCCCGGCAATTGGCTGTGGCTTCCCAGGGGCGCAACTATGAGGCGCCAAGGCCTGGCAATTGGGCGTAGCTGCCCAGGGGTGCAACTATGAGGCACCAAGGCCCGGCAATTGGCCGTGGCCTGAGTGGAGGAGTCAGCGCTACTCTGGACGCCTTCGGAGCGGCAATCTGCTGTCTGACGAAGGCAGGAGCGGCATTAGCCGTCTCTGAGGCGACGCCTTCGGAGCCGCAATCAGCCGTCTGGCGAAGGAGGGAGTGGCAGTAGGCCATCTCCTGAGGGGCACTGTCTGGAGCTGATTTGGCAGCTCCATCCCTAGCTGATCCGGCAATCCCACTCCCCGAAGGTAGTGTCCTCCTCCTGCTAGGGTGACAATGCAATGGTTGGGTGTTATAAGGGCGCATGGCCTGGGCTGCCTTATGCTGTTGTCGCATGGCATCCCCTAGTTTGGCTGCGGCTACTCCGTGGGGCCCGGGTGGGGGTGTCGGTGCATTTCCGGGGACACTATGCTGGTCGTCACTCATCTCATTTTCGGGTGCACTATACTGTTCCTCACTCACCTCGTTTTCGGGGGCACTATTTTGTATGCTACGCATTTCAAGTACAAATTAGTCACACTTTTAGACAAGCAATTACCTCATACTCAACGATACTGTGTGAAACCGCCAGAACATTTACTTCTTCAAAGTGCAATTACCGGTAACTGTGATGTCAAATGCAAATGTAAGTGCTGTAGTAGAGGGAATTTATTGTAACTGACACAAGAAGTAGTGTACATAATATCAAAGAGCTATTCTTTTCCCACACATCTACAGGGCATAGTGGCACTATGAAACAGGTAGAAAACCCTATTGGAAGCTTCATGAACAGGGTGATGACCCATCCCTATGACAGTGAGTAAGGAAAAGTTCTGGGTTTCTCAGTGGAAGGCCGGGCAGTGTTACAATCACCACTTCGGTCAGTGCTACCAACGCTAGCCAGCAAGTCCAAGGTCACTGGCATTGGCACGCACTCGGAAACAGCCTGCCAAAACACGGAAAACCAGTCATCTTTAACATATCCTTACTCATCGAGGGGATCAACTGGAGACCTGGGGATACTTTCATTTGAATGAGGAAGAGCTGATGAGTCTTATGTATCTTTAATTTTTTCTCTAGCCATTGTAATTTGGCAGATATTAGGGTTTGAAGTAAGGGTATTTTTTCCAAAATCACAGAAATCCTCCACAGGGAGGAGTGGGCGACGTTTGAAAACCCCTGGCACGTAGGGGTTAAGTCTCCTCTTCATATATATAAAGAAGCCTAGATGCTGCATAGCCCATTCTTTAGTACAGCGGCAGTGCGTCTGTGCAGCCACCATCTTGGGGCGGTCAAGTATGTAATAGTGGCGCTTGTTTTAGAGTGAATTCAGACTGAGAAAATGTTTTGTGTGTGTGTGTGTGTGTGTGTGTGTGTGTGTGTGTGTGTGTGTGTGTCTGACTCTGGGCATAGGCTTCACAGCCTGTTTCCAAGGCCCAGTAGTCCTCCTACATACCATACACCTCTACATGTCACCACTTCGGTGCTAACACCCACCGCCCATATTGAATATATGCTAGGGTTGTCTCGTGCAGGACTGGTGTATTGGTATTAGCGGTGGTATTTTTACGACATGTCTGTGGGTCTTCTGGTAGATCGGTAAAGTCTGCTTTTACGAAATTCAAATCCATAAACTATTCCCTGTCCCAGCGGGGATTTGAACCTGGGTCTGGTAGGACTGCAGGCCACCTCTCTACCGAGAGAGGTGATGGTGGTAATGTCAGGACTCCAGATTATAATAATACAACTCATAGATTGGTAGACAGATAGATAGATAGATAGTTAGAAGCACCAAGCCAGGGTGTGAGATAGGTAGTGTATCAGCGAGAATCAAGCAAAAGGAAATTAGCTTGCAAGTTTGTGGTAGGTAGGGGCGCTCACCATCCACTCACTCGATGTAGTGCTGTTCTCGGGTGTCTGCCCTTTCCTCTCCTCCATCCCTCTTTCCTTCCATCCTCTTCTGTCTTCCTTTCCTTCATTCTGTCACTGTTCACTGTTCTTCTTCCCCTGGCTTATTTTCGGTATAAGGGGCTTCACTTATTTACCCGTGTTTCCTGGGTTGTTACACTCTGTCGTCGGGCGTGAGGAGAGGACCCCAGGGGGACTCTGCCCGTATCGGGCAACACACTACCCGCAAGGGAGTCACTGCCCGGGTCTGGGCCGTCGGTGAGGTGTAGGGAGGCCCTCCTGTCTGGGGGCCTCGACCTGAAGGGAGGCCCTTACCTCGGGGACTCGTTGGTGGGGTGCAGGGAGGCCCTCCTGTCTGGGGGCCTCAACCTGAGAGGTGGCCCTCGGGACTGGGGCCAACAGCTGGAGGAGGCGGGCCTGGCGTCGGTGGCTCCGCGGGGTGAGGGAGTCGGGGTCGCCCTTGCCTGTAGTCTGCTGGGCTTGCCTGGGGGTCTTGGGGGTGCGGTCGTCTGCCAAGGGACATGCCGTCAGGGTTGGACTGCGGCCTTGTCTCCTGCTGGTGCCAGCAAAGGACAGAGATTTCCCAGGCGTGGGAGGCAGGTCCGGTCTCGGACTTTGCCACCACTCTGGCGACACCTCCGGGGCAACACTCCCGGGTGGTGACGAGCAGTTCCCACAGGGGAACGAGATAGGCTGAGTGTACACGGAGACCGTGTCCTCTCCTATATACAGGGAGGGAAGCACAGAGGCGACTCTCTCTCCTGGGTCTGTCACGGCCGTGGCTCCAGGTCTTTTTTCACCCTGGGACCCACTTCTAGCCGTCTGCTAGGGCCTCCTGCCCTTGGAGTGGCTGAGGGTACTAACGCCTCGGTGCTCACTATAGGGCCTCTTGCCCGGGAAGTGGCTGAGGGCACTGACACCTCGGTGCACACTATTGGGCCTCCTGCCCTGTACGTGGCTGAGGGCACTGACACCTCGGTGCTCACTATAGGGCCTCTTGCCCTGGGCGTGGCTGAGGACACTGACACCTTGGTGCACACTATTGGGCCTCCTGCCCTGGACGTGGCTGAGGGCACTGACACCTCGGTGCACACTATAGGGCTTCCTGCCCTGGACGTGGCTGAGGGTACTGGCGCCTCGGTGCTCACTCTAGGCCGTAGCCTTGGGCCTCCTGCCCTTGAGGGTGTAACTATGGCCGTCGCCAAAACGTTACTTGGGACTGAAACCTGGTCAGTCCCACCCCACTGCTGACGATGGTTGTCCCGCCTGCCGGGTCGTTGCCGATCTTTGGTCACCTGGTGTCGGGGCAGTTGCGGGGAAGAGGGGCGCAGGTCAGTAGTGGACGGGTGACCCTCTTGACCTGGGTCACTAGCCCCCCTGTTGTGTCTTCCTGGGGTGGTGGTGTGGCGGTGGCCCGGTGGGGGGTCCTGCGGCGGGCATTTTAAGTACGCCAGTGATTGCTGGTCAGAAAAAAATCTCTGAGGTCCGATCGTAAATCGTAATCCCGTGTCCTCTGTTTTGATACGGATATGCAGTGATGATACAGGGGAGTGATGGTCCGATTTAGAACACTTGCACTGTATCATATCTCTGGGTGACAAGCAACGATGATACGATACGCGGATAGGCAAAAGGTGAATACCCAACCTTAGGCTGTGGCTAATGTTGTCATGCTATGCTTCTGTTCTGACCGCTCTGATATTACTTCTCATTCCTGTATGTAAAATACCTTATAAATTATGTACACTTCTTAACACATACTACAACTAATATTAACTGAAAGGCGTGTGTCTTCCCACAATATCAAAGTGTATTTTGCTGAAGGTTTGCGGCAAGATCCATCACCTTGTTTTGTTGTATAAGTACTCTGTACCCTCTTAGGACAATAAATATGAAATCAAATCAATATAGTTTGAAACTATTTTGATTGGCCTTTAAATTGGTGTGTAGATGAAAACGAGCTCAAAAACTTTTCACATTTTTAACGTGAGGTAAGTAAATTTTTTTTTTTTTTTTTGTAACCAGGCATATTGTGAATTTACATTTGTTTTGGATTAATGATTTCTCCATTAAGAATTAATAAATACATGAATGGATAATGTTTAAGCGAGTTCCATGATAAGTAGCTGCTTCTATTCATATACTGTATTTCACGCTAGATAATTCTCTAACATTTTTCACGTCAACATTCATATACAGTATACACATTATAATACCGCCAAGGAAAATCAGCGTTTTACTTTCTTCTAAATGTAAAAGTTTAATCATGATTGCTAGAAAAATATAAAATAAAACATCATTGAGTACATTCAGCCGAAGTGGCGCCAATCATATGGAGGAGTCCTTTAAAGTTTCGGCCAATCAGCGCGCAGAGGCGGCCGCGGCTCAACCAATCAGCGTCCGGGAATGCCTCCCAACATTCAAAACTTGTAAACTTTGGCTGGGTGCTGGTGGTGACGGACAATTGTATTTATATTTGGTGGGATTTGTGAGCAGAATAGAAAAATGGCGACCCACCACAAAGATGAACCTAAAAAAGAGATTCCTGAGATTATTACGGACCCTTCCACAGGCAAGAAGTACCAGCGGGGGAAATTTCTGGGCAAGGTGATTGGTAAGCCCTCCGTGGCTCCCTTCCATTTTGTTATAATGGCATGTATGTGTAAAGTAGGTGGTTGATAACTTTTCTCCAGCTCTGATAACAATGCATTTGAGCCATTGCAATATAAGAGAGCCAGGAGATAAACATAAAACAATACCATGTAGAGGCATAGGTCTGTAAAGTATCAGTAAGCCTAACTACTTTATATTAGGATAATGCATATGAAAATCATTTATTTAGTAATACATTGATTAGTATATGTTGCTTTATATTTAATAATTTGGAAAGTGTTCTCATGTCTGATATCTTGCAGTATAAAGGAAACCATTGATGTGACAGCTCAACTGTAATTAAATTTGTCAGGTACAATGCAACAACAGTATCTATGGACCAACTCTATATATGTGTGATTTATGCACTACCCATTCACATCATCATCCAAATTTATTTTTGCATAAATGTGAAAAGTTTCTAGAGAAGGGAAAGAAGTTATATGTGGCTTTCATGGATCTGGAGAAAGCATATGACGGTGGATAGACAAGGATTGTGGAAAGTATATATGGAGTAGATGGGAAGCTGTTGAATGCTGTGAAGAGTACGTATGATGGTGCTAAGGCTGCAGTGCGTGTGGTTGGTGAACTGAGTGAATTTTTCTCTTTGAAGGTTGGGTTGAAACAGGGATATCATGTCTCCATGGTTGTTCAATCTCTACATGGATGGGGTAATAAAAGAGGTACAAGGTAGGGTAGTGGATGTTGGAGTGGCCCTGGTGAGAGAGGGTAGTGTTTGGAAACTCCCTGTACTGTTGTTTGCCAGAGGTCCACAAGGCTGAGCTCTACATTTTCCTCATATTATGTATGAAGAGATTAGTAGCTGCAAGTATGGCTGGTCCAACTCTATGTCAGCACTGTGGGAAGGGGCAAGAAGTCTCCTCTAAATGGGTGGCTTGTGACCTATGTGAGAAATGGTGTCACAAAAAGTGTGTGTATCTCCAAGATGTTAAGGATGCTGACCTAGAGAATGTTGATTGGATGTGTAAACTCTACACAAAAGCTGTGACTTGTTAAGGATGCTGACCCAGAGAATGTCGACTGGATGTAAACTCTGCATAAAAGCTGTGACTGAATGCTATCGCGATCATAGAAACCTAAGCGAGATGGTTACGAAACTGGAAAAAGAAAATGATATGTTAAAAAATGAAAATAGAGTGTTGAGGGAGAAAGTGGAACATGGTGGATTGACTCCTGTAGATATTGGTGACAGTATGACTAGGTTAGTAGTAAGTACTGAAAACTTGCATCAGAAATTGGATGATGTAAAGGATGAGGTAATTACTACTATGGTTAATCTACATACTAATGCACTTGATGATGGTTATGCTAATGCTGATGATGGTGAAGTACCTACTGCTGTGAAAGAAATAAAGAGAAGGAAAACTCTATTGGCTGATATGAGGGATGAGATTATTAACACCATGGTAAATCTGCATGCCAGCACAAAGTATGAAGGTAATGGCAGTGGTGTCATCACTTATGCTGCAGTTACTAAGAAGAAGAAAAATCCACTTGTTGCTAAATCTACTAATAAGGAATGTAGTGTGACTAATAGAAAGGAGGAGCTTGCTGGAGTACTGAAGGATATACCTGTGGTTGATACAAAGTTCACCAATGGTGGAAACGTTGTTATGAACTTTGCTAGTGAGTCTGAGAGGGAAACTGCAGCAAGGAGGATCAGTAGTGGAATGAAAAACATGGAAATGAAATTCACAAAGAAGTTCTCTCCAAAAATCATGATTTGCAATGTCTCTAAGGAGGAGAATAAGGATGAGATCATTGATTATTTGATTGCAAAGAATGGGTACTTACAGAATGTTGAAGATGTGCATGACAAAATTAAGCTAGTATTTAATAAACCAGCAGTTGGAGACACGGTGCACTACATGCTGAAATGCTCACCAGAAATAAAAAAGATAATACATAATCATGGGGATGTTGTTTGCTTGAAATGGGCTAGGTATATGGTCAGAGGCAGATATGTTTTTAACTGCTACCACTGTCAAAGATATGGACTTACTGAGAAAGATTGTAAATTTAAACGGAATGGTGATGCTGCTAGTTGTGCTAAGTGTGCTGGGGATCATCAAACCAAAGACTGTACCACTGACTGTGTTAAATGTATTAACTGTCAGGCATTCACGAACCGAAACAAATCATGTAGCAAATAGTAGAGGTTGTAAGTCACTAGAGCTGGAACTTAATAAAATTAGAGATATGACTGACCATGGATACTAGAAACACCAATCATATTCAGTGTGGATTTATAAATATACAGTCTGTTGGTAATAAAACTATTGAAATAAGGAAGCTAATTACTAAGAAGGCTTTTGACGTCTTTGCTATAGCAGAAACGTGGCTAAATGAATTTGATCATGCAAAAATCCACGAAATGACTCCTATCACTCACATTTTCATGCATATTCCTAGGGTTAGCAGAAGAGGAGGAGGAGTAGGGATATTTATATCAAAGAAATATTCTCGCATACAGTTGCTGGTCTCTCCAAAATTTAACACAGTTGAACATGTAATGGTGAGTTTTATGTTAAACAGTAATCAAAAGCTAACATTTATAGTTGTTTATAGACCTCCGGAGACAAATCGAATATCTTTTATTGATGAATTTAGAACATATCGCAAGGGAATAGATCACTTAAATAGGTGGATCTTTATTTGTGGAGATTTTAATTTATGGATTGATGATAATAATGATCATTATGGCAAAGAATTTATTGATATGATGGACTCTCAGCAATTCACAAACAAAATCAGTCATGTAACTTCCTGTTCTGGCCATATGCTGGATTTAGTCTTTTGTGATAGTAAGTTAGGAAAAATTCGACAGCTTGAAATGGAACCTGACTTTTCTGTTTCTCCTTATCACAAACTTGTTACTTGCACTATTGATGTTTGTAAGGGTAAGAAGACCAAGAAAAATATAACTTTTAGAAGTAAAAGAAACTTTGACCCTAGAGTGTTGCTTCATAGAATCTATCTATCTATCTATAGCCAGACACCATAATCCCTTAAGGGGTGGCCATTTGACTTTGAGTTATTTGTTTTAAGGGGAGGGGCACTAGCCCTCCACCAACCCACTTGTTCAAATGTAGGGAGCACGTATGGTTTGGTTATATGGTTACCACCCAGCGTTGTAAATGGTTTCTTGGCTTACAGGAAACCATTTGGCTTGTCACTCAATGTAAAGCCACCTGTAAAGGAAAGAAAAGCAATAAGAAGTGAAAGGAAAGATGCGAGAAATAGGAAGAGAGGAGGGGAGGCACAGAAAAAGAATGACAAAGGCTAAGAAAGAAGTAGGCAGCACTTAATAGAATGGAAGAGGATATTCATGATTCTTGTACACATACAAATGGTATTGTAATACAGAAAGGTCAATGTTTGAGTTGTATGATCCTATTATATAAAGCTGCACTACAAGGTGAATATGACAACATGTGTCCAGTGTTAGAGAAAGAGGTTATTGAGAAGGACAACACTCCATGGTTTAACTCCGCGGTTGCAAATGCTATTAGAATTAGAAGGTGTAAGGAAAAACTGTGGCGTACATTACGAACGGAGGAATCCAGGAGAGGGTACATTAATGCAAGGAATGAGGTGAATAAACTGATAAGGAGAAGAAAATGTATGTATTTTAGACAGAAAATTGCTGTAGCAGTGTCAGATGTGAAGAGACTGTATTGTCTTATCGCCGACTTGATAGGGCATACAGGAACAAAGAAGCTTCCTGACAATTTCTCTGATGCAGACTTAGCGAATAAATTTATGAAGTATTTTGATGAGAAAGTCTTAAATATTGTCAACAGTTTCCAAGGTGTAGGACCTGTGGTCCACCAAGTGCACCTGCCAGATATCCCGTACATTGGTTTGTGTTGCTTTAAGGAAGTTAGTTTTGTGAAATTAGAGACCCTGATGAAAAGAGTTAAACTGACATATTGTTCTACTGATCCAATCCCAATGTCAGATGTAGCGAATGAGGAAGGCTTCCCTAGTCTTGTGCAGTTGATCATGAAAATTGTAAACTTAAGTATTACTAAATGTGTGTTTCCACAAAGTGAAAAGTTGGCAATTGTCAAACCAACCTTAAAGGGCAATAAGGATCATCAGAGTTTGAGCTCCTATAGACTAGTGTCAAATCTGTCATATTTGTCCAAAATTATTGAGAATGTTGTACTTGATCAATTGATGGAATATCTGGTGAACATTAATGTATTACCAGATAATCAGTCTGCTTATAGACAATTGTACGCAACAGTAACATTGCTGTGTAGTGTCACTAATGATTTGCTAGGATGGATGGATGAGGGAAAATGCGGTGTCTTGATATTATTAATTTTAAGTGCTGCTTTTGACACAGTAGTACACGAGCTATTGTTGGAAGATTTGAGAGCTATAGGAGTGACACAAAGAGCACTCAGTTACTTGGAAAGTTATTTAGATAATAAAAGTTACTGTGTACAAGTGGGAAACTTTTTCTGAACATAGGTTCCTTAGAAGAGGTGTTCCCCAAAGCAGTGTACTGGGACCTGTACTGTTCTGCATTTACACTATTGAACTTTCATTCTTGCTGAGGGAACATGGAGTGGCCTTTAACCTTTTTGCTGATGATACTCAGTTTTATTTGTCTATTAATAATGTAATGGACACTGAAACTCTGTTAACTATGATTATGGGAGATACCAAGAAATGGATGGATAGTAAACAACTAAAACTGAACGAAGATAAAACAGAATGTTTGATTTTTGGTTAAAGGGATGTCTTGAGAGGGTTACATGGTTTGCAGGGTATTTAGTATTAATGGAAATATTGTAAATATATCTGGGGGTAGGGGGGTTTCAAGAATACTCCTCCAGTATTCCTGCTTGTCGTACGAGCCGACTAAAAGGGTTGGTGGTGGGTTAGTGCCCTACCCCGTAAAAAGAACGAACTAAAAAAAGCGAATAAAGCGCCTCGGACCCGGACGGAGTCGTACCATACGTTGACGACTAAGGAACGGACAAAGGACATTCTAAGGGTGGGAACGTGGAATGTGAGAGGAGTGAATGATGAAGTGAAAGAGAGAGAGATTGTTCAGGTGCTTGAGGATGCAAAAGTGGATATATGTGGATTGGCTGAAACTAAATGGAAAGGTGAAAGGGCGAGAGAATGGGAATATGGTTTAGGTATATGTGCGGGAGTCAATGAGAATGAGAGGGAGTATGTCTGATGATAAGCAAGAAGTGGAAGGAGAATATAAGAGAGTATGGAACAGTGGGTGCAAGGATTGTATGGGTGAGGATGAAAGTAGGTATACAAGCGTGGGCGGTTGTATGTGTGTATGCCCCGACAGAGGATCGAGAGGCAAGAGTGAAAGATGAATTTTGGGCGAGAGTAGAAGCGTGTATGGACAAGTTTGAGAGGAGCGAGAGAGTGCTGTTGATTGGAGACATGAATGGCAAAGTTGGGAATGTACGGGTGGTTGGTCAGTGAGGTGTGCCAGCTGACGTAGATGGGAATGGAAGTGCTTTGGTGGACATCTGTGCTTGTAAGGGGTTTGCAATAGCCAACACCTACTTTCGTCATAAGATGATCCACCGGTATACATGGAGAGTAATGAGGAGGATGGATGGTGAACTTGTTGAACGAAAGGCAATGATAGACTACGTGTGTGTGGATGAGCGAATGAGAAGACAAGTGTTGGATGCAAGAGTGTGGAGAGGGTGGGGGAATGTAGTCTCGGACCATCACTTAGTGATGGCCAAGGTAGAGTTGCAAAGAAAGTGGTTGAGGAGACGAAGGGGAAGACAGGAGGAAGCAGCTCCTGTGAGAAGAGTGGAGAAATTGCAAGATAGTGAGAAAATGATAGAGTATAAGAGCATAGTGGAAGAAAGATTGGGAAGGTATGAGCTAGAGCAGATGGAAGAGGTGGAAGACGTATGTAAGATATTCACGGAAGAGATAGGCGCAGCGTGTTGAGATGGTTTGTGGAGTGAGGAGGAGATGCAAGGGACAGCATGGTGGAATGATGAGGTGAAACGAGCTGTGGAACAAAAGAAGAAGGCATATATGAATGGTTAGCGAGTAGAGGTAGGGGAGAAGATGAGAGAGAGGTATATATGAGCAGGAGAAGGGAGGTTAAGAGACTGGTGAAGGAGAGTAAGAAGAAAGTGGATGAAGAGTTTGGGAGGAATCTGAGTGTGAAATGGAGGGAGAGTAAATTGTTTTGGAAGGAGGTAAAGAAAGTAAGGCAGTGTGAAACGGGAAATAGTAGGGGAGTGAAAGATAGGAATAATAGATTGTTGGTGGAGAATAGAGAGAAATTGAGGAGATTGAAGGAGCACTTTGAGGATTTGTTGAATGTAGAGAGTGAGAGCAGTGCGAGTATAACTGGTTGGGGAATGGCTGGGAGAAGAAGAGATGAGAGGTGGGAGGAAGAGATCAGTAGGGCGGAAGTAGAGGAAGCGATGAAGAAGATTAAGTTGGGAAAGACCCCAGGAATTGATGGAGTGTGTGGTGAAATGCTTAGGTATGGGGGTGAGATTGTTGTGGAGTGGATATGGAAGTTGTGTAGATTGGCTTGGGAAGAGGGAAGGATTCCAGAGGACTGGAAATCAGGTATAATTGTTCCTTTATACAAAGGAAAAGGGGAGAGAGAAGTATGTGGTAACCTTAGAGGTTTGCCTTCTTAGTGTGACTGGTAAAATATATGGTAGAATACTCATTGATAGGGTTAGGCATATGACAGAGGAGCTAATTGGAGAAGAACAAGGGGGATTTAGGAAGGGAAAAGGGTGTGTAGATCAGATATTTGTTCTAAGATGTTTAGTGGAGATGTATCTAGAGAAGGGAAGGAAAGTGTATGCTGCCTTCATGGACTTGGAGAAAGCTTATGACAGAATGGATAGGCAAGGTATGTGGAAGGTATTAAGAATATATGGAGTGGATGGGAAATTGTTGAGTGCTGTGAAGAGTATGTACGAGGGAGCTAGGGCTACAGTTCGAGTGGATGGTGAGCTGAGTGAGTTCTTTGATCTCAATGTGGACCTGAAACAGGGTTGTGTGATGTCTCCATGGCTGTTTAATATATACATGGATGGGGTTGCAAAGGAGGTGCAGGGTAGGGCAGTGGATGTGTGGGTGGCTCTAATGAATGAGGGTGAGATTTGGAAGCTTCCAGTGTTGCTGTTTGCTGATGATACAGTACTGTTGAGTGAAGATGAATGGGAGCTGCAAGGTTTGGTGAATGAATTTGGGACAGTGTGTAGGAGGAGGAATCTGAAAGTTAATGTAAACAAAAGTAAAGTTATGGTGTTTGAGAGAAATGAAGTCACAGAGTGTGCGGTGAGGTTGGATGGTGAGGATATGGAGAATGCGAGTGCATTCAAGTATGGTACTTGGGTAGTGTGATGAGTAAGGATGGAACGTTGGGGGATGAAGTGCGTGAAAGGGTACGGCAGGGAAGGAAGGTTGTTGGTACACTGAAAGCAGTGATGAGAAATAGGGAGGTGAGTATGGAAGTTAAGAAGTCACTGCATGATAGTATTGTGATCCCTACCCTGACTTATGGAAGTGAGGCATGGACCTTGCAAGAGGGGAACAAGTCAAGAGTGAGAGCAATGGAAATGAGTTACTTGAGAGGAGCATGTGGAGTGACATGGAGGGACAGGTTGACGAATGAAGAAGTGAAGGAACGCTGTGGATGTGGTTGAGAAGATTAGGAGAAATACACTGAGGTGGTTTGGACATGAGAGAATGAAAGACTGACTAAGAGGGTGTATGTAGGTGAGGTGGAGGGAGGGAGAGGGAGAGGTAGACTGAGGATGAGGTGGAGGGAGGGAGTTGAGGGGTATATGAGGGAGGGAGGGGTGAGTTGGGGGGAGGGTAGTCAAATGGTGGGTGACAGAGCGACTTGGAGGCATTTTGTCTGCGGCCACCCTTTGCGGGATTAGGGCGTCGGGCTATAGATAGATAGATAGTAAAATTGGCAAGATGTAACTTACGAAATATTGCCTTTATAAGGAAATATTTGGATACACATTCTGTTAAGATGCATATACATAACTATGTCATTAATAAATTGGATTACTGTAATTCTCTGTACTACAATTTGCCTAAATATCAACTGAGGAAAATGAAAATTATCATGAACAGAGCAGCTGGATTAATAATGAATTTGCCATCATATGTGAGGATTACACCAGTTCTCATTGAACTACACTGGTTGCCAGTTAAGGCTAGAATCATATACAAAATTTGTGTTATGACATATGTGGCAGTGAAGACCGGGAAACCGGAATACTTAAGGAGATTATTACAGCCATTTGAACTACAAACAGATATTGTAGTTAGACATGCTTCTGATGGCTACAGACTCTTAGAACCAAGGTGTAACACAAACATTGGTTTTAGAGCCTTTAAAAATTGTGCCCCAAGACTATATAATAGACTACCAAGTGCTGTTAAGAGCAGTAATAATGTGGATCTGTTCAAAAGGAGACTAAAAACATTCTTGTTTAGTGACTGCTATGATATGGAGGACAAGTGTATTAGGGATTATTATGTATTATGAAATTTTGTAAAGTGTGCAGTATTAAATTGATAGGACACATTATTGTGTTATTATGAGTAAGTCAGTATGATCATGTTATTTACTATAAAGTGTCAGGGTGATAATTAATAGTCTTGTGTCAAATTCATTGTATTATTGAAAATGGGCACTACTGAATTGGAATTACGATACTAGTTTTATTACTTTTAGGTATGCATAACCATGTTTTACTTTTAAGTTTTAATATTATTACCTAGTCTTTCTTTAATATTAAGTTTTACTAATAAGTTTTGTTACCTAGTCTTTCATTAATATTAAGTTTATAGTGCAATAATTGTATCAAAACATGTTATATTATTTTTGTAAAATATTGGCGGCTCTGCAGAGCACCACATTTGGTGGAGTGGAGCCTGATAAACCAAATAAAGACAAAGATAAAGATATAGATACTGTGTTGTTGAGTGAAGATGAAGGAGAGCTGCAAGGCTTGGTGGATGAGTTTGGGAAAGTGTGTAAGAAACGGAATCTAAAGGTGAATGTAGGGAAGATTAAAGTGATGGTCTTTGAGAGAGGTTAAGTCAGTGAATGTACAGCGAGATTGGATGGTGAGGAATTGGAAAATGTGAGTATGTTTAAGTACTTGGGTAGTGTGATGAGTAAGGATGGAGGTTTGGAGGGTGAAGTGCTTGAAAGGGTACAGCAGGGAAGAAAGGTTGCTGGTTCCTTGAAAGCAGTGATAAGAAGCAGGGAAGTGAGCATGGAAATGAAAAGGTTACTACATGACTATTGTGATACCAGCTCTAATGTATGGAAGTGAAGCTTGGACGTTGCTGGAAGGACACAAGTCAAGAGTGAGAGCAGTGGAAATGAGTTATTTAAGAGGAGCCTGTGGAGTCACATGGAGAGACAGGCTGACGAATGAGGATATAAAGGAGCATTGTGGTGTGGATGTGGATGTGATAGGAAGCGTTATGAGGAACACACTGAGGTGGTTTGGACATGTGGAGAGGATGGAGGGTGAAAGACTGATGAAGAGAGTGTATGTGAGTGAGGTGGAGGAGGGGAGAGGGAGGGGGAGGGATGGGGTGGAGAGGTATATGAGAGAGGGGTGTGTGAGTTGGGAGCGGGGCAGTGAAATGGTGGGGGACAGAGCGATGTGGAGGCAATTTGTTTGTGGCCACCCCGAACGGGATTGAGGCGTCTGCCAATAGATAGATAGATAGATAAATGTGATGACCACTTTGGTTATCTTGTTAGTATTATTGAGCTTTGTTAACTCATTTAAAGTTTCCATGTAAAACTGCTGTTGAGTTAACGTATACTTGATGTTGCCTACGACTCATTATAAACCTGTTTGGAAATCATAAATGTTTTATATACTCCCAACCTCTTGGTCTATCTATCTATCTATCTATTGCCAGATGCCATAATCCCATAATGGGTGGCCATTTGACTTTGAGTTATTTGTTTTACAGGGAGGGGGACTAACCCTCCACCAACCCACTTGTTGACACATAGGGAGCATGTATGGGTTGGTTATATGGTTACCACCAAGCGTTATAAATGGTTTCTTGGCTTACAGGAAACCATTTGGCTTGTCACTCAATGTAAAGCCACCTGTAAAGGAAAGAAGAGCAATAAGAAGTGACAGGAAAGATGGGTAGGAAGAGAGGAGGGCAGGCACAGAAAAAGAATGATGAAAGCTAAGGAAGAAGTTATGAACCAAAAGTATGTTTCATGTAAAGTAGCATTTTGCTTCTACATAGCAAACTTCAATTGAAGAAGACTGTACCTTGTTAATTTAGAAGGGGAATTTGGTATGCTAAGATATCTCATTGCCTCTTTGTCTCTGTGCAGCTGTTCACTGTACGGGGGTTTCATTCACCCCTGTGTGGAGTACAATATTGGGGGGACCACACATGGCTCTTCTAAACAAGGTGAAGTCAAAGACTTTTCCTCTGAATAACCCCTTCTCTATCTGATTCCCATCAAGGTCTCTCTGTCTCTGCTGCATTTTTGCTATTTAGTTGGTCAGTGCTCTTCTGAACTTTGGTAGTATTCCTCCTCCATTACAGTTGTCTCACAGGACCCATCTGACAGAGCACCTGCCTCGTCTGTCCAACTCTCTGATGTAATGCTTAATTAATACTCTCGGTCCTTCATATAGCCTATGCAATGGGTTAACTCAGCAGCTGCCTTTTTAGGTTTGTATTTCCCTCTGCCTGTGACCTCCAGTCTTTTAAATGCATTTTGTCCAGACATCTTTGAAAATTAATGATTTTAAATATAGGTTTCTCTTGTTTAGTGCTGTATTTATTTAATTTTATTTTGAAAGAACAATATTAAGGACATCTAACCTTTGGTTCCTTTTTATTTGGGGAAAAAAAAAAAAAAAAAAAAAAAAAAAATCTGGTCTAATATTAAAGCCAAAAAACACATACTGTATGACAGTATTTGTGTTTCATTTGGAATATCAGTTGGGAACACTTGAGAGTACTGGTACTGTGCAGTACCAGTACCGGTATCATACTTTACACCTGTTTTTATCAGAAGAGTATACTGTAGATTATAACATTCATTATTTTTATGTACTACACTGCACTTGTTAATAAAGCCTACTGTATATAATTTTTGAGGAAGATGAGGGTTTGTAAGATGCTGTGAATTAATTCATTATTATTATTATTATAAATATGTACTGGTACTGTACTACTGTAAATAGATTATACTGTATGTGTATATATATATATATATATATATATATATACATATATAGACATGTGAGTACGTTTAAGTACTTGGGTAGTGTGATGAGTAAAGATGGAGGTTTGGAGGGTGAAGTGCTTGAAAGGGTACAGCAGGGAAGAAAGGTTGCTGGCTCTTTGAAAGCAGTGATAAGAAACAGGGAAGTGAGCATGGAAGTGAAAAAGTTACTGCATGACAGTATTGTGATACCAACTCTAATGTATGGAAGTGAAGCTTGGACGTTGTTGGAAGGACACAAGTCAAGAGTGAGAGCAGTGGAAATGAGTTATTTAAGAGGAGCCTGTGGAGTCACATGGAGAGACAGGCTGACGAATGAGGATATAAAGGAGCGTTGTGGTATGGATGTAGATGTGATAGGAAGCGTTATGAGGAACACACTGAGGTGGTTGGTCATGTAGAGGGGACGGAGGGTGAGAGACTGACGAAGAGAGTGTATGTGAGTGAGGTGGAGGGGGGAAGAGGGAGAGGGAGGCCGAGGATGAGATGGAGGGATGGGGTGGAGAGGTATATGAGAGAGGGGGGTGTGAGTTGGGAGTGGGGCAGTGAAATGGCGGGGGACAGGGCGACCTGGAGGCGATTTGTTTGTGGCCACCCCAAACGGGATTGAGGCGTCTGGCAATAGATAGATAGATGTATATATATATACATATACTGTATGTATATATATATATATATATATATATACACACACACACACACACACACACACACACACACACACACACACACACACACACACACACACACACACACACACACACACACACACACACACACACACACACACACACACACACACACACACACACACACACACACACACACACACACACACACACACACACACACACACACACACACACACACACACACACACACACACACACACACACACACACACACACACACACACACACACACACACACACACACACACACACACACACACACACACACACACACACACACACACACACACACACACACACACACACACACACACACACACACACACACACACACACACACACACACACACACACACACACACACACACACACACACACACACACACACACACACACACACACACACACACACACACACACACACACACACACACACACACACACACACACACACACACACACACACACACACACACACACACACACACACACACACACACACACACACACACACACACACACACACACACACACACACACACACACACACACACACACACACACACACACACACACACACACACACACACACACACACACACACACACACACACACACACACACACACACACACACACACACACACACACACACACACACACACACACACACACACACACACACACACACACACACACACACACACACACAAACACAATGTATGTGCAGGGGTAGGTGGGAATGAGAGAGCAAAAGCAGCAGTGTGTATTGTTGTGAGTAAAAGATGGAAGAAGAACATAAGAGAGTTTGGATCAGTTGGCTTAAGGATTGTGTGGGTGAGATTGAAAGTTGGAATACAAATGTGGGCGATTGTGTGCATGTATGCGCCAATACAAGATCGTGCAAGCAGAGTGAGAGAAAAGTTCTGGACAAATGTGGAAGTGTGCATGGAAAAGTTTGGAAGGAATGAGAGAGTGTTTTTGATTGGTGATATGAATGATAAAGTAGGGAATGTGAAGGTGGATGGAATAGTTGGTGAGTGGGGTGTGCCTGCTGAGATAGATGAGAACGGCAGTGCATTAGTGGACATTTGTGCCGGGAGGTGGTTGGTGATAGCCAATGCCCTCTTCAGGCACAAAATGATCCATTGGTATACATGGCCAGTGATGAGAAGGGTGGGTGGTGAACTGAATGAAAGGAAGGCAATGATTGATTATGTGTGTGTGGATGAAAGGATGCGAAGATGTGTAATGGATGCAAGAGCCTATAGAGGTTGGGGGAGTGGACCTTCTGACCATTACTTGGTGGTGGCCAGAATGAAGATCCAAGTAAAATGGAGAAATAGAAGAAGGGAAGGACAGGAGGAAGGAGTAGTTGCAAGGAGAGTGGAAAGGTTACAAGAGTAAGAGAAAAAGGCAGAATATAAGGGGGAAGTGGAGGAACAATTGGGTAAATATGAGTTGGAGCAGATGGGGGACATGGAAGGTGTGTGCAAGATGTTCACAGAAGAAATATGTGCAGCATGTGATTTGGTGTGTGGGGTGAAGAAAAGATGGAAGGGAGTGCAAGGAATAGCATTGTGGAATGAAGAGGTGAAACAGGCTGTGACACAAAAGAAGATGCATGCAATGAATGGATGAGAAATAGGGGAGTGGAAGAAGTTGAGAGGCAGAAGAGAGAGTTATCTGTAGAAAGGAAGAGAGAGATGAAAAGATTATTAAGAGAGTGGAAGAGGAATTTGAGTGTGAAGTGGAGGGACTGTAAGAAAATGTTCTGTTAAGAGGTGAAGAGAGTAAGACAGGGTGGAAGTGAAGTAAGTAGGGGAGTGAAAAATAAAAATGGTAGATTGCTAGTGGAGAAGGGAGAAAAAGTGAGCAGATGGAGAGAACACTTTAAGGAATTGTTAAACTTAGAGAATGGAAGTAATGCGAGTATAAGTGGCTGGGGAATGACTGGGAGAAGGAGGGAGGTGAGAAGACAGGAAGAAATCAGTAGGATAGAAGTTGTGGAAGGAATGAAGAAAGTCAAATTGGGGAAAGCCCCAGGAATTGATGGAATGTGTGGTGAAATGCTGAAACATGGGGGAGAGATAGTAGTAGAATGAATGTGGAAAATGTGCAGATTGGCCTGGGAGGAAGGTAGAGTCCCAGAGGATTGGAAGTCAGGTATAATTATTCCCTTGCACAAAGGAAAAGGGGAGAAAAAAGTGTGTGGTAATCATAGGGACATTTGTCTTCTTAGTGTAATAGGAAAAGTGTATGGTTAGATACTTATTGACAGAGTTAGGGAAATAACAGAGGAATCAGTTGGAGAAGAACAGGGAGGCTTTAGGAAGGGAAGAGGTTGTGTAGATCAGATATTCTTTCTTAGATCTTTAGTGGAAAAGTTTCTAGAGAAGGGAAAGAAGTTGTATGCGGCTTTCATGGATTTGGAGAAAGCATATGACAGGGTGGATAGACAAGGATTGTGGAAAGTGTTAAGAATATATGGAGTAGATGGGAAGTTGTTGAATGCTGTGAAGAGTACTGGTATGTATGATGGTGCTGAAGCTGCAGTTCGTGTGGGTGGTGAACTAAGTGAATTTTTCTCTTTGAAGGTTGGGTTGAAACAGGGATGTGTCATGTCTCCATGGTTGTTCAATCTGTACATGGATGGGGTAATAAAAGAGGTACAAGGTAGGGTAGTGGATGTTGGAGTGGTCCTAGTGAGAGAGGGTAGTGTTTGGAAACTCCCTGTACTGTTGTTTGCAGATGATACTGTGTTGTTGAGTGAAGACGAAGGGGAGCTGCAAGGCTTGGTGGATGAGTTTGGGAGAGTGTGTAAGAAATGGAATCTAAAGGTGAATGTAGGGAAGAGTAAAGTGATGGTCTTTGAGAGAGGTGAAGTCAGTGAATGTACAGCGAGGTTGGATGGTGAGGAATTGGAAAATGTGAGTATGTTTAAGTACTTGGGTAGTGTGATGAGTAAGGATGGAGGTTTTGGAGGGTGAAGTGCTTGAAAGGGTACAGCAGGGAAGAAAGGTTGCTGGTTCTTTGAAAGCAGTGATAAGAAACAGGGAAGTGAGCATGGAAGTGAAAAAGTTACTACATGACAGTATTGTGATACCAACTCTAACTTATGGAAGTGAAGCTTGGACATTGTTGGAAGGACACAAGTCAAGAGTGAGAGCAGTGGAAATGAGTTATTTAAGAGGAGCCTGTGGAGTCACATGGAGAGACAGGCTGACGAATGAGGATATAAAGAAGCGTTGTGGTGTGGATGTGGATGTGATAGGAAGTGTTATGAGGAACACACTGAGGTAGTTGGTCATGTGGAGAGGATGGAGGGTGATAGACTGACGAAGAGAGTGTATGTGAGTGAGGTGGAGGGGGAAAGAGGGAGGGGGAGGCTGAGGATGAGATGGAGGGAGGTGTGAGTTGGGAGCAGGGCAGTGAAATGGTGGGAGACAGGGCGACGTGGAGGTGATTTGTTTGTTGCCACCCCAAACGGGATTGAGGCGTCTGGGAATATATATATATATATATATATATATATATATATATATATAATATATATATATATACACACACAGTATTAGTGGTAGGTGGTGGCAACCATCATCCACTCACTTGATGTAGTGCTGCCTACTTCTTCCTTAGCCTTTATCATTCTTTTTCTGTGCCTGCCCTCATCTCTTCCTATTTCTCCCATCTTTCCTGTCACTTCTTATTGCTTTTCTTTTCTTTACAGGTGGCTTTACATTGAGTGACAAGCCAGATGGTTTCCTGTAAGCCAAGAAACCATTTACAATGCTGGATGGTAACCATATAACCGAACCATACGTGCTCCCTACATATCAATTAGTGGGTTGGTGGAGGGTTAGTGCCCCTCCCTGTAAAACTAATAACTCTAAGTTTAATGGCCACCCCTTATGGGATTGTGGTGTCTGGCAATAGATAGATAGATAGATATTATATATGTACAGGTATACCTTGATATGCGATACCCCGGCTTAATGATGGGAGTAGAAATACCACCATACCCCACCTAACGATGGGCAACCCCCAGTTTGATTATTATTATTATTATTTTTTTTTTTCCGATTTTGATGATATTTTAGACTAAAATTGTATTTAGGTTGATGTATAAACTGTTTTTAGACTTAGATTTATGTGTTTTGGAAATAGGTGGGGTGAACATTGTAAATTTGGGATACAGTTTAATAAGCTTTCATTTTCCAGACTTATATTTGACGATTTTCTGGTTTTATTTCTTGGTTTCAGTGAGTTATTTACTGGTGTTAGGCATAGGTTAGCTTTTTTTTTATGGCTGTTAGGCCATTTAGATTGGCTTTATACTTGGTTTTGGACTCATTTGGGTGGGTTCAGGGCTTGGTTGAGGGGGAAACCCAAGGCTCAAAAACGCATCCCTATACTTTACATGTTAAGTCTACCCCGAAATGTGATACCCTGCCTAACGATGGGTTTTTCCTTAACCAATTGCATCGTTAAACCAAGTTATACCTGTATATACTAGTACGGTAGTCCCTTATTTATCCAGATGTGCTCATTATCTGGACGCTGGACCTTGGCTCTATTAAACCATTATTTGGATTTACATGCCATTATCCAGATGTAAAAGTCCCCAAAACCTTCAGCTGGCCAGCCATCATGTTCAAACATTCGGTATTATGGCAGCTGGGCTCAAGCTGTGAGTGGGAAGTAGGCTGTGTAACCCACAACTAGAGCTAAAATATCCATCCACCCCTGTACTGAATGGCCAAAGTCGCATGCTCGTCTGATCACTCCCAACGAACCACCTGCACCTGAGTAATACGAATGTAACCCACAAGTGGTGTCAAAACATCCTACGCATCCCCACCGAATGTCCAAAGTAGCACGGCCACTGGGCTAAGTCTTTCCTAACTGCCACTGAGATTGTAACTCAGACCGTAGGCCATGAGTACATGTTTGGTGACAGCTGCTGTCTGCCTCATTACCGAACGTCCAAAGTTGCCCGGTCACCAGGAATTGTGTTTCCGCATGGCCACTGGACGTCTAACAGACTGCAAGCCATGAGTAAATGTTCAGTAAAAGCGCCTGTCTTCGTGACGGAAGGGTGAAAATCTTGCCCACAGCCTCGCTTCTCCCCTCCTCCCATCCCTCCTCCATACCCTCCCGGCTTCCCCCTCATTCCCTACCTTCGTCCATGGTGATAGCACTAACTCATGAGTTTTTATTTTTTTTTGCGATTTATTCAACTACGATTAGTCATATTGAAATTCCGCAAAATCCACGAGAAAGCTCATGAAATTCTGCATCTAGACATATGCTTAACCCTCAGAAGGTGCTGGCAGAATTTTGCTCTAGGATGGTGGGAAGTTATGTGAACGTAAGTTTTATTCCTGAACTCTTTATTCTCACTGCATTTCTGTGCCTTCACTTATCAGTGTGTTTTATCTTATAGTATAAACACCAGCAAAGATGATGGTATACTATTTATGCCAATATAACCAATTTCAGGTGGCATATTTGGCTGTGGATTTTTTTTTTTTTTTTTTTTTTTTTAAAGCTCCAGGAGGAATCACTCGTCACAGATAACTGATTTTCAAACCGTCTTCAGGTTTTTTATGGCTTTTTGTTGTTATGTGTTGTTTTCTTGATGTTTTGCATTATTACAGATAATCCTATACCGGGTATGTGTTTTGATGTCTCAATATGGCAGAGTGACCAGAGAAGATGCCAAAATTAGGAGGGGTACTGAACATAGCCACAGTAGTGTATAGGTAGTTTTTTTTTTTTTTTTTTTTTTTTAATGGTTTTCTTGGTGTTTAGCATTACTTTGGATATTCCTGTGTGCGTTTTGATATCTAAATATGGCATAGTGACCTGAAAACAGTGCCAAAATTAGAAGGGGTAGTGTACATATAGTAGTGTAGTGTTTTTTGTTTATTTTTATTTTTTTTGTTTAGCATTATTTTGGATATTTTTGTGTGTGTTTTGATGTCTAAATATGGCAGATTGACCTGAAAACAGTGGCAGAATTAGGAGGGGTACTGTACATACAGTAGTGTATAGGTAGGGTGTTTTTTGGTTTTTAGTGTTTTTTCTTTTCATGGTTTTCTTTGTGTTTAACATTACTTTGGATATTCCTGTGTGTGTTTTGATGTCTAAATATCCCTGAATGACCAGAAAACACTGCCAAAGTAAGCAGAGATACTGTACAAATAGGTTAGGTATAGGTTGGAGGTTGGGTATAGGTAGGGCCTGGGTAAAGTAGGGGGAATAATGTTCATTATCTGGATGTTGCCACTACCTGGACATGCCATTGGCTCTGTTAGGTCCGGATAAATGAGTGATTACTGTGTGTGTGTGTGTGTGTGTGTAATTGTATTATATATACCAGTGTATATATATATATATATATATATATATATATATATATATATATATATATATGTAATCCCTGTAATAACCAGACACCAATTCCCGAACATTTTGGGCCCAGGCCTTTGGGACCGCCCCCCAGGGGGGGGAAGGACATTTTTCAATCGTACTTTGAACTTGGCGTGTGGTGCTGAACAGCTGTGTTTTCGTGCTTAGTAGTGGCCCCCTGCTTCCTCCCCTCCCCAGTTCCTGCCTAATTACCATTGTGACTAGATGCTCGTAGTAGTGGCTGCCACATGTACTCGTTTTTGAGAATAAGCAGTGAATAAACTGCAATACCTCACCACTAGACCACATGGGAATTTACAGTGTTGTGCTGTGTTAGGAAGAAATTTGATTTTAGAGTGCAAACTGGTATGTTGCAACTGATGTGGGACAAGTAAAAACACTGTGTGCAGTGTTAAACCGTTATAATTCACAGTGCAAAGGTTTAAGTGCAGAACAACACTGGATTACTTACTGTACATGCTTCAAGAGCATTTTCATCACTGCCAGAGCCTTAGAGGAGGCGGGTTAATCTTCGTAACGGCCACGGACGTGTTGTAAGTACCCTGTACACTGCTAAATATTTTCCATACTTCTTATTCCTTATTCTTTGGTTCCTTTTCATATATTTCATGCTTTCTGTCCCTTATTTGTGTGAATAGGGTCTTAAATAGGTGCTATGCATATCCAGTCGGGAGTTATGTAGGTGGCTTTCTGAGGTAGGCTGGGTTAGGGTCCATAAGTACCTGTCCAGGAGGCATTTTCAAGTCCCGGACAAACCCAATTTCTGGTCATGCCTTTGGCTTCATTGCATCGGTTATTGGAGTGATTACTTATATATATATATATATATATATATATATACGAATCCACCCAAGGGTCATTGGTACACATCAGGAAGGGCATCTGGTCATAAAATGCTACATGCTCCAGTCCAAAGTCCTCTACCCAGGGGCAACACCTTAGCCCTTCGGGGATACCTGGCATAAAACCAAATTATTATTTATATATATTATTATATATATATACTGTATACATATATATCTTACATACTATATATACACTCAATCCTCGTAAACCACGTGTTCATAAACCACGGATTCGTAAACTGCGGCAAAGTGGCTGTCAGGCTGCCGACACCCTTAAATCGCTGTTAAGTCACGAAAATCGTGGATCTAGGCACCAAAGTGAGCCTTTTCTGAGGAGAATCGTAAACCGCGACATTCAATTTGATAACCGCGACCCAACAACCAATCACCACCTGTCCCTGGTGGCAAGTCTGCATCTAATGCCGCCATGTTGTTGTTGTTCTGCCCACAAACCTGCACAGTACAGAGCATCACCATGCAGTACGAGAACTACCTGCCTTTTTTTGTGCACTTTCCCCCCACCTCCTACCTTCCATGGACCCTCCCAAACCCCCGAAGAAGCGTTCTAAGCACTGTGGCATCAAGAAGCAGCCGCCGTTGTCGTACAGTCAATGTTTGGAGCTCATTTGTCGTGTTGAGAAGGGAGAGAAGTTTGCAAGCCTAGTGAAAGACTTTGGGAGGACCGAGTCGACCATAAGGACGATCTACAAAATCTACAGCATCAGTCATCTTTGAGGGCTTCCTAAGGGAGGCTGAGGAGCTGGAGAAGAGAGAACAGCATGAGGGAGCACCCCCACCTCGTGCTGAGAGGTTCTAAGTTCTTTCCAACACCACCCAACTTCATTCACTTAAGCAATATCGCCATAGGTTTAAGGTGAGATCCCTTAACATTGCTTATTTCTATTAAATACATGCACTGAATATTCCTTAATTTGTATGTTTGTGTTTGATGGTGCCTAGACAGATGTATGTAGGGTGCTTTGGGGGGTGGTTGGCCAAAGTCCAGACCATAATTAATTTTTCACATAAGAGTTATTATTTATAAACCGCGGATTTTGTAAACCGCGGCAGTGGTCCAGACCCAAATTGCCGCGGTTTACGAGGATTGAGTGTATACATATACCTGTATATATATATATATATATATATATATATATACTGGAGCCTCTGTAGTACAGTGGTAGAGTGTGCGTTTCGTACACGAGTGAGCCAGGGTTCGCGCCCCACCAGGGCAATTAACTTTGGGAGTGTTCACCCGGCCATGTACTGCATTGGCGGACACAAGGGGTGCTGTGGTTGAACCAGTGTCGCTTACTATAAAGTATGCTTGCACCCAGTCGTCTTGCACAGGCCGATTACACTTGGTTCACAGACTACACACACATCCATAGCCACTCCAACACTACAGTTACACTCACAAGTACTTCTTACCCTACATACAATCTCTACCAGACAGCCTAAGCGACTTGGTAGAGATACATTGGCTGTATCATCTCCACTTCGATTGGGATAGGCCGGTCCTGCAGTGGACACTGAAATGGCTAATGATGATATATATATATATATATATATATATATATATATATATATATCTATCTATATATATATATATCTATCTCTATCTGTCTACCTATCTCTCTCTCTCTCTCTCTCTCTCTCTCTCTCTATACTGTACTGTAAGTAATCCCTATACTATCCAGACGCCCACTTACCGGACATTGTGGACCTGGACCTTCAGATCCCCCAAATTGCCAAAATTAGAAGGGAAAAAAAAAAATCCCCCCCCCCCCCAAATCCCCTCCCGTAATTTGAAATTGCCGCGTGGCGCCGAACAGCTGTTCACACCATGGCCCCTTCACCCCTTCCTTCCTTCCCCCTCCCCCCCTCCCCTGACAGGGTTGCCATTTGGTATTTTTCATTACCAAATGTGTGCCAGTTTGGTAATGAAAAATTTGTTTGGTAATGAATCAGAATAATGCATTACCAAATGGATTTTTCACATGTATGAGGATACACAGGATGGAGATGGTGGATTGTTTGCTCTCTCTGATTAATCTGCTAGCCTACATAGTGTGAAAATAATCAACATGCTGTTAATTATAAGGAGAGTGATTACATGTATTTCCACTTATATATAGAATTAGCGAAGAATAAATGCTAGCTTTACGAATTTGGTAATGAAAAGTTAAACTTGGTAATGAAAATTGAGGAGTTTGGTAATGTGGCTGTTGCGATCTGGCAACTCTGTTTCCCCGTCACCAACACTCCAACAGTTACTGCTTAACTTCGATTGCGAGTGGATACTTATCGCAGTGGATGTCACACGTGCTCATTTTTTTTGTGAATAAACTGCAATACCTCGCCAGTAGGCCACACGGGAATTTACAGTGTTGTGCAATGTTAAGAAATTAGAATTTAGAGTGCAAAGGATTAACTGTGGACTGCAAACTTGTGGTTGAAACTGGTGGTTGAAACTGGCGTGGTGCAATTAACAATGTGCAGTGTTAAACAATTATAACTCACAGTGCAAAGAATTACTGTAAGTGCAGCACAACGCTGGACTACTGTACATGCTTTAAGAGCATTTTCACCACTGCCAAAGCCTTAAGAAGGCAGCCACAGTCGTGCTGTAAGTACCCTGGCTGAGGTACTGTCACTTCTAATTCCTCATTCTTTGGTTCCTTTTCATTTATTTCATGCTTTATATCCATTATTGGTGTGAATAGGGTCTTAAATAGGTGCTATGCATATCCGGTAGGGAGTTATTTAGGTGGCCTTCAAAGTTAGGCTGGGTTAGGGTCCTTAAGTATCAGTCCAGCAGGCAGGTGCCCACTTTCCGGACGGGACCACTTTCCGGACATGCCTTTGGCTCTATTACATCAGATAGTGGAGGGATTACTGTATATATATATATATATATATATATATACACCATATATATATATATATATATATATATATACATATATATACATATATATATATATATATATATATATATATATATATATACAGGTATATATATATATACATATCATATATATATGTATATATATATATATATATATATATATATATACACACTCAATCCTCGTAAATCACGGCAATTTGGGTCTGGACCACTGCCGTGATTTATGAATAATAACTCTTATGTGAAAAATTAATTTGGGGCTGGACTTTGGCCAACTCACCCCCACAGCACCCTACCTACACCTATCTAGGCACCATCAAACACAAACAAACAAATTTAGGAATATTCAGTACATGTATTAAGGGATCTCACCTTAATCCAATTATGAAATTGCTTAAGTGAATGGAGTGGGGTGGTGTTGGGAAGAACTTAGAACCTCTCAGCACTTGTTCTTCCCAAATTCTTTCGCCTGCTTTGAAAAATTCTCTCCCCTCTCAACATGACAAATGAGCTCCAAACATTGACTGTACAACAACCGCGGCAGCTTCTTGACGCCATATTGCTTAGAGCGCTTCATTGGGGGGTCGGGAGGGGCCATGGCAGGTAGGAGGCGGGGGGAAGTTGCATAAAATAGGCAGGTAACTCTCGTACTCCATGGCGACAGTCTGTAGTGTGCAGACTGGCGGGACAACAACAACAACAACAACATGGCGGCATTAGTATGCACTTATGCCACCAGGGACGCGCGTTGATTGGTTGTTGGGTTGCGATTTTTAGTTTGAATGATGCGGTTTTATATATATATATATATATGTACTGTATATATATGTACATATATATATATATATATATATATATATATATATATATATATACACACACTCAACCCTTGGCTATCACGGGTTCCGCTATAGTGTATTTCGCTATCACGCCAAAATAAAAAACTACCCAAATACCTTTATCACGCACTAAATGCACGCTATCATGCACCGGAAATGCTCAAAATTTTCAAGAAGGCCGGGCTCCGGTGCTCCGCCCAGCCAACAAAAGCTTCACTCCGTGATAGGTCGTGTGACATCAGCGCCAGCCAAGTGCTGATTGGCCGCTGACCGAGTCTCCTGCCTGCCAAACCATTCAAGTGCGCACCCTCAGACTGTGAACAGTGACAACGAGAACAATAACCTTTTTTATGATATGACCATGGCCAACGTACCCCCTCCCTGTCCCACTACCATCACCCAATAATGCTGCGGCACCTGGCAGGGAAATAAAAGAAAAGGAAGAACCTAAGTTATGCAGATAAACTGGAAATGTGAAACTTATAGACAATGGAGAGACCAAGCGAAGTGTGGGGAAGAAATATAACATCAGTGAGGGGTATTTATAAGAATCATGATCACATCATAAAACATGCTCATTTTTGGACTATTGTATGTTAATATGTGGTACAAAATGGGTATCTTAGGGGTAAAGATTGAGATCATGGCACCAATTAGAATTATTTCCATAAGTTCTTCAATTCGGCTATCACGGTTTCGGCTATAGCGCAGCCATAGCAGGACCAAATGGGAGTGATAGCCGAGGGTTGAGTGTATATATATATATATATATATATATATATATATATATTTATATATTTGTATATATCTATATCTATCTATCTGTCTATATACAGTATATATGTACAGTATATACATATACAGTATGTATGTATATATATATATTTCATTCATTCATTGCCAGACGCCATGTATCCCAGACAGGGTGGCCAAGGGCTTAGAGTTAATTGTTTTACAGGGAGGGGCACTAATCCTCCACCAACCCCACTTGACGTAGGGATGCCAACAGCATCTGGTGTTCCCAGGCGGTCACCCATCCAAGTACTAACCAGACCCAATGTTGCATATATATAAATATATATGTATATAGGGCTTTGCAAGTTACTATGAACTAATGCTCACATTTTTACAGTAATATGTCCTGTGTTCTCTTCTGGTTAATAAATAATTTTCATTTTTTCAGGGGGGCTTTGCAAGATGCTATGAACTAACAGACTTAAAAACCAAGGATATCTTTGCTGGGAAAATAGTGGCCAAGTCCCTGCTAGTGAAATCTACACAGAAGGAGAAGATGTCACAAGAAATTTCCATCCATCGAAGCCTCAAGGATAAACATGTTGTTGGATTCCATGGTTTCTTTGAGGATTCTGACAATGTTTACATAGTTCTTGAGCTGTGCCGGAGAAGGGTAAGCAGCTTTCCATAGCTATACGTTGTTTCAGCTTAAGAAGTATTTCTAATTTCATAGACTCTTCGGTAGACCTTTTCATCAGGCTATGTGTATGTGCTGTATTATGCTCATTTTATTTTGTTTCTTGCTCCTATGACTGCCTCTTGTACCATTTTTTTTTTTTTTCCTCCCTTTATTGTGACATTTTCCTTTTCTGAATAACCAGAATACTGCTATATATAGTACTGTAGAGTTTATCATTATCATCCTTCCCCTTATTCCCATTAATACACTGAGTGGGTAAGATTCAGAAGGAGGAACAGGAAGGCTAAAAAATATGAAAACCACTATCAGCAAGGTGCTCGGTGGAATGTGCCACATATCATTCAGACCTTTGAAATTATTATTTCTACCCTCCAGACTGTTGTAATTATCAGTTCGACCCTCCAGGTCAGAGTATTCATCCAAAAATTGTGCTCCATGGTATTTGTAAGATGGAGATCATAGCATTGACTATCATTTTAAGAAATGAGGTTTAGCCCTTGTTTTGGATGACTTCCTGTGTATCAGTGAATTTCATCCATTCATTTCTGTCTTTTATCAGTTTTTTTGCTTCTTCATCCTTTTATATTTGACCTCTACATTCAGTTGTCATTTCTTGGCTTCTTTTTGAATAGTCCATATTACATTCAGTTCCACATCAAGCTGCACACTAGCGTCCAAACACTAGTCTACCCATTCTATTATATATACATGCTTGGCAGGAATATTTAATATCCTTGGTGGTGTATGTGCAACAGAAAGAATTGGTAGGCATTTGTCAGTAACTGTACTGTACGGTGCAAATATTGTGTCATTGTGGGTCAGCCTGCTCCATGTTGGTATTTAGGATTCATAAACAAGAAGATGGCACAGATGTAGAGGAACTATTTATAAAAAAAAAAAAAAAAAAAAAAAAAAAGTCATTCAGGTCTTGTAGTCTTGAATTTTGCCTGACAAGCATGTAATTTCTGCCAGTGTTTTCATTGTTTCAGTTCATTAACAAGGACTTGTGGAATATTCGTTCTGTTAGCAATTATTAAAAATTGGGTTCAATGCTTGTCACATACTATAAACATAACATATATCAGCCATTCATCTCCTTTGTCAATACCTTTGCTTTCTCACCTTCCATACCCTTCTTTGTCACACATTCACATAACCATATCCATCCATCTTCCACTTTGATTTCTTACCCATTTCCCACTGTGAAGTGCAGATACAGTACCTGTTTTGTACTCTTTTCTATTCATTGTCCAGTATGACCTTGCCATCTACATCAAGCATGCTCAGCCATTTTGTACAGAAGGGTTGGCTTTAATCTAAGCAAGACTTGCAGGCCACAGTTCCGTGCTGTACTTTATTAGTTATGTCGGGTGAGAACACAAACAAAAACAGTGTAATGAAGTTTGGCTATACAGTATTTAGTCTAGAATGTATGGAGTGAAAGTTGTGATACTATGAACAGAGTAAGTTTCCATGATCTTTGTAACATTTGTTGTGAAGAGTATGTATGAGGGTGCTAAGGCTGCAGTGCATGTGGATGGTGAACTGAGTGAATTTTTCTCTTTGAATGTTGGGTTGAAACAGGGATGTGTCATGTCTCCATGGTTGTTCAATCTTTACATGGATGGGGTAATAAAAGAGGTGCAACACAGGCCAGTGGATGTTGGAGTGGCCCTAGTGAGAGAGGGTAGTGTTTGGAAACTCCCTGTACTGTTGTTTGCAGATGATACTGTGTTGTTGAGTGAATACAAAGTGGAGCTGCAAGGCTTGGTGGATGAGTTTGGAAGAGTGTGTAAGAAACGGAATCTAAAGGTGAATGTAGGGAAGAGTAAAATGATGGTCTTTGAGAGAGGTGAAGTCAGTGAATGTACAGTGAGGTTGGATGGTGAGGAAATGGAAAATTTGAGCATGTTTAATTGGGTAGTGTGATGAGTAAGGATGGAAGTTTGGAGGGTGAAGTGCATGAAAGGGTACAAGAAGGAAGAAAGGTTGCTGGTTCCTTGAATGCAGTGATAAGAAACAGGGAAGTGAGTGTGGAAGTGAAAAAGTTACTACATGACAGTACTGTATTGTGATACCAACTCTAAAGTATGGAAGTGAAGCTTGGACGTTGTTGGAAGGACACAAGTCAAGAATGAGAGCAGTGGAAATGAGTTATTTTAGAGGAGCCTGTGGAGTCACATGGAGAGACAGGCTGACAAATGAGGATATAAAGGAGCGTTGTGGTGTGGATGTGATAGGAAGCGTTATGAGGAACACACTGAGGTGGTTTGGCCAAGTGGAGAGGATGGAGGGTGAGAGACTGATGAGGAGAGTGTATGTGAGTGAGGTGGAGGGGGGGGAGAGGGAGGGGGAGGCCGAGGATGAGATGGAGGGATGGGGTGGAGAGGTATATAAGAGAGGGAGGTGTGAGTTGGGAGCAGGGCAGTGAAATGGCGGGGGACGGCGACGTGAGAGATTTGTTTGTGGCCACCCTGTACGGGATTGAGGCATCTGGCAATAGATAGATAGATAGATTATGTATGTATTTAGTGGTTGGTGGGAGACACTCACCATCCACTCACTTGATGTAGTGCTGCTGTTGGGTGCCTGCCCTTTGCTCTCTTCCTTCCTACATTCCATCCTTCTTCTTCTTTCTTTGCTTCATTCCTCTTCCTTCTGTTTGTCGGTGACTCTACAATGAGTGATGAGCCAAATGTTTCCTGTACACCAGGAAACCGTTCGCAACACTGGGCGGTAACCATATAATCAAATTATGGCACCTGGTGGTTTAGTGAGCAATTAAGGTGCTCCATTTAGATTAAGCAGGTTTATTGCTTACATAATGCCACTCAGGGATATGTGAGGCTGGTTGCTCTTATCTTAAATGTCAGGACCAACATGCCTACCCACAGGCTCCAACGCTCCTCATGGAACAACGCTGGATTAGATGATGAATGTATGAATGAAAATAATTTTGAGATATACAGTACTAGAATGTACAATAGTCAGCTAACAAATTAGGTTGTTGCTGTTGAATAAATGTGATATATCTGGTTCAGTAGATCCATCAACTGCAGGCAAGCAACCAACCCTGCAGGACCTTCCCATGCTGTGAACTAATGTTCTCTTGTGGCAGACAGTGCCTCACCACAGTAAGGCACGGGGAAAGAGTGTGAAGGTTTGGTTCCCAAAACACCACCACATTTGCATCTCTTCACCCACATAACCTGACGACTGTGGCATTAGGTTTCTGGTCAACTCCCCGCATGTGCAGAAAAAAGGGGGATTTTTTGTTTTGTTTTTTTGTTCTCAAAAATAAATTTTTTCTCCTGTGAAATGAAAGAGTGCATGGAAAAGTATAGGAAAAACAAATATTAATGGTACCTATAGTTCATTATTTACCTTAGCTCAGCCATGGTGAAGTAATGAGGACGTGGAAGAAATATGTAGTGTGCCCGTTTAAAAAAAGGCATGCTCATGTGATGTACATTGCAGCTACAAGTTTTCCATTATATGAAGTACATCGCAGCTATCGGGTTAACTGGGGGAACCATGGTAGGCTCCACATCACCCTGTTATTTAATTACATGGTTATTACCCAACATTGTAAATGGGGTCATGGGTTACAAGGAGCCATCAGAGCTTGCCATGCAGTGTAGAGTCACTTGAAGTGGAATGAAGAGTATTAAAAAGTGGTACAAAGGATAGGAGAGACTAAAAAAATGGGAGGGCAGTTTTTGAATTAAGATGATGATCAAACATTGGATTTAACAAGTTTTCAGATTGGAGTACACACTTCCCCTCAGTATTTTTGTGACAGGGTTCCAAGGGAGGTGGTGAAGTGGGCAGTGAGAAAGGTTGGGATTGAGAAGTGGATGGTTAGAGTGGTTATGGCAATGTACATGGGTGCTCACGCCCAGGTGAGAGTGAATGGAGATTTGAGTGATGAGTTTTCGGTGAATGTTGGTGTGCATCAGAGTCAGTCTTGAGTCCCTTATTGTTTATCATGGTGCTTGAAGCTCTCACATGACCTCAGAAATGGACTCCCATGTAGCTGGCTGTGTGGCTAGCCTAAAGTAAGGACTAGTTAGAGAAAGTTCAGGGAGCTGTTGCCTTTCCTAACATTGAGAGGGCTCTCCTTCCATGCTAAAGAATTTTTGTAGTAGTAGTAGTAGTCGTTCCCAAGGCAGTCTGGCCGAACGTCTGAAGTCCCTTAGGAAGGCCACGGCCGGGACTGGGCTTTCCCACAGAGCACTCAAGGAGTGTATGTTGAGTTGTTGGCACAAGAGATTGTGTGCAGTGCAGTCTTCCATAATATGCTTAAAAGGATGGAGTGCTCTGTTTCATCATGGACAGGCATCAGCAACAGGGTCATCCAACCTCTTGTGACAACTCAAGAGGGCTGGATGATGCACACATCTCAGCCTGGCCAGGTGGACCCTGTCCTCACGAGGGAGATAGGATTCAGAAGGGTGGATGTCAAGAGGCTGTGCACGCAGCTGCGTGTTGTCTTTCAGTGACTGAATGGAGCGGCAAGTGACTTGAGCATGGATATGCTTCTGGATGCTGGTTTGAGGCAGGCGAGAGGGTAGAGATGACAGTACAGTATTTGGGAATGACATTGTGTGCTGGTTGTTGATATTCCTTGGTGTGTGTGGATGTGCTGCCATGTAGTGTAGTAGATGGTGTACGTTTGTGGAGGCTGCAGCAAGATATTTTTTTTATTTATTTATTTGTGTGTGTGTGTGTGTGTGCCTCTCATGTGTAGATAATCCTTGACTTTGAGGATTTTGGTTTCTTGGTGTAGGTGGTCTGTAGGTGTAGTAGCTGTGCAGCCTGTGATTATTTTTAGGGCCTTGTTCTGTATGGTCTGTAGGGTGTTGTAGTGTGTTTTAGTGAGGTTAGAAGCCCAAGCAAGGCTTGGATAGTTCATCACTGAACATATATTGTTTGTATACTGTGGTGGTGGTTTCTTTGGTGTGTCCGAATGTTGTATGGGCAAGTGACCTTTGGGCATTGAGTCTTGGTGTTATGTTTTTAATGTTTGTGATGTGTTGTTTAAATGACACTGATGTATTGTTTGTTACATCAAGTATTTCTGTGTGTGTGTGTGTGTGTGTGTGTGTGTGTGTGTGTTTTGTTTTGTTTCTTTTTAAAGGCTTCAACATGCTTGCATGCGTCGGCCTTGGTCACCTAATGGCGGCTCCCCATGCAGCACGATCTATTTCAGCCTCCCTGTTGTCTCTTAACCCTGAGGTCACACTTAATGACCTCATCCCATGACTTTCTCGGTCTACGCCTCATAACCCCACCCCTAATATTAACACTTCTCACCTTCCTCACCCAGTGATCATCCCCCATCCTCTCCACATGCCCAAACCATCTCAATCTACCTCTCCTCATCACAACACCAATTCACTCCAGTCCCATCCTACCTCTCAACTCTTTCATTGTAAACCCAGCCCCCCCAGATCTTGCACGCAGGAACGCACTACACATCCACCTAATCATTGCCATTTCTGTATGTCTGAACCTGCAAATAGCCTCCTCCTTTACTGCCCAGGTCTCACTACCATACAGCATTACTGTACACTCTTAACACATGCTGCATACAAAGACCCCTTAGCATGTAGGGAGAGTCCTCTCAGTGTCAGGAGAGGGAACAGCTCCCTGAACTTCTTCCAACCACTTCTCACCCTAGCCACAGAGCTTGCTCCAGCCCCACCTTCAGCACACAACATGTCTCCCAAATAACAAAACTCTTCCACACACTCAGGAGATTCTCAAGCAAGTTCAATCCTTTCACGCCTGACAGTCTCCACCTGCTCTCCCCGACACACCTTGCACATAAAATCAGCATTATCTTGCAGTCTACCCCTGATACCACTACATCTCTTGTGCACCCATTTATCACAAACACCGCACACGTTGGAATTACTTCCCATGCCCTTGTGGCAAACTGCACATGGCCACTCTCCCTCGTCTTTGACAGTAACGCCACCAACCCTAGGTATCATCAGTTTTGTTTTATCTGCATATACCCTTAAGCCCTTGTGCCCCATACCATCTCTCCACTTCCTAAACCTTTCCTCTGCCTCCCTTTCGTTCTCTGCAATCAACACCAAATCATCAGCATGCAACATCTCCCACGGGAGTCCATTTCTGAAGTCATGTGAGAGGGCTTCAGGTACCATGATAAACATCATGGGACTCAAAGCAGACCCCTGATGCACACCAAAATTCATGGAAAACTCATCACTCAAATCTCCATTCACTCTTACTTGGGTGCGAGCACCCACATACATAGCCATAACCACCCTAACCAGCCACTCCTCCAAGCCAAGCTTTCTCATTGCCCACTTCACCACCTCTGTAGGGACTCTTTCAAAGGCCTTTTCCAAATCAACGAAAACAAAATACAGATCCCTTTGTGTGTGTGTGTGTATGTCTTTGTGTGTGTGTGTGTGTGTGTGTGTGTGTGTGCGTGCATGCGTGCATGCGTGTGTGTGTGTGTACGTATGTGTGTGTGTGTGTGTGTGTGTGTGTGTAAGGGGAGTGTTGTTAATGGTGAGGTGTATTTGGCTGGGGTAGTTGTGGGTCTGTGGTGAACCATTCGTTAATGTGTTGAAGTAAGATTGGAGGATGTGTGCGACTGTTTATGTTTTGGTGTGCATGTGTAAGTGTTACGTCGTTTGCATAGGAAGCTATGATATGTGTATTTGTGGTGTGTGGGGTGTGGTTATGTCTTGCATGTATAGGTTAAAGAGTGTAGGGGACAAAATAGATCCTTGAGGGATGTCATTTGTTCTGATGTTCAGTGTCTGACCGGCAAATGTTACATATGCACATCTGCCTGCTAAATAGTTTGCCGGCCATCTTTTTGTGTTATTGTGCATGTTTGTGTTGAATATTTTGTTTGTGAGGTTGTGGCGGGGGATGACATCAAAAGCTTTGCTAATGTATAGTGTGACTAGGAGTGTTCTGTGTGGTGGCTTAGCTGAATTGATGCCATTAAAAAGTCTTTGTGTAAGGTCTGAAAGAAGAGTGTTTGTGGTGTGTAGCAGCCTGAAACTATGTTGTGATGGGGCTAGGGGGATGTGAGGTTTTACTGATTGTAATACCAATTGTCCAGTGACTTAGGATGGGGCGCAGAGGAGTGTGATGGGGTGGTGTGAGGAAGGTAACATGGGGCTTTTGTTAAGTTTGGGGATAGTGATAATAGTCCCATGCAACCAGATGTTGGGTATTATGTTGTGTGAGTATCAGTAATTTGATGTATTGGTGAGTGCTTGTATGCCTGGGGGTCCAAGATGTTTAAGGTGTATGTTGCTTATGTTGTCTGGGCCACAGGCAGATGAGTGCTTAAAGTTGCTAAGAATGTGCTTTGTCTTGTTGTAAGTGAAGGGTTTGAAGTCTGGGTCTGTGGGGAACTGTCTCTCGCTTTGGATGACACGTCGGCCGTCGCGATGGGGGTTTAGATGACTGATATGTGCAGAGTGATTGATGAGAGTGATTGCTTGTTGTTTGTTTAAGGATGTGGTGTCTGTTGTTGTGATGGCAGTGTGTGATTGTGTTGTGTTGCTGTTGGAGAGTGTAATGCTGTTTAGTGTTTTTTAGAGTTTGCTCGGGTTTGTTCTGTGATCAAGTGTTTGAAGATAATTATTATAATTTAGTGTTTGCTGCTCTGATATTGTTTATTTGAATGTTGAGTTCCTGTATTTGTTGTTTAGTGTCTTGTGTATGGGGTGGTGGGGGGTATTGTAGAGTGTCGCATTGACTGATGGGGCCTTGAATTTCAGGTGTGAAGTTGGGATTGTGTCCCTTTTTGTTGCCCTTAGGGATGTGTCGTTTGTTTGCATTTTTAATAATTGTATTGCGAGGATGCACAGCGGTTTTGATGTTTGTGATGGGTGTGCTGTTTAATGTTTCAAAGTGTTGTTCTGTTTCAATTGCAAAGGCCTCCTAGTTGGCTCTCTTATAATTAGTGTGTGTGTGTCTGTGGCCAGCTGGGGTGATTTTGGTTTTAGAATGATGATGATTGGAAGGTGGTCAGAGCCAAGGGGTTTGACCACTCCAGGATGTTGTGGGGGCGAGGTCTTGGGGGCAAAAGGTGATGTCTGGTGATGATGAGAGGAAGAGGGCTTGGTGTGGGATTTTTTTTTTTTTTTTTTTTTTAATGTGAGGAAGAAGGAACCAAAGGCCATGAGCCCACAAAACCATTCCTTCCAAGAGAAAAACAAAATATAAGAGAGAGCCAAATTCAAGATCCATTCATTTCGAGATGCCTGGACACACTGCGTTTGAAAGACTGGAGATCATAGGAAGCAGGAAATACAGACAGAGGGAGACAGTTCCAGAGTTGACCTGTTGCATAAATGAAGGACTGGGAGTAACGGTTAACTCTTGCATTAGAGAGTTGGACAGAAAAGGGGTGAGAGTTTGCTGCTAGACAGGTGCTACGCGCCCGTCGTAGAAGTGGAGGAATGCATGCAGACAGTTCAGAGGAACAGTGACCATTGAAGTATCGATAGAAAAGAGATAAAGATGCAACACTGCGGTGAAGAGACAGAGGTTGAAGGGAGTCAGTAAGAGGGGGAGAGTTAATGAGACGAAAAGCCTTTGACTCCACCCTATTGAGAAGAGCTGTATGTGGGGAGCCTCCCCACACATGAGAGTTGTACTCCACACAGGGGCGGATAAAACCCCTGTATAGAGTCAACAGTTGTGCAGAGGCAAAGAAGGAACGGAGTCGGCTTAGCACACCCAATCGCTTGGAAGCCGATTTTACAAGAGATGTAATATGAGCTCCAAGACAAGTCCTGAGCAAATAAAACCCCAAGCATGTTCAAGGATGATGCAGGATTAAGTTAAGTATTATTAAACATAAGTGGGTATACTTGTGGAAGATTTTGTCGGGTTGATAGGTGCAAAAACAGTCTTTGATGCATTAAAAACAACCAGATTATTTTTACCCCAGTCAGAGATATGAGCCAAGTCAGACATTAGGTGTGCCATAGCCTCATCCCTTGCCTGTTGAAATAACTGCTGAGATGGACGTTGTGGGAATCGAATGGAAAGGTGAAGGGTGGATTCATCAGCGTATGAGTGGATAGGATTAGATGTACAGCTTAGAAGGTCATTGATGAATAAAAGGAAGAGAGTTGGTGATAGGACAGAGCCCTGAGGAACACCACTGTTAATAGATCTAGGAGAAGAACGATAGCCGTCTACAACAGCGGCTATAGAACGACCAGAAAGGAAGCTAGAGATGAAGGCACAGAAAGAAGGATAGAAACCGTAAGAGAGCAGTTTGGAAATTAAAGATTTATGCCAGACTCGATCGAAAGCTTTTGAGATGTCAAGTGCAATGGCAAACTTTCCGCCAAAGTCCCGAAAGGAGGATGACCAGGAGTCTGAAAGGTAGGTGAGAAGATCGCCTTTGGAGCGTCCCTGACGGAACCCATACTGACGATCAGAAAGAAGGTTGTGATAGGAAAGATGCTTTAAAATTTTCCCATTAAGAATAGGCTCAAAAACTTTTGAGATACAGGATGTTAAAGCAATTGAGCGATAGTTAGAGGGTTGGGAATGGTCACCCTTCTTTGGGACTGGCTGAATGAGAGCAAACTTCCAGCAAGAAGGAAAGGTACAAGTTGACAGACAAAGGCGAAAGAGTTTGCCTAGGTAGGGTGTAAGCACAGAAGCACAGTTCTTGAGAACAACAGGAGGGACTCCATCAGGCCCATATGCCTTATTAGTACTGAGGCCAGGAATGGCAGAAAATACATCAGCTGAAGAAATTTTAATGTTAGCCATGAGGAAGTCAGAGGGGGGAAGTGATGGAGGAACAGCACCGGAATCGTCTAAGGTGGAATTGGAGGAGAAAGTCTGAGCGAAGAGATCTGCTTTATCAGTAGAAGAAATAGCTACAGAGCCATCAGAGTAGAAAAGAGGAGGGAAGGATGATGAGGTAAAGTTGTTAGAAAGGTTTTTGGCAAGGTGCCAGAAGGAGCGGGAAGAGTTCGAGTTGGAGAGTTGAGAACATTTTGTACGGATGAAATTATTTTTAGCAGAGCGAAGAACAGACTTAGCACAATTCCGGGCAGAAATGTATAAAAGATGTGATTCAGGGGTGGGTTGGCTCCGGTACCTTTTATAGGCCCTCTCCTTGTTGCGGACAGCATTAGAACAAGCGTGATTAAACCAAGGCTTTCTTGCGTTAGTCAAAGGATATGAGAAAGGAATGTATGCTTCCATGCCCGAGAGAATAACCTCCATAATGCGCAAGGCACACCCAGATGGCTCATGGTCATGAAAGCAATAATCATTCCAGGGAAAATCAAAGAAGTACTGCCTGAGGGCCTCCCAATCCGCAGCTCCGCTCCAAAGTGCCAGAGACGACGTTTTTTTGGAGGGTCCGCAGGCCTTACCGGAGTGATAGGACAGGTTAAGGTGATAAGGTTATGATCGGAGGAGCCCAACGGAGAGAAAAGATTAACAGTGTAAGCAGAAGGATTAGTTGTAAGGAAGAGATCAAGTATGTTGGAGCTCTCTCCAAGGCGGTCAGGGATACGGGTAGGGTGCTGTACAAGCTGCTCTAGGTCATTAAGGATAGAAAAGGTGTAGGCTTGTTCACCAGGTGGATCAGTGAAAGAAGAGGAGAGCCAAAGGTGGTGGTGAACATTGAAATCTCCAAGAATGGAGATTTCAGAGAAAGGAGAGGTGGATAGAATGTGTTCCATCGTAGAAGTAAGATAGTCAAAGAATTTTGATAGTCAGTAGAATTAGGAGATAAGTAAACAGCACAGATATATTTAGTCAGAGAATTACAGGAACTGCGGTAGGTGGTGGCGACCATCTTCCACTCACTTGATGTAGTGCTGCCTACTCCTTCCTTAGCCGTTATCATTCTTTTTTTGTGCCTGCCCTCCTCTCTTACTATTTCTCCCATATTTCCTGTCACCTCTTATTGCATTTCTTTCCTTTACAGGTGGCTTTACATTGAGTGACAAGCCTAATGGTTTCCTGTAAGCCAAGAAACCATTTACAATGCTGGGTGGTAACCATATAACCAAACCATACGTGTTCCCTACATGTCAACAAGTGGGTTGGTGGAGGGTTAGTGCCCTTCCCCGTAAAACAACTAACTCAAAGTCAAATGGCCACCCCTTACGGGATTATGGCGTCTGGCAATAGATAGATAGATAGATAGATGACAGGAATGCCAAAGCCAGAGTGTAGAGAATTCAGAAGAATCGAGTTCAGGAACACGAGAGCAAGATAAGTTGTTGCGTATATGTACACAACAGCCACCTTTGGCTTTGAAATGAGTATAGAGAAAGTAGGAGGATACAGAAAAGAGTTTGCTGTCAGTTGCCTCAGACAGCTGAGTCTCAGTTAGGAAAAGAAGGTGAGGTTTAGAGAAGGAGAGGTGGTGCTCAACAGAGCGAAAGTTAGAGGAAAGGCCACGAATGTTGCAGAAATGAAGAAGAAGAGAGTCAGACAGTGGTTCCAGGCACCTTGAGTCGTCACCGGGAGAGGGGCTGAAGGTGGGGGCATTTATGGTCCTCCCCCCTGGGGACTCCGAGGCTATGTTTTTCGACGCCATTTTTGAAAATTTTGAAAAGGAAGTGTGGTACTGTGCATGTAGTTTGGTGTTGATAATTGGAGAAACTTGTATTGGAGAGCATGCTAGTCTGCTCTCTGTGTTACTGAGACACTGAAAAAGTTCAGCAAAGGGGGATGGTCGGGACCTAGTCCCGAGGGCTGATGAAACGGGAGCTCCAGGTCTCCGTGTCATCAGCTTTCCATCCACCTTGGGAGTACTGTCCTGCTCGACTGGTGCTACAGTCTACTCCACTATGGGTATGTTGAAGAAGACTGTTGAAGATGAAAAGATTATCTGTTTGGGATTGTAATACTAGCCCTCTGTTTGTGTCAGGGTTGTTGACATAACAGGCCGATGCCTTGTCGTTGAAATCACCACCCAGGATGATGTTGGGTATGTTAGAGATGTGGTGTATTTGAGGAGAGTAATTGTGTGATACTGTGGGGGTTGACTGGGGGAGAATGTACTGTATGTATTGATGATTGTTATGAGTGATTTGTCGGCAGTGCACTTCTTAATTGATTGCATATCTGTTGTAGTGTCATGTGGGGGGGAGAAGTGATTTTGTGTGTGCACTAGTATCTGATAAGTTGATGAATTGGTGTACCAGGGTGATGAGTCAACTGCTACCGCTGTTGGCACGGCCATGTCTGATGGTGGTGAAATTATGAAGTGTATGTGTCTTTTGTGTTCTGCATAGTTTTGTTTCTTGTAAATTGTCAGTGTGTATATTTTGTTGTTTGATGATTTTTGTTTGTGATATGTGTTAGGAGTGTAATGTTGTAAGGTAGTGAGACCAGGACAGTAAAGGGAGAGGATTTTCGTAGGTTCAAACGAACAGAAATTTCAATAATTAGATGGATGTGTAGTGCGTCCTTGAATACGAGGCCCGGGGGGACTAGGATTGTGACTTCAGATCTGGGAGGAAGGATGGGATTTGAATGTATTGGTGCTGTGATGAGGAGTAGATTGAGATGATTTGGGTATGTTGAGAAGATGGTGAATGACAATTGGGAGCAGAGAGTTAGGGGTGTGAGTGTTGGGAGTAGGGCTGCAAGTGGCAGACCATAAAAGACCTGGGATAAGGTCATATATTATGATCTCAGGGGTATGGGACTGAATAGGGGGGCCACTAGAGATCGTGCAGTGTGAAGAGCTGCCATTAGGTGACCAAGGGCGATGTATGCAAGCATGTTGGAGCCTTTATAAATGATATGATGCAAAACTATACAAAATAATCAATATAGCCTGTGATTTCTTCTTGAGAATATTAATTTATAATTATTTGAATACCTTGTAATACTATTATCCAGTGGAAAATGTTGGATATTTTCCAACAGTCATCGTTTGTGGTGTCAGATTGTTTTGCGCCATGTATACACCAGTACGTTTTGACTGACTGTACCTGTATGTTTTTTATTCTACTTTAGTAGGTTTATTTGCTGTCATCTCTTCATTATTAACTACTGTACAGTTTTATAACTGATAGTATTTTGTACTTGAATTGCAACAGTAGAATTTCGTTGTTAGCTACCTTCCACTGGTTTGGGAAATTATTCGTAGGCAAAAGTAGGACAGTTTCATGTTGGAATAGGTATTTGAGTGCTACATGGTAGCTTGATACAGATACTGCAGTAAGAAAGAGACTGACATATAGTGTATATTTATCCTCACCCATGTTTCTTCCTCAGTCTCTCATGGAACTGCACAAGAGAAGGAAGGCACTCACAGAACCAGAGACACGTTATTTTTTGAAGCAGATACTTTCTGGTGTAAAGCACCTGCATGACAGGAAGGTCATCCACAGAGACTTGAAGCTTGGCAACCTTTTCATTAATGATGAAATGGAAGTAAAAATTGGAGATTTTGGCCTGGCTACTAGAGTTGGGTATGAAGGCGAACGAAAAAGGTGGGTATTGTCATAGTTTGTGTTTACATTTTTCTGTTTGAGTTAAACATTGAAATAAATACCAGCATAACAGTATTGGATGAAGTACTGATGTGCATGGAGAAACACAGTTTTTTCATTTATTTATTTATTTTGTTTTGACTGACAGGAGGAAGCAGAACTTATCCATTAAAAGGGAAAAAGAAAAGAAAATTTTGCTGAGAGTTGTTCAGGTGAGGTAGAACAAGGATTTTGAACACTTGAATGTTTTGTGAATAACATCATGGTCCATTTCACTTGGCATGCAGTTGATGATTTTTCTACTTCTTACTTTCTCTTGTTTTGTATCCGGATCTTACCTCACTCCATCTTTTAGATGGGATTAAGGATTGAGATGATTTTTATAAACCCTAAAGTGCACAGACCAAGGGTTTGTTCACATCCTTGTGTAAGTTCCACCTCAGATTTTTTAAACAGTTGTCTACTCACTCGATGTAGTGTTGCTCTCGTGTGTCTACCCTTTCCTCTCTTCCCTCCTTTTCTTCCTTCCTCTTCTGTCTTTCTTTACTTCATTCTTTCCTCGTCCTTCTGCCCACAGGTGACTTTACACTCCCTCATTTGTCTTTCTTTCCTTCATTCTTTCCTGTTCCTTCTGCCTATGGGTGACTCTACACTGAGTGACAAGCCAAATGGTTTCCTGTACACCAGGAAACCATTTACTATGCTGGGTGGTAACCATATGATCAGATTATGGTGCCTGGTGGTTTAGTTGGTAATCGCGGCGCTCAACTCGGAGAAGGCTTATATCTAAGCGGTGGTTGGGGTTATTGCTCACGTAATGCAACTCAGGGATGAGTGAGGCTGGTCACTCATCTTAAATATCAGGACCAGCATGCCTAGGCCTGGGCTCCTATGCTCCTAATGGGGCAGGGTAGGATTGGATGATGGATGGGTGGATTAAATATGTGAAGTGTACTAATGAGGGTAATGTAAGGAAGCATGGGATATGTTCGTCATGAGCTGCTAAGGTGTTAGGTTGAAAATTTTGTTGGCTTTCTCCAGTGTTCTGTTGCTTTACCAGTACGGTAACTGTTCAACCACATCGCGTATGATGCTGCCATGGTATTTTATATAAGACCTGTGTCTCATCCCGGAGATAGTATAAAACGTTTAGATTTTACATTGTGTCACGAGAAATCTAACTCTTATGTAAGTAAGATATTACATGTTCTGTAGATCATTATAGGTGAAAGATATATCTGCAATGCAGCGTTATTGATATTGTAATCGTTCATGTAGATAGACTTGAATGGTATTTGTTTGTGTGTGGGGAGGCTGCAAGGTGTTTCAGTGCCCACATTAATGCATAGGTGCAAGACTTTGGTGTGGCATATGAACTAAAATTCAGAATTGAGAGCAGTGGAAATGGGATTAATGATGAATGTGTGTGGAGTGCATAGAGTGAATAGATAAGGAATAATGTGATTTGTGACATGTGAAGTAAAGAAGTCTTTTGACGGTAGATTTGAAGTGAGAGTGCTTACATGATATAGAGAAAATGGAGGTATTGAGAAGATAACTGGATATGCAAAATGAATGTGTGAGAGTGGTATGTTAGCTGATAAGGCTAAGGAACTGACAAGGGATCAAGTTAGTTGAATGAAATATTGTACAGAGGAGCATGTGACAAGTGTTTGGCACCCCTTTGTTAATCTGATAGTCAGTTGATTGACTCACTCGGTAGGTAATATGAAGGGCATCTATAAAGAAGTGAAACAGACTATGTGCAGAGGGTTAGATCTGTGAAGTAGACCAGGATTCTGGGCACTAAAATGCTGAGTAAGCTAGTGTCTCCCCCATTTCACCGGACATACTGTTGATAGTTCTCACGCTTTCTTTGTTTTCTGAATGAAACCTCAGTCCATCCTTAGGTAACTAAAAAGAGGTCATGATGAAGAGGATGGTGATGAATACTCTTTGATTGTACTGAATAACATTTTTCCTTTTTCAGAACATTATGTGGCACTCCAAACTATATAGCACCAGAAATTCTTTGTAAGAAAGGTCACAGCTATGAAGTAGATATCTGGTCTATTGGCTGCATTTTGTAAGTATACAGTGTGCTTCTTGGAGAATATGGTTGGAAGTATTGTACTGTTAAGATTTAACTATTGTAGTTCATCACTTTTTCATCGATAGCTTTATCTGAGTGAAGTAATTAAAGATGAAGTTTGTGTCTACTTCACAGGTTATCATCATTAAACTCTTTGTTTGCCTCTGTGTGTGGTAGTTAGGGGCACCCACTATCCTTTCACTCGTTGTAGTGCTACCTTCAGGTGACTTCTGATGACAAGCCAGGTTACTTCCTATAACCCTAGAATTTACTACATTGGGTGGTTGTTTTATGACCAGTCCCTGGAATGGGAGAGAAGGAATATTGTCCCAATAATCCATGTGGACCTGAAGGTGAAAGTGAGAGGGTGGTTGGGATTAGAGATTCCTGATGCTCTATTCTTACCCTTGACGAAAGTATAGTAAGCCTCAGGTGTGAATCCTGCCTATTTTTCTTGGGGCTTTGGGCAGGCATAGGGCCCAGGGAAAATAAGCAGGTATGTATGGTGGTGTGGAATGAGATTTGTGAATGGTAAATTTAAGTACGTAGTACTGGGTAGTAGTCGATGTGTTGAAGAATGAGAGGTGTACTGTGATGGTTTTGTGTAAAATGATGAAAGGAAATGAATTTGATGAGTGGGAGGGCATAAAGTGTGCAAAATCATGTAAATATATGCATGAATGGAGTAAAGGAGGAGTTGCCTTGTTGATGAATGATGAATTGCTGAAAGATTATAAATGTATCAACTCGATATGTAGATCTCCTTTGTTATGGTGAAAGATTCACTGATTGTTATAAATGCACCTTGTAATAGAGGTGTTTAAAAAAAAAAAAAAAAAAAGAAGAAGAAGAAGAAGGAAGAGTTTTTGAAGCCAATAGATGGAATGATAGGACAGATGCCTTGGAGAGTGTTTCAGATAGGAATCCTGAAAGAGTGTTGACACTGGTTCTTTAAGTGAAGGAATGGGTCATCGTCAGGGGAGATTTGTAATGGACAGCAACTAAAGGACATGTGTCAGTAGAGAAGGTTATGCATTTGTGATTCATAGCTGTTTTAAGCAGAAGAAGCACACAGATATACATGGTTTAGGGAGGCTGGAGAGTGTTGAAAGGAGTGAGATTGACTGTATGCTTGTACAGAGAAAGGTGCTTGAATGTTTTGTTGACATGGGGGTGATAAAAGGATGTTTTCATGGCATATCAAATAATTTTATGGTCTCCAAGGTAAAACTGAGAGGAGTGTGGTGGATAAAGGGAAAGAGGATTACTCCATGTGTAGGCTGAAAGTGGAGAAGCTGAGAAATAAAGCATTGGCAGATGAATATGAGCCAAGTCTAATGGAGTAGTACTCCATGAGTAGACTGAAAGTGGAGAAGCTGAGAAATAAAGCATTGGCAGATGAATACGAGCCAAGTCTAATGGAGTTAAAGTATGTTCAGTAAATTGTAAGTGGAATTGGAAAACTCAAAGAATGCATATTAGGATTGTTTGGTCAAAACTGTTGAAGCTCTGTATGGTGTTGTGTGGGTAGTAGTTATCAAGAAAGGTACAGCTTGATAGGATGTTGGGGTTGAAAGAACAGTGAAAGAAAAGAAAGAAATGGCAAGGATTAATGCAAGAAAGTGGTTTAACCCCTAAAGTACTAACGGGATCAATTGATCCTTTTTCAGGATTATGCTAGATGCCGAATGTGATTGATAGAGGAACCTTTGTAGAAAACCGCAGATGCTAGGCTTCGGCCTGATTGTGACATAAATCGATGCAAACCAATGAGAACTAAGTCCTGACTAGGGAGGGGGGAGGGTCTGGGCCCCTACCCATGGTCAGGGGGATTCCCCCACTACCCTCTTGCCACCTTCCTCTACCTCAATACCTTTGTTCCCTCTCCCCCTCCCTTGCCTTTGACTGCCTCCTGTTCCCTCCCTCCCCCTCCTCCACCATCTTCCATCATGCCACCATGGTTCCCCCCCTGTCTCCCTGGGGAGGGTTATATCCCCCCTACCCACTCTCCACACCCCTGTACTCTCTCTCCGCCTGTCCTCTTTGTCTTGTCTGTCTCCCACCACTATACCCCTTTACCACCCCTCCAGGCCTCTCCTCACCCCCTGTAGTATGCCATCCGCTTACCTCCCCCCCCGTTAGAGTATTATACATCATTGTTACTATTCATGTCGTGTGTTTTCATTCAACATCAGATTATTGTTTGTGTAATTGCATACATTGATGCACAAAACATAGAATATATATTTTTCATGTACAGTATGTTTTTTATTTTGACAGCTACACAACTATGAGGGAAGGGGATGGGGGGAAGGAAGGTGGGAAGGGGAGAAGTGTTGGGGGGGGGAAGGGTGTTGGGAGTGAGTGAGGAACACCGAAATAATTATTTTGCATGCTGTTGTTTGGGGGGGGGGGGAATGTGCTGAAAAAATTCTGAAGGGGGGTAGGGGAGGAGGGGGATAGCACTAGCTTTTTATTTCCCCTTGAAGTTCTTACAGCTGCTTGATGTGACAGCTCTGAGGGGAGGGGATGGGGGAAAGGGGAGAGGGGATGGTGGAGTGTGTGAGTAATACCAAGAAAAAGATTTTGTATGCATTTGTTTTTTTTTTTATTTTTTATTTACTTACTTATTTTTTTTGACAGCTACACAGCTATGAGGGAAGGGGGAGAGTGAAGGTGGGGAGGGTAGAAGTGTTGGGGGGAAGAGTGTTGGGAGTTAGTGAGGAACACTGACATAATTATTGTGCATGCTATTATTTGGAAAAAAAAAAATTGAGCTGGAAAATTCTGAAGGATGGGGGTAGAGGAGGAGGGGGGATAGCTCTAGCTATTTTTACCCCTTGAATTCTTACAGCTGGCCTACTTGATTGGACAGCTCTGTGGTGGGGAAGGGGTGAGAGGAGAGGTTGCTGGAGTGTGTAACACCAAAAAAAAAAGTTTTTTTTTTTTTTTTTTTTTTTTTTTTTGACAGCTACACAGCTATGAGGGAAGGGGATAGGGGGGAGGAAAGGTGGGAAGGGGAGAAATGTTGAGGGGAAGGGTGTTGGGAGTGAGTGAGGAACACCGACATAATTATTGTGCATGCTATTGTTTGAAAAAGAAAATTGAGCTGGAAAATTCTGAAGGGTGGGGAGGGGAGGAAGAGAGCAGGGGGTGATGGAAGTAGGTGAGGAAGGTCGTGGGAGGGGAGGAATGAGGGAGGGATGGGGTGGGAGTGCATAGAAAACTGGAGTCACCTCACCTGGATGGGTAACTTTTTTCAGCCTTTGACGGTCTATAGCTCATGAACCAATTGGTCTAAAATACTCTGGTTTGCAGCAAAAGGTGTGTAAATTCAATCTCTAAACCTTGGGCATAAAATTTCTTCTGTAAGAGTCGAGAAATCGGCTCCATATACTCGTACAGGTTTTCAGGGAAGTTTGGTCAATCGAATTGCGTATCCTAGGGGTTAAGTAGAAAAGGAGGAGCTATTTTGATGGTGAGAAACACACAAAAACAGTAGTAGAGAAGTATCTTAGGAAGGAGATAAATGATGATCTTGGGAGCAAAAAGAATGTAAACAACTCTGAAAATAGGAAAATACGTGAACTGAAGTGTGAACATGTCGAAATTATGATGGGGGGCAAGTTAGAAAATGTGGATGAAGAGGCTGGAAGAACTCTAACAAGTGAAAGTGAAGCAAGGAGAAGATAAATTGAGTATTTTGTAAGGCTTATGAATGGGAATGATGAGAGCTGAGTGGCAGTAAACATGATTGGTTTGGATGATGTGCAGAAAAGTATGGTGCCTGAAAATGTGGCATTGTCAGACATGAAGAATGCTGTGAAGAGGTGGAAAAAATGGGAACGCATCAGATGGTGATGAAGTGCATGTAGACTTGATTAGGTGCTGGAGAGAGGTTCCTTTATGTGTGGCACTGATGTAGCTGGGCAGCTCCATTGTTCAGTTATACAGACATTCCATATCTTCTTTCCTATCATCTGAAAGTAGGGAAGTGCACTGCTAGAGATAAATATCTTCAGTCTGCAGTCCACCAGGTTCTTATCCACATGGGCCTGAGCCCACAACAACAACAACAACAGGGATGATTAAGTGTATTGGAGGCTGTGGAATATAGTGTTTGTTGGAAATACTGTATGCAAATAAGCTTGGATGAGTGGAGCTGTACCATAGGAGTGGAAGAATGCAATGCATGTAACTCTGTACAGTAAAAGTCCTGTAATCTGAATTGCAAGGGACCGAGGGTCTTTTGGACTAGTGATTTTTTTGGACTATTGGAAGAGACCTTTGAAAACATTAGAAATATGTACATGATCATTAAATAAACACTTAAAATGATATGGGTTATTGTTTTATTCACCGGAAATGCATAGAAGTATTGATGAATAGTTGCAGGAAGGTATATCAAAGTCCAAGGGCAAGCCCAAACCAGATACAGTAAATCCGTAGATAAATCCCAGAAAATTTCGAAAAATTTTGCCTTGAATAATTCAGAGTATTAGGATGTTCGGATTATTGGTGGTCGGATTGGAGGACCCTTACTGTGCTAAGTTAAAGATGGTTGAAGTGAATGCAAAAATTTTGCTGTGTATTTCTGCTCAGGGTTTAGGAAAGACATGAAAAAGTGATCAGAGAGAAGGTAAAGAATATCTCATAGTGCCTGGTGAGTGATGAACAAGGTGGTTTTAGGAGTGGTAGGGGGTATGTAGATCAGATATTTTCTGTAAGACAGATGGAGAATGTATATGAGAGAGACTGTAAGGAACTTGTGGTATTTATGGATCTTCAGAAATCTCATGGTGAGGTGAGTGTAGAAGGATTATGGAAGTTTTAATATATGTTTAGGGTGGAAGTGCTGAAAAGTTTATAATGGTAGTTAAGTATTTGTAGGAGTATATGGACAGTGTAAGTATTGGAGAGAGACAAGTGTGTGTGCTGCCCCCATGGCTGTTCAGTATATATACATGGATGAGAAGTGGCAAGTGGTGGCAACCATCATCCAGTCACTTAATGTAGTTCTTCGTATGTCTTCCTTCTCGTTTATCATTCTTTTTCTGCATCTGCCCACCTCTCATCCTGTTTCTCACATCTCTCTTGTTTTTTATTATTATTCTCTCCACTTCAGTTAGTTCTGCACTGAGTGAGAAGGCTAATGAGTTCCTGTAACCCAGGAAATAATTTACAGTGCTGGTTGATAACCAGATGACCAAATAATGGGCTGATGTGGAGCCTACTATGGTGCCCCAGTTAACTGGGTGAAGAGAGGCAGATGTGGGATCCAGGAACAAAACCTCCACATACTTCCCCGCCTTGCTGTAGTGAGGCGCTGTCCACTGCAAGGGAGCATCGGTTCGCTGCACGGGATGGCCCTGCAGGGGTAGTTGCTTGCCTGTGGTTTAATGAGTCTGCTTGGCCAGACAGGCTGGGGTTGCTCAGCAACAGCAACAACATGGATGAGATTATGAGAGAAATTAAAACTAGAGTTGTGAAAGGGATGGGTATGTAAATGAATGGTTAATAATGGAATATCTCGTCTGTTGTATGCAGATGATGCCGTGGTACTAATAGTGGACAGGAGTTTTGCAGATTTTTGTGGATGTCTGTTAGTATTGTGTAATGGAAACTAGATGGTTGGTTATCATCAGCCTTGGGAGGTACCAACCACCCCGTACCATGAGCGAGAAATGTGGCTCCAAGCTTGGTAGCCAACCATAGAACTGTCATTCATAGGCAGAAATCTCAAACACAAGTAAACAGAGTCAAAACCCAAGACCACTCTCACATTGCTACAAATCCTATTACATATTTATGATTTTATTTTCCCCCACCAGTTTCCAGCAACACTTAGGAAGTAATTAACTAGTTCTGGAACTTGATTGAACTTCCAGTCTACATTGGCGAATGTCACTGTGGGGATCCCCAAAGAACAATCATTGCATCATTTAATTTATGATTTAAATTAGACAGGATGACATGAAGGTAGTTTGTGGCCAGCACAACTGGGATTAAGTTTTTTGGTTATAGGTAAAAATAAATCAGACTAAAAAGTAAGGCAATAGTTCCACTATCATTTTCCTCTTGGAAATTGAATATGACATTGTTATTTGAATTAAATCACAGTTATATCATCAGATACTGGTATTCTGAAATCTCATGTTATTGTATTTTATTCCATTTTCAGATATACATTATTGGTTGGAAAGCCACCTTTTGAAACCCAGACTCTAAAAGATACATATATGAGAATAAAAAAGAATGAGTACCACATTCCTGGACGAATTGGTCCACTAGCTCGGTCACTGATCCAGAAGCTGCTCCAGGGTGACCCAACACGGAGGCCGAACGTTGACATGATCATTGCTGATGATTTTATGACTATGGGTAAGTTCATTATAAATGATATTAGTGAATGATACCATATAGGTTACAGTATTTCCTTTCAGGAAAATAATTTTTGTTAGACATTAATAAACTTGTCATTGTAGCATGGTTTACATTGTCATTGTCATTGACTTATTACTGCTTAGCTTTATATTTTACGATATAGAAAATATATTCAAGAAGCACATAAAGAGACTTGTGAAGAGGAAAAAGGAGGAGGTAAATGGGCTAGGAAGAAAAATCAGTGCAAATTACTCTGAAAATAGGAAGTTATTCTGGAAAGAGGTGCAGAAATAAAGAAGGGACAGTGAAAAGAAATGTGGAAGTGTGAAGGATGTAAGTGGTAGATTATTAACTTATGGGGATGAAGTAAGGACCAGATGGAAAGAATATTTTGAAAGCCTGATGATTGGGAATGGAGAGAGCAGAGCCACTGTAAACGTGATTGATTTTGGGGGTGTGCAGAGAAGGAATGCAGTGATATGAAATGTGATGCTTGCCCAGGTGAAAAGCGCTGTGAAGCGGCTGAAAAATGGGAAAGCAGCTGGGGTTGATGAGGTGTATGCAGAGATGATTAAGTGTAGTGGAGAGAGTGGAATGAAGTACTTGTTGGAGATATGTAAGAAGGCATGGATGAGTGAAACTGTGCCAGCAGAGTGGAAAAAGGCTGTTATTGTACTGCTGTACAAAAATAAAGGTGAATGAAGTGAGTGCAAGAATTATCGTGGCATAAGTTTCTTGAGTGTGGTTGGGAAGGTATATGGAAGAAATATCATCATCATCATCCAATCCTACGTTGCCCCATGAGGGGCGTAGGAGCCCGGGGCTAGGCAAGTTGGTCCTGACATTTAAGATGAGAGTGATCAGCCTCACTCATCCCTGAGTAGCATTACATGAGCAATAAACCCCAACTACCCCATGGTATAAACTTTCACCGCCTCAATCTGATTGGAACAGTAATTAGCCATTAAACCACCAGGCACCAAAATGTGGTAATATGGTTACCACCCAGTGTAGTAAATGGTTTCCTGGTGTACAGGAAACCATTTGGCTTGTCACTCAGTGTAGAGTCACCCATAGGCAGAAGGAAGAGGAAAGAATGAGAGAAGACAGAAGTGGGAGTGTAAAGTCACCCTTAGGCAGAAGGACGAGGAAAGAATGAAGGAAAGAAAGACATAAGAGGATGGAAGGAAAGAAGGATGGAGGGGAGGAAAGGGCAGACATCCAAGAGCAGCACTACATCAAATGAGTGGATGGTGGGTGCCCCCACCTCATAAGTCCTGGTGAGTGATGAGCTGGGTGGCTTTAGGAGTGGCAGAGGATGTGTGGATCAAATATTTGCTGTGAGACAGATAGTGGAGGAGGCTTGTGAGGAGGACCATAAGGTGTTTATGGCATTCATGGATCAGGAAAAAGCATATGACAAAGTAGACAGAGAAGGACTGTGGAAGGTCTTGCACATGTACAGTGTAGATGGTAAGCTGCTAGGTGCTGTCATGAATTTTTATGATGGTAGTGAAGCATGTGTAAGGGTAAATGGACATGTAAGTGAATGGTTCACAATCAGTGTGGGCGTGTGACAAAGTTGTGTGATGTCCCCATGGTTGTTCAGTATATATGTGGATGGGATGATGAGAAAAGTAAAAACACAAGTAATGGAGAGGGGGATGGCATTGGTAATGAATGGTGATGGATGGAATATCTCAAATTTGTTGTATGCTGATGATGCAGTACTGCTTGCACATACCGGACAAGAGCTTGGTAGACTAGTGCAGAGTTTTGCTGATGTTCATGAGCGTCGTGCCTTGAGAGTAAATGTAGAAAAGAGTAAAGTGATGGTTATTGAGAGAGAAGGTGACTCCCAGTATGATGTTACAGTGAATGGAGAGAGACTGGAATTGATGAGAGACTTCAAATACATGGGTACAGTGATAGAAAAGAAAGGAAAATGTGCAAAAGAAGTGGAGAGTAGAGTGACACAAGGAATGAAAGTAGCTGGTGCAAAGAAGGCCTTGATAAGAAACAGAGGCTTGAGTGTTGCAGCTGCACAAGGCTTACATGAAGGAGTGTTAGTGCCAACTTTAACATATGGGTGTGAGACTATGGTGTGGCATGAAAATGAAAAGTCAAGGGTGAGAGCAGTGAAGATAGGACTGCTGAGGAATGTATGTAGAATACAAAGTGGATAGGATACGAAATAATGTGATTCGTGAAAGATGTGGAGTGAGGTAGTCAGTGGTCACCAGAATCGAAGAGAGTGTACTGAGATGATATGATCATGTGGAGAGAATGGATAACAATTGAATGGTGAAAAAGGCAAATCTGAGTGAATTTGAAGGAGGGAGGAGGTGAGGTAGACCAAGGAGAAGGTGGAGGGATGTGGTGGATGAGCGTGTGAGGAAGAGAGGTTTGGAAATCGGTGAGGCTAGGGGACTGACGAGTTTCAGCTGGCTGGAAGAATATTGTAAGGAGAAGCGCATGATCAGGGATTTGGCACCCCTGTTTAATGTGACAGCATCCGGATTGACTCTATTGGATATGTTTATGTGAAGGTACAGTACGTGGTGAATGTTTGTGGTGTATCAGATAGAGTCAGAATTCTGGGAGTTTGAATGGTGAGTGAATGGAAGCGTGGCCCATTAGATTGGGTACATTTGGGTTGTCTGTATGTTGCTACTCCTCACCCTGCCCTAAGGTGGGAAAGGAGGTCCGGATGATGATGAATATTCATAATGAGTAAATTCCCTTTGGAGCAGTATCATCAGTTGTACATTACTTTTCCTCATGTTCCAGGTTACATGCCTTCTCGCTTACCTACATCTTGTCTCACTATGGCTCCTAGATTCGACTCTCGCTGTTCCAGTGTGGCCACTCGTAAGCCACTTCTGGAAATCAACAACAAAGGTAAGTAACGTACAGTAGTTTGTATATTCAGTGGCAAATGTGTTATGACATGTTAAAACAACTTTCTTTTTCATAATTCCCCTCTTTTGCACATGGCTGACTGGAGTTTTCTCTGTGGTCAATACAGTCAGTTGGTCGTGACTAGAGCAAAATCCATAAGTTTTCAGCCTAGTCCATAGGGTTGAATATGCTGTTCCACTCTTCCACATCTCAAAATTTTCTTCCACTGAAAGAATTGGCAACCGTGTTTTTAAAAATGAGCTTTGGGAACATATCCTACTGCATTTATTCCATTGATTATCATGTTTAATAAGTCTTTTTTTCATGTGCTTCTCTTTAGGTATTTCATGTGTTTTCATTATCAGTTCCTTTATATAGCTATAACATGCATTTACAGAAATTCATTAGCCAATCTATCCTCTACATTGGCTTACCATGGCTCCTCCCTCCTTCAGACTCCCTCATATTTACGTGTTTCACAACCCTGTCTATATCCACTCTTTGACCATATTATCTTGGCAAACTTTTCTACACCGTCACTTGATAAATTTCCTTGTTCTCTGATCTTTCACAGATTATTATACCGTACTTCCTACTCTTTCCACAGTACACAAACCACACTTATTCCCTATTATTATCATTTCCTGTTCAGTTTTTCTTTTCACACATCCCATACCAGTCTCATATGTTTACATTAATGTGGACAGACTATGCAGTATCCTCATGCATTCCTCTTGTGTCTTCATACTCAGTCCTCTGCTTCATGTCAAAGGTTTCATAGTTCTTGCCACCCTCGTTTGTGAGCTATTCTGTTCTCATCATTCTTTAAACATTTACCTGTTTCCTCTTTCTGTGCCACCTCCAGCATATGGAAACACACAAATTCAAGTCTCTGTTCACCAGGACATGACTCCCAGCAACTGTTACTACTGTCACGCTACTCCTCTACATTTACGTCAAAACCAAGATGCTCACAGACATACACAAAACTCCTATCCAGTCTGCAGAAATTTAGCTCACTGTTCACAAGAAGCATAGCATCAGTTGCACTATATCAGATATGAAATACTTCACTCATTACTGGGTGTATCTCCTTGTTCACATCTCTGGTTTGACCACCACCACCACCACCATCATCATCGTCATCATCATCATTGTTATCATCATGATGGCCTTTTTTAATATTTGCTGGTGGGATGAGGCAGTGTCCAGAGAGCAGTGAAAAAGGAAAAACACGGCAGTAGAAATGATGAACAGTGTGCCCAGTGAAATGAGCCACACTCTCGTTCATTCACCTTTTAAGTAACCAGAATCCTGGTTCCATCTCATTAGCAAACCTAAATGTAGCTTCATAATTATCCATCAAATAAGTCAGTCCAATGATTATTAAGCCAAAACCTTGTCATGCACTCTTCCATACAAAATCTATCCAGCCAGCTTGATCCTTTGTCAGTTCCCTAGCCTCATTCACTTTCATGCCTCTCTTTCTCACAAACACATTAACCATATTTAGCCACTCTCTTCTGAAATAATTGTAAGAAATGGGCTTCTTGTACGATAATGTAGTTCAGTGAACAGAAATTTATTATTTAATATGATATTCTTTAGTGTGGTGGTTGGTGGGGGTGCTCACCATCCAATCACTTGATGTAGTGCTGCTCTCAGGTGTCTGCCCCTTCCTCTCCTCCATCCTTCTCCTTCCGTCCTCTTCTGTCTTTCTTTCCTTCATTCTTTTCTCATCCTTCTGCCTGTGGGTGACTTTACACTCCCTCTTCTCTCTTTCTCTCCTTCATTCTTTCCTCTTCCTTCCACCTGTGGGTGACTATACATTCCCTCTTCTGTCTTTCTTTCCATCATTCTTTCCTCTTCCTTCCACCTGTGGGTGACTATACATTGAGTGACAAGCCAAATGGTTTCCTACATACCAGGAAATGATTTACTACGCTGGGTGGTAACCATATAACCAGATTTTGGTGCCTGGTGGTTTAGTGGGTAATTACAGTACTCCAGTCGGATTGAGCTGGTGAAGGTTTATATCCAAGGGGTGGTTGGAGTTGATTGCTCACGTAATGCCACTCAGGGATGAGTGAGGCTGGTTACTTTCACCTTAAATGTCAGGACCAACTTGCCTAGCCCCGGGCTCCTATGCTCCTCATGGGGCAATGTAGGATTGGATGATGGATGGATGGATTCTTCATTGAACAAACTGTCACCTAACAAGCATGTTGATCGACAATGTGACCTGCGTCGTGATGTGAAACCGTCAAAGGGTGGGGTGGGGTGGGGTGTGGGGCTAAAGAAATGAGTGTTGTGTGAAAAGGAAAGGGCGGAATGCGCTAGAGCCAGGGGGCTGTGGCTGGGGCAGCATACATGTATTAAAAACCATGGGAAGGTGTGATGTAGGATTATTGACTTAGGAACATAAGATGAAAGGATTACTGCAGTAGGCCAGTTGGCTTGCTAGGCAGCTTCTAGAAAAGTAACTGACCTTCTAGAATGAGGTAAGGATAACAGAGAGGAAGGCTGTCCCCCGCCCTCCAGACCCTCCAGCTGAAGCAACCTGGAAAAAGTCAGAAGGAACACCACGCTGGTGTGGACATTTAATAGGAAAGTGTGAAGGGAGAAAAAGATTATCATAGTGTAAACTGAAATGGAAAAAGAATGAATTAGTACTGGTTATGAATTTTTTTTTTTTTTTTTTTTTTTTTTTTTTTTTTTTTTACCCACTATCCTTCCATTATCATTCTTCACACACTGCTCTCCTGTGATATCCCTATTCTCCCTCTTCATCTGATTTGCCACCTTAAATATCATATTCTTCCTTTCCACTGTACTTTGTTTTTGTTGAGTTGGCGAAGCCTAGAGAGGTGGTGAAGTGGGCAATGAGAAAGCTTGGGATCGAAGAATGGCTAGTTAGACTGGTTATGGCCATGTACAGTATGTGGGTGCTTGGATCCAGTTAAGGGTGAATGGAGATTTGAGTGATGAGTTTCCGTGAATGTTGGTGTGCAGTAGGGGTCAGTTATGAGCCCTTTGTTTATCATGGTACTGAATTCCTCTCATGTGACTCCAGAAATGGACTTCTGTGGAAATGTTGAATGCTGATGATTTGGTGTTGATTGCAGAGAATGAAAAGGAGGTGGAGGAAAGATTTGGGAAGTGGTGAGATGGTAAGGGGCACAAGGGCTTAAGAGTAAATGCAGATAAAACAAAAATGATTGTATGTGGGGCTGGCGTTCATACTGTCAAAGAGGAGGGGAAGTGGCCATGTGTGATTTGCCACAAGGGCGTGGGAAGTTACTGCGTCTTGTGCAGTGTCTGTGGGAAGTGGGTGCTCAAAAGATGTAGTGGTTTTAGAGGTAGACTGTGAGATAATGCTGATTTCATGTGTGTGGGGTGTCGGGGAAAGCAGGTGGATATTGTCAGGCGTGAAAGGATTGAACTTGCTGGTGAGTCTCTTGAGAGTGTGTGGAAGAGTTTTGTTATTTGGGAGACATGACATGTGCTAGAGATGGGGCTTGAGCTAGCTCTGTGGCTAGAGTGAGGAGTGGTTGGAAGAAGTTCAGGGAGCTGTTGCCTCTCCTGACAGTGAGAGGACTCCCCCTCTGTGCTAAGGGATCTTTGTACGCAGCATGTATTAGGAGTGTAGTGCTGTATGGTAGTGAGACATGGCCAGTAGTGGAAGAGGATATTCGCAGGCTCAAACGTACAGAAATGGCAGTGATTAGGTGGATGTGTGGTGCGTCCCTGAGTGTGAGACCTGGGGGAAATAGGTTTACAGTGGAAGAGTTGAGGGGTACAATTGGACTGGAGTGTATTGGTGTTGTGATGAGGAGAGGTAGATTGAGATGGTTTGAGCATGTGGAAAAGATGGGGGATGATAACTGGGTGCAGGAAGTGAGAAGTGTTAATGTTAGGGGAAGGGTTATAAGAACTTTAGGTAAGAGTGTAAATTATCGGTAATAAGCCAATAGGTTGATAGTTAATAAGATCTTTTGAGCCGCCTGTCTTATAAAGCAAAATAACTGTTGGATTACACCCTGTTTGGGGAATTTTCTTCTTTATACAATTGGTAAAGAAGTGGGTGAGCCAGTTTTGAACTTCTCTTCCTGCATCTGACAGTAAATTTGATTCTGTTCCATCTTCTGGGACTTTTTCTCTTTTCTTGCTTTTAAGAGCAAAGTTTATTTCATCAGGTGTTACCTTTGGAATTTCACTTGTGTCAGCTGAAAAGTTAGCTGCTGGTACTGTTGTCTTTGACACATACATTTCTTTCCAAAACTCAACTCTGTTCACCATCTTCTCGGTGCACTTAATGACTTCACTGTTTTTGTCTTTCAGTGGAATAATTTGTTGCTTTCCTCAGTGTTGTCTTGCTTCATACCTGTTTCAGACTGTTTCCTTTTTTGATGGTTTCTTTTATCTGATCCATGTTTCTCTTTTGTTTGTCTTCTCTCAGTCTCTTGTTGATAAGATTATGTGTTTCTGCTCTTTCTGTTTCATCTCTCTGTGTTTTTCCTTTCTTTTCCTTTCCTTTCCTCTTTTCATTAATTCAAGTAATTTTTTAATACTTTTTGGCTTTAGTTGTATTAGCTTTTCCTACTGCGTCTGCTGATTCCATTTTGTTAGTTAGTTGTTGAACTCATCTGTGTCACACTTATTGTAACATAGAACCTTAAAGCTATTCTTTATTTCTAACAGAAAGGCAGCTTTGTTTGTGCTTACTTTCGTTGGGCATAGGCATCTTTTTAATTTTTAATCAGCTTCTTTTACTTCTAAAAATGAATCTGTCTATGCAACCCACTATTCTGTGGTCACTTCCTATATGGTTTTTACTTTGTTGATAACTTTGACACAGGTGATCATGATGTTCTTTTCTGCTATAGTGAAATCAGTTTCAGTCTTTGTTTCACCATTTTGGGCTTCTCCAGGTCCATTTTCTCCCTGTTCTTTTGTGGAAGAATGTTAATTATTCTTATGTTATATATGTCATCAAAGTTTACCACCATTTCAACTATCATTCTGCCTTCCTACTCTGATTTGCTCATACTTGCTTCTCTTTTTTTTTTTTTTTTTTTTTTTTTATTTGGAGCTTTTGCATTGAAGTCTCCCAGAAGTATAGTACTGTATATGTGGGCTTTTCTTCTCTCATAATCTGAGAAATATCATCATAATGTTTTTAATTCCTCATCTATGCTTTCAGAAGTGGGTGTATATATTTGTATTACTTTCAGGATGTATCTTTTCTATAGCACTCTCATCTTAAATGTCAGGACCAACTTGCCTAGCCCCGGGCTACTACATTCCTCATGGGAAAATACAGGATTGGATGATGGATGGATGGAATTGCAATCCATGTTAGTCTGTCAGACACACTGCTATATTTAACAATGTTCCTTACAAGATTTCTGTTAATTAGAAATCCCACACCACTTACTCTTTCATTCTGCCATCCTCTGTAGTATAATACGTGGTTGCTGTCGTCATTTAATTTCCATTATAAAGGCTCCTACATGCTTGCATGCATTGGCCTTGGTCACCTAATGGTGGCTTTCCACTCTTTTCGTTCTCTGGCAGCCTACTAGTTCCTTTATCCCTGAGGTCATACTGTATGACCTTGTCCCCATGTCTTTTTCGGTCAGCCTTTCATAATCCTACCCCTTAAATTCACACTTCTCACCGTCCATACCCAGTTGTCCACCCCCATCCTCTCTGCATGCCCAAACCATCTCAATCTACCTCTCCTCATCACAGCACCAATACACTCCAGTCCCATTCTTCCTTTTAACTCTTCAGTTGTAACCCCCTTCCCGCCTCTTGTTGCCTCGCATGCGAGGATCCTCTTCCTTTACCGCTCAGGTTTCACTACCATATAGCATTACATTCCTAACATTCTGCATACAAAGATCCCTTAGCACGGAGGGAGATCCCTGTCAATGACAGGAGAGGCAACAGCCCGCTGAACTTCTTCCAACCACTCCTCACTCCAGCTCCACCCCTAGCACATAACATGTCTCCCAAGGAACAAACCTCTTCCACACACTGAAGAGACTCACCAGCAAGATCAGTCTTTTCATACCTGACAAGCTTCACATGCTTTCTTTGACACACCACACATTTGAAATCAGCAGTATCTTGCAGTCCACCCCAAATACCGATACACTTCTTATTCACCCACTGATGACAAACACTACACAAGATGGAAATACTTCGCACACCCTTGTGGCAAACTGCACATGGCCATTCCCCCTTTTCCTTGACATATACAGTACTGTATATGTGTATACACACACACACACACACACACACACACACACACACACACAGTATATATATATATATATATATATATATATATATATATATATATATATGTATGTATACAGGTTATATATAGTTACTGGATAAAGGTAAGTACCCCTGTATTGTTCTGGTTCATGCTTTGTTGTGTTTTTACTTATAATATTGTATCATCATCATTATATCCTGTTCTAATATTCTGTATTATTGGGTTAGTACGAGTTAAGGAAAAAAATGGAGACATGAAGTATTGATTCACATCCTAAATGATAAATAATGAGCGTGAGCAATGACGAAATCCAGTGATGGGATTCATGGAACACTCCAGTGTTTTAGGACTATTAGGCAAATTTCATTATTATCTGAGTAGAGAGTACAGTAACTCTAAGATAGTGAGCTATGACTTTAGAAGCCGAATGATTGGATTCTAGGAGCCGATCAAGCTTTCACCATATTGTACGAGAGTTTTATAATGATTTAACTAAAAAGTAGGGGAACGTATTTTTGTCCACAACAGTACATTGGTACGTCAGTTATATAGCCTCTGAAAGAAATTCGTGCAAATATTTTTGTGTAAAAGCCTTGGTTGTATGCAGTATAGATGGCTTTGTTGACTGTTGGGGCAGAGGGCTTAGGGTGTCATTGACACCTAGATTGTGCCAGCCTTATTGAAATTACTCTTGGTTGTTGGAGAGAACAATGCGAAGACTCATGAAATATTTTGGAGGCTTACTTGATGTAGTGCTGCCTAGTTCTTCCTTCCCGTTTATCATTCTTTTTCTGTGTCTGCCCTTCTCTTTTCCAATTTCTCCCATCTTTGTTGTCACTTTTTATTACTCTTCTTTCAGGTGTCATTACATTGAGTGACAAGCCTAATGGTTTCCTGTAAACCAGGAAACCATTTACAATGCTGGGTGGTAACCATATAACCAACCCGTACGTGTTCCCTACCTGTCAGCAGGTGGGTTGGCGAAGGGTCAGTGCCCCTCCCTGTAAAACAACGAATTTAAAGACAAACGGCCACCCCTTACGGGATTATGGCATCAGGCCATAGATAGATATGAAGAGGGGGGGGGAGAAAGAAGAAGAAAGACATAAGAGAGGGAGGACAGAGATGGGGAAGGGTTGAGAAAACTAGTTGAGGGAGGATAAATTGGGTGGGGAGAAGAGGATGGATGAGTATACAGAGAAACAAAGAAAGTGGGGAGGGGGGGGGGACGGGAGCAAATAAGAAGAGAACAGAGATGAGAGGATGGATAGTTGCAGAGGAGAGGGGCCGGGGGGGGGGGGCAGAGAAGAGGGGAGATGGAGGACAAAGAAGTGGAGGTAGGAAGCGAAGGAGATGAGAGGCAAAAAGGAGGGGGAGGGGTACATAGAAGGGAAGGATGAACAAAGAAAATGGGAGAGGGAAGACACTGAAGAAGAGGGACTGAGACAAAGAGGGAAGAGGGACGACTGAAAAACGGATGAGGGACAGCATAGAGGATGAGGAGACAAGGACAGAGAGGGAGGTGGCAGCGGAAAAGATGGAGAAAACATGGAGGGTTGGGGGAGAGGTCTAAGAAGAAGAGGGAGGTGGTGAGGGAAAAGTAGAGAGGGAAGACACAGAAGGGTTGGGGGGGTAAATGTTGTCATCACTCGGAGGGCCTTAAAGGGTGGAGGTGACGGCAACTGGCGTCCGGCCAACAGGCAGGTGGGGGAGGCTCATCCCTTCGTATTTCACCATACACCTCACTTTCACATCCAACTTGTTTTCTACATCATTTTCCCATCGTGTGTTTTATAACTTCACATTCACCTCCATTTTTTTTTACAATGATTTTATTTTTTTACCTCACTTTAAAAAAGGTCATTGTCGCTTTTTTTTTTTTTTTTTTTTTTTTTTTTTTTTTTTTATAAAGCATTCACTTCAAACTTGGTATGCACGTTCCGTGGACAGATACTCGTAGACGCCTTTTTTCACTTTTTGAATTTAATCCTTTTAAAACGTAAATTTTTTCTTTAATTTCTCTTTCACCTCACATTCTTCTGGACCACTTTTCCACCCCCTTTTCACTTTTCCTTCTTTCCCACCCTCCTTTTCACATTTTCCACTTCAGCTTCACCTTCTCTTTTCCACCTTACTGTTATCCGGACCTCATCTTCCCGTCCTTCACAGTCACCTCGGCCTCACCTCAGTTTCCTCACGACTTTGTATGTCTCATCTTGATTTCTTCACATGCACATCTATTTCTTTTTTTCATACCACGTTCCCCTCATTCTTCTTTCCACCTGACTTTCAGCCTTGTCTCCTTGTTTTCCTCACTTTCACATCCACAATAAGTTTCACCCACCTACACGTCACATTCACCGCTTCCTCTCTTCCAACTCGTTTTCATGTCAGCTTCATCACCTAAGTCCAGCTCATTTTCATTTCACATTCATTCAGTTCTCACTTTCGCCATACTTACTTTTCTCATATTCTCAGTCACCTTACTTTCATGTCTCCCAAACGGCCCATATTTATTTTTCACAACACGTGTCACCCACACTATGTTGTCGTTCCACACCTGTTAACGCTTTCATAATTCCACACTTGCCACCCTCACTACTTCATCATTCTACACCTGTCACTCCTCACCCCATCATCATTCTATACCTGTTACCCCAAACCCATTCACTCCACACCTGTCACTCCTCACTCCGTCATCATTTTATACCTGTCACCCCACACGTGCACCCCTCACCCCTTCATCACTCCACACCTGTCACCCCTCACTCCTTCATCATTCCACACTTGTCACCCCTCACTCCATCATCACTCCACACCCGTCAACCCTCACCCCTTCATCACTCCACACCTGTCACCCCTCACCCCTTCATCACTCCACACCTGTCCATCCGGTCCTGGAGCTTTCCTTACACCTTGAGTTTCCAGTAATTTATATACTTCCTGCACTTCCACTTGTGTATCTTTTATCCCTACATTTCTAGTAACTTTCTCCCCTTCCACAGAATCCCTTTCTTTAGTGAAAACCTATTGGAAACGTTTGTTCATTATTTCAACTTGCACTGCAGCATCTTTCTAGACCTCTTCTTGTACTTTCAGGTTGGTGATTCCTTCTTTTTGTTTTAATTTGCCATTAACAAATCTATAAAACAGTTTGGGTTCTTCCTTACAGTTGTTAATTATACCTTTGTCAAAGTTCATTTCTTCCTCTCTACGTATTCTTGTATATTCATTTCTAGTTCTGCTGTATTCTTTGTTCTGTTATTACCTCTTATTCTCCAGCTGTTCCATGTCATGTCCCTCTCCTTTTTTGCTGCCATACACCTTCTGTTAAAGCAATCCTTTCTGTTTTCTTTCCCACTTACTCTTGGAACATATGTTTCCACTCCCGAATTATAGAGGTCTAGAAAGATATCCCACTTCCTCTGCATCTCTCTTGTTTCTCTGAATTTGCTCCAACCCGCATTTTCGAGAGATTCCCTCAATCCTGTAAAGTTTGCTTTCCCAAAGGTGTATCTTCCCTGTCTATATAACTCATCTCCTGGCACCATGTTCCCTTTTATCATCTGGAGCTCAGTGACCACATGATCACGTTTTCCTATAGGAAACAGATATTTCAAAGATTCATTTACATTAGGTTCTTTGGTTAGCAGTAAATCTAGTCTTGCTGGCGTGTCATCCTCTCTGAATCTTGTCACTTCTTTGACCCACTGGGTCATTATATCATTCATTGCTGTATTTAACAATGTCCCACGAATCTTCACTGCCTCCTGAGTCCCATTCCTCCCAGTTCACCTCCTAACAATTAAAATCACCCATCAGAATTATGTTGTTGCTTTTCTCAGTCACTTTCTGTAGATATCTAACCGTGTGTGTGTGTGTGTGTGTGTGTGTGTGTGTGTGTGTGTGTGTGTGTGTGTGTGTGCGCGCGCGCGCGCGCCCCTTCACCTCTTCCTATCTTCTGCCCTTTAACTCTCTCTCTCTCTCTCTCAGGAAAATATCCAACGAAATACCAGTAATCTTGTAGGTAACCTACTCTCAATTTTTCACATTTTTCTTCAGCCCTGTTTTTCAAGGCATTTTTAATTTCAGTGTCCCCCCCTCCTTTCTTTTTATTATTTTTTTTTTTTTTCGTTTTCTCCACTGTCTGGGTTTCATTGGCATCGTACCTGCCTCGTAAGTTATTTCCTTTGACCTCTTTCTCGTTTCTCTTCCGGGCTCCTATTTTCTTCCCATCTCTTCTCCTCTCCTCTCCTCTTCTCTTTTTTCATTTTTTTTTAAATTTCTTTTTTCATTTCTTCTCCTCTCCTCTCGTTCCTTCTAACCCATCTCCGTCCGTTCCTTACCTTCTTCCACCGTCGTTTATATCTCAATCTCTTCCTTTCCCTTCGTATTCCTCCCTTTTCACTCCTTCCCAGCCTTTCCTTCCTTTCGTATCTCTTACCTGCCCTTCTCTCCTCATATCTCGTACCTGCCGTTCTCACCTCATATCTCTTACCTGCCGTTACTTATCTCTTCATCGCTTCCCTTTCCATTCCTTCTCTCTCCTTGCTGTTTCATTCTTTTCCTTCCACCCTCGCAGCTCACCCATGCTCTCTCTCCCACCCTTTCATTTCCCTTCCCTTCTCTTGTGACACATTTCTTCATGTTCACCCATTCCTTGGCTTCCCTTCCTCCTCAACCCATCCTTCCCTTCCCTTCATTCTCCTCCCTTCCCTGCCTTTCCATTTCCTTCTCTCACACATGCCCACCCATCTTATCCCTTCCTTTTCGTTCTCTTCTATTCAGCTCGTACCTGATGAGAATTTACTCCTCAGTCAGGTCTTAGGAGCACGGACTTGAGAATGAATGTACCTGTAATTGAAATGGAGGTGAAATTGGGCGACAAGAGACTTAGAAATTGCTGCTGAGTCCTGCATCCTGAAGGAAACCCAACTGGACCTTTTTTTTTTTTTTTTTTTTTTTTTTTTTTTTTTTTATACTACTTGGGTGTGATAATGTATTCTGTATTGTTGTTGCTGCTGCCAGTCGATTTTATTCGAATCAGAGTAGATCTTGTAGTGAAGGTATTAAGAAAGACTGTATGTACTGTAGCCCCACCAGTTCGAATGTCTGTCCTTTGCTGATTACAACTGTCAGGATATAGCAGGAATGTAATTAATAATGTCATCTACTGGAAGAGATTAATGTGAAAAAAAAAAAATGTAAGGAATAGTGAAGGAAAAGTTGCCATTAGGTTTACTGCCTCAGCCCAGCAACGACTTGTTTTCATCCTGGCATCAACGCTTGTATTGAGCTTATGAAGGATCTCATAGCGAAGGGGTAAAAGTCGCCATTAACCCCTCGAACCGGACGACGAATCATTGCATTGTATTCTTGAACCAGACGTTTTATTGATCCTGAGAAAGACCCATCCTTGTCAAGGAGTTAGAACAGTCCATTAACCCTTTCTGTCTGTTGAGGACTTACATTTTGTTTTGCTGTGTCTTACAGTTTTATTCAGATTGAGAGACCCCTTGCTGTGACGCAGTTAAAAACAGTCCATGATCCCCTAAGACGCAACGATGGTTTTTCTCTCACATTTTTTGCAGACGTCAGACGATATTAGTTTACGAATGATGTCCTCGAGCTGATGGATTAAATTTAGTTCGGAAGTGAGTGATTTTCCGAGCGTGGGTTTGGCTTTGATAGCGGGATGAGTATCATCCCCGGCAAATATAACCTGGAGCAGCAGTCCGGAGTCATAGCAACTGGGACCGGGGGATGCCTGGAGTAGGGAACCTAGGAGTTCCTGAAGGAATAGGAAAAGGGGCAGGGTATGAGGAGGGAAAGGGTGAAGAATATGGGTTAATGCGAAGAGAGGGGTGGTGGTAGGAAGAGGAAAGAAGGATAGGGTGAGGAGGGAAGAAAAGATGAGGAAGGGGGATATACTGGAAAGAAGGGGAAGGGAGAGAGAGGCACGGAAAGGGATGGGGCGTGAAAGGAAGGAGAGGGAAGGGGAAGGGATAAGGAATGGAAGGTAATGTAAGGTATAATACGAGAAACAGAAGGAAGGTATGAATAGGGAGGGAAGGGGATGAAATGGGAAAAGCTGGTATGGGAAGGAAAGTGATAGCTTGAAAATTAGAGGGAAGGCATACCAAAAAAAAAAGGGGGGGGGGAGGAAGGGAGGTGAGGGAAATGAAGAAGGGATGAGGAGGGAAGAGATGATATGAGAAAGCAAGGAAAGGAGAGAGAAGGGAAAATATGAATAAGAAGAGGAAGAAAGAGGGCAGAAGGAAGAGGTGAGGAGTAGAGAGTGGGGACTGTGCTAGATGCTGCTTTTGGCTCGGGAGAAATCTAATTTTCAAGACTGGCTCCCCCGCCCCCACCTCGCCTCAATATCCTGTCCTGGTGCCGCACCAAATTGCCACCTAGATTTCGTTACTTCAGGTTCTCTTCATCATTACTTTGCCCTTGACCTTGAGTTGTCGAATCCTAATAAGTTTACCGGATTGTCTTATTGGCGAAGCATCGTCCCACTCAGTTTATGTCTGGATTACATTGTCTCAAAAACTGGACGCTTGTTTTTGTTTTTTGACCACATTACCACGATGGCACGTCTTTTATTTAATCTGGGCTATGATGTTTAACTCAGGAGAGACTTTTGGAGCTGAGCGATTGGATACAGCTTTAAGTAATCCATTAAAAATGAAGCTGAATTTAATCGTCGAATGAAATGAAAGACGTCCTCGGGCTGAAGGGTTAACTGACGGGTCTATCAAGGATGTGATAATGTTTGTGTAGTGTGGTCTTTCTGTACCGTTTTTACTCCAACTTGGCCTAAACTTGACAACTGTCCACCTTGAATGCCGGGTTGTAGCAATAGATTAATACTAGAGCACAATGTTAGTCACGAAGAAGTGCTATGAAAAGGATGTAAAGCTAAAGTATTGTCTTTTTTTTTTTAAATCCCAAAGCAACGTAAAATACGCTACAGAATAACGCAAATCTGAACCAGGTTAGAGGAAAGTGAGTGTAGCTAATGTTAGAACATTTTAATATAAATTCTTTGTGTTTCATATACAAGTATTTCTGCTTTCCCTTCCCAAGGACATCGCCTGAGTGAAGTTATCATTTACTGTAAAGATATAATTAAGATCTGTTGACATTCACTGTAGATATAATTAAGATCTGTTGGCCAAACTGTTTCGCCTCCCACATCCTTTCTGTACAATTTAATTACCGAGGCAGGGAAAGGAAATGGAGCCGCTGGAAGGGCTGTGGAGACCCGGGCCAACCCCCCCCCCTTTCCCTTTTCCTGTGTCTGAATAAATTCGTTTTGCGATACGCAGACTCGCAGAGTAATATAAAATACACGTTATATAGATAGCTTTAATAATTGTGTGTGTGTGTGTGTGTGTGTGTGTGTGTGTGTGTGTGTGTGTGTGTGTGTGTGTGTGTGTGTGTGTGTGTGTGTGTGTGCGCGCGCGCGCGCGCGCCACTTTTCCTTCCTTCCCTTGTCTGTCCATTACACCAACATAATTAAAATGTCATTGTGCCAAAAGGGTCAGTAGTGTGTATGTGTGTGTTTTGTAAGTGTTTACATCTCATATTTTCCTTTTCTCAAAAAAATGTAAATACTGTAGTGCACCTGACGTAAATAAAAGTAAAATGTAGGCTACAGAAGGGGGTAGTAGCTTGTGCGCACACGAGCGCGTTTCTCCATTCACTCCTTCGTATTGCCCCTTTCTTTACGGAGCACCTGACATTAAATGATTTTAATGGTTGCCAGTATTCTCCAGAGAAAGCTGGATGGTTCCCACAAAAACCTTCCAGCACTCAACGACGTGACTGTTTTCACACCTCTTCGCAAAAGTTGAACTGTGGATTCGCGTTGTCACAATTCACAGCATGTTTATTTCGTTTGACCTTTGGGCTCATAAACCTTATGGCTTAAATCCCCAAATTGAGAAAGGTGCCTCGTGTCCCGGAGTATTTGATTAAGGATCAATTGTACCACGTTTGAAGTGCATTTGTGAAAATATGGAGGAAGGGCACCAAATTGAAAAGTGTCTGGACGAATGAAAGTCTCTGAGCAGATGCAGTATTGTCACCAGTGTGTGGAGGCCATAAAAGCAAATGATGCAAAAACAAATGATACTTGTGTATATGTATGATTTATCTTTTTTCCTCATTTCCCCTTCATCCTTTAAAAGAGATTAACACAACCCTCTCTCTCTCTCTCTCTCTCTCTCTCTCTCTCTCTCTCTCTCTCTCTCTCAGCTATTCACCTAACATGAGTAAAATATACAGTAAAGCGTCATTGTACAAAAGATTTAAACTGATTTTTTTTTTTCATTTTTCTCCATTTTATTTTCCTTCTTCTTCCTCCTTATACAGTAGTGTTTTTTTTTTTTCCCCACTCATTTTCCGTCGTGCGTTAGTCCACTAGGCGTTTTCACTCCCAGTATTGATTTGGCTTCTGGCTAGTGGGGGGCCGACACTGCAAATGCAATTATGATCAGAATCACGCCTTTCCATTCACCTGTGTGTGTGTGTGCGCGAGAGAGAGAGAGAGAGAGAGAGAGAGAGAGTCATATCAGCGTCCTTCCCGTGGTATATGCTATCCACTCAACATTAGCTTGCGATACTGTCTTGGTCTCTGGCCATCAGAGTGACAGTACAAATAGAATTCTGTTTGGACTGAGGTATTATTTTTGTTTTATATATTTATTTATTAGTATTTACCTTCCGATGATCAAACATTTTATTTATGTATTTACTTTCCTCAGGTAATGCATGTCACTGGCCTGTTGATGGGCCTTTCAGGTTGGAGAATACTACACTGACGCACCGCGGTTCCAGTCCAGTAGTTGATCCCAGTTTTATCACATTTTATTTTATTTTATTTTATTTTATTTTCTGTCAGGCACGTAGGATGGTCGGTCGCTTAAATTACTTGGACGATTGTATCTTAAATGTGGATTGCTTTAGGGTCCCTAAGGAGCGCTACTGTTAAAGAATATATATATATATATATATATATATATATATATATATATATATAATATCTATATAATATGATATCTATATAATATATATAATATATATAATATACATATATATATATATATATATATATATATATATATATATATATATATATATATATATATATATATATATATATATATATATATATATATATATATATATATATATATATATATATATATATATATATATATATATATATATATATATATATAGAAGGGGAGGGTGTCTGAACAGCAGTTAGAATTATGTGTTTTCACGGAGGTATTAGTAAAATATTTGGCCGCTGTTTGTATACCGACTTAATTTCAACAGTATATGATTCCCCCCCCCCCCACCGGGGTGTTTTTAAGGTCTTGATTTTTGACCACTGGTTTGCACGAAGGCGTTTCAAGGAGACACCAGATTTTTCTCCCATTGATTATATATTTTTAGATTATTAACTGGTGCCTCCACTTTTCCTCCACATCTTTACGGTGCAGCCCGCTTTTGCCTGTCCGATATTGAGTTCGCTTTAATCTGTCCGGACAATAGATTTTATTTTACCCTGCTTGAAATTCAGGCTAGGAAGAGCGTATTATTAGGAACAATTTTGGGCGAATTTTTTGGCGAGAATATGCTAAACATATGTTGACTCTGTAATATGCAAGGTCGAGAACTGTTAGATTTGGCGATCACGATTATTCTTTTTACTCTGCCCCTTCAGTACGTTGATTTTTATATTCTGTTCTTGCTGGCTCCAGACTGGTGTACTTAGTGTTGAGGATTTTTGAGCTGGAGGGGTTAGGTGTAGACATAATTAACCCTTTTGTAACACGAACCATTCCTGAACTGAAAAATTATCGTCTGGAAGTATCAAGAATTTACTCAGTGCCTCCTTAGGTGAAGAATTCGATTGTCTTACTTCTATTGTTTGATATCAGGTTCTCTAAAGTTTGCTGTAAATTTAAGATATTTTGAGAGAATTTGTTCACTACAATGGCGTATCTTTATGCTTGTTATTTCTAGTCAGTTTATTTCTGCTTAAAGGCAGCTTTTCGAAGAGGATGGGTTAAAGGTAATAAATAGTAGAACACTGAAATATTTCCTCATTTGAATATAGTTGTGAATAGGTAGATAGAAGTAAAACTAAGCGTCACTAATGAAATTAATAAAAAGATACGGCAATGGCAAGTAAAGTTTCTTGTGTCCACTTCAGTAGTGTTACGTGCGGTGATGTATAGAGTACAATCTGTATAGACAGTGGAATGAGATAAATATATATTGGATCCATTGTAAAGAAGGTTGCTATGTCGTGCGCTGAGGTGAAGCAAGTAGTGTGTATAGGTGCCGTGGTAATAACAGCTCTTCATTGTTTGGAGTTCCATTATCTGAACTCAGCTAACAAGGAGATATTTTGGGATAACGTAATAGGATATAGTTGGGTACCGTAATAGAAAGTAATCATGTTCAGCTGTGTTAGCGTTTTCCGTACAAGTGTGTGGTGATTTGTAGTGTACAGTTGTTCCCCCCTCCCCACCCGCGTTTCTTTAGTAGTGCGAGAAATGGTATTAACTGCTACAGTGCTGTAATATATTTTATTTTATTGTCGCAACCTCCAGGCGATTTCATTTACCTTCGGGAGGAGTGGGTTAAAGAAGGCTGTATCACGAAATTATCGTTTGATGATGAGACTAAAATAACCAAGGCTGTGCGATAAACAAAGTAGTAATGATAACAGAACCTGGGGTGAAGTAATTTACAGTGATAACTTCAACCCTTCATGGTCACTTCCTTCAGTGTCTGAACCCTGACTTCCAAAACCTTTTGTGTGTGTGTGTGTGTGTGTGTTGGGAGGGTTAGTGATTTGCATGAACGCTATGTTCTCCCATCCTTAACCCATTTCGTCCGGTGACATCGTATTTCGCGTATTCTTGCTACTACCTTAACGATTATTTTCATCTTGGGGACATTTTTGAACTGACAGGGTTAGATACAGCCTTCGCTGACTCCTTCAGTATGATTGATCTTTTCTAAGTTGTCAAAAAGCCTGGAGGCAGAATAGATGAAATGTAAAGTACGACACCGGCTCGATGGAGTTAGCAGCAAAAGATACTTAATAATTTATGCCGGTTCCATGATTAATAAATGTTGTCATGTCGGGATCAGATGTGTAAGTCGGAAGTAGAATAGAATAGGTTTGGTAATTTTAGCTCCTCATTGTCGTGCCCTCCATTGTCCCCTCCCAGGCTGTCATAAAACTTGGTACTGAGATATTTGGGGGTCATAAGATAGTGCATAAAAAATATAGTGAATGAAGTGAATTAGGTGTTCAGTCGCTCCATTATCAGCTTTCTCCCTTAAACTGAATAAAAGCCTCTGGTGATAGCAGGAATGAAGATGGCACCGTAGTACTGATGGCATTAGAGATCGTTTCCAGTCCCTTCACTGAGAGATCACTCCTGAATGCAGTCATCTGGTGGTTGCAAGAATTATTTAGCGATAATGGTGTAAGAAGGGATAATGCAGTAAACAGACTGGGATAAAGGTATAGGATGGTGATAAGAATGGTTGTGGCATTGAAGTTGTGTGTTTAGTGGTGGTGTATTTTTCTGAACGTATTTGAGAAGGGTCAGTGATGATAAAAGTAAAGTAAAAAGATAATCATGTCATTTAAATCATCACCTGTTACGTGGTTGTATTTGTGGATGCGCTGTGTGGGATTATGGGCTTGTGGTGAAAAAATGTCGTGACAAATAAATAATTAAGCGCATAGTAGTGCTATCTTTCGAAACGTCCATGTGGTGAAATATATTACACATTTTTTTTTTTTCCCTCCATTCCCCCTGCCATTCTCCTCCCACTTGTCCGGCCCCTGCCGTCCGCCGCGCAGCCACAAGTTAGGATAAAGAGATTAGGCCAAATCCCTTGACTGATTCTGCGAATTTGGGTTTATGTGGATCCTGTGACTGCACATAAGCGTTCATGCCTTCCTGTGTGTGTGTGTGTGTGTGTGTGTGTGTGTGTGTGTGTGTGTGTGTGTGAGAGAGAGAGAGAGAGAGAGGGGTCGCTTTCTATTTGTGGCTGGTTATTTATGCGGTGGTGGTTTAATAATCAAAGTCACGAAATATACTGGTGAGGTAAAGACTGAGAGGCTTGTGTAGGAATTATCGGATTTCATTTGTATTGGGGTTTTGATCTGTCTTAGGCTATGCAGAGTTCCGGGGGCTTTTGTACTTTTTTAATATTTTTTTCCCCTGATATATTAGTGTATTGTCTTCGCCTTGTAGCTCTGTGGGAGATAGTGATGGGGGAGGGGTGAACGAGTAGTGAGGAAGGGGTGCTGATGAGAGTGAAAAGGGGATAGGGGAAGAAGGGAAGAGAGAGAGACTGAGGGAATAGTCAATGGTGAGAGAGAAGAAAGCTCAGAATGAGAGTGGTGAGAGAATGGATGAGAGGAGTGACGGGTGAGAACATGAGCGAGAGTAAAGTAGGGAGTATATGAGTGTGAGTTAGGGGACGACGGATGAGGCTAGTGAAGAAAGGAGCGAATAGGGGTGGGTGAGGGATTAGGGAGGGAATGGAGGTAGGATGGAGGAAAGAGTAGGCATGAGGATGAGAGTGAGTGATGGGTGGACGAGTGAGAGTGCAGTGTGCCTAAGAGATAAGAAGGGGTAAGGGTGAGAAGCTAGAAGAGAGAGAACGGACAAACGTGGGGAGGGAGTGGTGAGAATGGTGGAGGAGGGAAAGAGTGGGAGTATGTGAGGGAAGGGGTGAGGGAGAGACTTGGGGAAGAAAGGCGTGAGGGTGAATGTGTGTGAGAGAAGGGATGAGGGTGGGAGGCAAAGGGTGAGGGTGAGGGTAAGGAAAGAGGCAAAACGGTGAGGGTGAGAATGAGGAGGGGAGGGAGGGAAGGGATGAGAGTGAGTGAGAGCGAGAAAGGGTCATAGTGTGTGAGGGAAGGGATGGGAGAGATAGTGAGGGTGAGAGTAAGGGAGGGAGGGAGGGAAAGGGTGAGGGTTGGGGGGAGACTGACTTAAAGGTGAGGTGGGGTGGCGAGAGTGCGACGGAGGCGAGAGAGAGAGAGAGAAGTAAATATACACAGACTACAGAAACCTTACTTCCAAGTCAGGCTGCCAGGGCTTAATACGAAGACTTATTAATTACGGAAGTTTCTGAATATGTTAGCAAAACAGAGGGGGGTTATAGGCCGGGGGAGGAGGCATAGCGCACGGGGGGGGGGGGATGGGAGAGAGGTTGGGGAATATACAGCATGAGGAGGGAGGGGGGGTTGGAAGTAGGCCTGGAGCAGGGAGGGGCTTAGGGAGGAGGAATAGATCAGGGGGAGGGAAGGGGACTGAGGAGAAACAGATCAGGAGGAGGGAGGGAGGGGGTTGAGGAGACAACGTTGGAGGGGAAGGTGAGGGACATAGATGAGAGAGAGAGAGAGAGAGAGAGGTGGTGGTGGTGGAACATGGAAGAGAGAGAGCATCCCATGTATCCCGCCCGCACCACAACAGTACCATAGCATCAGCATAGCCCTTATGCTTCATTTATGCCTTTGGCCTGAATGATGGTTGGTGGGGGGGTGAGTTAGGAGCAAGGGAGGGAGGGATAACAAGAATAGTAGGGGATATGAATAGGGTTGATTGACAGAGGAGGAGAGGGTCAGCAGCAAGAAAGGGAACAGGAATAGCAAAGGATATGAATAGGGTTGAGTGACAGGAAGAGGAGGGAGTTAGAGGCTAGGGAGAGAGTGATTGCAGGAGTAGTACGATGGGGGATTTTTAATAGGGTTGAATGGCAGAGGAATAGGAAGGGGGTTAGAGGAGCCGACAAAGGTATGCTTAGAGTAGGAGGGTATCTGAATGGAATCGGAAGCAAAGGGAAAGGGAAAGGAGGCGAAGAGACGGTGGAGGAAGATACAGGGATGATACAGGAATAGAGGATTTGAATAGAATTGCGAAAGAAGGGGAGGGGAGGGGAGGGAATGATCCGGGAATAATTCGGATTATGAAAGAGTAGGGGAACGAAGTGAAAGGGAGGGGATGACATAGGAATAGCAAGGGATTTGAATGAAATCAGGAAAGTAAGGTGGGGTGAGGGGCTGATATAAGAATATTAGGGGATATGAACAGAACTGGTGGGGGGGGGAGGGTTGATGCCGAAAAAATGGGGATATGAACAGAACTGGTGGGGGGGGGGGTTGATGCAGAAAAAATGGGGATATGAACAGAATTGGTTGGGGGGGGGTTGATGCAGAAAAAATAGGGATAAGAACTGAATTGGGGCGAGTGCAGAAAAAATATGGGATTTAATTTTTGGGAAAGTATGATGAGGGGATCGATTGATACAGGAACAAATTGTTATTTTAATAGGGTGAGGGAAGTTACGAGTCGGAAGTGACTTATACAGAAAAAGGAGTGCGTTGGAAGAGTTGGAGAAATAAGGCGAGGGGAAGTATTGGTACAGGAATAGTAGGGTATTTGAATAGGATGAAGGAACTAAGGAATGCGGAAAGAAGTATACAGAAAGAGAAGGGTATTTATGACAGTTGGGGAAGTAAGTGAAAGGTAGGGCACGATAGCAGGAATAGGGGCATGTAACAGGATGGAGAAGGTGTATGTATGAATGGAGTAAAATGATGAAATACATGTTGAAATGAGGCAGGAGACTTGCGTAAGGGAGGAGGAACTAGGTGTGTGAGAAATTATCTGAGTAGGGAAGGAACCCATTAGTTTTAAGGGAAAGTTGCTCGACTAGGGGAGAAAGGAATGATTGTATCCTGAGACAAGCGTGGCTTTTTGGACTGGTGAGTGAGTGTGGAAGAAAGCGAGGAGAGGGTTAAAGGGTATCCAGGCTGGGAAAGATGAGGGAATTTTAATGAAGTGGGGGATAAGAGAGGATATTAAGTGGATGCATAAGAGATGTTTGGGAAAGAGAATGGTATTAGAGAGCAAAGCGAGTCAGCTGAAAGATACGGATATGGGACTGGGGGATGTAATTACAGTTGGTTATAATATAAATGAAGGTTATTTGAGTGATGCCAGGAATTAGAGATGGAATTGGATATCTGGAACGACATGGCAGTTGGAATTGTAGCGGCTTCAGGATTAACTTCTTCACAACGATGAGGTCTTTATTTATGCCGTTTCCAGACAATTTTTTTTTATAGCTTGGGTGACACTTTTCGAACGAGGAGGATTTGATACAGCTCTAACCCGTCTAGTACCGTATTTCCCAAGCAGAGCAAAACCGTGTGTAGGTATGAAGGACTTAGACGTAATTCCAGTATTTGGGATTGAATCTTCCACTGAACACTTCACGGCACTGAATTAAGATACGTGAGTAGGTGCCAAGAATGGAATAGGCTGTCAGCGTACCAGTGAAGGGGTTAACGGGGATGGAGTGGTTGTAGTTGGAAAACTGTACAGGGTGAAAGGGCAGAGGAGTTAATTGGTGGTTTAGGGGGAGAAGTTTGTTGTGGGGAGGAAGTGAGAGAGAGAGAGAGAGCAGTATAAGGGTAATTGCAGATGTAAGGGATTTAGGGGTGGCAAACTAAGAGGGGAAGTGACATAATTGTTTAACATAGGGCACGGAAGTAAAGGTGAATTGCATGTTGGGTTGGTGGAATTAATGTAAGGGGGAGGGATCGGTAGTACGGGAGTTTACCCCTTTATTACGATAGCACTCCCCCCCCCCTTGTACTTGTTATTCAGCTTGGGAGAGTAAGCTGAGGGGAGTATAGTCTTATTTAGTCATAGTAATGGATGACCTTCCTAAGTTAATACAGGAATCCGGAAAATAATCTGGTTGTAGCTTGATTGTAATGGGAAAAAAAAAATCGTAGTGCAAGGCGAGGGGAGATTAAGGGCGACCCAAAAAGAGGAGGGAAGGTAATAGATGAAAGAGGTGTGAGATGCAGCCAGAGTGAGAAAAGAAAGGCGTGATGATAGATGGAAGAGATTGACCGTATTCTGATCCCATTCTTCACCATGACCTCTTTATTTTATTCTTGCTACCTTCAAATTATTTTGTTAAATCATTTTAGGAGACCTCTTGCAATGAAGGGGCGAAAACTGAGGGTGCGATGATTAGAAGTAATTTAAGAAATGTCTTAGCACAAAAAGTGGCTAGTTTGCAGGTCACATTACGGAATCCCGAAGCATGGAGGTAGAAATATCAAACACCGCCATTGTTACTGTTATTCCATACCCTTCGAGATGTCCCGTAACCTGAATCAAAGGGTTTGAGGGTCGGGGGAGCACGATAATATGGGCGTTGATAGGGTTAATGGGACGCTACTATTTCCGTCAGGCTTAGGGGTCTCCTTAGCTGAATAAATTCGTCTGGTGGCGGCATGGAAAAGATATTAAAGGTACAGAAAGGCATATAAAGGGAAATTGCTTGAGCTTACCCTCCTTCGTGATATTAGTTTTCGGAGTACAGCCAAAAATGATATAAGAGATGGGATAATGGGCAGTATCTCGGGAGTGATAAAAGGAGCAAATGGTAGATGGAATGGAATGGGTGTGCAGTGTCAGTTCAGGAGGTCAAGAGGGTGGGAAGGGGACAAGGGGCGTTAGTAAGGATTGGGACGGGTAGGTTAAGGGGTGGGAAAGGGTGATGGAATAGAGTACCGTAAGTGAATGATTAGGGGTAGGTTAGTAAGTAGCGAAGAGGAAAGGGGTTAGGGTACAGGGTACGAGGGAGTTAAGGCTGAGTTGAGTAGAAAGAGTAGATTAAGGAGTGCTGGGGTGGAATAGGTGAGAGATTAGGGAATGACATGAATAAAGGGATTAGGGTAAAGGGTGAAAAATTGTTGGGATGAAAAATGTGAAATGGGTTAGAGGATATGAGTGAGGATGGGAGAAGAAGCGGGTAGGATGAGGGGAGGGAGTTCTTGGATGCTCAAGGAACTGGGGCAATAAATTATGGAACGAGTTTAGAGGGTAATAACGAATAATGGAGAGATGGAGTAGGTGTAGGGTTACTGGGAACAGGTTTTTGTAGTGGAGGAGTCAAGGCCGGAGAAGTGTATGCATGTATATGGTGTGTATGAGAATGAGAGGGAGGAGATGCAGAGAGGGACGAGGTTGGGGAGAGGGGAAAAGGCAGAGCGGGATGTAGGGAGTGGTAAAGAAACAGGAATGGAGGGTGAAGGTAGATTGGAGTGTGAGAAGTGCTGGAGTGAGAGGGGAGGGGATTGCTAGTATGAGTGGGGAGGGGATGCTAATGTCAGAAGGGAGTGATGCTAGAGTGAGAGGTGAAGGGTTGCTAGAGTGAGAGGAGAGGGGTGTTCGAATGATTGGGTAGGAGGTTGACTATTAGAGTGAGAGGAATGTGAAGAGGAACAGTAAGGACATTGTAAATGAGGGTAGGGGGGAAGAAGGGACAAAGTAAGAGAGTTTGGGTGTGTGGTGGAGAGTGAAGGGAGAGTGATAATGAGTGGGACGAGTGTGGAGGGAGATGGTGTGGAGAAGGAGGAAACGTTACTGTTATGTGCCTCATAATCCTAACCTGTTGCTGGCAAAGGTATCATTAAGTGGAAACTTGTGTGCTTGATTACGACAGTTATTATTTATTAGTTCTCATATCGCATTTATTATCACCTGTTGGTCAGAATTATGATAGTAATTTTGTGTTTGGTTTTATCAGTAATTGTTTAAAAATAGTAGGACAGATGTAGATTTAGGGGGCAGTGCCTGTCCTCACTACACAGTATATTTAACTGTTGGCCATTCCATGTTATGACTGCACCTGAATTAAAGTGCTGGTGGGTTCACGGGGTTTGTTGCACAGGCCAGTAGTATGGTGTATAAATAAATAGTGCCATGTTGTTCATATACAGTAACGTAAAATGGAAACGTTTTTAATAACTCAGTTCATATGGTCCATAGTAATTGAAACAAATTTTTATTTATCTGTATAGTTGGACGTGTTTCATTCACTTTGTGTTGGGTATTAAGGTAGGTTGATAACGTATATATCAATGGGAGGCTTGAGTATGGGCTTGCATCCTAACTGCTGGGAGTTCAGTCACAGGCTGTGATGGGTGTAGTGTTGGGATGTGTTTGCTAGTATCACTTGATGCTAACATTGCAGTATGCCTGCAGTTGTGTCATCCACCTCCTCTATTAACACTAGTACATTGGCACTCTGATTTTATGAAGGTTGTGATTACCCGTTTGCTTCCCATGTGCGTGGCTTTGCAAGAAGGACGAGACTGGTAAAAGCTTACACCAGCATGTATTTTAATGCAGCTTAATACCGGGTATCAGACCTTGTAAACGGTATGTAAAATGTGTGTATGTTCTCGCGCTTGTGTATCTGTGTGTTGCCAGTAGGTAGTACCAGGTAATACAGGTAATTCTTCAGAAATTACCATTTTCATGCAAATAGTACAGAGGATAGTAGTATAATGTTTTAGGGGTTTGGTAATTTCGTATACGTAGATGGTATTTGTCAGTGTTGGTGGCATTACAGAATACTCCCTGGTTTACATATAATTTGTGTAGGGGAGCGTGGCCGAGGCGGGATGAGTAATGGTGCTCCCGGTGGGGATCCATCACTACCTGGTAGAGGCGGAGGTAATGGTGCCTAAGACAGGGGGGGGGGGTAGGGGGGAGTAGGAAGGTCTGTGGAAGATAGGGGCAACAAGGGGGCTGGAAGAAAGGGATGGAGTGGAAAGCCTGGATAGGGGAGAAATAATGACGTAGGAAGAAGCAGTGTAGGTAGGGGCAGGCCCAGAGGAAAGCGGGAGAGCTTCAGAAAAGCTGCAGGAAAAGGAGTGGAAATAGAAGAAGAAGAAAAGGAGGAGGAGGGTCTGAAGAAGAAGAGTTGTGCGTGAGAGATAGCCGAGGGACCCAATGGACGGGCTCAGAGGCTTTGGTAACGCCTGAACAATGGTGGGCGGGTATATCAGGGCCGGTAGATCATTAGGAAAACGGAACATAAGAAAGGAAACGGGAATTGTGCAGGGACAGGGAGAAAACTGTGGAGGTGTCGGATACAAGAAGGAAGAGAAGAGAAGCTAAATGGTAAGGTACAGGATGAAAGGCGAGGGGAACTGGAGGGCCTTCGTGTAGGTGGAGAGTAGAGACATGTCTGAGCGCGGACGTTTGGTTACTGCTTGCTGAGAGAAGGCCAAAGAGGAGGACAGAACCAGGGTGAGGGGCCTTGATTGCTGCCTGATAGGTGTGAAATGGAAGGTACTAGGTGACAGGTAGAAGAGACGAGGTGAGGTAAAGTGGGTAAAAGTGTGAGAGAGAAGGTACAGGTAACACAGTTTAAGTCCTTGCTAATTTTGCTGTTTTGCTAGGTGAGAGTGGAAGATGAAACGTAGAAGATATGAGGTATGAGGCAGGGGGTAAAAAGGGAGCAGAAGATACGGAGTATGAGGTAGAGAAAGCTAAGGATGAGAAGAGACACAAGGTGATCATTTAACTCCTTTCTGGCATGTTGCTTAACGATTGTGAGAGGTACCTTAAAGGATACGAGGTGAGAATTTAACTCCTTTCTAGATTGTTGCATAAAAGTTGTGAGAGGTAAGGGGTACGAGGTGGGAGGTAGAGAGTAGATGGCAGGAGATAATAGGTAGGTGGTAATTGTTAGTGTTTACGTGTTGAATGGATGATTTGGAAATTAAGGGGAGTGGGGAGCGGGAAGTAAGAGGCGTTGTAAGAGGAGGGGGAGTAAATGTTAACGGGGACATGTAGAACGTAATGGAGATAACGATTGGAAATGAAAAGGAAGTGCGTAATGTTAAAGTATACCTGTAGAACGTAAGCTTTTGAAATACGGTGGGGAGACTGAGAACCGGGAATAAGACGCATAATATATGTAAGAGGACGGTGGGTAAATTGGCCCGGTGTGGGAGGCTGGGATGGAAAATGTGGCAGGTGTTTGTGAGGATGGATGGGATAGTAAAGCGGGGGCGGTTCCGTGGTGAGGGGAGCCAGTGAAGGAAAATATAAGTTGTTGAAGTTGGTCTGTCACACCCGTCCATAAAGTTACCAACCTCGCTCTTCACTTCCACCCTCCTACCTACACTTGCGCTAACACACACACACACACACACACACAGTACCATCTGATATAATCCTATAGCAGTACGCACACCCACCACCCACCTACCTGTACATCAGTATACGTATAGTCTATGAAAAATGTACTGTTACTCTTTGCTTTTTACTTCTTTTTTTTTTTTTACTCATGGAAAATTGGATTTAAAACGTCACCATTATTAGATTATTTTGAGTAGTCCTTCTGTGAGCACTTGTAAATAAAATATACATACGCGAAATCATGACGGTGTTGAGAGTTCAAGCATTTATTCAAAAGTGCTATCTTTAATAATTGATGCTTCAGTAATATCCTTAGGCCTATTGTAAAATTATCGCCGCTTTGTATAATTATGCGTAAAGTAGGAACTGTCACTGTCCCAGCACTGACAGTTTGAATCTTGTACACTATGGATAGACTAGTACACAGGAACATGAGTGTGCCTTTACGCTAGAAATTCATCGATCTCACAGGATAACTACGTTTTCATCGGAGACTGTCACTATTCCTGAATTGCCAGTATGAGTCGTCATTTTGATTTTTAAAGCTGCTCCCTAATACCTCTTCCATACCAGTTTACTGTATTTCCGCCTGTGTGTCATTAATGTTATCAAGCATATTAATGATGCAAACTTTGTACACAGTAAAAAGATATAAATAAAATACAAGGGGGTAGTAATGAGTAATAGGCAACGTTTATCACTAAGGAAGAAGTGTAAAAAATGCCCCATACTTCGATGAGAATACTTGCCTAAATCCGGAATGCTAGTATAGATAGTAGTGTTCATAATTATACACATAAACACCAAGATACTTGCACACATGGACGCACATTACTCTACCGTGCAGCTTCACTCTTCCAATTTAATTAACAGTCCCGGTGGGAAAGTTTTTATCTGTGTACGCATGCTTCATCTCACGAAAACTTTCCTCATGCTTCCCACTGGGTAGACAGGCGGGGTGCCGAGGAGGAGGATGGAGGGGAGAGGGAGGGAGATGTAAGGGGAGATGGTTGAGAGGGAGGAAAGAGCAAGCGGTGGTGGCTGAGGGAGACGGGGGAGGAGTGCGAGGACGGGTGGTTACGGGGTAGGGAATTCAACTGAGGAAAGAGGAAAGGAAGTGAGAATACATAGAAAGTACAAACTTAGTCGAGTTGGCCTATAATAAGGTTTGCTCAGTAGAATTAAGTTCACCAAGATCAAGCCAAGAAGAGATGGTTGGAGTTAGAGAAAGGGGGGGGAGGTTATGGAGAGGGAAGGTGAATCAGTAAAGATATGCACGAGAGAAAGGGAGGGGGAGAGGGGAGGGATAAGAGACGAGACTGGAAGGGAAGTGTGGTGAATGGGAAGACAGTTGCGTTGGAGGAGGGGTGTGGAGGAGATGCATTGGAGGAGATCAAGAGGAGGGTGTGAAAGAGAGAGGAAAGGTGGAGTAAGGATTATCAGTGGAGGGGGAGGGGAGGGAAGTAGTTGCTATATATGGTGAGGTTAGTGGGAACAGAGAATAATAAATGGTAAGGCAGTTGCGATGGAGGAGAAAAGAGGAGAACAAAAGGAGAGTGTGGGGAGGGAAGGTGAATGAGTAAGGATTTGCATGAGGGGAGACGACGCGGGGGAGGGGTTAAGAGACAGTGAGAAGAGAGGGGGGAGGGGAAACGAGACTGAGAGGGAGTGATGTGGTGGAGGGCGGGGGGAACATTAAAGGTGGGTGTGTGGAGGAATGTGGGGCATTGTGATCAGGCATTCCGTTGTGGACTTCTGGGTTGAGGTCGGTGGGCCCCAAGAGACGGAGATCCCAGGAAAGGTGACGTTGCCCGAACACTGACAAGGAATACTGATAGGTGTAATCGTTCCAGCCACACCATGCCTGTCTTATTATTATTGTTGTACTGCAATCAGCCCGCCACCACACGACTTTCTGAGCAAGGGAAGGATCTGTAGTCATAAAATAGCTCGTTAAGTCTGTATCTCGGCCCTGTTGTTTAAGTAGCCTTTTCTAACCTGAAGAAAATCTTGTAATAGAAAAAATATGATATAAAATTTGTTATCGAATTCAGGGAGTTAAAAGTTTACCTGGCACACGTTCCTTTGTGAGGCCGACTTCATAGTTTAAGTTTGGCGTTTGTTTAAAGTTAGTCCGTCGGAACGATTAATAAGATTGTGTGATCAATACCGCGACCTTGCCTTTTCTTGGTAATCCGGCGTAACTCCTTCAGTCCTGTGATATGGTTTATGTTGCTTGTATTCTTGCTGCCTCTAGACAGTTTGAATCTGTGACACGCACGCACGCACGCACGCACGCACGCACGCACGCACGCACGCACGCACCCACGCACGCACGCACGCACGCACGCACGCACGCACGCACACACACACACACACACACACACACACACACACACACACACACACACACACACACACACACACACACACACACACACACACACACACACCGCTCGCTGGCTCAGTGGTAACGTTCTCGCTTGCCATCTGGTAGACGGGAGTTCGCGCCTCGGTCAGGTTGCGAAAGGTTTCACTGACGAAGTGGGTGGTTACTGTCCCCTTTGAGCAAGGGGATGGGTGTGTGCATGCGTGAAGGTCACAGCCTTGCCCTTAGATCGGACTATATGAGCTCTCAGCTCCCTTCCGGGAGGGTAAAAGCTGACGATCACGACCATCAAATGATCCTGACCGACCCAGTGCATCACACACACACACACACACACACACACACACACACACACACACACACACACACACACACCACGTTAGATACACCTTGCACTAACTTCTTCATTGAAATGTTGTAAAGGTGCATATAATCGTATGTAGTAAGCAAAATCCAAGTGGCAGAACACACCACCAGAGTCAGAGGGTTAAAATGTTATCTGGGACGTGCTCCTTTGTGGACCCAGCTTTCTTATTTTAAAGTTTCCTTTCTTTTTTGTGAAGTCATCTGGAATATTAATAAGGTTGTGTGATCAATAGCGGCACCTCGCGTCTCTCTGGGAGTCTGCTTTAACCCTGTCGTTGGTGCACTTAATGTAGGCGATTTTAGTTATGCTAACACCAGACAGTTTGGTTTAGCTGAGAGAAAGCTTATCAGAGGCTTCACGTGGTGGTTTATTCAAGTTAACACCGCACGATTTTATTCAGTCGAGAGGAATCGTAGTAGATACTTCCTCGTATTTAATTCCAGCTAACACCAGACGATTTGGTTCAGCAGAAAGAAGTCATAGCAGGTGAAGGCTTTACTTACTGTCTTGAGTAAATTTGCTATTCGTACGCTTCAGAAATTTATTACAGTTAACATCGGACAACTTGGCTCAACCGAGAAGAATCCTAAGGCCCCCCGCACACTGGCCACATTTCAGTGGACGGTGGCTGCCACTTTTTCATGGCGCCACTAAAAAGTGGAGAGGGATTCTATGACATCCAGCACACGGGCCACTTTTTCGTGGCAACCACAGGCAGTTCAATCATGGATGTCGAGGAGCAGCATAATCATCGTTGTGCTCCTCAAAAAAACAAAAACAAATAATAATAAATAAAATAAATAAATAAATAAAACGTAAAAGAAAGTACTGGGTGCACCCGATGATCAGCCAAAGGCTTATGAGGGGTTAGTTTTATACCCTGTATGAAGACTTAAGAGTGTAACCAGAGAAGTTTACAGACTGTTTAGAATGACCTGTGCTTCTTTCGATGACCTGCTGACTGAATTGGGCCTTCAGTTTCACGCCTGAACACAAACATGAGCAAGTGTGTACCAACAGAAGAAAGACTTTTAGTTACCTTAAAGTAAAACTAGAAAAATTCGTACACGTTGCGCAGGAATTTTTATGAGAAAACGAGCAAATTAACCACACTTCATAAAATAAACGAGACATTGTATTTTTGCAAGTGTAAGGATGTTAAACTGAAATAAGGTGTATAACACATACGTTCCACAGATATTTAAGAAACTGGCATATTGTTTTGCTTTTCTGAAAATGATGAAAGCTAGTGGCTAATACGAGTATATTGACTAACAAAGCATGCAACACTGATTTATCAAAGAACTGTCACTGCTAGGAAAAATCCACCAACACTCTACCAGTAAACAAAATATATAAATGAATCAGTCAGACTGTTCAGCTTCGTTTGGAATACCTGGCATTGTGCCTGGCACTGAGGAGGTCATTGATAATGTTACCTGGTTCAAACTGTAGACTTTCGCGAACTTCAAGTCCTGAGCGACTTTGTAGTGTGATGTAACTTTTATTTTGGGAATGATCTTGTGTACAAATGTAACCTTGGGAAGGAATATGGCCTTGGTTAGGGAGAGGACCTGGGACAGACACATAACCTTACGTAGGGAATAGACCGTCAACAATGGCAGTCCGTCCGCCAGTGCCACCGCAAAGTGGCCCGTGTGCGGCCAGCCATTCGAATTAACAGCATCCATCGACGGTCACCAGTGGCGAGCCACCGTGGCGTGGCGGGTAAAATGGACCCGGTCACCATTTTTCTGCGGCTGCCACTAAAAATTGGCTCGTGTGCGGGCTTCCATTGAAACACGTGCGTTTTATTTATCGCCACGAAAAAGTGGCGGCCACCGTCCACTGAAAAGTGGCCCGTGTGCGGGGGACCTAAAAGTCCATGTACAAAGCAGGTTTAACAGTATTATTACGATAAGTGCAGTCACGCTTTAAATGTTACGTTAATACTTCACCAGTATCGCACACCGAACAACCCTATAAATCCTAATGTCTCTCTGCACAACAAAATCGTTTGGTGTTAGCCTAAAGAAAATTAATACGGTAGCAGACAAGGTTACTCGAGACAGTGAAACCACTGTTAGTCTTGAAGATCCAGATGATTTTATTGATTTTAGAAATGAAAATGCAAAATCTGGAAAAGTGTGTGTGTGTGGGGTGGGTAAATGAAACAGCAAAATGTATAAGTGTGTGTGCGCGCGCGTGCGTGCGTGTGCGTGCATGCGTGCGCGCGCGTGCGTGCGCGTGTGTGTGTGTGTGTGTGTGTGTGTGTGTGTGTGTGTGTGTGTGCGTGTGCGTGCGTGCGTGCGCGTGCTTGCGCGCTATTGCGTCTGCGTCCGAGTGTGCATTGCAATATCCCTTCAAGTAAATGATGAATTTTCTGTTCTTGTTATACTGATATTCGGCAATATAATTCATCTTAGAAAACCCGTCTCGTACAGAAGAGGGGAATGGAGGCTATTCTGTACGATATGTAGTTTCTCCAGTCCGAAATGCTTACCCTAATCTGAGTATAACTGTCTGGAGATCGCATGAATAGACGTATACATCATCGGGTTGAAGGGGTTAGTAGCGTGGCGTTATCCAGAACAAGTGAAGACGTCCATGGACTGAAAAGGTTAAACGGCAAAAATTCGAGTGCTATTTTATGCTAGTATTGCTTATTGGATGCATTTACCTTTCATTACGTCAAGTGGTATGTATGTATGTGTATATGTAACTTATGTAACGGTGTGTGCTAGTGTGCACTTGTGTATATGCGTATGTGTATGTTTACCTGTCTCATTCTTGACCTGTCCCAGTGCGGGTTGTATTGACGTGCCTGCTCAATACCCAGTATGAAGGCGGCCTGCTGAGGTGATTACAACTTTATACTAAATTAATGGGGAGTCCAGGAGTCATGAATATCGAATTAACCGGGTTCATTCGCTGCCGCCTTAGAGGCAGGAAGTCGGTCGTTATGGTGGTCTTGCGGCGCCACTCTTAACCCTTTAATATCGATGACGTCTTCTGCATTTCTCTCTTACAATCTCCAGATGATTATATTCTGTTTCGGAGAGACTTTACTTACTGTGGGAAGTAAATATATCTACGGTAACAAAAAAAAAAATTGTTACGGTATATAGCTAGGATGATATTCAACTTAGCTGAGGCATTTTTGAACTGGAGGAGTTAGATACAATCCTCGCTATTGGATTCTGACAGCCTGAAGAATCCCACATGGAGGCAGCAACAGTAAAAGTACAGGACATCATTGTACTAGAGGGGGGATATGTATGGAAACAACGCTGCCACCTCTACAGCCAAGAATGAAGGCCCGCTGACTTTCCACATTATGAGGATATCAGCAACATGGTGGTAAGCAAGAGTTTTGAATACAGTTAGGTTGTGCTCAGCTACCTCGCTTCACGATTAGGTTAGGTCGGGTCAGAGTGGCTTTTCCTTTCTCGTTTTGGAGATTCATGGGCATAATGAGAGGAAATAAGCGACATGGCGGTAAGTATGGGTTTGAATAACGCTAGGTTAGGCACATCGCTTTACGGTTAGGTTAGGTTCAGTAGGTATTTGTTTGGGCGGCACATCTCTTATCGTTGTGAAGGTAGTGTTTAAATCCAGACATCTCCAAAACGATCACGGCGCACACATCCAGTCAGTCGTGAAGCGAAGTACCCATGACCGAACTGTATACAAACCCGTATCAACCAACGCGTCGCTTATTCCCTCAGGTCATAGAAGAGCCGCGGAACTCCAGCTTCGTCTGCAGAGAGCTGGCTGCGATATTCTTGCTCACTGAAGGACGCCGCGAGCGATGGGAAATGAGTCTAACGAAGGATAATGATTCTTGGATTCTCTGGCCGCCCGGGTTTTTGACTCCGTTTCGCCTTTTCTCTCGTTTTCGTTCCAATGTCGGTTTTTGCTTGGGTGTAATTGGGTCCAACTTTGTTTCCTCTGCCTTGCCTTTGAACTGAGGAGGAGGAAGAGGAGTGTGGTGGGGGGGGGGGCGACTCTTGGGGTTTGAAGTTGTAAGGCGAATGGAGAAAATGGAAGAAGAAAATGATGTGTAGGTAAGAGGAAGGAAGGAGGGAATGGCCGACAGAAAGTAGGAAAGATGTGATGTAAATATAGAGGAAGGAAGGAAAGAAGGAAGATAGAGAAGGAATGAATAAGTAAAACAAAAAGAGGAAATAAAGAGGTAGAAAGGAAGTAACACAACTGGAGGAGATAGGAAAATTAAGGAAAGAAGAGGGGGAGAAGAAAAATGTGGGTGATAAAAGGCATGGAAAAAAAAAAGAAAGAAATATAAAGGAATTGCTTGGAGGTAAGAGAAGGAAGGTAATCATGGAAGATAGATGCGTGTATGCAGAGAAGGAGTGAGAAGATGGAAGATAACTGCGTGTATGAAAAGAGAAACTTGATGGCGAAATATAGTTTGATGTATGGAAAAGAGAACTAAGAAGCAGCCTAAAAACAGAAGATGGGATAGCTAAAGGTGGTGATAGTGGTGAAGAGAAGGGGACGGAAAGCGACGAAGGTAAAAGGCAGGAGGGTGAAGGAAGGAAAATATGGTGGTAATGGAAAAGATATTGGTAAAAATTTGGGGGGAACGATGATAGATGCAATAAAAAGGGGGAGGGAGGAAATAAGCTTAGAATCGAAAAGGAAAATGAAAGGTTAAATTATGCAGCGATGAAGTAAAGTAGAGGAAATAATGATGGAAGAATGTGCAAAAAGGAGGAAGAAAAAGTGAAGGAAATGTGGAAAGAAAAAGAGTATGAGGAAAGGGGGTAAGAAAACATGGGAAGACAAAGGCGAAAGAGGAGGAGGAAGATTGCACGAAAAAGTCGGTGTGAAAGAAAAAGTGGAAAGGAGGAAAATAAAAATGAGAGAACAGAAAAAGAGGAGGAGATGGAGGAAGCAGAGAGCCAAAAGAAATGAGACCAAGCTTTTGATATGTTGGGCCGTGGATAGCGGGGGCGCCCTGGGAAATTACTGCTATGCGGAGATCCAACAGCCTATTTGCTGAACACGTACGCCCTCCAAATTACGACTTCGTGATTATAAAAATGAGTTTGCTGTCCGTAGTCCCTTGCACAGTCTTGAAGGGAAGAGGAGGGGAAAGAATGGAAGAAGGATTGGAGACGGAGGGTCAGGAAAAGAAAGAAGTGGGACAGAGGAGGAGGAGGAAAAAGAAGGGTTAAAAGAAGTGAACCGAAGCTTATGATATGTTGGCGCCTTGGGATATTAATGTTGTGCTGAAATCCAGCTGCGTATTTAACCCATACGCGCACGATGGTTATAAAGGTGTAATTGCAGTCAGTGAGTGATTAATTTACATCTGAAATTGTCAGCGTCTTTATGTGTGCTTGCCAGGCTATTAACCACGTCAACCTGAGCGCGTTTGTGTGTGTGTGTGTGTGTGTGTGTGTGTGTGTGTGTGTGTGTGTGTGTGTGTGTGTGTGTGTGAGTGAGAAAGAGAGAGAGAGAGAGAGAGAGAGAGAGAGAGAGATTTTTCTGTTATTATGTTATGTTCATATACTGGTAACGTAACTTTCGAGCAGTCACAGCGTTTGTATTGGATAAGAACTTTTTTACATGGCATTATGAGAACTTTGTATCGTATGCATTCTCCCCACCCCCACGATCTGTTAAATGCTGATATTGTGGAAGTTCCATGGCTTTAAGCTTTTCACTTGCTCTACAGATGATACCTTTGCTTTAATTCCACCTCAAGAACACTCATACCTAATTCTTATTCTCCAGACGATTTTGTTTAGCTCAGGAGATACATCAAGCTAGAAGGAGTAGATAAACCCAAATTGACCCATTTGCCACTAAAGTTAAAGCGTCTGGTGGCAGCTCTCGTTAATCATAATACAATAAAATGTATGAAGCTGTAGGGTGGCAGAGCGACAAAAAATATCGGAAGAAGGTGGAGGCGGTAAAGCAACGTGCATTCCCAGCCATACTTTTATTTTTTTTCCCCATACTTTTGTGTACAGCATGTTATGAAACTTGATGGGTGCTTTTATGCTGCACCATAATGGCATGTACTGTAATAAAGAAAATGTAGGGATGGGACTGCATATCGTTTTACAGCCTCAGCCTTGTTCCGATTTTTATTTTATGCACTGCTATTCCTATACCTTCATTCATTCTATTAAACTTTTCATTTTGATATTTATTTTTGAAGCCTCAGTATAAGAAAGTTTTTTTTTTTTTTTTTTTTTTTTTGAGTGTTATAGTAGTAAAGGTAGTGAAGGGATTAATGAAGGATGTGACCACCCTGCTTCAGTTTGAAAAGTCTCCAGCTGAATAAAGTTGTCTGAAGAAAATAACAAGGAGCAGCACTGAGGGAGTGCAACATCCCACGCCATGCCATCAGTCTGTGATAGAACATTTGACCTACCTCTGTGACCTTGATCTTTAACCGATTGTTCTCTAACTTGAAATACTTGATCCTTGTGTAACCGTGTACCTCTCTGCTAAGTTTGATTCAAATTAGATCAAAAGTGTTTAAGTTGGCCCTTCCCTGTGACCTTGACGTTTGTCCTGTTCTCAAAATTGATTAATTTGATGTATGACTGATCCTAAATCGTTCCTTCAGTTTTAATCCTAATTGAAAAATAACTTTTGAGTTACAGGGCCGAAAGTTTGACACTATCATGTGACCTAAAATTTTGATAAGTAGTTCTGAAAATTGAAACACGTCAACCTTTGCTCACGCCTTACTCTTCTACCAAGTGGCGTGTAAATTGGTTAACAACTGAAAGTTACCGACCAGTTATCCCTGAAGTATTTCAGAAAGTATCAACTGTGCCTCCGACCCAGTGGAAAATAAAGCCCCACTGCGAAGAAGTCAAGGTGATTAGTTTTGCCGTTTTGGAGTAGAGGGGTCTAAGGGAAAAAAGACAAAATAAGAATATAGAGAAGTCGGGATTTTTTCGACGATGTTTTAGCGTGTTATCGTTGTTTTTTCAACTTTAGGAGATGTTTTAGGTTTAGATGAGCATTAGGATTAAGGGTGGATGCTTTGAAAATATAATACTTCCGTGTTTGGGAATTGGGAATTATTATATCTATTAACCTTAGGCACGTCGGCGCCATCCCAATATAGTGACTACCGATACTGATGAGAAAGACGTCATAGAGCAAGGGTTAATACTGAATATATTGTTGGAGGATTAAGCAATAATATACGAATGCATATACTGTATTCTAATCTCTACCACAACTGCGCTTTTGCTTTGTTGCCTTCGAAAGATATGATTTGGTTTTGGAGACCTGGAACTAAAGCGTTGATATAACCTTCATTAATCTCTTCATTAAAAGAAGGGTGGGGGGGGGGGGCTCATTTATTTGACCAAAGGTGGTGTTGCCCGCCAGAACAGGATAAATAACACGTCCTCTGACTGAAAGGTTAAGGTCTGGTACTGAAAGTAAAAACGCGGCTAATTATTTTCATGCCTAATTTAGCTACATAAGCACAATTTCCGCTTGTGTAAAGTGTTACTGTCAGGTAGTTTTATTCGGCGTGGAGAGAGTATCCTAGTAGGGAAGAGGTTAGTGATGGCCATATGTAGCCTCGGTAGTTTGAAAAGTGTTATGCTGAAAATAATATCTGATATTAAGATTATATATAACCGGTTAGAATTGTTATTGTACTCTATACTACGCCAGATCTTCCTATTGTTGGACAGGCTCTTTCGTCAGTCACGTTACCTGTTTCGTGCGATGAATCCATAAAATGGGGATTAAAGGAATGGGCTTGGTGAGCAAAAGAATGAGTGCGATGGGCTGGCGGTGGGGCTGGGGCAGGAAAGCATAGCCAGTGAAGATAATTTGAGTCCGGTGAACGTTAATTTCAAAATACCTTGCAGGGGTGAAAAAAACCATCGGAGGATGTTATTTAGCATAGATCGCATAGTGGGAAGTTAAGAAACTCGATCCGTGTAAGCTTTGTATCTTAATTTATTTTTAGTGTCGCCAGACGAGACTGGTAACACCCGCCACATATTACTTAAAGAGAAAAACACTATGGGTATGAGAACGATGCGGTTGCATTAGTACTCCAGAGGAGAAGGGTTTATAATAATTTACTAATATACAGAGATGTACATTTTGTGTCTTATTTGGATGAGTATTATTTCATTGTTAACTAATAGCGTCTTTTTTTTTCTTTTCAGGTAATGGTGGTTTTTCAACAGCAGTGGCAACTGTACTGAAAGGTTTTGTGAACACCCTTTACTATTCCGGTGCCAGTGTAATATTTTTGTGTGAAGGAAGATTAACGTAGCTACGTAACTTGACTTAAGGATGTAGGGCATGAACTTTTGTGTAGCGTTTTGGTTCGTTGCTCTTGTTTCCCCTCATTATTATTATTGTTCTTCTTCTTCTTCTTCTTATTATTATTATTATTATTGTTATTATTATTATTCCATCCATCATCCAATCCTACGTTGCCCCATGAGGAGCGTAGGAGCCCTGAGCTAGGCAGTTGGTCACGACATTTAAGATGAGTGAATTATTATTATTATTACTATCACTATTATTATTATTATTATTATTATTATTATTATCATCATCATCATCATTATTACTATCACTATTGTTATTATTATTTATTATTATTGTTACTAATTATCATCATTATCATTGTTATTGTTGTTGCCGCCGTACTTTTCTTGCTGTTTTAGTCGTATAGTTTCCCTTTCCTCCCCCCTTCTCCTCCTCCTCCTATTATTATTATTATTATTATTATTATTATTGTTATCACCCGCCTTTAGAAGGCGGAGTGATAATGTTTTCGCCTGTGTGTGTGTGTGTTTGTGTGTGTGTGTGTGTGTGTGTGTGTGTGTGTGTGTGTGTGTGTGTGTGTTCCCATTATATCTCATGAACGGCTTGAGCTATCAACATGAAACCTTCAGGGTATCAAGATATGACCAAAATCCTGGACGCGTTCGAAAATGGGTACTTGGGGTCAAGGTCACCAAAATGGCTGCCAAAGGTCAGGTAGTCATTATCGGCCGCCTTTAGCACCATTGTATCTCACGAACGGCTCGAGCTATCAACATGAACCCTTCAGGGTATCAAGATATGGACTAAATCTTGGACTTGGCCAACAGCGTATTCTGGCGGGCGATTAGCATTCGGCTCCCGAATGCTTTTCTTTCTTTCTTTGTTGTTGTTGTTGGTGGTGGTGGTCATGGTATTGCCTCACTTCTCGCTGTTGTAGTTTTATTGTTTCTCCTCTTGTTAATGTTTTTGTGCTCTTCATGCAATTTCCCCAAATTATAATTATTATTATTGGAAGGAGTTGTATTAGTAGTAGTCGTTGTAGCCCGTCTCACCCCATCCTGAGGAGGGAAAAATGGTCATGATGCTGCTAACGAGTACAACGGTGCTGTATGAAGTCGTTGTAACAGCACCAGTGGACAAGGAATATATTCTAGATGGTTTAGCGAGAAGGATGATTTGTGTGGCTGACTTGAGTGAGTGGTGTTGTGCAGGACCTTATCGTAATTAATGTAGGTAATCTGGGTAATTGGCATGATTACATGAGGCAGACCCGCTGCTTCATCACTCTCGATTGGGGGGAGTATTTTGGTCTCATGCTGTTGCTTCCCTTCCTTTGTTATTAGTGTTTTTACCTCTTGTTCTTGCTTCCTGGTTTGATATTGGTTGTTATTGTTTTAAGACTTCGTGCTCATGTTTTCCTTCCTTCCTTGTTTTTTTTTCTTTTTTTTTTTAGTACCTGTTGTATTTGCTCTTGCCCACCCCACTTCCCATAACCAGTTTTTCTTGTGATCACAGTATTACCTTTTGCAGTTCATGTTTCTGCTCTTGCTCATGTTTTCTTCGTCATCACATTCTTAATCCGTTGCTTTTTATCATTTTTCACTCTAACTTGATTTTGCCATTTCCTTGTTTACGGTATGTATTGTTTTGTTCTTGTAAATCTTATGGTTCTTCCGCCCTTCTGTATTCTTTCTAGTGTGTGTGTGTGTGTGCGCTAGAGGCACATTTTTGTATTTAGTGTTTGTGAGTGGAGAAGAGTTTTCCAAGGTCTGAATGATGAAGGTCGCATAGCACTGGTGGCAGTTCCCCTGCGTGTATGTTTTCTTAGATTTTCTTTTCCTATTTTTGTATCTTGATCATTTCGGTTATTGGTGAGATGGTGATGTATATTTGTTCTCTTAGACACGGGTATAATTTTACCTCAGTTCCTAACTTCTTCCAGCCGTGTAGCACGAGTGGGAGTGAAGGTCGTGTAGTGAACGTGTTACGTACTCGTTTATTTAACCTTGTTACATGTGCATTTGTTGTTGTTATATGATCCTTGTGTACCACCACCGACATTACTGCTTAAAAAAGAAAAAAAAATGCATCCATTTGGGAATTGTTTTGTGAAGATCAAAACCATGTTTCATAATACAGCCCACCATATGGAGTCGTCTTCTACTACTAGTACTACCACCACCAATTTATTATAAGTATTAGTGTTACTGTTACTATTATTGTTGTAGCTGTCATCATCATCATCATCATGCTTATCATCATCCTTTATTTTTACTAACATTATTATTAAGTCTTGTTACTACTATTACTGTTGTTGCTTTCTATGGACAGTGTGTCTTCTTACCCGTGACGGCCATGTCAGGCTGTCTATGGTAGCTTTGTTCAGCCCTTCTTAATTAGCGGTGCTAAGGGGCCCGGCCAGGGGAGAACCGAGGAAGCGAGAGGCGAAAAGGGACGAGGCCGAAGGGACAATGGAGTGAGAGAGACGGAGGAAGGGGGTGAAAAGAAAGTTAAAGAGTAAGAGATTGAAGGGAAAGAGCAAGAGGAGGAATGGAGAAGGGGTATGAAGTGAAACGAAGGGAGACTGGAGCAGCTGAGACAAGGGAAACTGGAGAGAGGTTGAAATCAGAGCTTAAGGAAGAAAATTAGAAAGGGCGCGCACGAGTGTGTGTGTGTGTGTGTGTGTGTGTGTGTGTGAGAGAGAGAGAGAGAGAGAGAGGAAGGTGAGAAAGCAGGAAGTGAGAGGAAGGAAGGAAATGAAGAAGTGAGTAGAAGGAAATGTGGAGGTAAACGAAAGGAAAGAGGAAGGGGAAGCGAGAGAGCGAAAACGTGTAAGAGGAGGGAATGTGTAAAGAGGAAAGGAAACGGGCAGGGAGGGGGACTGGATGAAGCGGGGGAGAAGAAAGGAGAAGAGAAGGGAGAGAGTGAGCGGAGTTTGCAAGAAGGGAAATGGTACGAGTGGGAATGGAAAAAAAAAACGAAAAGAGTGAGGTAGAAGGGAAAGAGAAGGGAGGAGATTATTGAATATGGCAGGATAAGATGGGAGGGAAGAGGTGTAAGCAGTAGGGAGATTGGAACAGGGGGATGAGAGGAAGGACAGGAGGAAAAATGAAGGGAAGGGATAAGAAGGGGAAAACGAGTGTAGGAAGAGGGCGGGGTGAAGTTTAGAGAATGGAAGTTAGTGAAGACTTGGGGGAAAACGGGAAAGTAGGTTAGGCGGAGGGAAGCAGTGGAAGGAGAGAGGAGGGAAAAGAGATGGTAAGCTAAGAAATGTAACTAGAAAAATGAATAATGGAAATAAGACAAAGATTCAGTCTGGATATGAAAGGATAAACACACACACACACACACACACACACACACACACACACACACACCGCGCGCGCGCCAGAGGGGACCAGATCTGAAAAGGCAAAATCACACAGAAAGGGGAGGGGGGTTGAATTCTAACAATGGTGGGAGAGTTATCGGTACTATGTTTTGATTAATAAATTAGGTGAGGGGGATGGAGGTAGTATTGTAACGATTACAGGAAGGAATACTAGTTTATATTAGATAATGAGAGGTGGTAAAGCAAATTATAACGATGATGGAAAAGATAAGCAGTATAGCTTGTAGGATAATAAACTGGATGAGGGAGGGAGAGAGGGTTGTAACAATTATTATAATAAGGAATAATAGTTTCAGATTGGGAAATTAAGGAGAGAGAGAGAGAGAGAGATTGTAACATACTATATTAAAAATACTGTACTGCATAGGTTGGGTGGAGGAGCTGCACATAATCGTCATGCACTAACCCAAAACAAAATATAAATAACTTCATCGTATTTCAGGAATAAATCTTTTGCTCTAAGAGGTCTCTTAAGCCGAACTGAACTGTCTGTCCATAGAACGAACAAAAATTGCCATCTTTTAAAGGAGTTAATCAAGCTGATACTAATCCCCTCTAGAAGGGAGTCTTCCTAAAGAAAATAGAATTGTTTAGCGGCTGCAGGAATAATAATAATGATACTAACAATGGTCGTCATTAAATTGAATGGGTTAATGTAAGTTGTTTTAGCCACTTCAGTTTGACAATGCACTTTTATATTCCTGTTTTTTTCCCAGTGATTTTTCGTTTTTAGCTTGGAATATACTTTTGAAACTGGGGGAGGTAGATACAGTACAGCCTTCATTAACTCCTGGACTACGACGGGACAACCTGCTCTACGATGGATCAGTTTTAATCTGAATGTAATAGGGTAGCTGTGGCAAGAATACACACAAAAAAGTCTCCGGATTCAAGGGATTACGTGAAGCAGGTAAACGAACTAGCATTTGAGCGTACTGAAGAAGCGTGTCACATAGCCTCACTGTTCCACTTGACCTTCTCATTCTTATTGCAGCTCATGGTCAGGATAACTCTAATATTACACTCTGGATAACGCAAGACGTTTTCATTTAGCTAAGAGTAAGCCAAAGGAGCTTGAGAGGGTAACTGATACTGTCACCATTAACCCTTTCATGATCGGGACAACTCTGATCTAGCCTCAGATGATTGTATTCAAATGAGTGAATATTGGAGCCTGAGAGTGTCATTGGAGTAGCGTTTACCTTAGTCTCCCGTTCCAGGTGATTCAGTGATTATTAAGGTGGCCGGGAACAAAGAAACGAGTCGGGCATGGATGTGAATCGCTGAGTCATTAGCGTTGGTGGGCACTTTTCATTCACGATTACATTAACTGGCTTTTCAACCGGCAGTTAGGATGAGCTGTTTGGGACATAGGGGTTTCTTTCTCGCTTTCGATTTCTTTCTCATTTGAATGTAATCTTTGTAATTCGATGACATATTTACCGGTGTCTTTGTGCAGCCATCAGATGATCAAGATACAGTACTAATCTTTGAGAGCATCTCTTGTAGTCATGGAATTTTCATTTGCCCCCTCACTGCGAGAAATGCTTTCCACGATGAATACGAGTAAGGGCGCGTCCACACGTGTGCTGGAACAAGTACTGACAACATGTACTGGTATGCAACACAATAACGAACACGCTGCAAACACATTAGCAGCGGCGTCCACATCATGTTGGCAACATAGTGATGAAGTCTCAACTGCCTGGTATAGACACTCATATCCCGTCGCCTTTGCTGACAGTGTTCGAAACATGTTTGCATGCATCTACCCAAATACTGCTGCATACATGTACCCAAACATGTTGCAAACTGTGTTGTCAGCATGTGTTCGAGGGCACGTGTGGACGCGCCTGAGAAGCTGTCATTAATCCCCTCTAGGTTTTAAAATCTGTCCTTGGCTGAATACAAAAGAAATCAATATCACGAACAAGTCATAAAGTTCATTTGATTGGAGACGGTAATTTTCTTTGTTCTTCATCTTCCCTCTAATTTTCTGTGCTTAATTTTCTCATAGTTCATTCAGTTTTTAATGCGGAATATTCAGTGCTTCAAAATCTTCGCGTATTATATATTATGTCGGGTATATCCTCTGCTTTTCCTGTAGTATATTTAATATAGGCGTATGTATTCTCTCTCTCTCTCTCTCTCTCTCTCTCTCTCTCTCTCTCTCTATATATATATATATATATATATATAATTTTCTCTAGCCCATGTTCAGTGCGTAATATATCCATTTTCCTTCTCATCCTGGTGTTGTAGTCGTGTCTTTGTCGTCGGCCCCCTCCTTTACTACTGTTTTTTCACTTCCTCTCCCCGCTGTTTCACCCCCTGGCGGCTACCTTTCATTCTCATCAGTGCTCTCTCTCTCTCTCTCTCTCTCTCTCTCTCTCTCTCTCATCTATACTCCCAATTTTTCTTGTACCGTACCCCCCCCCCCCTCACAGTCCATTTACTCGATTGCCTTCATTTGTTCTTTACTCTCCTTTTATGCTGCTTTTGTGATT